>NC_138992.1:49908076-51108076 GCF_964341445.2 Mesoplodon mirus
CTTTAAATTTTTGAAATTCATTTACTTCCCTTTTGTTATAGGCTGAATTGTGTCCCCCCCACAACCCCATCCCATTTATATGTCTATCATATGTTTAAGTCCTAACCTCTGGTACCTCAGAAGGTGACTTTGTTTGGAAACATGATCTTTAAAGAGATAATTAAGTTAAAACGAGGTCATCACAGTGGCCCTAATCCAATGACTGGTGTCCTTTTAAGAACAGGAAATTTGGACATGGATACACACACAGGGAAGACCATGTGACGATATAAGGCAAAGATGGCTATCTACAAGCAAAGAAGAGAGTCTTCTGAAGAAACCAACCCTGTCAACACCTTGATCTCAGACTTCTAGCTTCCAGAACTGTGAGAAAGTACATTTCTGTTGTTTAGGCCAGTGGTCCCCAACCTTTTTGGCACCAGGGACCAGTTTCATGGAAGACAATTTTTCCACAGACTGGGGGGGTGGGGTGGGGGTGGGGGTATGGTCCAGGCAGTAATGCGAGCCATGGGGAGCAGCAGATGAAGCTTTGTTCGCTCGTCCACCGTTCACCTCCTGCTGTGTGAGGCCTGGTTCCTAAGAGGCCACGGACCGCTACTGGTCCATGTCCCAGGGGTTGGGTACCCCTGGTTTAGGCGACCCAGTCTGTGGTATTTTGGTATGGCAGCCCTGGAAAACTAATACACTTTTCAATTTTCAAAAAAAGAAAAAAAAAATTACTGACTGCCTAAGGTGTATGAGATGCTGCTACTACAATTTCTGAAGCCACTGACTTCAGACATGCATGAATGTTTATAAAATTTTATTCTTCCTCTGAGCATATTCTGCTCAATTAAATCATGAGAGATAGCTTTAAGTTTATACAATTTATAAGAGTTTCATTTCCAAGTATATAGACATTACAACCTTCCTACAAAATTACTTTGGCAGATAAATATTATAATCTTTGTTATGAAGGTTCAGTACAGTCTAATATAACAGATTTGGAAACAATCTAAATGGCAACAGTAGGAACATGGTTTAAAAATTACAGTTTGTGATAAAACATTATGAAACTACTAAATTAGCTTTCAAAGAATACCACTGAATTACACAGAGAAATGCACATGATATAACACTGAGAGCTAAGAAGAACATGAAACTGAGTATGATCTCGATTATTATACACATACACATGTAGACAAAAATTCATCAAAATATTAGCACTCATTATCTCTGGGTTGTGAGATTATGAGAAATAACTTTTGTACTAGAAAAGAGGTCCCATGCAAAAGCTTAATCCAGAGCAGAAATAGCATATAAATAGTTGAAACCAAATAATCAGTTCTGAAATAACATAGGTTAACTGAGGTATGACATATTTATACCAATAATGTCATAGAGCCCAGAAAAAAGTACAAATCCAGCCACCATCAGACCAAGCAAGGTACTGTATGCTTACAAGACCTACTACTTATTTCTATAACCAAGATGAATTGAATGACCAAAAGCCATGACATAGCAGGGAATTAAACTTTCAGTGCTTAAAAGAAGATTTTTTTTTTAAATCACTGTACACAAAAACTAGTGTGGCGTTTACATTTTCTTGACTCATAATTCTTTATGTCCAAAAACTAAATCAAAAACAGATTTTTCAGTTACACATGAATGTTTTTTTTGTTAAAAACTTTAAAAAAATTAACTTATCTTAAAAATTAGCATTTTAACCCTTAACCTAGCACATCTGTTAGGAGTAAGAAAATTTCTAAGGAAATAAGATGAACATAAAGATTTACAGCAGTATTAGTTTGAGTGAACTATTAGAAACCTAAATATCAAATAATAAATTAGTTAAATCATAAACTAGGAGTCCAGTTTTTAATATTCTTTGGATCACACAGTATTTTGAGAATTTGATAAAAGCAATGAACCCTCCTCAGAATCAGAAATACATGTATATATACCCAAATTTTTGCATACCATGATAGGGAGTTTACAAATAATTGAAGCTTAAACTTCTTTAAGAATCCTCACACTAGAAAAATTTAATACGATGGAAACATAACGCTCATATTATATTTTTAAATGAAAAAAGGAAGAGGATAAACTAGTAGATACAAAGAAGAAAAAAAAATGTACATCTATGAATGAGAGACCAAATTATTGGGAATGGTTATCCTTGGATAGT
The DNA here is from genome assembly GCF_964341445.2 of Mesoplodon mirus. Taxonomy (NCBI): domain Eukaryota; kingdom Metazoa; phylum Chordata; class Mammalia; order Artiodactyla; family Ziphiidae; genus Mesoplodon; species Mesoplodon mirus. Next base: position 49,910,244 of record NC_138992.1, read on the forward strand.
AAAAATTACAGATAATTTTTATATTCCTCTGTGATTTTCTATATTCTCCATATTTTCTAAAATGAACTAGTTAGATAATGAAAAAAGAAAATTTATGAGTTAGAATTTATTTTGTACAAACAAAATTGTTATTAGCCAAGAAACAAAGTAGAGTAGGTTCAGATAATGATCATTTTTTTCAAGTCTTTATGTATATAATAAATCACTGATGGTCACTGATAACTGGGTATACTCATGGATGGCTGGGATTATTTTGTATAAATTTGTTGGATAGAGAAATGCCAGGGTAAATATTTCCTATTTCACATAATGCTATAAACGTAAAAGCAATCATAGGCAATAAATGAAGTCCTCCTTTATAAATACAAAACTTTTTTTTTTTTTGCTTTTGGACTTCAGAATATTTTCAAAGTGTCTAAAATAAACTTTTAAAGAAACAAAGACTAGAACAAAAAACTTACATTTTCTATTGTGTATTAACAGAGCTTGCTTCAAATCTACTGTTGCTCTTCCTAATAAAGCATCTGCTTTTAAAGTGTGATGACTCCAAACTCGAAATTCCAATGTAGTCTGTGGGGTCACATTTCTGTAAGGGTAAAATTATAACAAATATACAGGAGAGTACGATTTACTTCAATAATTTTGAAAAGCCATGAATTCAGTTTATTTGAGGAAAAAATATTATATGAAACAGTAAACTACCTGAATTATAAATAAAAACAAATATTTACTTTCAAGTACATTAGGATTTTAATACCCAGATTAAAAGTTTTTGTAATTGACAAACCAAAACACCAGCAATACATCAAAAGTCTTATTAAGACTTCAAAATAACACAATTTCTACTCGAACTAATACCTAAAGATTTAAGACAGTTGATTGCATTGGTTATAACACTTTTACTATACACAAATTTATAACATTATATTTCAGAAATGCCAAATGATTTTCTGCCCTATGTATTTTTATAAGACAACAAGAAAAAATATCACTATATGGAAAACATTAGTTTGTAAAGCAAAAACAAGGACTACTATGCTTCATTTCTAAATAAAATCAAATAAACCAAAATTTTTTTCATACTTAAAATTGTCTAGTCACACTAAAAAATAGCATTCCTTACTCTGAGGTCATCTTACCAAAAAAAAAAAACCAAAAACCACCACCAAAAGAAAAACATTCCAAGAAGCACACTCTCTTTTGAAAATTTTGCATTCTTTATATACCAGATACTTACACAGTTAGCTGTTCATCCCATTTTGGATTAGAAGAACTACTGGATTTTGCTGTTTTCTTACTTTCTCCATCTACAACTACTTCTGTATATGTTCCTGTTCCAAACCAGTTCTTTTTTCTTTTTAGTTTGGCACTAGAAACTAACAGAAACATGATAATCACTAGGGAATATATTTAGCCACAAAGTAGTATAAATCAATAAAAGTGGAATTGTGCGTCTTGTGCAACTCAAACTATTTTCACTGGCAGGATGAAGAAACAATATAAAAGGGCTACTGTTAATGCCTGAGAACCATTTGACTTTAACAGTTTTATTGAAATAATTCACATAACTTTTGTACTAGAAAAGTATTAAACTGCACAATAGTTTTAATATATTCACAGAGTTGTGTAACCATCACCACAAGCAATTTTAAAACATATTCATTACCCCCAAAAGAAACCCCATATCATTAAGCAGTCACCCTCCTATTCCATCCCACCTCCTCCCCACCAGCCTTAGGCAACTAGTAACCTACTCTGTCTCTATAGATTTGCCTATTCTGGACATTTCATATAAATGAAATGGTCTTTTGTGACTGGCTTCTTTCACTTAGCATACTTTCAAAGTTCATCCATGTTGTAGTATGTACCAGTATTTTCATTCATTTTATTGACAAATAATATTCCACTGTATAGGCACACCACTTTGTATTTATCCACTCAGCAGTTGATATAGACATTTGGGTTGTTTCCACTTTTTGGCTACTGTGTATAATACTGCTATAAACATTCATGTACAAGTTTTTGTGTGGACGTATGTTTTCATTTTCTTGGCATATACCTAGGAGTGGAATTGCTAGGTCATATGGTAACTCTGTTGAATAACTGCCAGGCTATTTTCCACAGTGGCTGTACCATTTTACACACCCAGCAGCAGTGTATAAGAGTTCTGATTTCTCCGCATCCTTGCCAACCATTTGAACTTAATACTGAACTGCATCAAGCATCAAGAGAAAGGGAAGTGTCTTCAGATTCAATTTGCCTATCAACTTCTCTGCCAGGTAGAATTCATAACTTACCTATCTGAAATTACATAAACTTTGGCAATTTTAAAAAAAATGCTTTTCCTAGAAAGTTGATTTCAAAAAAAGGAGGTATCTGCCTTTTCAAAGAAAAACTTTAAAATCAAAATGTCACTAGAAGTTAATCATAACCCTTTACAGAAAGTGAATTTTAAACTGAATTTACCTGACTTGGAGGAAGACTTGTTTAACTTAGGCTAAGCATTTGATTTTTAAATAATTTTTACAACTACTAATTCAAATGGGGAATACATACTTGCAGGGCAAAGTACTGACTACCAAGTAGTAATAAGAACTTATCAAGATCACATCTACAATCAACTACCTATGAACACTGTGGGTCTGAGATGAGAAAGGAGAAAGCCCCCTCCATGCCATACGTGTACCCCATGTTAAGAATATGAACATAAACAAGCTGATGTAAGCTTCCATTCTACTGTGAGCAAACAGTAATGTAAATCAGTAGTCACACAAATAAATCACCAAAATATGATATGAAAAACGCTGCAGCAGAAGTAGAGTATTTGAAATACAGTAGTCCTTAATTCACATTTGAAGAACAGGAAAAGATTCAAAGGAAATACTCTACTTAAGTACTGGCAACATAAAGCAATCAAAGAGTGTCCAATGTTATGTCTGAAGTGTTACTATCAGGGTCTTGGCAAAACTCACTTCCATCCTTCTCTGTTCCAAACTGCATTAAATTCAACACCACTGAAGTGACAGAAGGCACAGACCTCTCCCAAGAAATCCCCCAATCAAAGTTCTTCATTCCAAATAAAAGTCATTTCCTCAGTATATGCAGGACTTATCTACACACTAGAAGAAGGGGAAGAAGGGAAAGGCACTATTGGATGGTGTTAAAAGCACAGGATATCTTTTCAATAAATGGTGCTGGAACAACCGGACATGCACGTGCAAACAAATAAATCTAAACAGACCTTATACCCTTCATAAAAGCTAACTCAAAATGCATCATAGACCTAAATGCAAAACACAAAACTAGAAAACTAGAAGATAGCAGGAGAAAATTTAGATGACCTCGGGCATGGCAGTGGATGCCGTTTTAGATACAACACCAAAGGCATGATTCATGAAAGAAATATCCGATAAGGTGCACTTCATTAAAATTCAAAACTTCTGCGCTATGAAAGACAATGTCAAGAGAGTGAAAACGAAAGCCACAGACAGGGAGAAAATATTTGCAAAAGACATATCTGATAAAGAACTACTGTCAAAAAACCACAAAGAACTCTTAAAATAAGAAAACAACCCCATGGGCCAAAGACCCTAACAGACACCTCAACAAAGAAGATATATGGATAAGCATATGAAAAGCTCAACATCATATGTCATCAGGGAAATATAAATTAAAACAACAATGAGATACCGTTACACACCTATTAGAATGGTCAAAATCTGGAACACTGACCACACCACAACAATGAGATACAGTTACACACCTATTAGAATGGTCAAAATCTGGAACACTGACCACACCAAATGCTGGGGAGGATGTGGAGCAACAGGAACTCTTATTCATCGTTGGTGGGGATGCAAAATGGTTCAGCCACTTAAGAAGACAGTTTGACGGTTTCTTAAAAACTAAACATAGGCTTACCATATGATCCAATAATTGCACTCCTTGGTATTTACCCAAAGGAGTTGAAAACTTATGTCCACACAAAAACCTCCACGTGGATATTTATAGCAGTTTTATTTATATAACTGCCAAAACTTCTAAGCAACCAAGATGTTCTTCAGTAGGTGAATGGATAAACGACTGGTATATCCAAACAATGGAATATCATTCACTGCTAAAAAGAAATAAGCCATCAAGTCATGGAGAGACATGGAGAAAATTTAAATGCATAATACTAAGTGAAAAAAACCAATCTGAAAAGGCTGTATCTTGCATGATTCCAATTATATAACATTTTGGAAAAGGCAAAACTATGAAGACAGTATAAAGATCAGCGGTTGCTAGGGACTGGGGAAGCATGGGTGAGGGACGAATAGATGGAGCACAGAGGATTTTTAGGGCAGTGAAAGTACTTCGTATAATACTATAATGATGGATACATGTCATTAGACTTTTGTCCAAACCCACAGAGTGTACGCCACCAAGTGTGCACCCTAATGTAAACTATGAACTTAGGGTGGCTATGTAGGTTCATCACTTGTAATGAATGTAGCACTCTGGTGAGGGATGTTGATAATGGGGGAGGCTATGCATGTGTGGGGGTTGGCATATCTGGAAGCCTCTGTACTTTCCTCTCAATTTTGCTGCGGTTCCAAAGCTGCTCTTAAAAAAAAAGTGTTGGACACATCTGGGTTCATATTTTAACTCTGCCACTTGGCTAGACGTCTGACTTTAAGTAAGTCAATTAACCTCCCTGATCCTAAATTTTCTCATCTGAAAAACAGGGGAACAATAAACAGTACCTGATTCTTAGGATTGGTGAATGAAGGAATCCAAAGTACCATTACTATCAGTGAATGCCTAGCACCCAACAACAGTGACTATTACTCTATAACTCTTATGACTTACTGCATAGTATTAACTCTTCTGAGTTAATTGCAGACATATTCAAAATATATCCATTGTATATTTTTAATTGGCACAGTCTTCAATAATACCAGATGCTGGCAGGGTAAGGAAAGTAATTTTTAAAAGCTAATTTTTAATCTCACAAGGAATTCATAACATGCTGGCAAAAATGTCCATATGTAATAAATAACGAGAACACTATGATTTTAAATAACCAAAAGATAGCCTCATTAATTCAAATAAGAATTCTAATTAGTGGAATACATAAGATAGATTTTATTTTCCTATTTCATGAGTTTCCTTTGGTGTTATACCAGAATATCCTCTATTGTAAGGTTATATAAATATGGGAAATCTATCAGAAAAAGAGTCCTCTGTGCATGTGTGAGAATTTAATGTAACAACCCCATTCATAATAATACCACCCCCTTAAAATCTAGTAATAACGTAAGAAATGTACATACATGAAGATAACTATAAAACTTTACTGATGAACATAAAAACTTGAAGGGAATGACATGATTATCCCTGGATTTGGAAATTTTAACACTGAAAGATCTCAATTATCGCCAATTTAATACAATTTATTTTTTTTTCATTTTACTTTAAACCTTTATTTTTTGAGCAGTTTAGGTTGTCAGCAAAATTGAGGGGGATTTTTCATAAACTCTCTGCTCCCACATACGCACAGCCTTCCCCGTTACCAAAGTGGTACCTTTGTTACAACTGATAAACTAAAAATATGGAACACTTCACGAATTTGCATGTCATCCTTGTGCAGGGGCCATGCTACTCTTCTTTACATCGTTCCAATTTTTCTTAGTATATGTGCTGCTGAAGTGAGCACTTTAATACATTATTTTTAAATGACCTAAATGAAAACACTAATATTGGGATTTTTGGGGGGCGAGGGGGACAGAGGAGAAGGGAAGAAAACTCTAAAATTCAAATGAAATGTAAAGAAAATTAGAGAATAATAAAGGCATATTTTAAAATGCAAAGTAATAACAGATTTCTCCCCCAATGTATTTCTTAAAAGTACTGTAGAATGAAAATAAAACAGCCTGACTGTGCTATAAGGGCAGAGGTGAAAACAAAAGAACAAATAAGATGTTAGTACATGATAATGGTAGTATTTCAAATCAATGGGAAAAGATAGATTATTCCATAAATGCTGAAGCGTTTGAAAAGAATAAAGTTAAACCCATAATTCACAACACTCATACAAAAATAATATGTATCATTACATTTTTTAATTTAAAAATTAAACTATTAAGGTACTATAAGACACTACAGTTAAAAAATTATAAATGTGAATATAACAGCCCATTAGTTTTTCAATCTCAAATCTTATCTTCTTATCCATCTTGCACACTTTGCTTCTGCCACTTTCCTGTAGAAAGCCTGAAATCTAGACTAATGAAGATGATACGCTTCTGTGTACTATTAACTCTTATGTACAAGTGCTTCTCTATAGTACACGTTATATAGCATGTTATGGTACGTAGTTTTCGCTCTGGCTTTTTTCTGTTACAGTGTTCCTGCTTTCACGACCAACATTCTTATTCTTATCTGTTGCTGCCAATCAGATATGGGTTAAGAACAGAAATAAGAATAAAAATATATAAGCTAGGGCTTCCCTGGGGCGCAGTGGTTGAGAGTCCGCCTGCCGATGCAGGGGACACGGGTTCGTGCCCCGGTCCGGGAAGATCCCACATGCAGCGGAGCGGCTGGGCCCGTGAGCCATGGCTGCTGAGCCTGCGCGTCCGGAACCTGTGCTCTGCAACGGGAGAGGCCACAGCAGTAAGAGGCCCGCGTACGGCAAAAAAAAAAAAATATATATATATATATATATATACACATATATATATATATATATATATATATATATATATATATATATGCTAATAGAGTGTCTCAGTTTACAGACCATGACCTGCCAGACTGCAAAAGCAGAGGGGACCTTAATTCTGGTACTATCTGATAATTTTAAAATTAAAGAAAAATCAACACAGAGGTCACTGTTACCTAATAAAAGGAGCAACAACCTAAGACCTTGGTTGGTTTCTTATTACTAATGGAAGGCATTTAATCTGATTCTCAGTTCCTTCCTTGGTAAAACTGGAGTACATATTTATTACACAAGGTACTGTTAGATCAATAAGATTGTGGATTTTAAGGTGTTTTGTAATTTAAAAAACCAGATCAACAAAATGAAAGAAAGGCAAAGGCAAGGAAAAAAGAAGAGAGGAAAAGCAAGGCACTAAAACCTGGTGCCATTTAGCACAGGTCCAAGTTTGGTTTCCCAAGAGCATCACTGTATTTCAAAGGAGACTAATAATTGATATGCGAAATGATAAATACTGTAGAGGCACTATCTTGGCTAATTACATTCCTTTGGTCCATATCTATTTTCCAACTGGTTCTCCAGACTTCCTGTGATTCTATTAGCTACCTGATAGCTTCTCTATAAGTTGCCTTTTGGCTCAAATCAGCTAGATCAGGTCTTTGCTACTTCAATTAAGTACTCATACATTAGGTAAAGAACAGGAAGAAAGTCACACCTCAGATATGTAGGCCACAGGTCCTGCACAAGCAACACTGTAACCAAATATATGGCTCTAAGCTTATGCAGAGCAAAAGCAGAAGTATTAGAAGTTACACTTATAACTGGTTCTTAAGTGCAATACACATCAGAATCACCAGGGAATTGCTTCAAAATATGTAAGTTCTCAGTTCACAGAAAACTAAATACAAATATCCCTTAAACATGGCTCAACCTCACTTATAATGAGAGAAATGATATTTAAAATGACACTTACGATACCACTTCTGACCTAACTGTCAACATGCCTGACAGCATATCTTGATGAGGCTATAGGAAAACAGGCATTCTCATAGACAGCTGGTGGGAACACAGAAATAGTACAGATTCTATGGAGAGGAACTTGGCAACATAGTTGGCCTTTGACCAACAGGGGTTTGAACTGCATGGATCCATTTACACGCAGGTTTTTTAAAAATAAGGACATACCACAGTACTACACGATCAGTGGTTGGTTGAATCCACGGGTGTGCAACCATGGATACTGAGGGCTGACTGTAAAGTTATACACGGATTTTCAACTGCACAGGAATCAGCACCCATAAACCCTGCAGTTCAGGGATCAACTGTGATTGACATTATTACACGTGCTTACTCTCTTACCCAGCAATCTCATTCTAGGATTCTATCCTAATGACACATGAGCAAAAATAAGAAATGACATTCGCACGAAGCTCTTTACTATAGCAATAGCACTATCTGCAATAACAAAAGACGGTACCCAATGTCCACCAATAGGGGGCTAGCTGAATTAATTTTGGTATATCTAGTCAATAGAGTGCTGTGTAGCGATCAAAAGGTGTATGGAATACCCTGCTATGGATATTACTCCAGGATATTACTGTTAAATGAAGAAAAGCAAAGTGCAGAAACTAGGTGCTAAGAAATAGAGGGTTGGGAGGAGAGATGTGAATACATACACTGTGCATATCTTCTTATATTTTCAAAAAGAAGAAATGGAAGGATAAATGAAAACTAATAAAAATGTTTACCAGAAGGGCAAGGGAGAGACAGGGGAGGAATGGGATAAAGTAGCCAGACTTGGGCTTCCCTGGTGGCACGGTGGTTGAGGGTCCACCTGCCGATGCAGGGGACACGGGTTCGTGCCCCCGTCCCGGAAGATCCCACGTGCCACGGAGCGGCTGGGCCCATGAGCCATGGCCACTGAGCCTGCGCTCCACAATGGGAGAGGCCACAACAGTGAGATGCCCATGTACCGCACAAAAAAAAAAAAAAAAAAGTAGCCAGACTTCTCCAAATATACCTTAATTTAATAATTTTGACTCCAGAACTGTATAAATGCTTTATATGGTGATAAAACAAAATTAAATAAAAAATAAATAACTGAAAGCAGTGAATCTAACTAATCCAATTGGTGGCATAACCAAGTGGAAAATTAAGTTACTGTGAAACATGGTACTCTGACTATACATCCTAAGGAGGGGAAGCTCACAAAGAAATCTTAAAACTGTGATGAGTGGGCCTGTTACTTTTGGTAATTTTAACATTGCTATTCTGTGTATGTTAGGATAAAACAGATATAACTGTGTTAACGTCATTTAGAATTAAAATGCTGAGGTTAAGAGAAAAGAGATAGAAATATAAAGTCAAATGAAGTAAAAATAACTTTTTTCTCCTTTTAGTGGAAAATGGTTACTTAGAGGCTATAGCTATTATTTTGAATTGCAAATATCTGCATGAACTCAGGATTTGTTTTTTGCTTTCTAAGACAATAAACATTTCCTAGCTCTGTTCACTGAAAACTCCTAGAAACAACTGACCTCAGAGTAATGAGTACCATGGGAATTACAGTATATCTCCTTCTTATTCTCAGTTCAATCCTGCCCCTCCTAAGGCAAGTATTATTTCTAATGTTATAAAGCATAGAGGCACATACAAACACCCCTCCTTTTTCACATCCATATGGTCACATACTAAACACACTATTCCACACCTTGCTCTTTCACTTAACAATATTATCTTAGAACTCGGCTCCTACTGGTAAATAAATATTCATTTATTTCATGTCATTGTTTATCTAGAATTCCACTGTCAGTCTTTTGCTATTAAAAACTCTCTCTCCCTCACTCTCTCTCTGTTACTTCTACTAATTTATCTTGTAGATATTTATATATAAACTATATATATAAAAACTATATACATACATTATATATGGACATTATTTATATGAATAAATAATATAAATACCTGCAAAATAAATTTCTACTAGTAAAATTGCTGGTTTAGGGACCACTCCTTGAATCATTATTCCAACTAGCTAAAATAAATGATCTGAAGTCACCTAAAAAAAGGCTCTTTCATGCATTTACATGTGCTGTTCCCTCTCTCTCTCATGCTTTTAGCTGCCAATCTAATTTGAGATGAACTCTGATCCCTCCTACAAGAGTCAAAGTGTTACCCTCTGTGAGTCTTTCTCTTACCCTGTTCTCCTAGATCTATAGGCCATCTCCAATCCCAAGCAGACCTATGACGCTTTCCTCTAAGTTCTCATTGCATCCAGTTAATGATCACTTTGCATGGTAACTGTCCATGCAAAACAAACCTGTCTCAACATTATATAGTAAGTTCCTGGACTACTAGGGCCTTGTGTGTTTTCATATATAGAATTCCACTTAACAAATATTTGCCCGATGATTGAATGAATAGCTTAAATGGATGAAAAGAGGCTTTTAGCATCCTTCTCCATCCTAATAATCATCTAAGGACCAGCTCAATGGTGTTTATTCCAATACACAAATTCTCCCACCACCAGAGGATATAGCTTCTCTGCATCCAGCACAGGTTCAATAAATACTTACTGAATACATGAAATATTTTTAGAGGGTTTCTAGCTTTGAGGCCTATTGCAACAAATACACCATGGCATGAATCTAAAAGAGAATATACTTATGAAATAAGTCTGCTGAATTAGGTATTAAAAAGAAAGTTTCATCAAGGAACTACTATTTTAAATTATTGTGAAAATAACTTACCAGTTACCTGTAACTGTAACCTTCCACTGTCATTATTTCTAGTATCAGACCTTGGTGAAGCAGTGGCCATGTCCCAAAATTCAGCTTAAACCTACAAAAGAGTTAATTTATTCATATATTAGACTAGAGATTATAATTTTCCATATGATTAACACTGTTTACTTGGATTAACTAAGAAACCACACTTCAACCCATCACATGTTGATATAGCCACAGCTGTCCTCCATTTAAAATTAAGACTTAGTATTATTGTAAGAATTACAAGAGAATATGGCTAAGTAACCATATCTGGGTCAACTTGAGCAACAAAATAAATGATGGTACTAAGAATCCAGGGTCATGTGTTGATTTATAAATCAAACAAATACATAAATAATTTTTATGTTTATTTTTACATATTATATAATATTATACATTATTAATTTACTACCTGAACCACCTAAGTAAACTGTCCCTTTACTCTTTAATACTTTAGTATGTACTTCCTACGAATAAAAATATTCTCACAATACAATACAATAATAGAATTCAGAAACTTAGCTAGTACATTATTATTATCTAATATACAGTCCATATATTATAATTTCATCACCTGTCCCAACAATGTCCTTTATCATAATCTTTAAATACAGTACCTAGAGCAGGTTTATATATTACATTAAGTTGTCATGTCCCCAGTAAATCCTGCATGTTTCTTTTTTGTTTGGTTGTTTTTTTTTTTTCTGTGGTACGCAGGCCTCTCACTCTTGTGGCCTCTCCCGTTGCGGAGCACAGGCTCTGGACGCGCAGGCTCAGCGGCCATGGCTCACAGGCCCAGCCGCTCCGTGGCATGTGGGATCTTCCCGGACCGGGGCACGAACCCATGTCCTCTGCATCAGCAGGCAGGCTCTCAACCACTGCGCCACCAGGGAAGCCCCTGCATGTTTCTTTTTATAGATAATTTTTTTCAAGTTCTGTTTCACTGCTCCACCCAATTTTTACTTTTTAAATAAAATACAAAGCAGCTTTCTTCTGCATGGTAATTTTTTTTTTTTTTTTTTTGCGGTACGCGGGCCTCTCACTGTTGTGGTCTCTCCCGTTGCGGAGCACAGGCTCCGAACGCACAGGCTCAGTGGCCATGGCTCACGGGAGCGTGGCAAATATTTTAAGGCTAACCTTCTACACACCTTTAACCTACTATCATAAAGTAGAACATTCAGGGCAAGATTGAGAAATATTAACACATATGTTTCTTACCCTTTATGAACTTTACATATTATGATTATTAAACATAAATTTTTAAAAATTAGTTTTAGCAATAAAAGATAAAATAAAACATGGCCAAGCAAAGAGACCATGAAAATGGCATTGCATATCTGAAAAAGAATCATATAGAATTTGTTTAAACTCTTCATTTTAGAATAGTTTCAGATTTACAGAAAAGTTGTGAAGATAACAGAGTTCTCATATACCCTATACCCAGTTTCCCCTACTATTAATTTCTTATATTAGTATGCTACACTTGTCATAATCAATGAACCAATATCAATATATTATTATTAATTAAAATCCATAGTTATTCAGATTAGACAGAACTTAAGAATCAGTAAACTTGAACATAAACCAAAAAAATCATTTAGAAGTAATGCTGAAATAAACAGCTTGAAAATATCAAAAAGAAGTTAAAAGACGTGAAAAATAAAACGTGACTTGAAATATATTTCTACTCATAATCTCAGAAAATGAAGAAAGAGGAGGTCATACCAGGAGAGAAAATGACTTAATTTTCTGGAGCCATAAAAAACATTTATTCACAATTCTAAGAAATACAATATATATAAAAGAGGCAGGATAAACATAAAGGGCACTCACATTTGGACACAAAGCAGTCAAACTGCAGAACACCAAAAGAGAGCATGTTAAAAGCAGCCAAAGAGAAAAGTGATTACATATAAAAGAAGAGAGTAAAGTGATAGCAGAATTCTTAACAGCAGCAACGGAAGCACAAAAGGTAGAAACAAGCATCTATGTACAAAGAACTGAGACAAAAATTATTCAACCACTAAAACTCCCTCTGGGACACAGAAGGCATTAAGACTTTGCCAGATAAACCAAAAGAGAGTTTACCAGCAGCAGACCTTTACTTCAACAAAATCTAAAGGACGTTTCATGAAACAGTAAAATTACACACAAGGATGATCTGAGATGCAAGAAGGAAAAGATGAGTAAAGAAATTAGTAAGCATACAAATAAATCTAAATAAACATTCTCTGAATAAAATAACAATATCTTATTATGGTATTTAAATAAAATCCGTATAAACCGTTCAAATATGGAATAAAGAACATATAATGGAGGAGCAGGGCAGGAAGAGAGAGGACAGGAGTTGATGATGTAAATTCTGCATTGTCCAGCAGAGGGATTATGATCTGGCTTAACTTTAGCCTATATACTAATAGTATGCCAGCAGAATTTCAAGGGTAATCATGAAAGAATAGAAATAAGTGAGTGTAATTTCCAAACTAGTAGAGAAGAGAATACAATTTAAAAAAAATCAATTCCCAAAAAAAGGCTAGAAAAGGAAAGAAAAAAAGAAAAAGGCATAAACAACCAGGACTATCAGAAAGCACAAAGAGAGTTCAAATATAGAAATAATCACAATAAATGTATATGGACAAATTCAAAAGTAAGATAAGAGACACGTACAAAATAAAGATGCTGATAGGATGAAAGCAAAAATATGGAAAAGGACATATTAGGCAAATATAAACAAAAAGAAAGCTGGGATTAGTTATAATAGCAGAAAAAAAGAGCATTATTAGGGAGAACAAAGAAAATGATACAAGAGCCAATCTAGTAAGTAGAAATAAAACTCCAAATTTGCATGCTTAAAAAAAAAAAAAAAAAAGCCTCGTTTTGGTTCTTTCCCCCAGCCCAGCAAAGTGACCTGAGCCAAGAAGAATGGGAACACTATCTCCCTAACAGGCTTACAGGCTGAGGATGGTAACACTGGTGGAAGCAGCATCTATATCCCCACACCAGTCAGCTGGACTGATAAAACAGATGATCTGGAGGATGTTTCAAGCACTTGGCACAGTTATGATGACAACATATATAAGGCACCTGCAACTAACCACTACATCCTGCCCACTGCTCCACAGGCTGCTTGGGAACCAGAGCCACTTCCCCATCTGCCATCCTACACTGCTTTTCTGGGGAACCCAACTTGTGACAGACAGAAGTCTCCATTAAGGAATTCTTTAGAGGATTAAATATCAGTGCAGTGCATTTACCATGCGAACCCAGTAATCCAGAGAGGTTGAAAGGTTTTAATAATGTTGAGTTTGAGGGCTTCCCTGGTGGCGTAGTGGTTGAGAGTCCGCCTGCCAATGCAGGGGACACGGGTTCATGCCCCGGTGCGGGAAGATCCCACATGCCGCGGGGCGGCTGGGCCCGTGAGCCAAGGCCGCTGAGCCTGCGTGTCTGGAGCCTGTGCTCCACAACGGGAGAGGCCACAACAGTGAGAGGCCCACATACCACAAAAAAAAAAAAAATGCTGAGTTTGAGAACTTGGAGTCCCTGCTCAGTATCCTCAACCTCAATAAAAAAATCTCTAGGTAACAGAATTCCAGGGAACACTGCTAATCAAGCACAGGAAAAAGACAAGGACGATCTTTCTTTTGGCTGAAAAAGAAATCAGGTTTCTCACAAAACCGATACAGACTGGAGGAACTGTCCTGCCATAGACAGCTTGGATTTGACTATCCACCTAGGAGAGGCGAAGAGAGCTTTGAAGGCAAACGTTGTGATCACTACAGAGGCCAGGACTGCTATCATGACTAAGGCAGCAGAGACCACGGTAGAGGCTATGACTTCAGGATAAACAGTGGCAGAAATGCATGTCGTAGTGTGTACTACAGGGATGACGACTACAGAGGAAGCAGAACCACTGTGAAGATGGGTAGACAGGACATTCAGTCGTGGAGCACCAAAGACAACTGCTCTCCAGATGATTACAAGTGTGAAGATAGAGGACCCTCCCAGAGACCCAAACTGAAGCTAAAGCCTCAGAGTACTCCTAAGGAAGATGACTCCTCTGCTGGTACTTCCCAGTTTAGTCAAGCAGCTTCTATCTTTGGAGCAGCAAAGCCTGCTGACCCACCTGTGAGACAGCAAGTAGAAGACCAGCTACAGAAGGAATGGGAGAAATCCCAGCATCAGTTCGATGAACCAAAACTAGAATGACAGCCTCAGGAGAGACACCCAAACTGGCAGAGTGAAGAATATTTAGAACAGTGATGGTCAAGGACAGGATGTGCGTCATCTCAGATTGGGACCTTGCCACATCTGCCAGAAGTCAGACCGGGATGCATGAAGGAGAGAGAGTGAGATGTCTCTGGAAAATGAAATACTCAGTAAGGCAAAAGACTGTCACTCTCCAACTTCTAAGCTTCCCAAACCTGATTAGCTACTAAAGGTAATGCTGACCCCTCCATCAACAGAGAATGCTTGGGTGAAGTGAAGTGCTCATCTTTCTGCTTGATCTCAGAGCTCAAACATAGAGCAGCAATCCCCTACAAGTGATGGAGGAAAAGTCACTCCAGCTCAACATCTCAGGAAGAATCAACCTGGAAAGATGAAAATAAAACAGATTTGGTGAGTGTCCCAAAAGGTGAAAGTGGGAACTCAAGCATGGACCAAGAGATGAAGGAACAAAGACTAATGGAATAAGTCTAAAAGGAAACATAACAAAAAGGATCAAGAGGGGCTTCCCTGGTGGCGCAGTGGTTGAGAGTCCGCCTGCCGATGCAGGGGACACGGGTTCATGCCCCGGTCCGGGAAGATCCCACATGCCGCGGTGTGGCTGGGCCTGTGAGCCATGGCCGCTGAGCCTGCGCGTCCGGAGCCTGTGCTCCGCAATGGGAGAGGCCACAACAGTGAGAGGCCCGTGTAACGCAAAAAAAAAAGAAAAAGAAAAAAAAAAAAAAGGATCAAGAACTCCAATCCGCATCTAAGCCAAAGAACCCTGAAGAATCCAGCCTCTGAGTTCAGTACTGTGAGTATGCTGCTCTCCCAGTTGACAGTGAAAATTAAAATAGAATTCTACATACTGTGCTTTCTCCTAGTCTCTCTTTACCCTGGAACATTTCTAAGCAAATCAAATCTCTATCCAGACAAGGCAAAATAAAATTCACCATCTCCTGGGGGGAGAAAAGCCTCCAAAGATTGTTAGAACCACAGAAGGAAACTGACAAATTGGCCACTGCCTTGGGCAATTTCAACACACACTAATTTTCCATGGATCAAGTGGACCAAAACAGATGAAACTATTTGCAAAGCAGAAATAGAGACACAGATGAAGAGAATAAACGTGTGGACACCAGGGGGGGAAATGTGGGGTGGGATGAATTGGGAGATTGGGATTGACATATATAAGCTGCTGGGTATGAAATAGATTATCTAGTGAGGAACTGCTGTATAGCGCAGGGAACTCTACTCGGTGCTCTGTGGTGACCTAAATGGAAAGGAAATCCACAAGGGAGGGGATATGTGTATACATATGGCTGGTTCACTTTGCTGTGCAGCAGGAGCTAGCACAACACTGTAAAGCAACTATACCCCAATTTTTTAAAAAAATTGAATAAATAAATAAATAAAAACAAAATGATTAACAAGCAGGATTTAATTAACAGAACCTTATACCCAGTTACTAGAAAATAAACTTTCTTCTAAGTATACATGAGACATATAGAAAAATAATACACACACTGGGAGATAATGAAAATGTCACTAAATTTCAAAGAATATGTATCATACTGTTCCCAGGCTCTGATCAAAATGCAATTAAGTTAAAAATCAATAATGAAAGATAAATTTGTAAAATACAAGTAGAAAATAATAACACTTCTAAATATTTCATGAGTCATCAGAAACCCCATTGGAAATTTTTCTAAAAATACTAAAAACTAAATGATAAAAACAGCACATACAAACATTTTCGGAATACAGTAAAAGTTAGACTTAGAGGCAAATCTATAGCCTTAATGACTTATACTAGGAAAAGAAGAAAGGCTGAAAATGAATGAGTTCATAGGCCAGTCTGTTAAGTTAGAAAGATAATCACGAGTAAATCCAAAGAATGTAGGAGATAATAAAGAACAGAAATTAATGAAGCAGAAAAAGAGTAACAGAAAGGATCAACAAAATCATAGTTCTTAGAAAACACTAAAACAAATAAATGCCTGGCAAGACTGAAGAAGTGTAAATAAAATGAAACAACATAAAGAGTCCCCCAAAAGACCAAGTATCTAAGGACATACTCAGGTAACAGATGTAGCAATGCAGATCTGTGGGAAAGGAGGGACAATTAAATGGTCCTGATATTATCAATATGGAAAGAATTAGACTGGATCTCTACCTCATATCATATACAAAATCAATTCAAGACGGACTAGTGATATTATATGAAAGGCAAACTTTAAAACTTTAAGAAAGTACAGCAGAAAACTGTTGTTTTGTGTCCTCCCAGAAGGAAAGATTTCTTAAACAAGCATACTAACCAAAGAAGAAAAGAATGAATATTTTAACTATGTGGAAACTGAGAACTTCTGTTTACCATAAAACATCATAAAAAAAAAAATTAAAAGACAAGCCAGAAACTGGAGATATTTACAAAACTTAAAACTGATTAAAGATTATTATTTAAACTATTTAAGAACCTCAAAAAAACACAAAAAACAAAAACACAGGAAGCAAATGGGCAAAAAAACCTGAACAGAAATTTTATACACAAGGAAACTTGTTTGGCCAATAAGTATTTTAAAAGATATAGAATCTCATTATTCATCAGAGAAATACTAGTTAAGACCACATGAGATGTTATTTTCAAACTCACTAGAATGGTAATAACTAGGAGTTCTGACAGTATCAAATAACGGCAAAAAAAAAAAAATGGAGCAGTGGTGGCTCTTACACACTGCTACTAGGTGTTTAAATTGGTAAAGTCCTGCTGGTAGGTGTTAAATTTGGTAAAATTGTTGGAAAACAATTTGGCATTATTATGTAAAGTTGAACATTTGCATGTCCTTCAATAAGCAATTCTAGTTACATACTATAAAAATTTTTGTACTTGCGTGCCAAGTATAAGCATTCTTCATAACAACAACAACAAAAATGCTCAGATGTCCACTGGTAGAACAATGGTTAAAAGAATTAGGCTGGGCTTCCCTGGTGGCGCAGTGGTTGAGAGTCCACCTGCCGATGCAGGGGACACGGGTTGGTGCCCCGGTCCGAGAGGATCCAGCATGCCGCAGAGCAGCTGGGCCCGTGAGCCATGGCCGCTAAGCCTGCGCGTCTGGAGCCTGTGCTCCGCAACAGGAGAGGCCAAAACAGTGAGAGGCCCGTGTACCGCAAAAAAAAAAAAAAAAAATTAGGCTAACACACAATGGAACAGTAGTGAGAATGAATGAACTATAGCTGTAAGCAACAACATGAATGGATCTTAGAAACACAATAGTAAATGAAAAAAGACAAACAGGAGTTTTAGGTATTAACATCTTCCTCTCACTTAGTCCCACCTCCAAGATTTAACGTCCTACATTGAGCATCAAGAAATGCTTCCAGGGGCTTCCCTGGTGGCGCAGTGGTTGGGAGTCTGCCTGCCGATTCAGGGGACATGGGTTCGTGCCCCGGTGTGGGAGGATCCCACATGCCGCGGAACGGCTGGGCCCGTGAGCCATGGCCGCTGGGCCTGCGCGTCCGGAGCCTGTGCTCCACAGCGAGAGAGGCCACAGCAGTGAGAGGCCCGCGTACCACAAAAAAAAAAAAAAAAAAAAAAAAAAAGAAATGCTTCCAACTCCTAATGACAAAGAAGAAAGAAATGAATTCTTCTGGCAGTTATCATGGCCTCATCTTTTGCTATGCATTTCTTTTGAAAATGCCACGATTCCATGATTGAAAAGAAATCCCGAAACATGGGGGCATTGTGGATCCTGAGTCTCAAAAGCTTATACTATCAATAAACAATTGAATGAAGCCCACTGAAGAACTGCTGAGGTCCAAAGGGCAAACAAATGACAAGCTGTGACTCCTCCAAGGAGTACTCTATCAATCTAACTGAGACACTTCTGCCAAACTCAAGAAATTAGTGTGTGGAAATACACCTGCTACGCTCTGAATAAGGAGCTTTCTTTCATATATGGTACAACAATGTCCACACAGTACAAAAATAAGTCTCCATGATTATTTTCTTGTCATAAATTTGAATATGCATTCTGAGATTTTTCTATTATTCTTTTATGATGGTTAAATGTTTTCTTTGAAATGTATAAAGATTTATAAATTAGACATTTCTCTATAATAAAATACCATTTGTGCAAGCTTTAAAAAGACTCTAAACATAACATTAAACTCAAAACAAAGAACTATATTTGTGGTAATACTATTTTTAGAAAAGAGATTTAAAAAACACCAAATTCAAAATAGCAGTTACTTCAGGGGTTGGGGAAAGACAGGAATATGGGGTTACAGAGGTACTCACAGGTAGCTCCTTAACTGTGTAAGTACTGACCTAGTTCTAAGTCGAATGGTTGGTTCCCAAATGTTTGTTTCTATTATTAAATTCCATATGTTACATATAATCTGGAATTGGCATGTTCAAATTACAGAATTTTAAAAAATGTAAAGAACGCATGGAAGGCAAGGAAGTAGACACAGCAAAGTGTAGAGTACTAATTCATCAAATGTGGTGGTAAGGGAGTATGTCTGCAGCCTGAGAAGAAAAAGAAAGAAAAACCAGAGCTTTCATACAGATGATGTGTAATTAGTCTTCCACAAAAAAGGCACTTCTTCCTCTGAACAGTAAATGACGGACCTAAGGATAAGGGAAGGTAAGAATTCATTTGGAGGTAGATTAAAAGAAAATTGAGGGACTTTATTAGTGAATTAGACAGAAAGGTAATTGCTGAGGTTGAGAATAAGGTACATAAAAAAGAATTGTAAAGTTTAAAATGCCGTGCAGACTGGGAAAATGCCAACTAGGCAAAAGATTGTTCGCTCTAACAGCTTAAAACTTTTTCTGTACCCAGATTCTCACCTCCAAGCTACTTCTCACTTTGTCTTATATAAACCAACCCTCAGACTCAAGAGTGCATGCTTCCAGTCACCAATAACTGCAAATTTAAACTGCAAATGATAAAGATCCTTCAAAAATGGTGTTATTTTGCCTTAAGAGGGAAGATACACAGCAAACAAAATCATCTACTTCAACATGCAATTAGTTCTCACACTTCATTTAATAACAAAGACGTTATGGCACTTAAAATACATGTAATGTACTGTTATATACATTCTTTTTTAATGTGATAATTTCTTATTGAAGTACAGTTGATGTACAATATTATATGTTACAGGTGTACAGTATAGTGACTCATAATTTTTAAAGATTATACTCCATTTATAGTTATTATAAAATATTGGCTGTATTCCCAGTTTGTACAAATATATCCTTGTAGCTTATTTTATACATAATAGTTTATACCTCTTAATCAATCCCCTGCACCTACATTGCCCCTCCCCCTTCCCTCTCAACAACAGTAACCACTAGTTTTTTCTCTATGAGTCTGTTTCTTTTTTGTTATATTCACTACTTTGTTGTATTTTTTAATTCCACATATAAGTGATATCATACAGTATGTCTTTCTCTGTCTGACTTATTTCACTTAGCATATTACCCTCCAAGTCCATCTGTTGCTACAAATGGCAAAATTTCATTCTTTTTTATGGCTGCATAATATTCCACTGTATTTATATGCCATATCTTCTTAATCCACTCATCTGCTGATGGACACTTAGGTTGCTTCCATGTCTATATATTCCTTTATCTGAGCATTATAATAACACTATATGAGTAGGGAGGTATTATTTCCATCTTGTAGATGAGGAAACTGTGGCTCAGAAGTGTTAAAAATCTATAACCATATTTTTTACGGCAACGTATTTCTCAGTCTACATAGGTATAATTAACCGTCAGCATGTATGGAGTTTAACTCCTAAATATAGTCTTAGTTAAATAAAGTTGTTAATCACTTACTTTGTACCAGGAACTGTTCTAGATACTGGAGATAGAAAGATGAGTAAGACACGATTCCTTCTTTCAAGGAGCTCATAGTCTAGTGAGGAGACAACCTATAAACAAATAAACAGCTTTCAGTGTGACAGTTACTAAAATAGATGCAAAATGTCAACTAGTACATCTGAGGTACACAAGAGAAATGGATAATCCAACCTACAGGAATCAGGAAAAGGTTCACAGAGAAGGTAACCTTTGAATGAACTGTGTCTTAAAGTGTAATTCTTCAAGAAAGAATTATGGAAAGTATGGAGCGCTGGAGAACTGTTGGTAAGGTTGGTGCAAAGTGATGAGGCCAACAGGCAAACGGTAATCTAAACTGTACAGGATCCTATGGGATAGTTCATATGGTATCCAAAATATACCAAGCACAGTAGTTTAAAGCTTATCCTGAAGGTAATTGATAGACACTGATAGGTTTCCACAGCAAGAACTGCATTTTAGAAGAATAACTTTGGTAGCAAGAGGTCTAGATTTAAAATAATCAGTTTATCTGAACCAGAGCACTGGTAATGTGAAGGAAAAAGCTCAGCATATGTATAAGATCTCTGACAGATGATTAAGGGATAGCTGAGGCTTAGAAAGAAGAAGGATTCTGAACAACCAAAATTTCGCACTTCACTGTCTGGGTGGGTGATGGAGCCATAAGCCAGGATAGGGAACAGAAGTGAAGCAAATTGTAGGAGACAATATGGCTCAAAGTTTTCAAGAGCCAATTCTGCAGTTAGACTACTTGAATTTCATTTCCAATTCTGCCACTTAAACAGCTGTGTGACCAAGTGTGGCAAAAGAAAAAACAAAGTCTGAGTTTTAACAAACTTTGAAGTGAACTGGGTATTCATCCAAATGAATTTAGGTCATAACCTATGCCCAGAGGATATGGCCAGTTATACGTAAGCTGATTATGTCCAGCTCAACCCTTTAAAAATGCCACAAAGTTGAATATGGGTTCATTATTATTCAACTGCAAAGAACAGAGTAAGAGTCCTGAATGTAGATAATAAAATACATTTCCAGTCCTCCAAGGTTACAGACCTATCTACTCCTCACTTAGAACGTACATCTTAATTGTCTGCTTACTTCACGATGTCATTCTTAAGTCAGAAGCAAAATTTTAAAAAAATATCAAAAGATCTGATCCATTTTGCATACTACGCATAGCATTAAAGATTGGAAAAGACAGAGAAATATCATCATATGTCTATCTGCCTGGATCAATTAATAAACATACTGACTGCCTTGTCTGTAAAGTGGGTATGGCAAGGACACAAAAATGGTACAAGACAAAAGCCCCCATTTCCATACGGGTACTCTAGTTTTAAAGATGATATTAATACACAGGTAACATCTCAGTAACAAGACAGGATGGTACGTACCAGTTGCTAAAGAAGTTTAGTCCAATGAATGTGGAACTTGAAAGGTTAGAAAGCCTCCATTTAGGCAACAGCACAAAATTTAAAATTCAGTGAGTGTGGCAAAGATAAAGATAGATGAACAAAGCCTCCCTCTCCCTAAAATATCCAAGATTCAACAACTCTAAAGCAGAAAATAAGTATTTCATAAAATCATAAACTAGGGACTTCCCTGGTGGTCCAGTGGTTAAGAGTCCACCTTCCAATGCAGGGGACGTGGGTTTGATCCCTGGTCGGGGAACTAAGATCCCACCTGCTACGGGGCAACTAAGCCCTCATGCCACAACTACTGAGCCCGCCCACTCTAGAGCCCGTGTGCCACAACTAGCGAGCCCCCACGCTCTGCAGCCCGCGTGCCACAACTAGAGAGAAGCCCGCACACCGCAACAAAGAGCCTGCTCACCATAATGAAGATCCCGTGTGCCTCAACTAAAACCCGACGCAGCCAAAAAAAAAAAAAAAAAGTACCAAAAACTTACCCCTTGAAAAAAATTTTTAAAAATAAACTATAAAATAGGGGATTTAATTTTAAACAGTACAAGAATATTACTTCTATATAGAGATCATTTATAAAAATATACTGTTGATCGTTTCAATGAATTTATAAAACAGGACAGTAAACAGCTCATCCTGATTTGCACAGGACCATCTAGGTTTTGAGTTCTGCTTCTTGGGAGCCTCTCATTTCTGGGCACGCTGAGATCTTTTACTAAGGGTAACCTTAGTAAACAATGTAATGGCTCTAACTGCACAGACAGCTTTTTGGAGGTATCTCAAGGATATTTTTCTAGTGGAATCCTGTTATAATAAAGCATAATTCTGTTAGATTTTACAATTTCTGTATGACCTAAATATTCAGAAAGGAAAAATCAATTTTATAGGGACTACTCATCATTAGGCCTCAATTTCACAACCCTGACTACACGTAGGGAGAAGGGAAGAGGAAGGAGCAAAATCTTTCTCAATATCCAATGCCTTTAAACCTCAGAATTGTTTACTTTTACCAAACTCTCCAAATAATCACCACTCTGGTATCCTACGGATTTGAAGACACTTCCAACTTCCTGCGTAGCCTCCAAACACTCAGTCCAACTGTTCTTCCTCACCTCATGCAGTCACCCTCACTCCAGTCTCCACTTCTGTGTCAATACTGTATCTTGCACACTTCCATTCCACTGACTAGCAGGGATGACCCCACGCTGGACTTGCAGGCGCTACTCTGCTCGGCATCTCCGAGCAGTTATCTCCAGCACTGCACTCTCTCTTCAGATTCTGTCTGCCTTCAGTCCCCCCAGCTCTCCTCTGTCCTAGTAGCACCTAGTGGCAATACCATCCCTGGTTTACGTCTGCACAGCACTTCACAGTTCCAAATTTTCACATTCCCATCTCAAGGAAGTAGGCTAAGTACAACCATTTCAAATTTTAATACTGTAACATTAACATTATTTTTAATTCCTACTCTATCTCCCATGGGGCTGTTCTTACCAGGATATCTCAACCACTGTGCCTTTTCCTCTACCTTCAAATAAACTTGGTGCTAAGGTCTCAATACATACTTTTAATTGTTTGGGATAGAAGCTAGGTGATTTCTTAAAAAGTTTACTTGTCCACACTGACCTCTCTGTATAAACTTCACTGATTAATCCTCTTAATACAAAACCTAAGAATTTTACCCTCCTGATAATTTACAAGTGCCACTGGGTGAAAAGGAATAACACTTTTAAACTGTGCCATTCCAGTGACTTGAAGAGCACTTGCATTACCTACCAGACAAAGGACAAATGAAGACAGGCATCCACAGGTGCTTTTTATCCTCCAACTATATAGTCTTGGGTGTTTATTTTCATGTAAAAATGCCTATCTAATCATAGGATCTAATAACCACAACTTCCTCTCCTCCATCTTTCTGTACTTTCAGTGAATTTCAAAGTTCCTTTTAGTGCACAATATATGCCAGTTTATGGGACGAACACAGGAAGTACTTTTTATGAGGAAAATGTATTTATCTTCAAAATGCCAAATTTCCTAAGTCAGTATTAATATCCAACTCTTATTATTTATCCCCACCCAGTTTCAGATTTTCAACCAGAGGAGGTAAATAAATATATGAATTTTCCCCAAGCCTTTTGGTTCTGTTTTCAATCATCTTCCAATTTTTACCTCTACTTTTCCAGCAACACAAATCTAGGCCTCTTTGACTTTTCTTTTTCAGATGTATCTCATATCTCCCCTTTCGTAAGCTCATTCTCTTCCTAGTCTTTACCTATCTCACTTTCTTGTGTCCAATGAGTTTATAATCAATCGTATTATTTTATTTTTAAGTGTTACTCCTCTCAAACAATTACGTGGAAAGTCTGCTTTATAGTTAACTTGTCTCAAAATGTGCCTCTCATTAATATATGTATCTGCTGCCACCTCAAGCTAATAAGCAAAAAAAATCTTACACTGAAATGCACCATACACATCACAATTTTAATTTTTTAAGCACTAAATCTTGATCCATCTATAGATTCCCCTTTAACCATTTCCAAACTATGTGACCAACTTGCTCTCAAAATTGTTCTGTGTAATCAATCTGCTCTTAAACTATCAGTTACATAATTAAAACAAATTTCTTTTCCTTTCTCAAATCTACAAACATTTGTATTGTTACTGCACGCCCCTTGCTATACCAGTCAAAAGCCTTGCTGAATTTAACCTTATGCCTCCTCAAATATCATGGCACACACCCTTATACCCGCTGCCCATTAATTCCCTGCAATTTATTTCCTAGTTTATTTCCTGCAATTTATTTATTCACTAAAAATTCACATCCAATAGCTGGTCAAACTACTTACTCAGTTCTCTTCCTCATTCTCGTTAATTCTAACCAAGGTAATTCTTGATCCTGGGTACTTTAAATTCTATCTACTTCTTTGCCTTAAAACAGCTTTCCATCACAGTAAGGCTCCAGTCACAGCACAAAACACAATCAGAGCAACTTAACTTGCTCTGATTTTCCTATCAAGGTGTTTGCCCCCAATTAATAATAGTTACAATTACCTACCCAAAGCAAAACTAACAACCCACCCTTTCAAATAAAACGTGTTTCATGTGAACTTCAAGCCAGCAAAATTTACAAGGTCTTTTTGTCCATACAGAATGCAAATTCCTTCCCAGAAAAGCAATAAATAATTAATAATAGACTTTGGACAGAGGACTGGAGGCTAAGCTAGCAGTAACTACAACATACCAAAGTAAAGGCCAGTCCAGAGATCAAATATCAAAGATACTTCTATTCTGAGCCGACAGAAGTACTTGTTTTTGCTCTTTTCCAAGTCAGAGGTTGGCAAATTTTAAAAAATTACATTTACTGCAACGTTAATATAAAACTCTCAACATCTAGTAATGCTAGAAATTACAAGAAACCCAAGTCAGATACTGTCAACAAGGTTTTCCTTATAGAAGATCTGCAGCCTGGCTGACAGGTGGGGTGGGGGTAGAAACAAATAATTGAAAAGAAGAAACTATCATGTGCCAGAGTCCAGTGTGAATCTAGATTTGAACTTCTGCTCCCACATTTACTAAGAGGCAGCATAACAGTGGTTGAGAGAGTAAATTCTGCAGCCAGACTGCCTGGGTTCAAATCCCAGTTCCACTACTGGCAAGCTCCTTTACCCCACAGTGCCTCAGGTTTTTGTTTGTTTGTTTGTTGCTTTTTTTCTAATTTTATTTATTTTTTGGCTGCGTTGGGTCTTCATTGCCGTTCGTGGGCTTTCTCTAGTTGGGCGAGCGGGGGGTTACTCTTTGTTGCGGTGTGTGGGCTGCTCATTGCAGTGGCTTCTCTTGTTGCGGACCACGGGCTCTAGGAGCACGGGCTTCCGTAGTTGCAGCACGCAGGCTCAGGAGTTGTGGCGCACGCGCTTAGTTGCTCTGCGGCATGTGGGATCTTCCCGGACCAGGGCTCGAACCCGTGTCCCCTGCATTGGCAGGCGGATTCTTAAGCACTACACCACCAGGGCAGTCCCAGTGCCTCAGTTTTTATATCTATAAAATGACAAAGACAATAGTACCTACCTCACAGAGTTATTAAGAGAATTAAATGAGTTAATATTGACAAATCGCTAAGAAAACTCCCTGGCACACAAATGCTTAATAAATAAATTGACATGACCTTGGACAAGTAACTTAACCTCTCTCAGCAGCAGATGTCTTAGAAGAAATTAGTATCATATAAGCAGTTTGTGAATTATTAAGTGCTGTATAAATGCTAAATTATTAAGAATATAACATGAAGAAGCAATATTAAAAATGAGAATGAAAAATAAAGCATTTATAGAAAAACACAGTCTTACTATATTGCAATTTTACCAGCTAATTTTTCTGAATACGGAGGTTACTTAGAAACCTAACACTTCAGCCTTCTGAGACACTCAGGCCATCTATCTTATTTTAAATAATTTCTGATGGAGATTCTTATAAAAATATACTACATAACCCTGTCCTTGTATAAGTCTCTGAAAATGAAGTATACCCTCCCACTTTCCAAAGTGACCGAGTCCCTACACAACTTTCACCTCCTAAGATATACTCCCTCCCCACATTTATAGCCTCTTCTTTTGGGCCACCAAACAGACTTGGGGTTTGTGTACTATTAAAAAACAACAAGAAGACAAAACGAGCCATTAAAAAAAAAAAAAAGAAAGAAAGAAAAGGAAAGAAAGAAAGGAAGGAAGGAAGGAAGGAAGAAACAAAGAAAGAAAGAAAGAAAGAAAGAAAGAAAGAAAGAAAGAAAGAAAGAAAGAAAGAAAGAAAAGAAAAGAAAAGGAAAGAGAAGCCAACCTTCTTTTTCACCTCCTACTCACTCCTCCACCCATGCAATTTGGTTGCCGCCTCACCTCTCTACTGAAATTATCTCCCCTCCTCTTCCATGACCAAACGGTGGCCACCTCATACCCATTCTCTCGTGGACCTCTCTGCACCATCAGACAAGGATTCACTCAATAAACAGACTGGGCCTCCATGCACCCCCTATGAAATCCTGACTCAAGCCTCTAATCTTTCCAGTAAAAGTGAATCAATTTACCATGGGGCAAAAAAGAGCTGATCAATAAACAAAGTAGATAACAGGTACTTCTTTTACCTCTTTTCCTGATTTAAGTCATTCAGCATATATATCTACTAGGCATGTTTTCAGGTAGTGTGTTAAACACTAGGAATACAAAAATGGTCTAAGATATGCTCTTTGCCCTCAGTGAGTCTATAATTTAGCAGTGGAAACAGACAGGGAAATCAGCAGCTTCAAGCTCACTGACAGGGCTATGCAGAGAATACTACCGTAGTGCAGAAAAGGAGCATCTAAATCAGATTTTGTGGGACAGGTGAAGAGGTGTCAGGAAAGGCTTCTGAGAGATGGTAACAGTTGACATGAGTTGTGGAGGACTCCTGCATAGGCACTGTAAACGTGAGAGGCAAGAAGCGCTATCGAGACCTTCTGTGCTCAGAGAAGTGAGACCACCAAGGTGGGCAGCAAA
The DNA here is from genome assembly GCF_964341445.2 of Mesoplodon mirus. NCBI lineage: Eukaryota > Metazoa > Chordata > Mammalia > Artiodactyla > Ziphiidae > Mesoplodon > Mesoplodon mirus. The sequence goes on from NC_138992.1 coordinate 49,937,726, forward strand.
AACACAAGTCGTTCTGCTCAGGGAAGCATGTGGAGAGAGCTGCAAGAGATGAAAGCTTAAAGCGGAAGGAAGCTGCACCACGAGGAGCACTAAGAAAGCCACAAAGAGACAATGCACGTTCAGCAGGGAAGCACACACTTATATTTCGGAAGAACTGCTCTAACAGTGTTGTGAGGGTAGCCTGAAAGCGGGCTAGGCTGGAACTGGCCTGAGATAGAGGAAGAAGCAGAGATATTAAGGACCAGAATCTATAACTGGTGGACTAGTCAGATGCAGGGATAGAAGCCAGGGAGAGTACTTCTCACCATCCCCAACACAACCCTCTTCTCCAAGCTTCACAAATGCTCATCTGAACTACAGGCACATGGTCTCCCTGCTCCTACCACCTCTCGAATCCTACTCCCACACCACATCCATCCTCTGCCAGCGGTCAGGGTGGGCTTTCCAAAACAGTACGCGTCACAAAAACTGTTTCACACCCAACGTTCTCTCCTTTTAACGACAATAAATCCAAACTCATACATGGCCCCATGTCACCGGCTGCCCCTACATTTCCTACCTCTCTCCTCCCCTCTTTTCTCTCTCACTGGCATTCTTGCCATCCCTAACCTGAATACCTTGTGCTGCTGAGAGACCTCTGTTTTCACTGCTCCATCTGACAGTCCCTTGGCTACCTTCTCAGCCTTAGGGCTCCACTAAAGTGTGATCCATTCAGAAAGAATCTCTAGTCAGCCCAGGCACAGCCAAGGCCTCACTCCTTCAACTCTTACCACCTCACCCTATTGTATCATTCTCAATGATTTATGTTCAGTTATCTTATCGTCTTACTTCTGTCTCCAACCCCACGCTGACCTCCAAGGGCAGCGACTCCATCTTATTCATTCCCAGAAGCCAGGCTGAATGAAGCCTGGCCGAGGGAAGGCCCCCCAAAAGTATTACTGACTGACTGAAGCAGAGCTCAGAAAATAGATACTGGAGGTAAAGGTAAGCAGAGTTCAAAAGTGAACTGTAAGAGTGAACTGAAGCCACCTGCTGCGACAGGTGGTCTTTCATCCAGGCAAGGCCTATTGCATACAATCAGCAGGGAAGAGCAATTCTGAAAGGCTGAACAGTAGATGAGGACCATGCACAGGTTGAAGAAAACTTCAAGAAAGAATTTCAAGGAAAAGAAGAGTGGCTAGGCCCACCAAGCACCCCAGTAAGATCAGTAAAAACAGAAAACTGTTTACTGGACTGTATGGGTGTTACCAGGCCTTTAGCAAGAACAATTTTTTTTTTTTTTTTGGCGGTACGCGGACCTCTCACTGTTGTGGCCTCTCCCGTTGCGGAGCACAGGGTCCGGACGCGCAGGCTCAGCGGCCATGGCTCACGGGCCCAGCCGCTCTGCGGCATGTGGGATCTTCCCGGACCGGGGCACGAACCCGCGTCCCCTGCATCGGCAGGCAGACTCTCAACCACTGCGCCACCAGGGAAGCCCAGCAAGAGCAATTTTAATGGAGTGGGAGGGGCCCAGAGGCCAGAGGCTTCAGAAGTAAATGAACAGCCAGAAACCTCTGTTCAGATGTATGATTGTATAGGAAAAGCGATATAGTCTTAAAGGGAGGTGTACATAGGTTTGTTTTCGAAGACGGAAGAGACTTGAACATGCTTTCAGGCAGCAAGCAGCTGACGTCACAGAAAAGACAATGATTACTAAGACAAGATCTCTGAGAAGTCAGGATTGGTTGAGATTTAATGCAGAGGTACAGACACAGTTCTTACACTGACACTAGAAAGAGAAAAGAATGAGTGAAAGTGCAGATACCTCTGAAATTGTCTGGAAAGAAAGGTAAGGAGGTTTTACCTGCCAATTCCTTCGGTGAAGGAGGCACTGGGAATACAGTGGTCAATAAACATGGACCAAATTCCCTGTTTTAACAGGGATGTGGTAGGTAAGGAATTCAAGGCAGACAGAGCAGAGACTTGGACCCAGGTCAGTAGCAGCACCAATCCCCACAGATGTGTGATTTTTTTTCCAACTCATCTTTATAGTTCACGTTTAGAAGCAAAGATATGTTAGAGCTGTTTAGAACATAGGATCCAGAAGAGAAAAAGGCATACCCTAGTTACTATCAAACTACTTCTGGTTATTCAGATGCATTACGTACACACACACTCTCTGCCACCTTTGTTCATTAAAATTCAGCTAGAGAAAATAAAATAACTGGTATTCTCCAAAAAAGCTCTTTACCCAAAGCTCACTAATGACACATATTTCTAATCCACTACCAGTTTTCCTCAACCTGGCTGCATGTCAGAATTACCTGGGGACTCCACCAGGCGCCCCAAGTGATTCTCACATACACATCTAGGCACCCATGACTTCCTACATGTTATTCCCACTGCTCATCTACCTAATTTCTAATCATCCCTAAAGATTCAGCTCAAGCAAACATAGTACTATAACCATGTTATTTCTTTATCTCCCCCATTACACCAGAAATTTCTTTACTACTCATCTTTATAATTCCAGCCCCTAGCCCACTGCTCAGCCCTTACTATATACTTAGAAAATGTGTGTTAAATGAAGATTCACAATCAATAAAACATTTAACCTGTAGAAATGGTTAGAGTAGTTATGTTAAAAAAAAAAGTGTACCTATATAGCACAGAACTAAAACTTTAAAATATTATACAGAAAATCCTATACAGGTGGGATAAACCACCTATACCCTCTCCCATCTTTGCTGTGATAATTCTGAGTGCCAAGTCCATGTCCACCTTACCAATGTGATTTTATCTCCACAGCCCACAATAAAGGCTCAATACAAAAATGTCCAATACAAAAGTAAAGGATAAGTGTTACCTAAAATGTTCATTTGACTTATTAAATACTCAAATGTCCAACAGTATATATACAAGAGAAAAGCTCATTAAACTTGGACACTTTCTGTCCCTAACTAAATATTCAAAATAATTCAGAAGTCTTAAATTAATCCCCAAATTATACATCAGTTGGACTCTCAAAGTCTGGGGGAAAGACAGCTACTTAGAACACGGTACAGATTTTCCCAACAGAAATGTTATAAATGGTGGTGAGATACCAAGACCAAGACACAAAAGCCTACCAAACCCATTAAGAGTCAAACCACTTGTACTGTCCACAGAGGTGTTTCAGGCCTTCCACAAATACATATTTGTGTGCATATGCAAAAATGAAAGCAAAATTTCAAAATAAACTGTTGACACTGAGAAAAAGTACCACAAGCACTTTGCATGGTGCCTAATACATGGTAAATATGAGTATTTGCCATAAGTTATAGCTATTTTTTCCCAGAATCCCTGATTTCAAACTTCTGTGTTCATCAAAATAGCTTTATTTTTCTCACTGCATCCTAGACTATAAATTCCAAGCATGCAGGACAAATCCTGGCCATTGGCCATTGTATCCACCATGTCTCCCTCATAGCCTGGCACACAGGAGTGTTTAATACTATTTAGATGATTATATTTGGATACTTGTTGTCAGCGATTTGAATCTTAAAAACAACTAAGTAAACACAGGCTTAAAACCAAATAGCCTCATTTAGTTTTTAGGTGCTCTTTTAAATGAACTACAGTACTTCTCAAATGGATTTTTTTTTCTTTTAAAACTACCATCAAGATGAAGGAAAAAAGTGTAAAAATTCACGTAGAAAATATTCCTCCAAGAGCCACCAGCTTGGAAAACACTGCTCTAGATAACAGTCTCACTAAATGGCTGAATGAGACAGGGCATCTAAACTTCTCTGGGCCTTGGTAATCCTATTGATTAAGAAATGGAGGACAGAACATATTGAGATTTTCTAGCTTAGAACTGCTTGACTATAAACACTGCATATTTCATGAAAACGTGAGAGTAACAACCATCCACAATCTTTGCATCAACCTAACTCACAACTGTGTCCAGTTTTGTACCATTATTTTCCTCCAATACAGATTTTTTTTTTTTACAAAGTTGAAATCCTAGTGTACAAATCATTTTATTTTCTAACTCCCACCTCCCATTTACAGTAAGAACTGCTGAATACAAATTTGATTGAGCCCTTGGCCAACATCTGAGAACAATTTTATTTACGCTTGTAGTTTTTACAACATACCTTTGGCAACAATTTTCTAGAAGGCCACAAGATGGTGATGTTGCTCCATAAAATGCACCTTTTAAAAATATAATCGAATAACTTACACCAACTTTCCAAAAAGTGAAATTAATAGTTTTCCTCCACTTCAAGTAAAGGATATAAAAAAATGCTTGTACTCTATTTACTAGAAAACATTAATGAGGAAGAAAATATATTCATCAAATTTAACAGCAACTATTCTAATTTTCAAGCTAAACAGTTATGGTCCTTAAAAACAAAACAAAACACAGGACTCTGGCACTATCACTGTGTCTTTTATCACAGGAATCTTCCCTTCCCTCTCTGCTCCATCCCCTTCCTTCCTCAGGTCATAAAAAAAAAAAATTACATTTTCACTTATTCATTGACTAACTTTTTCATAATTATTCTTAATTTAGAGAGATAATTCCTATTTCCCTGTTTTAAAAGAATTGATACCAAAATGTATTTCCATCAACAAAAGTAAACTATACCAAAATGAGAATGAAATCATTTCTTTTCTAATTTGCTATAATTTCTCAACTTCTTATAATATACAATATTATGTTTATAATGGCAAATTACCAAAGCTTTTCATGCAGAAAATGTTTGCAGTTGGTCATATTCCCCATACCTTAGCAAGTATCAGTAGAAGGCAGGTTTCCCATTCCTGTGGTGCTTATATAATGTCAATTAAAAAGAAAAATCAAATAACAGCATCTTAAAACTTGAGTTCCAGACCTACAGAATCAACTTAAGTTAATATGTAAAAAGAGCTGAGTAAATACTCCCTAAGCAGAAGAATAAGATGACAGAGCGTAACTACCTGGCAGCACTTACACGCGGTGCCTGAGTGACACAGAAACATGGCCAATCTTAAACCTGGAATCTGAATCAGGTGTCTGACTCCAAAAATAGTAAAAATCACAGTGACCATTTATTAGGCTCCTATCATTTGGCAGTCATATTGCCAAAAAAAAAAAAAACTATCTCTAATGTTATCAATCACCCTTCAGAGTCATTATTTCTACTAACGGGTAAGAAAAACGAGGTTTCAGGAATTTAAGTAAACTGCCCAAGGTCACAAAACTGGTGAAAGTCAGGATTTTGAACCCAGATCTCCCGGGCTCAAAGCCAATGTTCTTTTCACTACATTTGCGCTACAAAAACAGAATATAAAAAAGAAATGCTGAGCTAAACCCAAACCTTAAAATAAGCAGTTTGCTGTACCAATCTGATGTTCCTATTCTTTTATCACTTAAGCAACTTCAGAGCAGGGTGTTTTTGTGGGGCTTGTAAGCTAGGTCATTGAAAACGTTTTTCCTGAAGGCTGAGAAAGTAATCTAAAACAGCAAATGTGTAAAAGCATAAACACACTAACAATGAAGAAGGTAGGCTGCTCAGGCTGTGTTTAATAAATCACTTCCATGTATTCTGGGAAAAACATCCAGGGCAACATAACATTCTCACTCTGCAAAGATCAAATTTCATGTAATTACATCATGTAACATCTCATGTTTCAAAATGACACAAACATTTCCATAAATAATCTGTCATTTGTTTCAAAGTGTGGTATTTAATAATATAATACGTGCTTACCAGACTTTTTTCCTTCAAATCCAAAAATGTTAAAGGTTTGGTATTCTTCAAATACATAGTATTTGCTACATCTCATGAAGCAGCAGAAAGCACAGAGTCATGAAATAGAGCTGAAGATGAGGCTGAGAGCTGATTAAGAGACTCACTGAGGGACACAAAGCTTCTTAATGTCAGGCCAAACCTGGGTCTGCTGACAAGGCCAGCACTCTTCTACACTGCACTGGTCACTAGGATAGCATGACCCAAAGTTACATTCGCCTCAAAACATGTCCTGATTGTTTCTAAATATATTAAGGCTTCTAATTTTCCAGCATTTAAGTAGCCATGGAGATTTGCTAACTCTTCAATTCCAAAGTGCCAGTCCCTAGTGTGAGAAGAGCACATTGGGTAATGTAAGAGAGTTGAACAAACCTAGGTCCAAACTTCAGTTCTACTCTTCAGGTGTATTTAACCTCTCTGAGTCTGTTTTCTTACTGTGAAATGAAGATACCACCTCCGTTTTGTGAAGGGGAAAAGAAGTGTTAACATTAACTCTAGGAAATCAGAACTGTTTCTAGAATGGAATAGAGAAAGTGCCCAATAACTGATAACTTCCTAACACCCTCCCATCACCACCACCACCCCAGTCACACGCTCAATTACTCTGAGAAGCTCCAACGTTTTCCCACCATACTTCCACAACAATACAGAGGACAGCAGGTTAAGAAGCACTTCCATCACATGCCCATGCTGCAAAGTGACACAAAGCAAACTCCCCACATCCACAGTAAGAATCAGATGAAAATTACATTTAGGATTAAAGACCTAAATGTAAGGCCAGACACTATCAAACTCTTAGAAGAAAACATAGGCAGAACACTCTATGACATAAATCACAGCAAGATCCTTTTTGACCCACCTCCTAGAGAAATGGAAATAAAAACATAAATAAACAAATGGGACCTAATGAAACTTAAAAGCTTTTGCACAACAAAGGAAACCATAACAAGATGAAAAGACAACCCTCAGAATGGGAGAAAATATTTGAAAATGAAACAACTGACAAAGGGGTAATCTCCAAAATTTACAAGCAGCTCATGCAGCTCAGTATCAAAAAAACAACCCAACCCAAAAATGAGCAGAAGACCTAAATAGACATTTCTCCAGAGACGATATACAGATTGCCAACACATGAAAGGATGCTCAACATCACTAATCATTAGAGAAATGCACATCAAAGCTACAATGAGGTATCACCTCACACCAGTCAGAATGGCCATCATCAAAAAATCTACAAATAATAAATGCTGGAGAGGGTGTAGAGAAAAGGGAACCCTCTTGCACTGTTGGTGGGAATGTAAATTGATCCGGCCACTATGGAGAACAGTATGGAGGTTCCTTAAAAAACTACAAATAGAACTACCATATGACCCAGCAATCCCACTACTGGGCATATACCCAGAGAAAACCATAATTCAAAAAGAGTCATGTACCACAATGTTCACTGCAGCTTTATTTACAATAGCCAGAACATGGAAGCAACCTAAGTGTCCATCGACACATGAATGGATAAAGAAGATGTGGCACATATATACAATGGAATATTACTCAGCCATAAAAGGAAACAAAATTGAGTTATCTGTAGTGAGGTGGATGGACCTAGAGACTGTCATACAGAGTGAAGTAAGTCAGAAAGAGAAAAATAAATACCGTATGCTAACACATATATATGGAATCTAAAAAAAAAAAAAAAAATGGTTCTGAAGAACCTAGGGGCAGGACAGGAATAAAGATGCCAACGTAGAGAATGGACTTGGGGACATGGGGAGGGGGAAGCATAAGCTGGGATGAAGTGAGAGAGTGGCATGGCCATATACACATTACCAAATGTAAAACAGATAGCTAGTGGGAAGCAGCTGGATGGCACGGGGAGATCAGCTCAGTGCTTTGTGACCACCTAGAGGGGTGGGATAAGGAGGGTGAGAGGGAGACGCAAGAGGGAGGAGATATGGGGATATATGTATATGTATAGCTGATTCACTTTGTTATAAAGCAGAAACTAACACACCACTGTAAAGCAATTATACTCCAATAAAGATGTTAAAAAAATTACATTTAAACACTTGAGAGGAGTATAGTACTGCTAAATTCTTTGTTGTAAATACACAATTTCAAGGTGTTTTAAAGCTACTCCAGTAACAGAACACAATATTAATTTACTGTTTACAAATACTCTTCCTAAGCATTTTAAAGCAGGCTGCTAAGTATGAACTTTCAGATATCCCCATTCTTAGAGGAAAATATTAGAATCCAAAGCACACAGTAACTTTCCAAAATGATATAATCAGTTAAACAGCTAAGACTTTATTCCTAGAATAATGTAATTCTTCTCAAGTTTAAAACACAGGGACACAATCCACAAATCCAAAACTCCAAAACCTATACAAACTTAAGGCTCTTCTCAACTCATATGGTGACGAAAACTGAACTGACCTGAACTCATTTGGCAGCAGCATCTGAACAGATGTGTGACTATTTATTGTCCTTATTTATCCATAATTAAACAATTGCCAAGGAAAGTATAGACTGCTGCCCTAAGACTTCATTGGGGTTTTATGTAACACAAAATGTGGAGTGTATTATGTTTCTAAAATTTTAAAAAAGAATTATTTCTGTAACACATCTGACACCAAAAGCAAGGTATTATAAAACCCATCCTAGTGACTATTTACTCAATACTAAGTGTTAGGTTTAAGCCATGCAATAAATCTATGAAAAGGTATTATTATTACCATTTTACATGTGAATATCCACTTTACATATGATAAAACTAGGGCTTAATCTAAGGTTACCTTTACCAAGATCGTTTAGCCAATAAGTAAGTGCCAGAAATCAAGTCTAGGCTTGTCTTACTTGAAGGCCTAAGCTCTTAAACAGCTAATAGTTCACAGGAAAATTAAATTACAAAGAAAGTTTTAAAACAAATTATAACTACCAAACATTTTAATGTAGAACAATGAAATTCCTGAGTATGATGTATACTTTCCATTCTGGGTATTCATATGTAAACATCAACACCATATTTCACAGCTCGAAGGACAAAAAGAGATGAGTTTATTGTTGCTTTTCTTCCCAAAGAACTGGCCACAGTCAGGGAAAACAAACAAAAACAACAGGCTCCTCAAACAAATGCCAACTAATCCTTTCTACTCAAATTTAGAAAGAATCATGGGTTTAGCATGGTTTTTTTTTTACCACAAAATGTGCTGACACAATAAAAATAAGGTTGATACAAACACGGGTTAAGTTTTTCCAAGTACAGCCCCAATTTAAAGATCTGCCGTTCCAATGACAGATATGATCACAGGACTGAGGAGGGTTAAAGTGAGTAGATGCAGGCTGTCACTACCACTGCCCTAAGCAAAAGTTAGAGAAAATCAGCTTCAAGGTTTTGTTTTTTTCTTTTGGATTGATCGATCTAAAATTTAAACCTTCTCTTATGATTTTCTTCTCAAATCAATATCCTTATTCTAAGCAATGTCTTTTCCCCACAAGAGACAGATCATGGTCCCCATCCAACCAAATTAGACACACTTCCATCAAAATCTCAATTTCTGAGTAGCTTATCTTAACTAAGTGAAAAGCGTAAGATTATCGGATAAATAATCCAATATCTAACTTAACTGTTTCAGCTAAAGCATTTTTTAAAAGAAACATCTTCATTCATAAAAATGTATTTTGTAGAAGTATAGGGTAATTTTTTTTTTTTTTTTTTTTTTTTTTGCGGTACGCTGGCCTCTCACTGTTGTGGCCTCTCCCGTTGCAGAGCACAGGCTCCGGACGTGCAGGCTCAGCGGCCATGGCTCAGGGGCCCAGCCGCTCCGCGGCATGTGGGATCTTCCCGGACCGGGGCACGAACCCGTGTCCCCTGCATTGGCAGGCGGACTCTCAACCACTGCGCCACCAGGGAAGCCCTAGGGTAATTTTTTGAACAAGGAGTCCTGATGGGTGCCTCTTGCAGGGTTACTTCTCTTGCCTACTTCTTACTGTAAGCACCAAGTATCAGGTTTCTATAGTTTGGATCAAGCCCTTGGCAATTATCTCAAGCCTCTTCAAATATCTGAAAGGTTCAGATGTTAAGCTCCCTTTGTATTTACATTATACATGTGTATTTACTGAACAGTGTAGCTTAAAAAATGGTCTCAGAGAACACCAGAACCCCAAATTACTGATTCAGTTTACAGCAGCAGCTCTCAAACTAATGTGTGTAAAATCATCTGAGGTATTGACTAAAAATGAAGACTCCTGAACTCCACTATCAAGGACCATACCATAGATCTTGAAGAGTACTCATGAATCTACACATTTAACCAATATCCCAGATGACCATGATGCAGGGACTGCACTTTGACAAATACTTATCTACCCTGTATTTCATCCAATGACGGTGTTAACAATTTCTTGCTCCCAGACTGTACAGCCAAACCGTCACCAGCTGGTAACTGCAGCCATGCTGAGTCAGTATCTTTCTCAGAGTCGTTCTTAACCTTTCGGCAACCTATTTTTTAAGCTAAGAGGTGAGATTTGATATGCAGCTCTGCTCACGCCAAACTAAACTACAACTGTCCTGGAGAAATGAGTGGCTCACAGAAAACTGGACCACTTGTTTGAATTTTCAACTTGTTAATAATAATGAACTAAGAGCAACAGAAATGATTTAAGGCCTGCTCATGTCCAAGGGATCACATTTTCTGCTTTAAAACATTCTTTCAATGAATCCTTACAAAAATCCAGTACAGAAGATATTCTTTATCTTTTACAGAAGAAGAAACTGAGGCAACACTGCCATTAAGCACCACTGACAGAAGTCAGCTGTGCCTGACTTTAAAGCTACAGCTCTTGACCCACATGCGGGAATGCCTTTAATTCTTAAACTTTAAGAGCAGAACGATGTAGTTCATTTACTTCTAAGATAAAGTATGCCCTAATTTATACACAGCAAGTTCATTTGACTAATTCTCCTCCCCACGCTAACTAAACACAAAGACTAGTTCATCTTGGCAAGTTGGAGCTAAGGTTTAACAGGAATATCCTACTTCAAGTCAGGACTCAAGTCAGTTTGCTTCTACTCATCCTATGTAGTCCTAATTATGGGTATACTAAACAGCTATCTAAAGATCTTGTTTTCCTTAGTTAAAAAGGTATCACACCTACAATTCTGTTAATGCTAGTACATTTTTAAACCACTCCTGTAATTTAGGGCAGGGAGGAGAGCCATGAAGAAACACCTTAAGGTAACTCTATCTACACCCTTCTTTGTGCCCTAGCCTCTCCTATTTATATAAATAATGTTTCTCAGTACACTCAATCACCAAGTCCTGCCCACAACAGCCAACATACTACTATATTCAGAAATCTGCAAAGAGATTTGCACTAGGAGGCAGGGGCCCATCTTTTAATCTATTCAAAATTCAAAAATGCTCCAAATCTACACCTAAATTCTTTAAATGTAATATATTGATTCATTATTCCACTCAAAAGCTATGATGTAATAACAACAAAACACCCATTTTCTTCATTCCGCAGTTAGCCATAACATTACTCAGCATATAACTTGAACTAAAAAAAAGATACAACTGAGATAGAGTGATAGTGAGATAACGATAAGGTGAGAAAACACCAGCTAGCAATCAATTAACCTACCTGTTCCTGGGAAGGATGAGCATTGCCTCATTCCTTACATTTCGCTAAGCAGACAGGACTTCCATTCCAGTCTCCACAAGGAAAGAATATTTTCTCCACTATAATGACTCTTCCCCAAGGAAGGGTGGCTTATCCCAAACTTTCCCAGACACAGCAAACAGAAAATACTATTTGTGAGGCACCAGTTTGCTCAAGGCTAGTCAAGGCCGGAGGGAACCGTTTCAGAGCAGCCTGGGCTCTGGGTCCTGCACTTTCTTGCCCTCAAGTACAGCAAGTCAATCCTGCCCCATTATGGTAGCGTACTGGGTCAAACCCCAGAGCCCCAAAACTTTCTCTTCTTCTCTACCCCAGGAGTGCTGACTATTCCTGTTTGTGTAATAAGCCAAACGTGCTATCATTTGCACTTTAGATTCAGCTTTCCCTCTGACAGGCCGAGACTCAAAGTACTAAAAGTACCAGGCAGCTCAAGTCTCAGCTTCCAAAACAGTTTTTCCAGAAGCCCCATTTTGGGGTAATACAGCTGTGTGGTGTAATCCTGGGATTCACATATTTGTCTAGTCGCTTTCCCTTGAATCTGGGCTGGACCCGTGACTTGCTTTAACCAACAGAACGTGGCAGAAATGGGGCTATGCTGGTTCCAAGCCTATGTCTTAAGAAGGCCTGGTTGCCTCTGTTTTTGCACTCCTGGAAGCCCTAAGCCACCATGTAAGGCCAGCAATCCTTCTGGAAAGGCCACATGGAGAGAAGTGGCCCTGAGACAAGACTATATGGTAAAAGAGAAAGTAAGAGAAAGAGAGAAAGAAAGAGAGAGAAGACTAGCATGCAGATGAAAGCCAGCTATTAAAGTGACCACCCGCAAAACCAACAGAACTGCCCAAATGAGCCCAGCCCAGGAAAGCAAACCTGTGAGCCAAAAACAAAACAAAACAAAAAGCCAAAAATCCTGGTTGTTTTACGTCACTTAGTTTCAGGGTTTTTTGTCACACAGCAATAAATAACCAAAACAATGCTCACCTGGTTCCTTGTCTTTTTGCCTAATTTGTTCAAAACCCAGGAAAAAAGGAGGGGTGTAATGACAGGCAGCAGGGACACCACGATGGGTTATGAACAAATGATTTAAGGAACATCAAGACAGATGCTGGTGTTTCTTATACCTTAGGAACTATCTGACAAATGGTTTTACAACATACTCCAAGAAAAGTCATTAAAACATATGAATTTAAAATGTATACTAAGAGCTTTTTAAGGTAAATTTCTTTTTAAATGATACAGCTTTTTATGTACTGGTAAAAACTACGGAATATCACGATATGTACTTTTGAAAATCAGATCCTGATTGCTCCAAAAATACAAATTTTCATAGACAAAACTTTTATAAACGAAAAAACTTCATCTGTAAAAACACCTGAATTAAAAATCAACAAATTTTCAAAAGGGTATTAATCCCTACATTTCACCAATGTACTTTTTCAGACAAGAAATCACCTTTTGCTTTTTCCTTGATAGGAGGGTAACTGTGATAAATACTTAAAATTTTCAAATTTACCTACCGATAGCCACTAAAATGAGGTTACCATTTTCACACAAAGGAGGAAATAAACAAGCTCAGATCTACACAGTAAAAAAGTTTAACAGATTCCAAACACGTAGATTCAAACTTCTCACACAGAGCCTTCAGTTAAATTCCCATTTTAGATGAAGAGTTGGTGGGAAAAGAATACTGACTCAGGAACAAAAAAAATAGGTTTTAGCTCTAGTTCTAATTTTGGCCACTTGCCAGCCATATACCCTGGAAATTTTACATTTTTTAATTTCTTTGAGCTTCAGTGTCTTCATCTAAAAAGGAATTATCTCCTTACACACCTACGGATCAATTTTCATGAGAATCAAATGATGACGTATATGCAACCATGCTAAAAAAGTGTAAAATACTGTATATATAAAATATGATATTCTTCTTAATGCCAGCAAAGAGTAAAAAATCATCTATGTATGTGCTTTTTGTTAGACATTTTCCTTCCATTATGTATTAGTAACTGGTTACTTCAAAAACCACTATTAAGGCTAATTTATGGCCTTCCACTGCTTGTTATAAGTACATCATATTTTTACAGAAAGAGTAAAAAAGATCCTAGCCTTTCTAATAATTACAGAATCAAATTTTCTAGAGCTATAACAGATACTATGTAATAACCTGCTCTGGTTCCCTACCAGGAAGACAATCCTATAGATGCACAAAAGTCAACTGTTTACTAATCAAATTATGCTTTAACCATATTTAGTTTTCAGAGGATTAATCTGGCAGCAGCTTGTAGTGTGAATTGAAGTAGAGGGAACCTGGAGGTAGAACGACTTCTTTCTTCATTGCTGTGGTCATAGGTGTGAGGGTCTGAACTCTGGCGGCAGTAATAGGAATTGAGGAAGGAATGGAGGAAGGAAGTATACTAGACAGAATTTGATGATGAGAGAGAAAATGAAGAAAGTAAAAATAACTGAGATTCTGGTCCAGGTTGATTGGGAGAATAGTGGTACATTTTGAGCAACATCAATTGGAAACTTTATCTTCAGCGTATGTGTGGTACTTTACAGCGGTAGTTCTCAGCCTTCATCTGTAATAATTTAACCAGAGTTAGCTACTTAATTCAATGAAAAAATTCACTGACTAGGTCTCTGCACTTCATTATTCTGTAAAGTTTTACTTTTTACTTGATAAAGGGTTCCTGAATGAAGAAGTATTTTCAAGTAGGGAATACCTGAATAGAGAAGATAAAAGTTCGTAAAGTTTCTTGTTTCACTTACTTCCCCTCCAGCCCCACCTCTCCAACCCAAACTGAGATATAAAGGAAATAAATGAGAACATGACTGTTCTGATATTTCTATCTGCTCTCCATACACCCAATTCACCCCTCAGCCTCACCCGCTCTCCTGCACATGGAAAACAAGAAAGGTACAGATAGTCCAATAAAAATCTAAAACCCAAGAATCACAAAATGTTAAGAACTGAAAGGAACCTCCCAGGATCATCTAGTCCCTACTGATGAGGTCACTTAAAGGCAGTGACTACATCCAATTGATGGTAAATCTGTTGCACATATCTCCATACAAGAAAACCACCACTGTCAATCAACTCCTGATTCTACTTTACCCACTTGCTAACTGAAATGCTTGGGCCAAATCATTTAACCTCTTGGACTAGTCTGTTCTGTAATAGAATAGCAAATAAGATAAGTTAGTCAAAATTCTCTGTAAGCTGTAAGCCACAACACAAGTCTAAGGAGATATTGTCTCTAGGTGTACATACAATATGTCTCTACAGCAGAGGTTCTCATTGGTAAATGGAAGCATTTGAAGGTTCAATAGTTTTAAAAGCCTCCCAGTAATTCTAAGCACTGCTTCAACCCACTGGGTTCCATGGATGAGATTTAGGTGGTCCAGAGACTCCCCTAAAATTATATCCACAAAGCACAGGTACATATGGAAATTTTCCAGGCCAGCAGATTTCTTTAGTTTCACCAAGGGTTACTAATCCCCCAGAGGCTGAGAACTACCGCTGTAAAGTACCACACATACATACGCTGAAGATGTTGCTCAAAATGTACCACTGTTCTCCCAATCAACCTGGACCAGAATCTCAAGTTTTTACTTTCTTCATTTTCTCTCTCATCATCAAATTCTGTCTACTGTACTTGCTTCCTCCATTCCTTCCTCAATTCCTATTACTGCCGCCAGAGTTCAGACCCTCACACCTATGACCACAGCAATGAAGAAAGAAGTCGTTCTACCTCCAGGTTCCCTCTACTTCAATTCACACTACAAACTGCTGCCAGATTAATCCTCTGAAAACATAGGTTTAATCGTTTCATTCCCAACTCAGAAATCATCTGTATAACCCTCATCGCCTACTAAATCCAAGGTCATAAGCCCAGCGCTAAAAGCAATCCGTAAACTGGTCCAAATTTTTACTTTACGCTTTACCACCCATTATACTGGTACAAATACGTTATATTCCATCCACACATAATTTGCCTCTCCCTAAGTGTATGAACTCTGTGCTCTCTTAGTCCCTTCTCTCTGCCTGGATTACCTTTCCCAGCCTATCGAAAGTCTACAGTCATACTTCAAACCAAAGATTTCAAAAACCAGAAGCTCTATGAAATAACCCCCCTATGAGATGTGAGCTCCACCCCCTCTGAATTTGAATTCAGTATGAAACGTAACTATGTCTTAAAAGACAAATGAGGCATTTGTGTATAGTCTTACCCGCCTCACTAGTCTGTGAGGGCAGAAACTGTTATCACCTTCATCTTTATAGTCCCCCAAATCCATCGCAGTCATGCAGTAGATGCTTAATAATTGTGTAAGGCAGTAGAAGAAATTTCAGCCTTCGCGGGGTAAGCAGATTACTATCTCTTGAAGGCAGAGACCTTACATGCAACATCCTCTATCATACCAGGCTTCCAAAAACATAACCTTTAGTTACTGCTTTTCAAAGCCCTTATGTTATAGGTCATATAACTGCATTTGAAGGGAAGAACTATTTGAAAGTGTTAATAAGCCACTTCAGAAAGATCTGTTCCCCCACATACTTTACACTTCTCAATTTGAAGAGCTTCCAATACTTGGCCACTAAGTATTCAATTTTTAAAATATTAACCATTTATGAAAAGTGATCATTTCAGCCACCGATAACTATCTATTTTATGAGTAAAAGCAAGTCACATAAATAAAAGAATGCTTTTCTTCTTTAAAAGGTCCATTTCGCTTGCATAATACATACAGAGACTTAACTAGACAGGTAAAGTGGGTTTATACATAAGCATGAACTCTTGCAGAAACCTGCATAGAACTGTACACCAAGTATTTCAGGCAAAAGAAACCAAAGAGGGGGAAGATAACTTTGGACGTTATTCTTTTACACTATTATTACCAACAACATTTTAAGGCAGGAACTCACATTTTGCACACTAGCTACACAAAAAGATAAAAACCAATCAAACAGAAAAAGAAAGCCACATCAAGCCCCTGGAAAATATTTTATCCTGGAAGAGTAAAAATGTCAAAATAACAAATACTTCTCTTCTTTGGTAATGAAGGTTTCATATAATCGCAGGAGCAAAGGGGGCTCAACTCCGTATTGATGGAGCAAAGAAAGGGCTGTGCACAAGACTAATCATTTAAAGCCTGTAAAAGCAACGGTAAAGTACAAAAATTTTTAAATGTCTAAAGGATGAAAGGAGAAGGTCCAAGTCACAGATTAGATAAGGACTAGCTAGTGAAAACTGCAAGGTCACTGGGACCTACCAGGTCACAAAGGTGGAGGTGGGGGTTGTGTTGGGCGGCGGGGGGCTGCAGAGTCAGTGAAGAACCAGGAGTGATAAAAACATGTCAGAAAAAGACGTTCTAAGGCGGGGAGTCCTTGGTTTGGGACGGTGGAACTGCGGGGAAAGTCAGGGCACTGGGAGTAAGTCCATATATGAGGGTTTTTTTGGAGAGGTGTTAGAGAAAGGAAGGGAAGGTAGAAAGAAGGGAAGGAAGCTTGAGAACTGCGGCTGCCGAGTCACGGAAACACTTTTCTCCGCTCCAGTATCATTAGCTCAGGCCTGTGCCAGGGCCAACTAGGGGCAGGACCCATGACCCCACCCCAGAAAACTCCCAGCCCCCGGGCTGGAGTCGGCAGCCAGGGCGGCGCGGACGGCCCCCGACTGCCCTCGGAGGGTCCCGCCCCGCGGCGGACCGTGCCGGGCTCAGGGCACCGCCGCGGAGGCTCCCGGCCCGCGCCCCCGGAGCCCCCGCCCCGCCCGCGACCCCCGCCCCTAGCCCAGCGCCGCGGCGTCCTTACCCGGCGCGAAGCCGTCTGCTCCCGGCGGCCCGGCGGCCTCGGCAGCGGCGCCTCCTCCACCGGCGGGCGCCCTCACCCTTCCGTGCCCAAGATCGCCATCTCGCAGCAGGCGCGGCGGCGACAGCCACCCAGGCGTCGGCCCCGGCAGCCCAGGCCGCCTGCAGCCACTCGGAGCCCGCTTGCCGCGCTCGCCGACACCCGACCCTCCCCCCACCCCCACCCCGGCCACGCGCCACCTCCGGCCGACCCCACGCCTCCCTCCTCGGGAGCGCGCCGCGCCCGGAGCGCGCGCCTCCCTGACGGCTCGACCCCGCGTTCTGCGCCGCGGCCTCCCAGAGCCTCCAACTCCGGACCCGGAATCCGGCTTCCCGCGAGCATGCGCAGCGAGAGAGACCCGAGGCTGCCTTTGCAATACTCCGCTTCTCCGGGTCTTCGGAGCGGTCGAGGGAGGGGGAGAGCCAGCCAATGGGAGGGAGGGGGTGAGGCCTGAACCTGTGGAAGGGGAGGGGCCGTCGCCGAGATTTGGGAAGAGGCTTCAGTAAGTCGTGGTGGGTGCTGCTGACTTGACTTTCCGGTTCGTGGCCGGACCCGCGCATGACTTTCAGTAAGGTCCTTGGGGCACTGGCGTTCTTTTCTTGAACGCTTTACGGCAAAAGGAGGCTGTTAATAAATACTCCTTGACCTAGATGAGTGTTTGACTTACAACCCATTGCAAGAGTAAATAATTGCATTTAGCAGATGGTCATACCAGAAGAGTTCCAGTCCACTTTTACTGGTAACCAAAACGTTCACTACCCCAACCCCACAAGAGTACAATGATAGAACTAATACTGAGCAAGTGCATGTGTCTGTGCACTTAAGGAATACAACAGTTCCATAAAGAAGGGCCTATTATCCCCATTTATACAAATGAGTCAATTAGCCTGGAGAAGAGCTCTTGGTTCTGTGCCTTGCTTTTAGAACCAAGGCCACCCTGCAAATAGAAATCAGTAACGACCACGTTACTCACCATATGACCTGTTCCTCTACTTCAGAGAGATAATAAAGGTCATCCAGCATGGATTTCTACAATTTTTGCCAGACGCTTCACCCAAACCCCACAAATTACCTACACCCACACCCAAGCTTACTAGTTTTCCTCTATCTCAGGCTGGCTGTCCCTGCTCCCCTCCAACCGAAACTCTCCACTGACTGCTCCCTCCTGTAAGGCCCTCCCTGGCATATCTTTAACCTCATCCTTTCTGTTGAGTACAACTCTTCCGTGTAATCATGTTTAAGACTTTTCTGTATGAAACTTTCCCTTGACTTTTAAACTTCTTTCTAGTTCTCGCTCTTCTTCCGTCATAACTAAACCTTTGAAAGAATTGTGTACCAAGAACATTGGCACTCTGTGAGTATCTGTAGGATTCAATAAACATCTCGACTGAATAAATGCAAATGCACATTCTCTTCCTCTCCACTCCATCAGTTTCTACCCTCTGACTTCCTACCTGGGTCTGATGCATACTGTATCCACAATGATTATTCTCAAACATACATCTGAGCCCATCACTCCACTGCTTAAAATCTTTCATTGGCTCATCAGAGCTTTCAAGACAAAGGTTAACATGGTCTTCAAGGCTTCTTTCATGCTCACATGCTCTGTCTCTCCTGTTATGACAAACTCTTCAGAGTTCCTGATTGTGCTCACTCATCTCTACTTTGAAGGGTACTGTTTCCTCTAACCTTTCCCCTCACCTTTTTGCTTGTCCAGCTCCTTTAAAAATAAATTCAAGAACACGCTCCCAAGTGCACTCTCAGACATAACCTATGCATACCCAGCAGAGGTCTGCACTCCATCTGCAGAGTGCACACATGCCTCCTCCCACTTCCCGCTCTACTTCCAGCTCACCCAAGTCCTGTTTCTGCCTCAGGTGAGCTCCATTCAGAAGTTCCTCATACTCACCTAGGCCCTTACGTTGACAGCAAACACTGGACCAGCCTTTCATTATTAAATATTTCTTTGGTGTTCAAATGAACACTATTACAAATATCTTTCCATACATCATTGCCCATGTCCTTACTTACTGCCTTAATTTCCATCCTTAAAAGTAATCGGAAGTGTGAACAATTTTAGCCCGCTTGAAACATATTGGCAAGTTACCTTCCAGGAAGAACTTAGGCCTAGGTTCACACTGCCTGGGATAAAAACCCAGCTCTGCCACCTGGGGCCAGATTCCTATTTTCATGGATCCTAGACACTATTACTTTGTGGGTCTCTTCTTCCATAAAATAATATTTAAAATTATATTTATAACTGAATTGTTCTAAAGACAACCTACTGATATTGTGCATTAAAACATTTTCTTTGACCTAAGCATTCATTTGTTTCTTTCTGATTTTAAAAGAAATTAAAACATTATATGGGCCTCTAAAAGTATGGTGAGCCTGAGGCACTGTGCCTATCATGGCAGTTGGGTAAGTCAACACTTCTGCCACCTATGAGCTATGAGGTTTGGCCAAAGTCCTTAATCTGTGCCTCAACCAGAAAATACGTATAATGCTACCATATGATGTTGTAGTTAGAAGAAAATGAGTTGCTACGAATAAAATACCTAGAACTATGTGGCACATGATCAATAAATTACTGATATTATAATTGTCATTCTCAATTGTCCCACAGCACTATATGAGAGTATGTGATTGTCCTTCTTCACTGTGCCAAAATCATCATGGTATATTCTCATCTTGGTATATTCTCATCACAGGGCAAATACGGTATCTCATTGTTTGACCGTTGTCCATTTTCTTGCTAGGATATTCACAAAAAGTCGCTTTATACAATGTAGATATTGATCCAAAATAAAATTATTAGTCTTTTCCATTTTTGTTTTCTTCTATTATTTTTTGCTTTGCAACTTCATTGCCATCCTGAGATCATGTCATTTATCTGCCTGTACTTTTTTCTACATGTTTGATCATTTTGCTTTATCCATTAAAAACTTAATCCTTTCAGATTTATTTTGGTGTGATGATCTACCTTTTCTTTCTCTAAAGAGCTCATGGTCTCCCCCAGCTCATTTGTTAAAGAATCTTTCTCCAACTATGATGGTTTTAAAATATGCCCACAAATTCATCAATACTCCCCCCTTCAAAAAGTGGAGTCTAATTCCCTTTCAAATGAATGTGGGTTGTACTTAGGAACTTATTTCTTTTTTTTTCTTTCATCAGAATTTTACTCTCAAGTAGAAACAGGATTGCAATGCCATTACTCTGAGTTCATTCTCTTCTCCCACACATGATTACATAAGGAAAGGCATTAGTGCACTAGTGACTTATTTCTAATGGATACAATACAGCAAAAGTGACAGTATGTACTTTCCAAGAGCAGGTCTTAAAAAGGTATTGTGGCTCCTCTCTACTCTCTCTCAGATCACTTGCTCTGAAGAACGCAGTTACCGTGTCATGAAGACATATCAAGTAGCCTTATCAGAGGCCCACATAGCAAGGAACTGAATATCTTGCCAACAACCAGCAAGGATATGAGGCCTCCTGCCAATCTCCATGTATATGAAGCCATCCTGGAAGTGGATCCACCAGCCTCAGTCAGGCTTTGGATAATACAGATATACTGACTGCAACCTCATTAGAGACCTTGAACCAGAAACCCCAACTAAATCATTCTCAAATACCTGACCCATAGTAACTGTGAGGTAATAAATGTTCATTGTTTTAAGCCACTAAATTTGGGGGATAATTTGTTACACAGCAATACATAATAAATACACTAACCCAGTGATTCTCAACTGGGGACTATCCTGTATCCCAGGGGACATTTGTAAATGCTGTGAGACATTTTTGATTATCTCAACTAGGGAGCTGGGGGAGATTTCCACTGGCATTTTGTGGGTAAAGGACAGAGAGTGCTAAACATCCTTCAGTGCACAGGCCAGCACACACACACACACACACACACACACACATACACAAGAGAAAACCTTTACTAACCTGTTTTCCCTGCACCTTAAACTTTCTTTCTTTCACATATACTTGTTTCATATCCTTTGCTCATCTGGTTGCTGCTTTACCATGTTTTACCCCTGGTCCTAAGCAACCACCGATCTGCTCTCTGTCACTAGAGAATAACTTTACTTTTTCAAAGGATTGGTGTAAATGGAATCAGACAGTGTGCACTTTTTCGTGTCTGGCTTCTTCAGCTCAGCATATTTTAAAGATTCATTCCTGTTGTTCTGTGTAGCAGTAGTTGCTTCTTTTCTTGTTGCTGACTATTATTTCTATTGTATGGATTTGCCAATTTTTTTATATTTGTCTTATTGCTGAACATTTAATTTGTTTCCAGCTTTTGGCTATAAAGACTGAAGATTCTATGAACATTGGGTTAAAGGTCTTTGTGATGACATATGTTTTCATTTTTCTTGGGTAAATAATGCCACGGAATGGAATTGTTGGGTCACATGGTAAGTATATATTTAATTATAAGAAATTGCCAAACTGCTCTCCAAAGTGGTTGTGCCATTTTACATTCCCACCACCAGTGTATGGGAGTTCCAGTTTTCTATTTCTTTTCCAACACTTGGTAATGTCAGTCCTTTCTGATTTTAGCCATTCTAGTTGATGTGTAGCAGTAAGTCACTGTGTTTTAATTTCTATTTCTCTGATAACTAATGATGTTGAGCATCTTCTCATGTGATTATGGCTCATTTGTATATTTTCTTTTGTGAAGTATTTGTTCAAATTTTTTGTCCATTTCCAATTGTTTTTGTCCCTTCAGTATGTGTTCTATATACCAATCCTTTGTCAGATACATTTGTTGTGAATCTTTTCTCTCAGACTGTGGCTTGCTGTGGTCAGCCTCCAAGAAGGACCCCACTGATCTTGGCCTCTCTGTGTCTATACTTTTATACAGTCTCCTCCCCTTTAGAGCAGACCCATGTCAGATTTTCCAAGAGGAATTGTGAAAGTGATGGCATGTGACTTCTAAGACTAGGTCACAAGAGTCATTGTAGCTTGCATCCTGCCCTCTTGGATTGCTTGCTCTAGAGAATGTCTTTGGGAAAATCCATGCAGAGAGGAGCTAAGACCTGTTGATAAACAGCCAGCAGCAATTTACCAGCCATATGCAGCATCTTATAAATGAATCCTCCAGCCTCTGTCAAGCCTTCAGATGACTGCAATCTCATGTGACACTCCAAGCCAGAACTGGCCAGCCAAACAATTCACATATTCCTAATCCATAAACACTGTGAGAAATAATAATTGTTTATTACAGTTTTCAGTCACTAGGATTTGGAGAAATTTTTTTACACAGGAACAGTTAAACTCGCATTTCATTTTCTCAACAATGTCCTTTGAAGAACAGAGTATGTATTTTGCCAAAGTTCAATTTATCATCTCTTTGTCTTGTGACTCATGCTTTTTATGACATATGTAAGAAAGTTTACCTACTCCTATAGAGAAAAGATTTTTTATATGTTTTCTTCTTGAAATTTAGTTTTAACTTTTTCACTTGGGACTATAATACATTTCAAATTAATTTTTGCATGAGGTATGAGGAAAGAGTCAATGTTAATTTTTTTCTAAGTGGATATAATATTGTTTCAACACCATTTGTTGAAAAGACAGTCCTTTCCCCCCCTGAACTAGCTTTAGCAACTCTGGTGAAAACTCAGTGTCTATTTTTGGACTCTTTAATCCATCCCATTTAACTATAAGCCTATCTTTATTACACTGTATTGATTACTATAACTTTAGAAAGTGTTGAAACCAGGAAGTGTAAATCTTCCAAATCTGTTATTTTTCAAAATGATTTTGACTCTACCAGGTTCTTTGCATTTCCACATGAATTTTAGAATTAGCTATTTAATTTTTATTTTTGAAAAAATACCTCCAGGATTTTGGGATTGCTAATACGTAGATCAATTTAGGAAGAACTGACACATTAACAGTACTGGGTCTTCTCATCCATGAATATGGTATAGATCTCAGTTTATTCAGGTCTCCTCTAAATTCTCTTAGCAATGTTTTGTATTTTTGATAGTACTGGTATTGCATATACTTATCCTGAAGTATTTTATGCTTTTGATGCTATTGTAAATGGATTCTTAATTTCATTTTCTAATGGTTCATTGATAGTATATTTAAATACACTTGATTTTTTTTAATATTGGCGGAGTGTGTTGCGAACTTGTTAATGAATTTACTAGTTCTAGTAGTGTTTTATAGATTTCTTGGGAGTTTTCATGTTCACTATCATACCTCTGCAAATAAAGAGAGTTTTACTTTTTCCTTTCCATTCTGTATGCTTTTATTTACCTTTCCCATTTTATTCCACTGACTAGAACACACAGTATAATGCTGAACAGAAGTAGTAAGAAAGAGCATCCTTGCCTTGTTCCTGATTTTAAGGGAAAGCATTCAGTGTTGTACCATTAAATATGATGTGATCGGGCCTCCCTGGTGGCGCAGTGGTTGAGAGTCCGCCTGCCGATGCAGGGGATACGGGTTCGTGCCCCGGTCTGGGAGGATCCCATATGCCGCGGAGCGGCTGGGCCCGTGAGCCATGGCCGCTGGGCCTGCGCATCCGGAGCCTGTGCTCCGCAACGGGAGAGGCCACAACAGTGAGAGGCCCGCATACAGCAAAAAGAAAAAAAAAAAAAAAAAAAAATATGATGTGATCTCTAGATTTTTTGCATATGTCCTTTGCCAGGTTGTGGAAGTTCCCTTCCTTTCCTAATTTGTTGAGAGTTTTTATTATGAATGAGTGTTAAATTTTACCAAATGCTTTCAAGGGGCATCTATTGAGATGATCTTATGTTTTTGTTTTTGTTTTTGTTTTCCTTTTTAGATTGTTGAGATGATGGATTAAGTTGATTGATTTTCAAATATTAAACCAACCTTACATTTCTGAGATAAACCAAACTTGTTCTTGGTGTATTATACTTTTTATAGGTTGCTGGCTTCTACTAGCTAAACTTTAAAAATATTAAGAAATCCAAGTTCATTGGGAATACTGGTCTGTAGTTTTCTTGTAATATCTTTTTCTAGGTTTGTTATCAGGGTAAGTCTGGACCAATAAAATGAGTTTGGAAGCTCCTTATCTACTTTCTGAAGAAGTTGTATAAGATTTTTATTATCTATTTCCTAAAGGTTTGAAAGGTTTTTTTCAATTTTTAGCTTATTTTTTATTGAAGTATGGTTGATTTACATGAACGCTTTCATCAATGAAGCTATCCAGGCCAGAAGTCTCCTTTTTGAGAAAAGTTAAATTATGAATTTAATTTTGTTTGTAGATAAAAGACAATTTAATTTTCTATTTCTTCTTGTGCCAGTTTTGGAAATTTGTGTCTGTCAAGGTTTTTTTCCATTTCATTTAAGTTGTCAGATTTATTCACCTTAAGTTATTTATAATATTTATTTTTCTTTAACATTTGTTTAATATTTGATGTCTCGTTGTTTATTCCTCATGTTAGTACTTTATGTTTTCTCTCTTTTTCACTTGATAAGCTTAGTTAGAGGTATTTCATTTGATTGATCTCTTCAAAAAAGAAGCTTCAGTCTCATTAATTCTATTGCCTGTTCCCCTTTTATTTATTTCAGTTTTATCTTCATTATTGCCACATCTGTACTTACTTGGGACTTATTTGCTCTTCTTTTTCTAGCTCATTAAGGTGAAAGCTTACATTATTCACTTGGGATCTCATTGCTTTTCTACCATAAGCACTTAGAGCACAGATTTCCTTCTGATCACTGCTTTAGATGTACTTCCAAAATTTAGATATATTTTATCTCAATTTTCATTTAGTTCTAAATATTTTCTGATAGTCCTTGTGATTTCTTCTTTGACCCATGAGTTATTAGGAAATCTGTTGTACATTTTTCAAATATTTGGGAATTTCCCAGATATCTTTTTGTTATTATGGTCAGAGTATATACTCTAGCATTTCTATCTTTTCAAATTATTGATACTTGTTTTATCCCCCAGTATTCTTGGTGAATTTTTCATTTGCACATGAATAGTGTGTATTCTCTTGTTGGGGAGAGTGAAGATTATTCTATAAATGGCTATTAGGTCAAGTTGGATGATAGTATTGTTCAAGCTTTCTGTAGTTTTACTGAGTTTTGTCTACTTGTTCTATCAATTACTGAGAGGAATAAAGAAATCTCTATAAATCTAGATGTACTTTTTTATCCTTTTAATTCTTTCAGCTCTCAATTCATGTATTTTGTAGATCTATTATTAGGTGTTTACACATTAAGATTGTTATGTATTCTTTATCATTACATAATTTCCCTCTTAATCTCTGTTAGGGTTACTTGTTCTGAAATTTAATTTTTCTGATATTAATATATCCACTCAAGATTTCTTATGATGACTCCTATGCAGGATTCTGGGTCTCATTCTTCATGTTGCTTTCTCCTCTCCAGTTCTTTTCTCTACAAAGTTCAGTGATCTTCCCAAACTATGTTTTCTGTCACATCAACTCAGGGGGTTAATTTCACCTTAGTATCCATTCAGTCTTCCTCTACTACTGCCCCAGCAGCAGTAGAATTCCCAAGCATATGTTATTCTGTCTAAAATAATGCTCTGGGGCCCCAGAAGTTCTATCTATGTTAGTCTGTGGTCCTCCATATCCAGTAGAATGATCTCAGAAGGTGGTACTTGGTACTCAAAACGACTCTGCCATGAAAACTCCAATACCTTCACTTTTGGTGGTATTATTTCCACACTCTTTAATCTTTTCATAATCTGGAAAGTGGATGTTAGATCAGTCTCACACAAGCATATGTTTCCATGTACCATGTATACAAACACATGTATACACACACACACATACTCATGCTCATCACACATTATCAGTAGCTGTTTTATTATCACAATAAAACATAGTAATAATGACTAAGATTTTTTGAGACTTTATTATGAACCAGGAACTGTGACAAATACTTTTATTTTCCTCTTATGAAATATGAAGCTTAGAGAATTGGGGTAATTTGTACAAGGTCATACATTAAGTAACAGGTGAAGCCAAGTTTGAGTACAGCAAGCTTGGCTCTAGAGGAGGAATTGGTAAACAATGGCTTGCAGACTGCCACAGGTTTTGTAAGTTTTATCCCAAGAGAGCCAAGCACATTCATTTCTGTAGTGTCTGTGGCTTCTTTTGAGCTACAGTGGTAGAGTTGAGTAGTTGCAACAGAGACTGAATGGCAGCCAAAAATATTTACTATGTGTCCCTCTACAGAATAAGTTTGCTGACCCTTACTCTAAATCATTAATTAATTACTCTCTAATTTTCAAGGCCATCTCCACTGTTACATTAAGGTAATTTTTCATGTCATTTTGCTGACCATGGAAATTCTCTTCATTCATATGCTCTGCTTTCAAAGTATACTTTTCAGCATACCAAAAATAGCCCATCATTAAGAGCTATACCACTCACTTTCAAAATGTCTGTCTCTATCCTCCAGAATGTAAAGTTTTTGAAAGCAGGTGTTTTGTCTACTGTGTTCACTGCTGTATCACCAGTGCCTAAGACAGAGCCTGACATTCTATAGGTGTTAAGCTGTATAACTTTTAATGGATGATCCTTTGACCATACAAATTACTATTTGATTAAACTCAGATAGACTCCATCCTTCCCTAGCTGAACCAATAAGGAAAGGTGGCTTCTTTCTTTCATATATGCTTCCTTTCCCATCGATTCATAAGGCTACTTTTCCTTTTTTTTTGAAATCATGGGCTAAATTACTACATGTACTAGTTAAATCGGTTGTCAGTTGAGGCTGGTCCACCGTTTGATATTTAAAGAAAACTGGTTCTAACCACTCAGCCAACATCCTATGAGAAGTCCAATCTCCTTCCCTCCCTCCTACAACTTCTCTGAGTTTTTAAGAGAATATATTCAACGGCCTCTTCAACTGTGTGAATCAGCTTCAAATTAACTTTTGCTTTCACACATATCTCATCCCACATGGCTGCTGTCTTCTCTGTCCCACACTATACATGAATCTCAAGACTCTTTTTCTTGGACTCTTTCTCAACACCCTACTCCCTCAAAAAAACCTCACACACATAAGTTGTTCTTTGTATGTAGCATTCTTCACTCACAGTTAGAGGGAGACAAGGGATTTGCATGCAACAATGCAAACAACCTAAAGTCTTTAGAAATTCCCTGCTTTCAAGAAGCCTTCAGCCAACATACAGCCAGGAATTTCTCACTGACCACCTGTCTCTACAAGCATGGTGATTCTTCCTCTCTTCACTGTCTCTTCATACAATTTTAAAAAATATTTTTTGGGCACAGTGGTTTGTCTCTTTGTTACCTTATCTTCTTCCAACCTAAGCCCCCAGGGTCTCACCTTTTACCTTTATGCAATATATTAAGATATCTTTCTCAATGAAATGATTTCTTCCCCAAGAGAAATCTGGCACCAAAAGTTAAAAAATTTTTTTTTTCATCCCATTAAACAAGAATTTATTTCTGGGCCATCTATTCTATCCATTTCTTCCATCTTTCTGTTTTTTGCATCCATTAGTATTACATTTTTAATTACTATCACTATAGTATATGGCTTAATGCCCATAAGGAAGGTTGATATACCAAATGTTTAACAACTGCTAAAGCACAAACGTGAATCAATCAGAGCAAAGGAACTGACCAGTCATAACAGGGGGCTGAACACAACCCATAGGGTTGCGTAAGGGTGTGTGTACAGGCTGCCTTTAGGGAAGTATCCCTCATTACTTCTCTCCTTTTTCAAAATTTTCTTTGTTATTCTCACATGACTGTTGTTATCAGTTTTATTAGTCATTCTGTCTAATTAAAAAAAAATCATCAAGATTGTTATTGCAATTGCACTGTTCTTCCCAGATCAATCTACAGGTTCATTGCAATTCTAACCATAATCCTACTGAGTTGATTCTCTTTGCTTTGTCATCTTATCACCTCTTTCTTACTACTTCCTGAAAAAAGCAACTAATGTGTGTGTTTGAGGTCCAGGATGCTGAATGTAAAAATAGTGACAGTGTTCAAAGGTCAGTGTACAAAAGTGACTTCCTTTGAACAGGCCTAGATATCATTACTGTTCTATTCTCTCTATCTTCTTTTCACCAATCCTCTCTTTTCATCAACACAACATAGTGGTGGGCCAGGTTGTTGTGAAAAGAACACACTTGGGGATTAGTGGCAAGGGGAAGGTCCCTAATAATGAAGTGTTACTTTGTTACTTTGCTCTGCTCTGTCCTCTCTTCCTGTATGTATATTACTCAAGGACTCTTCAGGAGGGAGACAGGTCTGAATCACAGCTCCACTCAGATCTTCCTGGGTACCTGTGACTCCACTTTAATTTCACTATCACTTCTGTTTTGTCATTAAAGAATATAGTATTCTTGGGATTTGTTTACATCTATCTGTATTTCCCCAGCAAAATGTTATAGTTTTCTTTATAGAGATCCACCAGATTAAGAACTTTACTAGAAAAATATATAAAATAATATTAAATCTATACTAGTACATCAATTGCCTTTTTCAACATATCTTTCAAGATGATCTATCATTTTTCCCTTTTGACCATTGATAGGATGTATTATTATGATATTGTGATTTATAATAAGAAATCTATATTTGGTCTTCATTTGTTTCTGGCACAGAGCTCCTAAAACCCTTGGAATTTCCTAAGTAATAAGATGAGAAAGGGGGAATTCCCTGGAGGTCCAGCGGTTAGAACTCCATGTTTCAACTGCCGGTGGCACGGGTTCGATCTCTGGTGAGGGAACTAAGATCCTGCATCCTGCATGCCACGTGGCGTGACAAAAAAGGGGGAAAAAAGCAATAAGGCAAGAAAGGTTTCTTGATATTCATAAGAAACCCCTTTCAACTACACTTAAGTTTATGTTAATGGGGTGACTTTTGGATAGCACCCAAGGATGGGGCCTGGTTCCCAGGAGAACCAACCACGTGATTAGAGAATTAGAACCCCCTTGACCTCCAAGGAGAGGAGAGGGGCTGGAGGTTGAATCAATTGCCAATGGCCAATGATTTAATCAATCATGCCTAGGTAATGAAGCTTCAGTAAAAAAAACAAAAAGGATGGGATCAGAGAATTTCTGGATGAGCATGTGGAGATGGGGGAGAGAGTGGCATGCTTGGGAAGAGCATGGAAACTCTGTACCTTTATCCAAGCCTTGCCCTGTGTATCCCATCTTGCTATTCCTGAGTTACATCCTTTTATAATAAACCAGTAATCTAATAAGTAAAGTGTTTCTCTGAATTCTGTGAGCCACTCTAGCAAATTACTTGAACCTATGAAGGGGGTCATGGGAACTTCCAGTCTATAGTCACAGCACAGGTTACAACCTGAACTTGGGATTGGCATCTGAAGTGAGGTGTGGGACAGTCTTGTAAGACTGAGCCCTTGACCTATGGGATCTGATGCTATCTCCAGGTAGACTGTGTCAGAATTGAGTTAAATTGTAGGACACTTGTCAGTGTCTGCTGAAAACGGGAGAATTGCTTGGTGTTAAAAAAAGCACACCTTGGAATTGTATAAATAGGTTTTCTCATAGTGAATTGTCCTTGCATTCTTGTATTAGCCTTATCTTGTTTGTAGTGGTTTTTATATTAAATGGTCTATGGAAAGCATTTGACAACTAAGTTACCCCCTTCTGAGAGGTCTTAGAGTGCTTGTAATACTTATACCCCCAACTGAGGGATTCTTTTTTTGCCCAATAATACCAACACTTGACAACAGCTGAGCAGAGCAGTGATGGGTTCTTAACCCAAAGACACTCATTTTTAAATTAGACTGTAGCAGAAGACATGCCTTGGAATGTGGTCTGCCAACAGTTTCCTGGAAGATGATTGATACAGGTAACAGAATGGAATGGAAACAAAGAAGCTTCACAGAAAGAAGCAGTAATCAGAAGCCATGAAGTAAAAGTAAAAACAGTTAGATGGAAGTGGCTGTGAAATAAAAACTTCTAGTGTCTAGAAGGAATGAAACAGTCATTGTAGAAACAAAGATGTTTAGCCATGAATATGGAAGAGAACTGGAGTAAAAAGCAACAGGTACTTGGGGCTGAGGGATCATAGGATGACTGGGACCCCCAGCTGCATTACTAAAGTTGCAGAGACACTGAGCACCTATGCATCCTGAGTGGCGTTCCAGTTTCTCAGGAAACCTGATCACGTGACTGTTAGCAGACTGTTTTTACATATATCCCCTTGTATCAACTGACATTACCTACATGTGGCTTTTTGCTGTCTGAAAAGACCCAACTAAAGCAATTATTTTCTTAAAATATTGCTAGATTCAATTTTCCAGGTTTTTTGTTTGTTTGTTTTGATTTTGGTTTTTCTGTTTGTTTTAGTATTCATTCCAAAGATTTGCCTATACTTTTTCGTGTGTTTGTGTGTATGCATCTGCATGCTTGTATGTGCACACTGTGTAGGTTAAATTTTTTTCTGTTACATCCTATTTCTTTCTCTATTGGACCCTCTGTATTACCTGTCTTAATCAGTTTTACTTTGCTGGATTTGGTAAACTTTCAGTTTACCATTGCTATTATTGCATAGCTTTCCTTTACCCTTATATTTGAGGAGTGTACCTCAGATGGAGAATATATATATATATATATTTTTTAAATCTGTAGCTTTGTGAAACTGAGTGCCAAATTCCAAACAAAAATGCAAAAATTTTTAAACACGGTAGTATATTTCTTAGAGAACTCTACTTTCTGAAGTATCCAGAATTCATTATGTGGAAATGTTAAGCATTCTCTTGAACAGGTTTTTAAAGTTTAGTGTCATGTAGGTTCAGGAATCCAGGTGTC
Organism: Mesoplodon mirus; assembly: GCF_964341445.2. NCBI lineage: Eukaryota > Metazoa > Chordata > Mammalia > Artiodactyla > Ziphiidae > Mesoplodon > Mesoplodon mirus. The sequence continues at coordinate 49,968,792 of NC_138992.1, forward strand.
CTTAGATTGGTTTTGTTAATGACTCCACCTAATGACCTCTATGAATCCACAATGTTTGTCCTGTAACTTTAAAGTTTTCTCCCACTCTGACTCTAGGCTTGAACATGTGACTAGCTTTGGGCAATAGGATGTTAGCCTACCTGACACAAGCAGAGACTTGAAAAGTGCAAATGATTTTTTATTACCCTTTTGCGTGATTGGGCTTGCTCACTATTCCCCCCTGCCATGCTTTGAAAACATGCCAGGGCCAGCCTGCAGGAAGAATGTGAGAGGCATGTGGAAGAGAGCCAAGTTGTTCCAGACGTCCCAGCTAGGGCCATCCTAGATCAGCCCACTGCCAGACGGCCCCCAGATATGTGAGGAAATCCAGCTGAGATCAGAAGAACATCTCAGCTAAACTCATTCAAAATCATCAACTTGTGGTGAACACAATAAATGCTTGTTATTTTAAGCATTTAACTGAGTTTGGGATGGTTTGTTATGAGGCACTATTATGGCAATAGATAATACCGAAGTGCCAAAATAGCAATCAATCAATGAGGGGAACTCCCTGTGTACTTGAGGTGCCAAAGATAGTAGATATTTTCATACGTTCATATCTCTCTTTGTCTTCTTCTGTCTCTGAAAAAGCCCATTTACTACCCCAGGAAGAGTTATGGTACCAGAGAATGTTCCCCTCTAGTACTATGGCTGCATTTTAGACACTAGACTTGCCAAAAAAGAAGTCTGACTTTGCTCGTTATGCAGTCTTTTGGTATTTGAAGTGTTAAGAAGTTAAGGATTTTATGTGATCAGGATAGTAGAGATAATGACATTCTCTGCCTCAAATTCTCATGTGGATTTAAGTTGTGGGTGAGAAGAAAGAGAATGTAATCAAGTTTGTGAATGCTTTCAGTTATGACCTTTCCTGATGTCTCATAGCCTGTAGATGCCTTTTAAAGAAATCTGGAAATACAAGCTGTCAGGTGAAGTCTTTGCTCTTATATTAGGCAGATATAGGTTTATAAATAGAAGACACAGAGGCTTCAGTTCAAGTTAACCAACATTTATTTGATCACCTGTTATGTACGAGGCATTAAGAATACAAAATCAGTGAAAGTTAACCTCTGTCCTAGAGGAACTTAGAGTTCAGAAAAGAGACAGACAAATAAATCACAATTTCAATATGGTAAACACAGTGATGGGACATTCACACAAAGCATGTGGTGGTCTAGGGGGTGTCAGATGTTGGATGGGGGGCTGTGTTTGTGTTTGAGAAATTTAAAGGGTGAGTAGATTTAGACAAGTAACACATGGACCTTGGTGGAAATGAATTCCAGCAAAGAGCAAGGGCATGAACAATGACCTGGAGGGTGGAACAACATGGATTATCCTGGAAGCCACAAAACTTCATGTGGGATCAGGAGTTATACTTGCCAAAATATAATTAAAGACCTGTTAGGTATTTGCTTATATTGTCAAATGTGCAATTAGTTTTTGGTAATAAAGTTTTTGTTTTATATTACATGTTAGGAAAATAATTTTGAGGCTTTTAGTACATTCTGTATTTCTGTAAATGCCATGTGGACAGAGACCAAGTTTATCTTATTCTCTCCTGCATCTCAGCACCCAGCACAGTGTCTGGCTCTTCATATGGATTCAATACATATATGTTGAGCAAGTGAATGAATTCTCAAATGTGTCAGTCTCTGCCAAAATCTAGTAGAATTTTATCTTTAAATTATTCTTTTAAATTTACTCATAAAGACTTACTTTCTTGAATAATTTATCTTTCTCAAACTGTCTTCAATAAAGATAGCTTAATCTTCAGTTTTATAATTCTCCCCACATTTATTCTTTCAGTTTTTGAGATATAATTTACATACTTACAGCACTGTATAAGATTAGGGTGTACAACATAATCCTTATTTTTGGATTTTAAAATATATGCAACTTTTGCTGTTGTTTTCTCCCCATACGTCCATCTATCTTATCATTCAACATATTCCTATTGAATATTTGAATATGCCAGCATTGTGATACACACTAGAGGAAGAGTAGTAATAGTTCAGACCTGCTCTGGGCCCCAGTGGGCCCCATGTAGTCCAGTGAGGTAAACAGGCCAATACTGAACAAAGAATTTACAAGCACATTGAGTTTACAAACAAAAGTGAATAGCTTTATGTGTGTGTAACAGCTTCTTTAAGCCTCTATTCAATATGGATTATTACATGATGATTATATAACGTGTATTTTATCACATTTTACTTTGTGTTCTCTGCTTTCTGTTTTATTATACTACATTTATAGTTAATATGTAGCACGTGGAAAACACACTATAAACATTATTTGATTGTATAAATGAAAGAATAAATGAATATTTCTTCACAGAATTTGCCTTTTATCATTTAATTATTATCTTGATACTGTTGCTCAAAAGCACATGTACTCTTTGTGGGAAGATGTACATATTTATCTTTTGATGACACATTTGTTAATTGAGTGAAATATTCATGGGAATGGTATAGGTAATTTATACTGTCTACAATTAATTTGTACTGTTCAGCATTCCATTACAGCCCTGATCTATAGCTTATTGACTTAGTTTCTGTGTAAAATGAGGTTATTGGCCAAATCTGGTTATCTGATTTTAGTCAACAAATATTTATTAAAAGTTCATGTAAGTTGGTATTTCCCTGGTGGTCCGGTGGTTAAGAATCTGCTTTCCAGTGCAGGGGATGCAGGTTTGATCCCTGGTCGGGGAACTAAGGTCTCACATGCCATGGGGCAACTAAGCCCGCGCACTCTAGAGCCCGTGCGCCACAACTAGAGAGCCCTCACATCGCAACTACTGAGCCCATGCATTCTGGAGCCCGCGCATCACGACTAGAGAGAAGCCTGCGTGCTGCAACGAAAGATCCCACATGCCGCAAAGATCTCGTGAGCCGCAACTAAGACCCAATGCAGCCAAATAAATAAATATTTTTTTAAAAGTTCATGTAAGTTATGTGGCAGATGTGGGGAATCCAAGAAACAGGTTTCCTTATAGAAATTGCAATCCAGAACAAAAATACAATAGCATGTGAGAAGTTAAAAACAATTTAGCACAAGAAAACATATGTATTATATATCTTCTAGACAAAGTATTGTGCTAGGTAATATGAGGGAAAAAAAGAGAAGAGTAAGAAGTATTCCATGCCTTCAATTTGCTTATAATTTAGCTGAGGCAATAAGACAAATATACTTAAAATGAAAATAACACCAAACAATAAATGATGCATTCTGGTGCTGAAGATCCTACAAGTCTTAGGACTTCAATGGATGGAAATCTCTTAAAGGATTGGCATATTTTGTCTTTCAACCAAACATTAGAAGAGTTACTCCAAAGTAGGGTGTGTGTACTTCAAGGGAGCACAAGACAATCTAGTGGTAGTAATAGTAGTAGTTTGGGAAGAAAATATTATAACTTCTACTTATTTAAAAATAATTTTAGAAAAGAAAGTAGCCTTTACTAACATTTAATAAAAAGGATTGACAATGGACTATCAGTCTGTAGCCCATAGATGTATGGTATTAGTATTTGACATGGTATTACATGTAAATGAAAGTGGAAATTACATCCTCCAGGACAAAAGGATGCCTCCTTCCAATCCTTCACTGTGAGGCATTGCAAGTTATAGGGGCCGCCTTAAGTTTTAACTAAACTAAATTTCATGAAATGGACAAGTCGCTTAAAAAATTCCCTCAAAGAAATAGCAGATAAAATTAATAATGCAAGCACAATTGAACACAAAAGAAAATCTTAGCTGTGACACTTCTTTTTGTGAATAAGCTTTTTGGCAGCCAAATTATTAAACAAGATCTAATCAGATCTAACAAAAAGCCACCTCCCCCGAGATTCAAAGTTATGATGAAACCATTTGAAATGTGGATTTTTTGTTATTATTGTTAACAAAGATCCTTATCTGCATGTATTGTGCCTTGAGATTTGCTCGTGATTAACAAGACATTAAAAAAACCAAGCAACCAAAACATAAGGATAATCTTTCACAAGTTTTTCAGAAATTTTCAAAGACAAGAGTTACTCAATCTGGCATTTAATGAAGTTTCACTGAACATAATAACAAATGTTTAGAAGTTTACTTATTAGTAAAAGACACCTTGGAAAACTGTTTTTCTTCCAGCATGAGTAAGACTGAAAAAAGCAATGAAGCGATAAGCCACAAACTAATATGTAGTCCTTTGTCAGCAGAGTTGGAAGATACATAGAAACTTTTCTGAAGACTTTGAGAAACAGTCATTAGAACAAATTATGTGCATTAGAATTTATGCAGTGTTAGAACTGAGTGGATCTATCAGCATTTCTACCATGTCTCAAAATATATTTGCTAGATTGCATTTCAGAAAGAAAATTCATGATTGATCACAATTTTGTGCCTCTAAAGGAAGAGTATATTGAAGAAGATAAATTCTCAACAGTAAGAGAATCCTTGTTGATCTTCTTTAAAAAAGTGATTTATGGGAAGTATATGTTATACTGCTTTGAGGGAATTAAAAAAATTTAAACAGATTTTAATATAATGTTTCCATATGTGAAATCTTAACTGCATCATTGATAGGCAAGTTTTTCATCAGTGAAGTTGAAGTCAGGAGTACATCAGCACTGATGTTTTTAATTTCAAAAGAACACAACTCTTTAAAATGACATCAAATATTTACAAATATTTACATGACTTTGTAATAAGATAGGGAATAACAATGATAATATTTGCTACCAGAGAATTTCACTGGTTATTTCATTGAAAAATACTTAAAGGAGCCATTGAATTTAAAGACAAATTAAGCATTTCATTTACAAAAAGATTAGTGCTGAAAATGTGTTGACCTTTTCACTGATGACAGAGTGCAACTCAGCAGATATATAAGAACAAGCACACTTACACTTTATCATATCATTAAAGTAAAGGGAACTTTTTTTACAGTGGATGAGTAAGTAAACAATTTTGGGAAAAATTGATATTATGGAGAATATTTGGAAAACAGATGTTTGGAAATATTTCCATTATTATGTGACATTATGGCTGAAAAAGGATACGTGTGTCACCTATAAGATTCTTTATAGTTGCAAACTTTAAAACTTTTCAAATAGAATTTTCTACATGATTTAATATCTTCCAAATGAAGAGTTTGAATCCTTTTGTTAATCTTTTTTTTTAACTCAGTGACATCATCACTACATCAAGGTGACATCAAGGTGAACTGAATGCCTGTCTGAATTTCAACAAGTTTGGTGTAATTGGTGTCTGGGAATGAAACATGAATTTCATATTTTAATAACTAAGGATAATGATGCACTTAATCCGTTTATATCAGCATATTTTTGAAGTATCTTTTTCATCTATGATAGCTGTTAAAATTAAGCATTGAATCAGTTGAACTTAGAACCCAAGCCCTCAAAATATTATATCACCAAATGTTATATGAAGATTAAAATAAAATGATTTCACCAAGCAAGAACAAAAACGTTTATGTTATTAATAAACACAATAAAATGTCATATTGGTTTTAAAATATTTATTTCATTGCTATCTAACCTTTCCTTTCAATTATTATTTTTTGGCTTAGAGTTATGAGTATACACAAAAATTCAATACAATGATACATGTATGCAATTTATTTTAAAAATGTGTGTAAATTTTTCACAAATGTACTCTCCCTCATTTAATAGAGGTATAGGTTCAAATATTTTCTGCTGATCAAGATATGTTGTCAAAAAAGTTTGGAAGTCATTGAATTGGTAAAAGCGACAGAGGTGGCTTTCTTGAGATAGTTAATCTGATAAAGTAACATGATATAATAGGGAAGGAAAAAAAGAAGCAATATAAAAAAATTTTAATATTATTAAAACACAAAAAACTGGGAATAATTTAGGATAGAGACCAACAGCTCTACACTTTTCAAAACCCTCTTTATATGATACACTATTCATTTCAGTTCATCATTTGTTAGATACCTATTATGCTCTGTTTAGCCCTGGCAATGAAAAGATGAATGATGTGGTCTCCTCTCCAGAGCTGCTCGGTATCTAATGGGGAAAACAGAGCATGTGTGACTGTGTGAAGTAGTGGAATCACGTGAACAGATAGATAATTTCCATAACATATTGTAAGCAGTATACGGAGGGGTTCTCTGAATAATATAAGATGGTATCTAGTGACGTCTGATGGCATAGGGTTAGAGAAGGCTTCCTGGAGAAGGTGGAGCCTGAACTAAGCTTTCTTGAGACCATATTAAAGTATAATTGATTCATAAAAAGGAGTCTGAATAAATTACAAAGTATTCATTATAGTTTCATTTTGTTTAATGAGGCACAAAAATCTGTAAAGACAATTTCTAAAGATTTCTGTCCTCATAAAACATATAAAAAGTTTTGATTGCTAAAGGTATAAACCTCGATTATCTGGAACATTCCTCAGATTACCCTTATGCCAGATCAATGCCATACTTTCCTTTACTCTCTCTCATTCAGTCAACACTTCTTGAACACCAGCTCTGTTTCAGGCACTGAGCTAGATGCCAACAGTCAAATAAGACACTGTTTCTGCCTTCGAAGGACTTAAACTGACGTTGCAGACAGTGTCGTAAAGCGGCACATGTAAGTTAGTGTGAGAATTGCTGCAATGAAGGATGAAACAAGCGCACATTGCTGTTTTGATCAAAGAAGAGACTACCTTTTTCTGAAAAAGGAGAGTGGACCATATCAGAAAAGACTTCCTAGAAGTGATGGTTAATCTAGGTCTTGAAGAATGAATATGACTTTGCCAAGAAGATGTTGGAAGGAAAGGCATTCTAGGGAGAAGAACAGCACATGCAAGTGCAAGGAAGCCTGCTGCCATTTTCTAGCCCCTTATAAACTATTTTTTTATTCACAGTCTTGTTCACCATTATTTCACAACTTCTTGCTTAGTTAGACAAATTCTATTAAGTTAACATTTACAAAGTGTCTACCTTTAGCATGTCTACAATCTGATTTACCTTTGGAAAGTGCACAAATTTAGAACTACTTTCTATACCAACACTGGACATTTGTACAAGTTGGAAGCACCAGATTCTTTATAGTCTTTGGCCTAGAAAGTGTGGCCTCATCGGCAGTTGTGGGTGGTGACTCGGTTTTATAGCTTCACTGGTCCTGTCTGCTAATTATTGCCTCCTTCACCCTGCCCTCCATATAAGGAAATCTTTCCCCTGGCCCACCTATGGCTACCATGTTATAGCACACAACCTTAAGGTCCTCAACCCCAAGGGCTCACCACAGCTGACTAGACAACCAAGATTAAAATGACCTAAAGCTCAGTCAGGCCAATAAGATTCTCTTTCTCAGAAAGAGACATAAGTGACATAAGTGACACATAATAGACATAAGTGACACAGAAGTGCCAAAAATGTCAACAGTCTGAGAAGTATACCTATGGACACAGGTAGAGGAAGCAAAGGTAGCATAGGAATACCTATCCAAAACTTATTAGGCCAGGGGTCAGGTTGCTCTACCAAAGAGTTTGAGGTGCCTTAAAATAGCTCTGTAGATTCTCATTACAAAGTCATTCACCTGGGTAGCTGAGAAGGATTTTCCAGTGGATCAGGTGAATAGGGAGTTTATTTGAAGGCTGTGTGGGAATCTCCATAATCCAACTGCAAACAGTACCACTATGCTTCATAAATGCTGAAAGAAATTTCAGACAAGCTACTTTCTCTTCTTTTTTCTTCAGGCAGCACCATGTCTCTTTTCTGCATCTCTCTATCTTTACCTCTATTTCATTCTCCTTAATGAAGGCAGGCTTCATTCACAAAGCTCTTAGTTCCTGTTCCTGAGTAACTTCAGATTAACATGAGCCTCTGTTCTGCTCTGGAGCCATTTTGGCACAGATTTGATGTTACAGCTCCAGTAAACCCTACTGCTTATGAATTCAAACTCTTCTGTTAACTTACTTTGAATTCTCGTGCCCAGGGCTCTACCTCTCAGTTGACATTTTTGGTACTGATAGGTAGAGTTATTCTCTGCCAACTAGCAGTCTTAGGCATTTGGTCTTATTCAGAACCCTTTGCTACTAAGTTTTCAAAGCGTAACTTCTGAATCTCAGTTGGAAAAATATTCTAGAAAGTATAGATTTAAAAGGCATTGCTGGGGCTTCCCTGGTGGCGCAGTGGTTGAGAGTCCGCCTGCCGATGCAGGGGACACGGGTTCGTGCCCCGATCCCGGAAGATCCCACATGCCGCAGAGCGGCTGGGCCCGCGAGCCATGGCCGCGGAGCCTGTGTGTCCGGAGCCTGTGCTCCGCAACGGGAGAGGCCACAGCAGTGAGAGGCCCGCGTACAGCAAAAAAAAAAAAAAAAAAAAAAAAAAAAAAAAAAAAAGGCATTGCTGGAGAATAGGCCAGTTGGCAAAAGCCCTGATGCTGGCACAGGGAAAACAAAGACCAGATTCTGCCAGGATATCATTATTGTGAGGCTTGTCAGCAGCATGTTTCATCCAAGTTAAAACTAGAGTTAGGCCCTAGAGAGGATTAGGCAAACTTTCTTGTTGCAGAAAACAAGCAGGATAGTGTAGGTATGGTGGTAGAAAAAGGAGGCAAGGCTCAAGGTTAAATAGAATCTGAGAGCAACAATATTAAGACAGTCAAGAAAGACAAAGATTGGGTGATTGGGATTGACATGTATACACTGATGTCTATAAAGTTGATGACTAATAAGGACCTGCTGTATAAAAAAATAAATAAAATTAAATTTAAAAATTAAAATTAAAAAAAGGAAAAACAAAGACGTCATAAATCAGAGCGTACTTGGAGGGAGTAGTTATTTCAGTCAAGAGCATTTGTTAAAAGAGGCCTATAATTTCAGAGCAGCTCAGAGTATTTGACAACATTCCTGCTTCTAGATCTTAAAGAGCCTTTTGTAGACAAAGTAAGGACCAATCAGGGGCCTTCAGAGCTGTTGTCCAAGAGGGATGAATGTGCCATCTTCTGCACAGACTCGGATTTTGAATAGTCCATGATCCCCATAGGGGCTCTGATGTTTCACACCCCAGTGGTGCCAGTCTGGCACCTTGGAGAGGATTTCAGTCTATTGAATGTCAAGGTCACTATCTATCACATTTCCCTAGTTCAGTTTCTTCATGGTACTTATCACCATCTGGAAATCCTATTTGCTTACCTTCTGTCTCCCCCCAGTAAAATGTAAATTCCTTTAGAATAGAAACATTAATCTTTTTCCCCCCATTGCTGTTTTTAGCACCTTGAACAATGTTTAGCTATTAGTATGTTCTCAGTAAATATTTACTGAATACATAAACAAAAGTCCATGAACTCAGTGACAGAATTGAGGGCCAAGGGCCTAGACAACAGTCCAAGTTCTGGTGATCCTGACAGCCCTTGATTAAAATGTCTGCATTTTAAATATACTTAGAAAACTTGACTGGGTGTCAACAACTGACACTGACCTCCCAGCCCATCCACACCCAAATTCTGTTGTCAATTGATTTAACAAATTTTCTAAGAGGAAAAAATGTGACCGTGCCCTTCTGGTGAGAAGAATATGTATCTACTTCTTCCCATTGAACAAGCCCTCAGCCTCAAATGTTTTCTCCTTTTCAGCCTGCTTCTGAGATGAATCTCTGGCACCTTCCCTCCACCCCCATTTTGTTTCTTTCTTCCCAATAAACAAACTCCTCAGTCTGCATAGGTAATAAAACCTCTCTCTCTCAAGGAAGTGTAAGTGAGCATATTTTCAGGAAACAGCTGAAATTTCTCCCCGTACTTTGCTTTTTGAAAAGCAGCCATGTGGCTCAGTATGTGTACAGCACACGTTTACTTTAACAAAGAGCCTCATGCTGAGTCAGCCTCCCTTCCTCCCAATTTCCTTTTCCATTCTTAGAAGATTGTTTGAATGGGTCCAAACTTGGCCCAGCACTTCTGGAAATGTAGTGGGACTCCATTTATTAGCATGAACACTGCCACTCTGGGAATACATATTTCTTTAGAGGGTGTAATCAAGTAAAAATAGCATTCTGTTAACAAGAGTAAGTTTTGTAGTCATTAAGAGGATATCTACTTTGTATGACGACATTACACACGATCTCTCTCTTTGAAAGCAACAAGTTAGAGTGAATTTTATTAAGTTGCAGAATGAAATAATTAGCTTTAAAAATCCAGTCATAAAATTTTCATTAGTGGCTGAGTCAATCGACAGATATTTATTCCTTTGGTGAGATAGGCTACTATCTCATAGGCATCCCAAACTTAACATGTTCAGAACGGAACCACTCACATCCCTATTAGGACCTTTCTTAATGTTCCCTATTTTAATAAGTGGTTCACAATCTAGTGGAGGAAATAGATAAAAATCTACATTTGTGACACAGTAATAGTGCATTAATGAAGTTAGACACAAGATATTATATGTGCTTAGGGAGGGGCAATTAATGCAACTAAATGCAATGGAACATACAGGGCAATATTCTTTGTTATCAGAGCAGAATTTCCTGCAATCATTTAGAAATAGGTTAAAGCATACATCACTGGGTAATTCTTTTCAAATGTATCTTTCATCTTCCCTGCAGATGCTGTGTCTGTCTTACTCTTATTAGAGTTATCCTTTCAATAACATGGGTCATTCTTTTTGGTGTTTCTGCCTGAGAATTTAGTGTCTTTCTGATTCCTGCGTTTTCCTTACAAAACTGAATATAACTCCTAGCCAAAAGGGCCAGCTGCTTTCATTATTCACAAAGTTCAGAGTTCCCACTTCTTCAGCCATGGCTGAATCAGTAATGACTATCGTGGCGACCATTTTGATTATCACATCAGCTTAATTGCTTGGAGAAACTATCTTCTCTTTGCAAATCCCCTTTGGACTGCATAATTAATGAAAAGACTGTTAAAACTGAGAAACCAGTTTTAGAATTTAATGGGCTTTATAATTTGTCCTCTAAGAAGACAAGTTTAGCTCTATGATATTGAAACAATATATTCAGAATTTCAATATGGAGAACTATTTACAACTCAACTAATTGTAGAACATATAATGATAATATAGTCTAGGTCTAATTTTCCAGCATATTGTTGTGTATCGTACATAAACCCTATTCAATGTGAGGGCTCCGTAGTTCAGTACAAAATATTTTCTCAGTAGAAAGCTGAGATGGTTCCTGGAGCAGTTAGGCAAAGACCATTACTAGTCTCTTGACAAGAAGATCAGTTTTTATTTATTTATTTTTTATTTATTTATTTATTTTTTGCGGTACGCAGGCCTCTCACTGTTGTGGCCTCTCCCATTGTCGAGCACAGGCCCCAGATGCGCAGACTCAGCGGCCATAGCTCACGAGCCCAGCCGCTCCGCGGCATGTGGGATCCTCCCAGACCGGGGCACGAACCCACGTCCCCTGTATCGGCAGGCGGACTCTCAACCACTGCGCCACCAGGGAAGCCCTAGTTTTTATTTTTATGGATCTATTCATGCATACAGGTGAAATTTTTTTTAAAAAAATTAATGAATTGCTAGTGAAATATTATTCTGTAGTACTCAATAGTCATTTTCAGATTTAGCAGGTAGTCAGTGGAATAGGCAACTGCTTGCGAAGAGGAAGATTTCCTGTCCCCCAAACACCAAGCTATTCCCTACAATTTTCAGTATTTTATCTTCATTCCTTTGAGACTGAAAATGTTTTTGGTCTGCAAAGCCTTGATAGATAGGAAGATTTTGACAGGAAAAGAATAGGATCAAATGGGTTACTAATTATAGAAATATAAATGTGCAAAAATTTAGAGGCATGGAAGAGGATGTTTGGGAAAAGTGATTTTATTAGGTAATACCTTAAAAGTAATTTTATGGCTGATATTTATTATATGATTATTATATACTAGGCTTCATGAGAATACCTTTACATAGATTACCATATATAATCTTCATATAAGTCCAATTTTAATAGGGACCCATTGCAAAGTGAAAAAAATTAATCTTAGAAGTGGGGAGGTATGAGTCAACAAATCCTTTGGGCTTCACCATTAAAATATTTCCAGAATTAGACCACTTTTATCAAATTCATCCCTGTTGCCTAAACCATCATCTTCCACTTGACCATTGCCATAGTCTTCAAACTGGTCTCCCTGATTCTATTTTTGCTCTCCTACAATTTATTCTTCACATTGCATTCAAAAAAATAATTTTTAAATTGATGTAAAATCAGGTCATTTCTTTGCTCAATACTCCCCAAAGATTTTCTATCTAAAATAAAATCTAGACCTTTTACCATTGCCTACAAGGCACTACATGGTTCCATGCTTTAGAGGTGCCCTCATATTACAAAAACACACAAAAATAGATGCATTAGATGACAAACAGGTAACCTTTTGTCACTCAGGAGCCATTTCTCAGCACTGGCACAGCATAGCCCCATCCTAAACATAAATTTTTGTGACTAACACTGTACAGGCCCCAGGGAAATGTCTTTTCACATTTTTTACCTATGTCTTCAAAACGTTGTGAATATTTGTGGATTGTGCTATTGCCAACATCTGAGGGTGACATGACTTCAAAAGGCAGTGGAAGAACTTAAGGGAAAAGACAAAATAATTAACTTCTCAAATCCTTTCAGATAGCATGAATACCAAAAATTCTTGCATAATGAAGTACTGTTTCCCAGTATGCCCTGCATCTTTTTTCTGTTTCGATTCATGGTTCAGAAAAATTGTTTGGGACCTGAAGAACAATAATTGCAGGTGGAGCTGAGGAACATTTTTAAACAATTTATATTTACTCCGAAATTTGTATATAAGTAGGTCTAAACACAACATTTGATGCAATATCAAATCTTTACATTGGCAATTAGGCATAAAATGTATAACTACAAATAGTTTTCTTTCTTTGACAAAAATTTAATAAGATTTCATTAAAATTTTGAAAATGAAATTCAAATCTTTATTTATGTAATTAAAAATTTTGATGTTCTTTAGTCACAATTTGAATTTTGCCCTTTAATTTTAATAGATAATTCTAAGCATTTTAGAAATAAAGAATACTTTTGAAAACATAAATGAACATTTTAATCTTATTTACTTAATTATATTTTTGGATAAATATATATTCAAACCATTAGCACATTGAATACAATTTCATGTACATATACACATATGTATATACATATGTGTGTGTGTATATATATATATATATATATATATATATATATATATATAATTCTTTAGATCATTGAGAATGAGGACAAATTAAAAGCATGACAGAAGTTTAAAAATACAAAATAGAGTCCCCCAAATTAAAAAACCTGAAAAGAAAAATGAAATAGAAAATATCCCAAAAAGACAGACGGCTTAAAATTTTAAAACTAGAAACAGTGAGAGTCAAGCATAACCCACATAAAATTCATGAAAACACACTGCATATTCTTTATTTAATGAAGATTTAATTAGTGATCAAAATAGTAAAAATAAGCAGGAAGATTATTTTCATCAAATTCACAAATTATACATGTCATGAAATCTGTGCAACGGCATATTCTTTGCTAAATAATGATCTAACTACTAATTTAAACAAAGACCATTTGTAGTCTCACAAATATTCATAAAAGTGGGTTAAAAAATGTCATTAAAATAATTGTAATTTTTCTTCATAGAACTTATCACAAAATGGCATATTATATTTGTTTATTTGTTTATGATAGGTCTCCTGATAGATTTTTAGTTCAATATGAGCAAGAACTTTATTTTCTTCATATTGCCATCTATTCACAATTCTAAAACAACACCTGACTCAAAGTATGGGTTCAAGAAATTTTTTTGAACTTAGAATTCTAAGACATTAATAGTCTTAACTACCAAACATACTGCATTCCTCAGAGATATCTGTATAAATCTCTGGGAAACAATTGGGGAAAGGGAAAACAAAGTTCAAATCACAATTTTAGCTGGTCTTACAGCAAACATTTTAGCCTACCCTTCTAAGGTTACCATTAAGACTTTAGCTAACCTTTTGTTTAACCTAGCACTATGTGCAAAGTATTGTCTTGGGTAGTGTAGATTCACGGAGAAATAAGACATGATCCACTTTACTGTAGACTGTATTAGTGTCAGAATACTTGCCGCCCCTACCTTACTGTGTCTATCTTGACAGGTGATCTGCTTTGGCCAAGAAAATGTGAGTAACAGTGACTTACATCAATTCTGAACAGAACAATTGGCTCCACTCTTACTCTTTTCCCTCTGTCACAAATTGATCTGTCCCAGATAAGAGTAGCCCTTTCAGCCTATATCCTGAAGTGAAGATGACCTTAGGCAAAGTTGAAGCTGAACTGCAAAGAGTTTGTGCCATGAGCAAGAAATAAGTCTTTGCTGTTGTAAATCCAGTGGTGGTGTGCTAGATTTGGCTTGTACTGGCTTGTAGGAAATGATTGTACTCATCTCCTCCCAATTCTGCATTAGGTGATGCCATATTAGTAGCTTAACATTGCCCAAGGTGGGAGAATTTACATTATGAAAGTTGACATATACTACAGATCAAGCCTTTTACTCCTGGAGAGCTTGTTGTTAAATGTTTATCAGTATTCCAGTGTTTAAAGTCACTAATAGTTGAGTTTGTTCATTACCACACAACAACTTAGCCTGATACACTATTCTCAAACAGTTCATAACCTGTGGTAGATATTAATAGGACAAAACAAGAAAGCATTATACAGTTGACCCTTGAACTACATGGGTTGAACTGTGCAGATCCACTTATAATATGAAGATATTTTTCAATAGTAAATACTACAATACTATACGGTCCATGGTTGGATGAATCTACAGATGCAGAGGAATTGCTGATACAGAGGGCCAACTACAAGTTATACACAAATTAACCCCCCGAGTTGTTCTGGGGTCAACTGTAGTAAGTGCTACATTAAGGCAAGATCAGGATTTTATGAGTGTCGGGAACTGAGAAGACTCTGAGATGTTATCCTACTTTCAAGTTAGCCTGCCAGTTGCATGGCTGCTGGCAGAGGACATGAGACTCCCAGATCAGAGACAAAGTACTTTATCACTCACAGCACAAAATGCAGCATAAGCTTCATGTTCATGTCTGTTCCCCTTGTTTCCAAAGTCACAAGGGAAGTGGAGTGGCTCAGGTAGATGGTGCACATGCAACAAGCTTGAAACCACAAGCTTAAGAAACCTGTATCTTATTTAATGCATTGCAAGCAAACCTCCCTAGTTTTTGCCCTGGAGGAAGACATTATTATATATGACAATAAACAAACCTGTATCTTATTTAATGCATTGCAAGCAAACCTCCCTAGTTTTTGCCCTGGAGGAAGACATTATTATATATGACAATAAACAAACCTGTGTTCTCTAGAGGGAGACACCATCTCTATCCTCCAAAGCTGTTTGCTCTACATACATCCTTGAAAAGACTGTCCAGAGCAAAGGCCATCAGTGGTTCTCTGCTCACAAGTGCAGGGGTATGAGAGACATCCAGAGATTTTTCTTGCCAAATGGATACAACCCCTGAAGAGCACCTCACCTAGACGGGAAGGTTTCCATGGTCTCGCATTTTAGCATCTCTCTGGGGTCTCTCTTTAAGAATAACACATGATAGCATATTTTTCTCCTCTTCTTTTTTTTTTTTTTTGATTTTCTGTGTCTTAGACATTTGTTAGATCATTGAACTTAATGACATAAAAATTGAGGGGTTAATAGTTGATGGTGGTTTTGTTGTTCCTCTGAATGACAGTATAAATAGGGGTAAGCAATTGCTCAGACTCTGCAGTCAGTCCCTTCGGAGGAAAATCCCAGACTTGTTACTCACTAGCCACTTAAACTTGGACAAGTTTAAGTATGATAATGCATGTGTAATGAAAGAATCCTTGTGCAGTATTAACACAGAGACCTTCTTCATTCTTGGTATTTCCTGGGATTTACCTACTTGTCCTGGGCTTCCATTATTAGAGTCAATATGGAGATGGAGGATTCAGCCTAGAATTAAAAAGTATTGCTTATCTTTAAATTTCCAAATATAAAGTTAAAGTCTGTAATACAGACAATAACCTGAAAGCCTGAAGACCAGGATAGAGAAACTATATTTTCCTAGTGGAGGCCTTTGAGCACCATAGGAAGACATTGGGTTGGGTCCATCTTTATGTCACATCATAACTAGGGAAAAGATGAGATCAAGGGAGAGGTTGAAATTTTGCACTGAGATTAAATTCTGAATTTACTTCTTTTCCAAAAGTGCCTGGAATTACTTTGATTGGGCAAATTTATGTTTTTCCTCAATTAGTGGACATGGGTACTTATGGACTAATTTGGATTCAATTCTAGAGAAATGAATGAAGGTATTTTTGGAGCATCTGAGAGCTTTTTGACTCTTCACTTCAAATCTGCCACCCATGTGAGGGGGCTGGCACACTGCTACATAGAATGTATTCAATTAACATTATTTATTGTTGTGAATAGTATTATGCACGTAAATTTACAAAGCCTTGGGGACTACTGAGAAGTGTTTGACATCTATCTCAGGTGTACCCTGCTTTGAGCTTCTCTTCTTTTGTTTTGCTT
This sequence comes from Mesoplodon mirus, assembly GCF_964341445.2. NCBI lineage: Eukaryota > Metazoa > Chordata > Mammalia > Artiodactyla > Ziphiidae > Mesoplodon > Mesoplodon mirus. Next base: position 49,985,368 of record NC_138992.1, read on the forward strand.
CAGATCTCTCACTCCCTTATTTAGTAACTAATTCTCTCTAAAGTGTTAATTACTAGATTTACCCTTCCCAGGAATTTGTTTAATTGTATAAGATTACCAAACACAAAAGCCCTTCAAGACCCAGAAAGAATGCACATCTAATTATGTGGTGCAACATCTCAGACTAGCTGTGGAGATATTTTGGGGTAGAGGAGAACACTTGCTTTTCTCAAATTATACATCAGAAGTGTCTGCCTACTTTCTTTTTTCCAAGATGCACAGTTTAGTTCAGGATCCTCAAAGTGCTAAATCCAAGTAGAGTGTAAGAGTGGAGATTTATGTTTCTCCTGGCAGACTTTAAGGAGAATTATTTTGGCCAAGTTTCCAAATTCCCTCTCCATTCTCCACTACTCCACAGGACTGAAATTATACCACTTGATGTCAATCATTTCCAACTGTGAATAATAATGGACATGAAGATATTACTCGTGTTTTTTTTATCACTGACACTTTTCTGCCTTGAGATTTGTCTGATGAAACTTATGGATACTTGCATTGTCTCCATGGGAAACCTCATAAATGATTCATTCTACTTTGATCTGCAGAATGCTTAGCCTTACTGCCACTATTCCAAATGAGGGATGCTGCTTAATTAATCTACTTCTTAAATGTTAATTTTTGGACTAATATCTCTTTAAAAATAACTTATAACAGCTCTATGAAAATCAGTTTTGGCTAGCTATTTAATTTTAGCTCATTTTTTCCCCATGAAACCATCCGCTGTTTCCTATATCTTTATGTGAAGATACATAAAAATGTATCTGGATTTTTATAGATAGCATTTTTAAAAAAAACTCTTTTTATTTTATTTTATTCTATTCACCAGAAAGCCTTAATTTCTGCTTGGCTTTGATCCCATTGATGAAGCTTCCACAGATACATTTAAAAAATCTATGTCTTTCTCCTTTCTCTACAGGGATTTTTATTATAATTAACTTGTGTGCTTTCAGTTTTATTCCATTGAGTTTGAAAAAAATCACTTAATATTTAAAATTACCATTGAATACTTCCTCCAAAGAGTAGGGAAGTGAACTCTCCAAATTCTACATAAAGATAAATCCCTGTAAAACCATCAGTGTGAAAGTTCTATACACTTTTTTCTTTTTTTAAGAACGAGATCATGTGTCTACATATTCCTAAATATATAGTGTCTAGCATATGGTAACAGGTATATTTTTAAAACTGCACAGAATTTATACTTAAAAAGCACTTTTTCTTGTTAAAATGAAAATCAAGTGCCTTTATTCACATGGCTGCTTCTTAAGAATGTGCAGTTTAGTGGGGACTGCAGTGCAACCAGCTGGCATGTTTACTTGTTACCTACAAGTGGAGGCTGTATCTACCCAGAGATGGTGCCTTTTTTTTTTTTTTTTTTCGGTACGCGGGCCTCTCACTGTTGTGGCCTCTCCCATTGTGGAGCACAGGCTCCGGACGCGTAGGCTCAGCGGCCATGGCTCACGGGCTCAGCTGCTCCGCGGCATGTGGGATCTTCCCGGACCGGGGCACAAACCCGTGTCCCCTGCATCGGCAGGCGGACTCTCAAGCACTGCGCCACCAGGGAAGCCCAACGGTGCCTTTTTTTTAATGGTAGAGACCTTCCATTTTCATATCTTGATAAATTATAACCTGCCTCTCCTACTCATTCATTCTTTTTGTTGTTTCCCTTCTTTGTTAAATATATACTACACTCAATAAAATTTACTGGAAATAAAATCTTTTTCTCTTTTCTAAAACCTATTTGGGGCCTTCATTTCAAGTTAAGAGGAGAACTTCATTTGCTTTGTCTGCTTTTTAAATTTCTAATATTTTTAAATTTTTAAATTTCTTAAAGCTTAATTTATTTTGTTCTGTGTACATTTCCTGTTATTCATAAATGCCTAGGAAAGCATTTCTGTGTTTTTATACAATTACAAATAGATACATACTTAGAGCTATTTTATTCTTATTAACTGATTGACTTTAAGCCCAAAATTATTTTGTATGATGTAGGTTGCATAGTTACTCTCATTAACTCAAAATCTGTTTCAGATTCAGACATGGAAGCTATTTAAATAACAAAAAAGAAGAGTTACAGAATGAAAGCACCTCAGAAATAGGAAGATGTTTACATGTCTATAGCATGCCTAGCTTGTATGGTCCCAGTGATGGAGAAATCTCTACTTTCAGAAAATTGTGAAAGCCTGAAGCTTTCACAAATTGGTGATAAATTGGTGGGGCCTAATAACTCTTTCATTTAAGTAGTTGAAGGCAACTATTATCATGCCCCTTAGTCCACATTTCTCTAGGCTAATCATTCTAAATTTCTCATAAAATATCTGTAATTTTTTTTTTATCTGATTTATCAACCTGGTCAATTTTCTTTACTCTATATGCTTTCTAAATATGTCCTACCCAAGAATGAATGCAATCCCCCCAGATATAGTCTGACAAAGGAGGTATAGAGCAGGACTATCTTTGCTAATTCTAGATATTAAGTATATTGACTCTCAGACCATACATAGGTTCATAGATTTCATAAATCTCTTACCAAAACTAGAGCCTGATTATTACATTTACCAAAAATAGTAAATAAGTCCTTCCAGGGAACATATTCTTCCAGAGAAAGATAAAAAGAAATTAGATAACCATGACAGAAAGGAGAAATATAAAATTCATCCATGAGAGAAGTAAAATAAATTTGCAACATGAATTATTTACTGTATTTTAAAATAAGACCTTATAGAAAATTTGTTCAGTAAATTTGTTGTCTTCAAATTCCTTCTGTACAGATACTAAGCATTCATGTTTATTCTGGGAGGTGTGGTTATGTTAAGTGGTGTGAGGTGTGGAGCCAGGGTTTTTAAATACATATCCCTCTGAGGACCTAAGGGAAGAGATTTAATTGCTGTACTTTCCAAAATGAGGCTGATAACAATTCCAGAAATACCCTTATTTATTTTGTAGATTATTCCACAGATGCGTGTACCACACTTTGAAGATAAATTGTAACAGCAACCCTGATTCTGGGGTAAAGGGCTAGGTAGATCTTTAATGACTGGTTTGTCAACATGTAATCATAGAAGGAGGTGGTGTTCTGTGAGCTTACCGTTGAAAAGAGCCCAGGGAGAAGAGAACTGAGTTTTCCACTTTTTCCAATTAAATTCCAATTAAATTGTTGTTGTAGATCCTCTGGTGTCAGATATGCTTGCCTCTATAGGCAGGAACTCATTGACACAATAGAGTTTGTACCAGAAGTGAACAATTTCAGACTCCAACCTAATAAAGGAGTATTGTTAGACACTGCATCTGTTAGCATGATTTGATTGTGGTCAACAGAAATTAAACCTAACTAACTTAAGCAAAGTCAATTTATTGGAAAGATATGGGACTTTAATCTGATGAACTGGGCTTGAGAACAGGCAAGAATTGAAGAAGCTTGGAGGCCACACAACAATAAGCTCAGGGCAGGAACTGTCTTGTCAGGATGGTACTGACCCATTGGGATGTACTCTATTTATTTTCAGAGTTCAGGATCCTCTGCTCAAGCTTCTGTTTGGTTCAGTTTTTTTTTAATGGAAGAGGTAGGACCCTGATTACCATCCTCTAGATCAGTTGTTCTCAAGCTTTTTGGTCTCAAGAACTCTTTACATTCTTGAAGGACTCCAAAGAGCTTTGTTAATGTAGGTTATATATCCATGTATGTTTACTATATATATTTTTTTGCTTTTTAAATTCATTTTCTTATTTTATTTATTTAAGTCACTAGTTATGTCATGAATGAATAGTCCTTGTATAAAGAGAGATGAGAAAGGATGACAAAAGGCATTAATATTATTTGAGTGCCCACCATGTGCCAGGGAGAGTCTGTAAAAATAGTGATGCTGTCTCTCATTTTTGAGTGACACTCAATATATTTATTATATGGACAAAATGATGAAGAAAGTCTGTTATCATTATTTCCTTATACATATATACTATGCACTGTCAATGCATTATCTCTTTTAATTTGTATACAACACTTGCAAAGTAGCTAGACATTTACTGTACTATAAGCCAAAAGTGAGATATTTTAAAAAATTCATTTATTAATTTATTTTAAAATATCAACAATAAACTCATCACACGTTAACAGAGATAGTATACGCTCATGAAAAATAATAGTATTTTCCCAAACAAAAAAATTAGTATAAAGAGTGACATTGCTCTATATTTTTGCAAATACCTTTAATGTTCAGCTTGATAGATGAATTCTCATATCTACTCTGCATTCAATCTTTTGCAATATACTGTTTCAGTTGAGGTACATGAAGAAAATTTGGTCTCACACAGATAGATAGTTAGAAAATAGAGAAGTCTTTAAAAGCCTTTTTCAGTTAATTGTGGATAACTGGTGTTAAACTGTAAAGTAGACAGAATAGTCTGAAAGCCTGAAGACTAAGCTAGTGAAGCTTTGCCTCCGTGGAAGCCTTTGAGGACCAGAGAAAGTCACTGGGACAGGACACCTGTTCCTTATGCCAGGAAGCCATATAAATCATCCCTCTTCTCCCATTGCCACCTTCCTCACACCATCAAGGGGACAAGGTGAGATTGAAGGGAAGTTGAGAGTCTTTCACTGACTGAGATCAAATTCTGAATTTACTTCCTTTAAAATCAGAAGTATCTGGAATTGAACATGGTCACTTCGAGGGTTTTCCTGTCTCAAATTTTGAACCCATTCTAGCGTGCCCAATTCTCTGAACCATTGATCCCTTCTTCCACTAATTTGATATGGTAGATCTGGTATCTTTGCTTAATGTGGGCCATTCTTTTTTTCTAAGCTTCCAGGAACTATCCCAGTAGCATACTGGAGCCCTCACCCAGGGCCTTGACCAAGATGTTAAGTCCTACATTATGGAAGAATGTCCCCATATTGACAAACACCCATAGTTTTATATTTCATCTGTCTTGATCCAGCACTCATTTTCTCAGTTCCTGCTGGGACACATTAGCCAGGTCCTATAGCAGCTTCAGCATATACTTTTCCTCCCTTAGCAGGCCCAGCACTTCTCCAATCTGGTTGTGTAGAGATTTGACCCTAATTGTTTGTCTGTAGCCAGGGAGGTGGAAGCAGATCTTGAGGAAGGCAGTATGAACTTGCAAGGCTTCTGCCTCATATGAAGTCTCCACATAGGCTTCAAGCAAGGAAGTGAATGTTGATCTATCTTCCAGGAAGAGAAAGTAGGTCTACTCTGCAGGCCCAAAGCGTTCAGGGGAATTCAGAGGTTCAAGGTTCTGAAGTTCATCTACCTGGTTATCCTCAGCCTGTTACTGAACCAAACTTGGGTCCATTCATCCATGTGCAGTAAAGCCAATCTACTGACACTGAGTTGTGGTGAAGGAAAGTACAGCTTTTATTACAGGGTGCCAAGAAAGGAGTCCAGGACAGCTAGTGCTCAAAAAGCTCAAACTCCCTGTTGGGTTTCAGGAAAGCATTTTTAAAAGCCAGGAGAGGGAGAGAAATCACAGGGTCTGTGATCAGCTTGTGCACCATTCTCTGATTGGTTGATTGTGAGATAAAAGGGCAGTGTCTCAGGGGTTAACATTATCAATCCTTAGGCTCCAATAGGCCTGGGGACTATGTGCTCACAGTCATCAGGTAGTTAACATCTCCCATTTGGTGGGGGGAGGGGGACTTTAACATTTGTAAAACAACTCAGGAAATATGCATCAGATACTCTTATCTAGGTACTTTAGAGAGGAGCTAAAGCAGAGGATATGGGGGAGTGATCTGTCCCAGGAAGGCCCCATAGGGTCCTTCTCAGTTACAATCACAGATCTCAGTTCTATTCCTTCCCTGTCAGAACCCTGACTTTGTCATCAGAGATTTGCCAGGAGAATTTAGCCTTCTGTGTGGTTCTGCCATTTTACAATCAAATCCTATACCTGATCTTCAGTGTTTCAACTACAAGACACGAGGTTCTATTTAAAGGCAGTCAAGGAAGTTCTCTGACTTTGCTTTAAACTTTTGCTTTAAACTGTTGACTAATAACTCTGAGACTGTTATTTTTCCTTTTCCATGAATCAGTAACACAGTATCTCATTCCAATTTTTATATCTGCTGTTTCTCTAATACTTCTCAAATGCCCCAACCGTAGCACCAGCTTTTGTAAGCCTTTACACATCTTTACAGTTTGCCAGAAATGAAAGTCTTCACAATCACACAACTGCAGCAAGTCAGTGACAATAACTACTTCACATATTACCTGTGATGGGTCCTCATTGCCATTCACGTGGCAAGTGGTGCAACTCCAGAATCTCATCCTAAAAGACAGCTTTGTAAGACCACATTCTAGAATATAAACAGAGCCTGAGACTGGGGATCTTAGTGATTTATTGCAGGAACATGCTTAAGATAAGGGGAAAGAAGGAAGCAGGATACAGCAGGGGATTTAAAGCTAAGCAAAATTGTGGTCTCAACTAGAGGCTAGCCTTAGTCTCTCCTAAGGGAACTCTAGAGCAGAAATTGTATCATAGTTAAGGTTTCCTTTATTAGTTTCTTTCTAGGCAAGGTGGCTCTCATTTGGTGGAGGGCAATACTCTGGAGAATGGGACCATAAGTCATTACTAGCAAGTAACAAGAATTAAAACAGTCATTGGTAACAATATTTACAAATGCTTGGAAGGTGTAACACTGCTGAAACCAATTATTGAGAGGAAAAAACTCTCTCTGGTTTCTATGCATTGCAATTTTTTGGAAAGTGATCATGTTTGAGAACTTCCTCTGCCTCTCCATTTACTGTTTTTCATTTTCTTTTTCCACTCTGCATGACTGTTATGAGTACCACTGCAAAAACTGAGCAAACCAAATGAGTTATTTTATAAACATTCATGGCATTATTTTTTTGCACCTTGGCCATTTTCTCCAAAACATTGTTATTAACCCAAATGAACACTTCCACTCTGGAAGAGCTCCACGAGCTTTTGTTAGTAACATTAAAAAAAGGAGAAAAATGATCTAATAATCTTTTCTTCTTTCAGTCTCTCCAGCCTGCTCCTTTCCTCTTTTTTCTTCCCTCTCACCTCCCTTTTCTTTTTGGCTTTCCTTTTCCTCTCTTCTTCCTTTTCTTTCTTCTTTTCTTCCTTCCTTCCCTCCTTCCTTCCTTCCTCCTTTCCTCTCTCCCTCTTCCTTCCTTCCTTCCTTCTTTCCTTCCCTATATCTAAATATCAGTCTCTCTTTTACTTGGTTCACCATATATATATATGGTTTTATTTTTCAAGATTGTTCTCTGACACCATCTGTCTTTGCCTCAGACAGGTATTTCTCTCATGATTTTAGGAGTTTTTAATCAGCATGCTATGAAACAGATTCAACAGCAAAAGACTTTCCAGATTTTCAACTTTTAACTACTTTCTCTGAATATCTCTCTTGAAGAAAATAAATTCTTTTTTGGAGCATATGCTGGCTATTACAATCGTAAATTTTTAGTATAAATCAAAAGGAAGAGGTAAGAAAAGATAAGATAACTAACTTTTATCATGTAGAAAACATTTTCTGTAGTTAAATAATTTCAATACCTTATATTTTAATGCTATGGTACTGTATCGGTTTGCTAGGATGCAATAACAAAGTACCACAGACTGAGTGGCTTAAATAACAGAAAATTATTTTTCATAATTCTGGAGGCTAGAAGTCTGAAGGTATTGGAAGGATTGTTTTATTTATTTATTTATTTATTTATTTATTTACTTATTCTTGCAGTACATGGGGCTCTCACTGCTGTGGCCTTTCCCATTGCAGAGCACGGGCTCCGGATGAGCAGGCTTTGTGGCCATGGCTTATGGGCCCAGCCACCCCGTGGCATGTGGGATTCTCCTGGACCGGGGCAGGAACCCATGTCCCCTGCATTGGCAGGTGGACTCCCAACCACTGCACCACCAGAGAAGCCCAGGATTGTTTTATTTTGATGCCTCTCCCCATGGCTTGTAGATTGCTGTCTTCTCCCTGTGTCTTAACATGGTCTTCTGTCTCTGCATGCATTTATGTCCAAATTTTAATTACCTCTTTAAAGACCTTATCTCCAAGTCACATTCTGAGGCACTGGGGGTTAGGACTTCAACACATAAATTTTTAGGGAGACACATTCAGCCCATAACAGGTAATTATCAACTACATGAGAAATCTTCAGATTCTGATGAACAAGAAAATCTGCATATTACTACTTGCTATGTTACATTGTTTTAAAACTGCTAAACAGGGGTCTTAGTCTCTTTGGTCTGGGTTTGTTATAACAAAATACCATAAACTAAGTGGTTTATAAACAACAGAAATTTATTTTTCACAGTTCTGGAAGCTGGGAAAACCAAGACCAAGGTATGTACAAATTCTGTGTCTAGTGAAAGCCTACTTCCTGGTTCACAGATGGCTGGTTTTTTTGCTGTAACTTCACATGATGGAAGAGGTAGAGGGATTGCTGTGGGCCCTCTTTTATAGAGGTACTAATCCCACCCATGAGAGCTCCACCCTCATCACCTGATCACCTCCTAAAGACAGCACTTCCAAACACCATCACATTGGGGATTAGCTCTCAGCTGAATTTTGGGGGAAACAAATATCCAGTCTATAGCACAGGAGGACATATGCTCCCAGGAATATTAAGTTGACATGTATTTCCTTATTCTTTCCAGTAAACACAATGAAAAAATCCTGGACATAATATATAAAACAAAAAAGAAACTCTGAACAGTAGATATAAAAAGATAGACCAGCTAGGGACATCTAGACCCAAGGAATAACATGAAGGTATATTCTCTGAGCTTTCTTATTTTTTGCCACATATATATCAAACTGGATACTAGAGAAGTTGGCAACCCAGAAATACCAATGTTCTCAAACAGAAAAGCCCCCTTACCAAAGCCTGCTCTCTCTAGCCAAAGGATCAAGAAAGGGGCAGCTGAACAAGGCAAAAAAGTTTCAGATAATAACTGCTCTACTCCAGTCCAACACCACAGGAAAAAAAAAATGTGACCTCATCCTCACCCCACCAGCAAAGGTAGATTTAAATGACACATTAGACCAGATGTACCTAACAGACATACTCAGAACATTCCATCCAACAACAGCAGAGTACACGTTCTTCTCAGATTGAGTGGAATATTCTCCAGAATAGATCATATATTAGGCCACAAACAAGTCTTAATAAATTTAAGAAGGTTGAAATCATAGCACGCATCTTTTCCTACCACAGTGGTATAAAACTAGAAATCAGTTACAAGAAGAAAACTGGAAAATTCACAAATATGTGGAGATAAAACAATACATTTTTGAACAATCAAGGGGTCAAAGAAGAATCCAATGGGAAATCAAAAAATATCTTGAGACAAATGAAAATGGAAATGCAACCTATAAAACCATATGGAGTACAGCAAAAGCAATACTAAAAGGGAATTTCATAGTGATAAACACCTATGTTATGAAAAAATAAAGATCTCAACTAAACAATCTAATTTCTCACCTCAAAGAACTAGAAAAAAGAAGAGCAAACTAAGCCCAAAATCAGTAGAATTAAAGATGTAACAAAGATTGGGGGGAAACAAATGAAATAGAGACTAGGTAAATAATATAAAAGATCAATGAAATCAAGAGCTGCTTTTTGAAGAGATAAACAAAATTGAAAAACCTTTAGCTAGACTTACAAAGAAAGAAAAAGAGAGAACTTAAATAAAACCAGAAATGAAAGAGGAAACATTATAGCGATATCAAAGAAATACTAAGGATCATAAGAAAATATAAGCTAGGGGAAATGGCTAAATTCCTGGAATCATCTAACCTACTAGAACAAAATCAGGAAGAAATACAAATTATGAGCAGACCAATGACCAGTAATGAAATTGAATCAGTAATAATAAAAAACTCCCAACAAGCAAAGGTTCAGGACTAGATTCTACCAAATATTTAATGAGATATTCATACCTCCACTTCTCAAACTCTTCCAAAAGACAGAAGAGTAGGGAACACTTCCAAACCCATTTTAGAAGGCCAGCCTTATCCTAATACCAAAGCCAGACAAGAACACTACTAGAAAAGAAAATTATAGGTCAATATCCCTGATGAACATAAATGCAAAAATCCTCAAAAAAATTAGCAAACTGAATCCAACAATACATTAAAAGAATAATAATCCTGGGATGCAAGGATAGTTCAACATACACAAATCAATCAATGTGATACACCACATTCACAAAATAAAGGATAACAATCACATGATTATCTTAGTCGCAGAAGAAACATTTAATAAGAATTTACCATTCTCTCATGATAAAAGAAACTCTCAACAAACTGGGTGTAGAGGTATAGAAGAAACATTTAACAAAAATTTATCATTCTTTCATGATAAAAACTCTCAACATACTGGGTATAGAGGGAATATACATCAACATAAATATTAAAGGCCATGTATGACAAGCTCACAGCTAAAATCATACTAAACACAGAAAAGCTCAAAACTTTTCTTCTAAGATCTAGGAACAGGATAAGGATACCCACTTTTGCCTTTTTTATTCAATGTAGTATTGGAAGTGCTAGCCAGTACATTGGTTGTAGGAATGTAAACTGGTGCAGCCACTATGGAAAACACTATGGAGGTTCCTCAAAAAATTAAAAATTTCTACCATGTAATGCAGCAGTTCCACTTCTGGGTGTAGATCCAAAGGAAATAAAGCCATTACCTATTTTTTTTTGAAAAGTATAAGTACTTTATTTATTTACTAATTTATTATTTTAATGAAAGTATAGTTGCTTTAAAATATTGTGTTAGTTTCAGGTGTACAGCATAGTGATTCAGTAGTTTAGCAGATTACATTCCATTATAGGTTATTACAAGGTAATGAGTATAGTTCCCTATGCTATACAGTAAATCTTCATTGCTTATCTATTTTATATATGGTATTAATAGTCTGTTAGCCTCATACCCCTAATTTGTCCCTCCCCCCTTCCCTCTCCCCTTTGGTAACCACAAGTTTGTTTTCTCTGTCTGTGAGTCTGTTCTGTCTTGAATAAACATTCATTTGTATTACATTTTAGATTCCACATATAAGTGATGTAGTGTAGTTTTTGACTCTCTGTCTGACTTATTTCACTAAGCATAATATTATCTAGGTCCAACCACATTGCTGTAAATGGTAGTATTTCATTCTTTTTTTATGGCCGAGTAATATTCCATTGTATACAGATACCACATCTTCTTAAGCCAATCATCTGTTGATGGGCACTTGGGTTGCTTCTGTGTATTAGCTATTGTAAAGAGTGCTGCTATGAATATTCAGATTTATGTATCTTTTTGAATTAGTATTTTCATTTTTTCCAGATATATACCCAGGAATGGAATTGCTGGATCATATGGTAGTCCTATTTTTAATTTTTTGGGGGAACCTCCATACTGTTTTCTATATGGCTGCACCAATTTACATTCCCACCAACAGTGTACAAGGGTTTTCTCCACATTTTCTTCAACATTTGTTACTTGTAGATTTTTTGATGACAAGTGTGAGGTGATACTTTATGATTTTGACTTGCATTCCTCTCATAATTAGTGATGTTGAGCATATTTTCATGTGCCTATTAGCCATCTGTATGCCTTCTTTGGAAAAATGTCTCTTTAGATATTCTGCCCATTTTTTGATTGGATTTTTAAATTATTGAGTTGTATGAGCTGTTTGTATATTTTGGATGTTAACCTCTTGTCAATCACATCATTTGCAAATATTTTTTTTCATTCCATAGCTTATCTTTTCATTTTGTTGATGATTTTCTTTGCTGTGCAAAAGCTTTTAAGTTTAATTAGGTCCCATTCATTTATTTTTCTTTTATTTCTTTTGCCTTGGAAGACTGATCCATGGAAATAATACTATGATTTATGTCAAGGAGTGTTTTGCCTATGTTCTCTTCTAGAAACTTTGTGGTGTCATGTCTTATGTTTAGGTTTTTAATTCATTTTAAGGGTTATTATTATTATTATTATTATTATTGGTATATGGTGTGAGGGAATGTTCTATTTTCATTTTTTTACATGTGCCTGTACACATTTCCCAGTACCATTTATTGAAGAGACTGTCCTTTCTCCATTGTATATTCTTGCCTCCTTTGTTGTAGACTAATTGAATGTAAGTTTATTTCTGGGTTTGTTATTCTGTTCCATTAATCTATGTATCTGTTTTTGTGCCAATACTATGCTGTTTTGATTACTGTGGCTTTGTTGTATAGTCTGAATTCTGGGTGGGTTATATCTCCAGGTTTGTTATTCTTTCTCAGAATTTCTTTGGCAATTTGGGGTCCTTTGTGGTTCCATATAAATTTTAGGATTATTTATTCTAGTTCTGTGAAAAAGGTCCTGGGTAATTTGATAGAGATTGCATTAAATCTGTAGATTGCATTGGGTGGTATGTCCATTTTAATAATACGAATATTTCCAATCCAAGAGCATGGGATATCTTTCCATTGTTTGGAATCATTTTCAAATTCCTTCATCAGTGTTTTCTAGTTTTCAGAGTATAGATCTTTCACCTCCTTGGTTAAGTTTATTTCTAAGTTTTTTTTTGTTTTTTTGGATGCAATTTTAAATGGGATTTTTAAACATTCTCTTTTTGATATTTAATTATTAGTGTATAGAAATGAAACAGATTTCTGTACATTGACCTTGTATCCTGAAAATTTGCTGACTTCATTTATTAGTTCTAATAGTTTTTGGATGGAGAACTTAGGGTTCTTTACATAGAGTATCATGTCATCCACAAATAGTAACAGTTTTACATCTTCCCTTTCTATTTGGATATTTAAATGTTTTTTTCTTGTCTGATTTCCATGGCTAAGACTTCCAATACTATGGTAAATAGAAATGGTGAGAGTGGGCATCCTTGTCTTGTTCCACATTTTAGCAGGAAGGCTTTAAGCTTTTCATCATTGAATACTACGTTGATTGTGGGTTTGTCATAAGGGCTTTTATTATATTGAGATATCCTCCCTCTATCCCCATTTTGGTGAGAGTTTTTATCATGAACGAAAGTTGAATTTTGTCAAGTGCTTTTTCTTTGTCTGTTGAGGTGATCATGTGATTTTTCTTTCCTTTTGTTAATGTGGTGTATCATAATGATTGATTCGCATATGTTGAACTTCCCTTGTGACCCTAGAATGAATCCAACTTGATCATGGTGTATGATCCTTTTTATATATTGTTAGATTTGGTTTGTTAATATTTTGTTGAGGCTTTTTGCATCTATATTCATTAAGGATATTGGCCTATAAATTTCTTTTTTTCTAGTGCCTTTGTCTCATTTTGGTATCAAAGTAAAGTGGTCTCATAGAATGAATTTGGGATGTTACCTCCTCTTCAATTTTTTGGAATAATTTGAGAAGGATAAGCATAAGTTCTTCTTTATATGTTTTGGCAGAATTCCCCAGTGAAGCTATCCAGTCCTGGACTTCTGTTTGCAAGGAGCTTTTCATTACAGATTCTACTTCACTTCTAGTTATCAGTCTGTTCAAATTATCTGTTTCTTCTTGACTCAGTCTTGTCAGGCTGTATGTTTGTAGAAATTTGTCTATTTTTTTTTTCAGTTGTCCCATTTGTTACCATATATCTTTTCATAGTATCACAATTTTTTTGTATCTCTGTAGTATCAGTTGTTATTTCTCCTCTTTTATTTTTTATTTATTGATTTATTATTATTTTTTTTATTCTTAGTGAGCCTAAATAATGCTTTATCAGTTTTGTTTATCTTTTCAAAAACCAGCTCTTGGTTTCATTGATCTTTTCTATTATTTTTATCTCTATTTATTTCCTGTCTGATCTCTGTTATTTCCTTCCTTCTGCTGAATTTGAACTTTGTTTGTTCTTCTTTTTCTAATTCTTTTAGGTGGTAGGTTAGGTTGTTTATTTGAGATATTTCTTGTTTCTTGAGGAAGGCCTATATTTCTATGAACTTCACTCTTAGAACTTCTTTGGCTCCAGCCACAGATTTTGGAATGTTGCATTTTCATTTTCATTTGTCTTGAGGTATTTTCTGATTTCCTCTTTGATTTCATCATTGACCTACTGGTTTTTTAGTAGTATGCTGTTTAGTCTCCACGTGTTTGTTCTTTTCCTATTTTTCTTTCTGTAGTTGATTTCTAGTTTCATAGTCTTGTGGTTGGAAAAAATGTTTGATATAATTGCTATCCTCTTAAATTTGTTGAGGCTTGTTTTGTGACCTAGTATGTGGTCTACCCTGGAGAATGTTCCATGCGTGCTTGAAAAAAAAATGTGTATTCTTTCTTTGGATGTAGTGTCCTCTAGATATCAATTAAGTCCAACTGTTCTATTGTGATATTTAAGACCTCTGTTGCCTTATTAATTTTCTGTCTGGATGATCTGTCCATTGATGTCAGTGGGGTGTTAAATTCTTCTACTATTATTGTATTCCTGTCAATTTCTCCTTTTATGTCTTTTAGTATTTGCTTTATATACTTAGGTGCTCCTGTATCGGGTGCATATATGTTAATGAGCGTAATATCCTCTCCTCATAGTGATTTCTTTATCATTATATAATATCCTTCTTTTTCTTTATGACCTTTGTTTTAAAGTCTATTTTTTCTGATATGGGTATTGCTTCCCTGCTTTCTTGTGTTTTTCATTTGCATGAAATATCTTTTCCCACCCCCTCACTTTCAGTCCGTGTGTGTCTCTCACTTTGAAGTGAGTCTCTTGTAGGCAGCATATTGAAGGCTCTTTTTATCCAGTTGAAGGTTTTTTTTTTATCCAATCAGCTACCTTGTGTCTTTTGATTGAAGCATTTATTCCATTGACATTTAAAGTAATTACTGATAGATATGTACCATCTTATTCCTTGTTTTCCAGTTGTTTTTGTAGTTCTTTTTTCATTTCTTCTTTTTGTTTTTCCTGTTGTGATTTGATGATTTTTTTTTTGTAGTATGCTTGACTTCCTTTCTTTTTGGTTTTTGTGTATCTATTGTAGGTTTTTGATTTGTGATTACCATGGAGTTCATATATGTTGACCCACAATTATACCTACTTGATTTAAACTGATAATCATTTAAGTTCAAACATACTCTGAAAGTTTTACATTTTTTACTCCCCTCCCCCACACTTTGTGTTTTTGATCTCATATTTTACATTTCATACTTATCTCTTTACTGTAGTTATGGTTGCTTTTACATTTTTTTTTGTTTTTTGTTTTAAATCTACATACTGACTTATTTAAGTGATCTTCAGTCTGTACAATATATTTGCATCTCCTATTGAGATTGTCCCTTTCCTATAGAGTCTTGCTTCTTTTCCCTTTAGAGAAGACCTTTTAACATTTCGTTTAAGGTAGGTTTAGTATTGCTAAAATATTTTAGTTTTTGCTTGCCTGAGAAGTTCTTTATCTCTGCTTCAATTCTAAATAATATTTTGCTGAGCAGAGTATCCTAGTTTGCCCATTTTTTCATTTCAGGACTTTGAATATATCATGCCACTCCCTTCTGGCCTGCAAAATTTCTGCAGAGAAATCAGCTGATAGCCTTATGGGGGTTCCCTTGTATATGTCTCTTTGTTTTTCTCTTGTTGTCTTTAGAATTCTCTCTTTATTTTTAACTTTTGCCATTTTAATTATAATATGCCTTGGGTTCATCTTGTTTGAGATGCTCTGGTCTTCCTGTACCTGGATATCTGTTTCCTTCTTTAGGCTTAAGAATTTTTCAACCATAATTCCTTCAAATACATTTTTGATCCCCGTTTCTCTCTTTTCTCTCTCTTCCAGAAGAGGCTCTCCTTGAACCTCTATTATGTGTATGTTGGCACATTTTATATTATCCCATAGTTCTCATATATTGCTTTTTAAAAAAAATTTGTTTTCCTGTCTGCTGTTCTGATTGGGTGATTCCCATTATTCTATCTTCCAGATCACTTATGCATTCTTCTGTGTCATTTATTCAGTTATTTATTGCTTCTAGGGTGTTTTTTATCTCAGAAATTGAATTATCCTCTTTTGATTGGGTCTTCTTTATAGTTTCTAGTTCCTTGTTAAAATGATCTGTATTTACGTTGATACTCTTTCTTAATACAGTTAGCAGTTTTATTGCCAACTTTTTTAACTCAGTGTCTGGTAGACTAACTATGTTTCATTGTTTATTTTTTCAGGATTTTTCTTTTGCTTTCAATTTCCTCTGCCTTTCATTTTACTTAACTTTCTCTATCTCTGTGAATTTAGATGAAACGGTTATCTATTGTGGTCTTGAAAAGGTATTTTTATGTGGGAGCTTCCTATGTAGACTGAATGTGCCTAATGCCTTTGGTGGGAAGCTTGGATTTGATGTGGATGCCAGCCACGTCTTTCCTCAGGGTATGCTGGCCACTATCATCTTAGTAGGGTGTGTGGTTGGTGTTGGAGAAGCTAAAGCCTGTGCAGGGTGTGAGGCGGGACTTCCTGCTCCATGGCTGCTGTCACCCTGTCAAGGGCAGGGTCTGCTCCCCAGATGCTGGAGTGGAAGTCCTGAAGATTGGCTCAAACAGGCTCTGTTCCCTTTAAGTGTGTGTTATTCCTTCTCCCTGCGCTGAGACCTTTTACCCAAAGGAGGGGAGTGCTGAAGAAAGTGAGGCTCATGGCACTCACTGTGGTCCAATATGCTGCCTGTGCAGGCTTAAGGTCACATCCCTTCTCCTGCTGGGATCATTCCAGATCTAGTGCAACGTTGTGGTGTGTTTTTGGCAGGGCCAGGGCATTGGCTTAGCTGGGGGTTACAGTGTGTTTGTTGCAAGGGCTTGAGCAACTGCACTGCTGCCAGAAGCTTGGGCTGTATCTGTGGTACTGCCAGTGTAAGTGCCAACAGCAGTTGCTGCTGCCTCCCATGGATCACTCCCCAGGTCCCTCGGCCATCTGTGTATCACTAGATCAGATCTCTTTCTGAGACCAGGTTGCCCTAGACCCTGTGCCATCGCATGGAGTGAGTGGGGCTGCTGTGTTTGCTCAGATTGGATTGGGGAGTGAGGTGAGGAGGCAGCTGCTAGTGTAGAGCTCTCTCTGCCCTGTCTGCTGGCAAACAAGCACCCGTGCACTCCTCACAAGTGGAGTCTAAGCTTCTCCATATCTTCTATCTTTTCCAGCATTTTCCCCAGAAGGCAGGGGGGGCTTGTCTCCTCTGCATAGGACCCAGGACAGGGGTGCCCAGTCTGCAGCTCACTTCCCAGGCCAGGAGTGTGCCTGTGGGGTCTTTCTTCTCCTCCTAGACCCATCCTTGGGGTACAGGTCCCAACCTGATGCTTTTTCTCCCATCCTACTCAGTTATGTGGGAATCTTTCCTGTAGCCTTTTTGTATAGGAGTTCTTCTGCCAGTTTCCAGTTGGTTTTCCGTGAGAATTGTTCCACATGCATTTTTGCATAGATGCATTTTTGATGTGCTCGTGTGGGGACCTGAGCCCCATGTCCTCTAGCTCAGCCATCTTCATCCGCCTCTCTGAAACCATTATCTTATAGAGATCTGTACTTCTACATTCATGGCAGCATATTGACAATAGTCAAGTTATGGAAACAGCCACTGATAGTTGAATAGGTAAAGAAAATTATATATATATATATATTTATATTGTATATATATTTATATTGTATATATAATATGTATACTAAAGTATTAATCAGCCTTAAAAAAGAAGGATATCCTGATTGTGCTTTCCCATAGTATTGCTACTTTACAACAATCCAATTCTGATAAAAAAGGGAGAGATACCAGATGTGGTGGTTGATGGGCATATCTTGTTAACAGATGTTAACTAGACTTAGTATGGTGATCATTTCAGACTGTATATAAATATCAAATCATTATGTTGTACACCTGAAACTAATATAATGTTACTATGTCAATTATACTTGAATTTAAAAAAATAAAGGAAATCTTGCCATTTGTGACAACATGGATGAAACTGGAGGGCATTATGCTAAGTGAAATAAGCCACGAAGAAAAAAACAAAATACTGTATGGTATCACTGATATGTGGAATCCAAAAGAAAAGTTAAACTTATGGAAACAAAGAGAAGAATGATGGTTGCAGGGATTTGGGTGTGGAAAAAATAGGAAGGGGTTGGTAAAGGGTACAAACTTTTAGTTATAATGGAATAAGGTCTGAGGATTAGTGTATAACATCGTGAGTATAGTTGATAACACTGTATTGTATAACTGAAATTTGCTGAGAGAGAACTTAAGTATTCTCATTTTTTAAAAGGTGAAAAAATTACTATGGATGTTCATTGAAAGAATATTTACTTCCATTTGGAGAAGGCTTCATGAAGAAGGTGGCGAATTGAGCTGAGTCTTGAAAAATGGTCTTGAACAGATCATTTTAGCTAGAGTAAACAATAGAAGTAAGGCTAGGGAGACAGAAAAGAAAGGGCTGTGTACTGAAATTGACATTTATCCCAAGGTGTCTATACTAAAGTGTACCTATAATGCCATGAAAACGGCAAAAATCACTGAAGGAAGTGTGCAGTGAAGGAGACAGAGGAAAGGTGACATAAGGCTAGGCAATACCTAATTGTAAGAGACAGGTTACAGAGGAAAACGTATTCAAGACACTAGAAATTGTACTCAGAGAGGACTAATCTAGTTCCCCAAAGGAAAGGTTACTCAAAAGAGTCACATGCCATGGAGAAATTAAAAAGATTGAAGTGGGAGGTGGACACTTTTGGACTCTTTTCATCTCTACAAGGAAGGAGAAGGAAGCTACATTACATGGATTATGTAGTAGAAAGAAAAAGTTATTTTTGTAACATTTGTGATGAAAGAAAGTCATGATATAATGGTAATTTGAGGGGAAAGCAGAAAGAAGAAAACTTCCATAATAACAGTAAATCTTTCTGGTTACAATCAGCCAATTTCCTCTTGTTCCACTGCTGGATGGGGTAGAATGGAAGTTCACAACACTCTCCCTAAAGACAGTTTTAGAAAAGTTATTAACAGGCAAGTTATCCTGCAGTCTTTTCCCCAGTACTGTTATTTAGGTAGGAATGAATCTGACAGAGAGTTGCAGGTGGGAAAATGTCATTGCTCACTGTGGGTCTGGGTGGGTATTTTAATTTGAAAAACAATGTTTCCTGTACAAGGATAATTTAAAGGCAGTTTGGATCACGTTTTATAAAAAACATTTATTCTATTGTCCCTTGGGTTCAAGCTCTAGGAATAGATGATAATGGTGTTTCATTAGCCTTTATTGACATCAGTTTGAAGCCTTGTTTTTTCTTACAAGTTTAGTTGTGTATGAGTACAACACAAAGTTATCAGGCGGTTACAGATAATCTAAACAGATGTCCCTCTTCTACAAAGTCCTTGCACTATTAGTATTATTAATAGTAATAATGACTTACTAAATTCCTACAGTTTTCCAGGGACACTAATTATATTATATCTAATCCTTATAACAACTGCAAGGTAGATATTATCGCTTCCATTTAGCTTTAAGGAAATTGAGGCTTAGAGAGTTAGCTTAAACTGCCCTAGCTCCCACTGCTAGTAAGATAAAGACCAGTGTTTCCTGTTCTCATTGTCTATATTAACCACACTTTAAACCAAAAATTGGGGCCTATAATGTGAGAACAGGATGTAATATTTGAAATTGGGTTTCAGTTTTATGAAATTTTCAGTACTGTGAAAAATCTGTGATATGTGTCTGGAACATATGTGTCTATTTCTTTGAATTGCAGAGCATATCTTTTTCAGAAATCTAATGAACAATATTTATTTTTTCTTTCCTTTGTTATTTAGGGAAACTGAAGAACCCCAGATGATTCCAAAACATACAATTCATGACAGTTCCCTTAGTGACTGTGGTTTCTTCTCTGCTTACTTTTTCAGACCCTCTAGGAAGTCCCCTATTTATGTTTGATAGCAAATAACCAAGAGAAAAATGAACTTATCTCTCATTCATCAAGTGCTTAAGTGCCAATGAATTATTGAGGAATGTTGTAGAAGACAGTTGTATTTATATAATTTCTACAATTATAATTACCTATAGATATGTAATTATCTATCATAAAGAACAACCAAAACTATTTTTTTGTGTAGGAAAACTTTTATCCTTAAATATAATTATGTTTTTTTGATGATAATTAAGTTCATTTCAAATACCATAATTGAAACTGCATGGTAAAGATTTGACTGAAGTTTCTGGTTTCTTTTTCATAATCCTTTTTTTTTTTTTTTTTTCAGTACGCGGGCCTCTCACTGCTGTGGCCTCTCCCGTTGAGGAGCACAGGCTCTGGATGCGCAGGCTCAGTGGCCATGGCTCACGGGCCCAGCCGCTCCGCGGCATGTGGGATCTTCCCGGACTGGGGCATGAACCCGTGTCCCCTGAATCAGCAGGCAGACTCTCAACCACTGCACCACCAGGGAAGCCCTCGTAATCCATTTTCATAAGGCTTTCCCTAAGCACCATGTGTACAGTGACACCTTCTATAAAATCTTGGAAGGGTTTGTGTTTCAAAGAACTGTTTCACAGTTCTTAATTGGAAATAAAGAGTGTTTACTCTTATTTATTTATTTGACTGTTCTTGTGCATTTTTTTCTAAAATTTGTGTGAAGTATATATATAACATAAAGCTTATAACTTTAACCATTTCTAAGTGTTCAGTTCTGTGACATTAAGTATATTCACACTGTTGTGCAACCATCACCACCATCCATCTCCAAAACATTTTCATCTTCCCAAACTGAAACTCCATAATGATTAACACTAGCTTCCCATTCCCCTGCTCACCCCAAACCCTGGCAACCACCATTCTGCTTTGTGTCTCTATGAAGCTGATTACTCTAGGTACCTTATATAAGCAGAATCATACAATATTTATTTCACTTAGCATGATGACTGATTTATGTCACTTAGCATGATGTCTTCAAGGTTCATCCATGTAGTAGCATGTGTCAGAATTTTCTTTCTTTTTAAGGCTGAATAATATTTCATTGCTTGTATACAGTACATTTTGTTTATTTATCCACTTGGTCAATGGACACTTGTATTACTTCCACCTTTTGGCTATTGTGTATAATGTTGCTATAGACATGGGTGTACAAATATTAGCTTGAGTACCTGCTTTTAATTCTTTTAATTTAATTATTTTAATTTAATTTTAATACCCAGAAGTGGAATTTCCAGATCATACAGCAATTCTAAGTTTAATAATTTTTTGAGGACTCACCATACCATTTTTCACAGTGGCTACACCATTTTACATTCCCATCAACATTGCACTAGGGTTTCAGTTTCTCCATATTTTTATCAACACTTGTGGCTTTCTGTTTTTTTTTTTTAATAACAATTATGCTCATGGGTGTAAAAGGGTGTTTCCTCTTGAAAGAGTACATACTAAAGATTAATAGAAAACATGCCAGCAAACCAACAATTTCTAATACTCTTATGGATATTTGTTGTAAAGTCACTTTGAAAATAAGCCCTTAAAATAATAAACATTAGATAGAGCAGTATTTTAGAGTCCTTGTTAAGTACAGAAAATGGGAAAAGAATAAGAATATGCACCACAAAAATCTCAAAGAGAAGAATGTATTAAACAGTAACATATCCAAGGAAGATGAAGAAATGTGTGAAAGAGTGAGAACTAGAGATGTGGGGAATTAATAATTTCCTAAATAAAACACTAAACCTCATTTACTACTATAAACACTGAAAGCAAATTCTTTTTGAGTACATGACAATTGACTCTTTAGTGAATGCTTAAGGGGTTTAGAAAGCTTGTGTAAGACTCTAATAATGTTTTTTAGTTTTACCTCTGTTCTTAAATTATGTGAAGAATAAAAGATGTTGGATTTTAATGATCTAGCCATACTAGGGACATGACAACTAAACAAAAGCAGGATCAATTTTTCTAGTAACAAAATTTGAAAGCATTGTATATGAATAATGATCAATTAACTTTCAAGAACTATGAGTGTATTGTGTATAGGTAATAATTTTAATAAAATTTTTATTTTGTTTGGGTGTGGAAACACTATAAGTAACATGTGACCTGACTATGAATAACATGTGACTTGATTTACTTTTGTTTAAAATGCTTACTCTTAGACCAATTTTGGGTATAATTTAACTTTTAAAAGTTTAGAAGTACAGTTTTTGATTCTACTTCTAGATGTTTATTATTTAATAATGTTTACTAGTATCTAGTGTGCTCTAGACATTTTTCTAGACTCTGGGGATCTATAAGTGAAAAAAATTAGATTAAAATCTTTGTTTTCATATACCTTACACTTTAGCAAAGGGGGAGAAACTATAGATAGTAAATATAACAAATAAATAATGATTTAGTTATTCGATGATGGGAATTATAAGGTATTAAGTGTTATTAGGATATTAGAAGATGTTACACGTTATGAAAAAGAAAAAGATGAAGATAAGGGGAATGGGGAAAAGGACAAAGCATGGGTTGCAGTTTCAAATGGGGTGGTCACAAGAGGCTTTATTGGGAAGGTGACATTTGAAAAAAGGCTTTAAGCAGGTAAAGGAAATGAGCATTCCAGACAGAGGGAACAGCCAGTGCAAAGTCTCTAAGGCAGGAATGTGCCTGGCATTTTGAGGAACAAAAAAAGACAAATGTGACTGGAACAAAGAGAGCAAGGAGTGAGAAGACAATGAGTAGAAGAAACAAAAATCAGAGGTGCACAAAGATTTATGCACATTGATGTCCAGCAATGGATAGTATTGAATAAGTTGGGGTATGAACATGTGATGGACTATCATACAGCTCATGTTTATAAAGAATATTTAATGATGTAATATAATGCTTACAACTTAGTGGTAACTGAGATATGTGCCCTAAAATTATAAAATTATTGCACATATCTCAATTATTAAGTAACTGAGATATGTGCTATAATCATAGATATAGAATAGATTTATTTATATACATATAAATACACCAAATTTAAGAGTAATAATCTGTTGTTCATGTTATTATGGGCAATTTTTATTTTCTAAATTTTCTAAATTATTTTCTAAATTTTCTAAATTATTCATATATCATTTTCTTATTTTGAAAAAGATATTTCCAATCTAGAGGTATTTTCCTTAAATTAAAAAAAAATGATAGAGTGAACATTTTCAATCAACCAATTATTGGGTTGGCCAAAAGCTTCATTTGTTTTTTTCTGCAAGATGGCTGTAGTAGAACTTAGTTGTCTTTAACTTCATTCAAAACAATTTTGTTAGATTGTATCTAACAGCTGTCATATCGGTGTGCATTTAAAAAAAGACATCAAAATTGGTGAATTTTGTGTAACCATTTTCATATTGAAGATGAAAAAAGCAACGTTTTGGGCATATTATGCTTTATTATTTCAAGAAAGGTAAAAACATAACTGAAACGTAAAAAAAGATTTGTGCAGTGTACGGAGAAGGTGTTCTGACTGATCGAACATGTCAAACGTAGTTTGCAAAGTTTCTTGCTGTAGATTTCTCACTGGACGATGCTCCATGGTCGGGTAGACCAGTTGAAGATGATAGCAATCAAATTGACATTAATTGAGAGCAATCAACATTATACCACGTGGGAGATAGCCGACATACTCAAAATATCCAAATCAAGTGTTGGAAATAATTTGCACCAGCTTGGTTATGTTAATCGATTTGATGTTTGGGTTCCACGTAAGTTAAGCGAAAAAAACCTTGCATGCGATTCTCTACTTAAATGTAATGGAAAGTTCCGTTTTGTTTTTGTTGTTGTTGTTTTTGTGGTACGCGGGCCTCTCACTGTTGCAGCCTCTCCCGTTGCTGACACAGGCTCCGGACACGCAGGCTCGGCGGCCATGGCTCACGGGCCCAGCCTCTCCGTGGCATGTGGGATCTTTCCGGACCGGGGCACGAACCAGTGTCGCCTGCATCGACAGGCGGACTCTCAATTACTGCGCCACCAGGGAAGCCCGAAAGTTCCGTTTTTAAAACAAATTGTGATGCAATGAAAAGTGAACACTGTACAATAATGTGGAATGGAAGAGATTCTGGGACAAGCGAAATGAACCACTACCAACCACACCAAAGGCAGTACTTCATCCAAAGAAGGTGATGTGTATATGTTGGGATTGGAAGGAAGTCCTCTCTTATGAGCTCCTTCCAGAAAACCAAACAATTAATTCCAACAAGTACTGCTTCCAGTTAGACCAACTGAAAGCAGCACTCGATGAAAGGCATGGAGAATTAGTCAACAGAAAACATAATCTTCCATCAGGATAATGCAAGACCTCATGTTTCTTTGATGACCAGGCAAAAACTGTTAAGGCTTGGCTGGGAGTTCTGATTCATCTGCCATATTCACCAGACATTGCACCTTCGGATTTCCATTTATTTAGGTCTTTACAAAATTCTCTTAATGGAAAAAATTTCAGTTCCCTGGAAGACTGTAAAAGGTACCTGGAACAGTTCTTGGCTCAAAAAGATAAGTTTTGGGAAGGTGGAATTATGAAGTTGCCTGAAAACTGGCAGAACGTAGTGGAGCAAAATGGTGAATATGTTGTTCAATAAAGTTCTTGGTAAAAATGAAAAATGTGTCTTTACTTTTACTTAAAAACCGAAGGCACTTTTTGGCCAACTCAATACATTGAAAAACTGAAGTGATGTCTATTACATTGAGTGAACTGGTCTTCGATAATTTGGGTAATTGTTCAGCAAGTATTCACTTCCCTTCCCCTCACACTGTAGGTGGAGTATGCTTGACCAATCTCACGATGTAGGACTTGGCCTTGTGACTTGCTTTGGCCAATGGAATGTTAGTAGTCATGATGTGAGCAGAAGCTCTAAATGTGTTTAGTTCTTAATTTGGATTGGTCCTGGAATCACAGTGACATGCCATGAGGAGAGCATGCCTCAGGCAGAATGAAAACATACAGAACAAACCAGAACCTGACCCATAATCTGGACCCAGGACAGGAGGACAGCCACCCAGCTAAGGCAAGTATAAATCAGATGAACTATGGTTGACTTTCAGATCCTTCAGCCCAAGAATAAATGCTTGTTTTCATAAGTCATTGATTTGGTTTGTTATATATCATTACTGCAGCAATAACTAGTATGTGGACAATGTGTTTTTCTTGGTCAACATTGAAAAACTCACTCAAAGCTGTAATAAACAGAAGATTGAAAAGAAAAGATAGAAGGTCAGTATTCTTGTGGATTTTATACCAGGCCCAGGTTCTGAACTCTGATCTGTTTGTTCCCATATTACTCCATTGGAGGAATTAAATACTGATCTAATTTCAAGTACATTCCAGTAGCAAGAGTGTGATAGGTTAAGTTAGGATGAAGTTGCATAGAATCATTGTGGTTGCAAGAGCAACCTGGGTACCAATGCTCAGCATTTCAGTTCAATACTTCCTTAATTCTCCCACAGGTGTTATTCCTGAGATCATTCCTCTGTTAACCTTCTGCATGCAAATCTGCATTTCAAGTTTATTTCCCAGGAAACTGACTTACGGCAGTAAACAGTATTTGTAATTTTATCTTAGGTATGTAAAAAATAGACTAGACATGTTTTCTATGCACACTTGTGCACACTTGTAAATGATTAGAAAATGTCTGAAATGGTGTAATAAGAAGTTGTGGATAAAGAAGATGTGGTATGTGTATATATACAATGGAATATTACTCAGCCATAAAAAGAATGAAATATTGCCATTTGCAGCAACATGGATGGATCTAGAGATTATCATACTAAGTGAAGTAAGTCAGGCAGAAAAAGACAAATATTATATGATATCACTTATATATGGAATCCAAAAAAATAATACAAATCAACTTATTTACAAAGCAGAAACAGACTCACAGACTTAGAAAACAAACTTATGGTTACCAAGGGGGAAAGGGGAGGAGAAGGGATAAATTAGGAGTATGGAATTAATAGATACACACCACTATATATAAAATACATAAACAATAAGGATTTACTGTATGGCACAAGGATCTATATTCAGTATCTTGTAATAACCTATAATGGAAAAGAATCTGAAGTTGTACACCTGAAACTATCACAATATTGTAAATAAACTATAGTTAAATTTTTTTTAAAAGTTGTTGCAGTGGAAGTGGGAATAGAGGATTCTCGATGATAGGATTTGCTTTTCACAATACCTTTTTTCTTTGAAAATTTCCAAGAGTTTACATTCTTTTATAATAAAGAATGTTTAAAAGAGTTTTTGAAAGATAAAAACAAATATGGTAAAAAAAAAAAAAAAAAAAAAAAGCTCCTGCAGGCTCTATTAGGGTAGAGAGCTGAACCAAAAGATCTACTGACTATAACCAGCTAGTTTTGCCAGGGACATGGTGTTTGATTGTATCACATCCCTTAATATTCTAACAGTAATTACACTTAAGTATATAACACTTAAAGATACACAAGAAACAAGTAGTGCAAGAAACAATTTTTCTTTTTCCCAGGTAATATGATTTTTATTTTAATAATAAAGGATCAATATAAAGAAGTTAATGTAAAAAAGTTTTAAAAAAGTTTAAAAACCACTGCCAGTCCACTATTTAGAAGTAATTTTACCCCATATATTTTTCAATACATATATACAGATGAAAGCATAGGTATATAAATTGGTGAAAGTAATTTTTTAATAAGATTATATTCTAAATGAAAAATATTATATTTAACTTTATTAGTGTTTAAGAGGAATAAAATTGATGGGATATTATGTTCTAAAAGACTTCTCTAAGCTTAAGGAAAGAGATAATAAAATGCATTAAGAAGTTGGAATCATTCTTAAAAATTACTTATTTCTATTTTAAACAATATAGATTGAAGTCTGTGATATGGGAAATGAGGACATTACTAATGAAAGCTAACACTTACTGAGTGATTACAATATGCCAAGCACTATTCTAAATGCTTTAAGTGTATTAGATCATATAATCCTTAGAACAACCCCACGAGGTGGAGGTATCAACCTCATTTTTTAGATGAAAAAACTAAGATAAAGAAAATTTACATGACTGCCCAGGGCTATGTACTTAAGAAAGCACTAAAACTAGGATTCAGACCTGGGCCCAGAACCTTGGGTTCCTAACTCCCACTGCCCCTTTTCAGATTGGTGCCTGCATCCCCATTGGTTAGTCGAATTCTTTTTTATACCGTCAAATTGTATGTCACTTTTATTGTTTTACATTCCATTTGTTTTGTTTCATTTTGTTTTTTGAGTTTAAGGTCAAACTGAAATTTTTTTCCTACCTCTTTTCATTTTTTTTCCAGGTTTATTGACAAATAATTGATATATATCACTGTATAAGTTTAAGGTGTGCAACATGGCGTCAAGTGTGATTTACATATATTATGCAATGATTACCACAAAAGGTTTAGCTAACATCTATCATCTCATATACACACAGTAAAAAAGAACAGAGAAAATTTCTCCTTGTGATGAGAACTCTTGGGTTCTACTCTCTTAATAAGTTTCCTACATATCATATAGCAGTGTTAACATGTTAAAACTAATTCTTATTTACCTTAAAACTGAAAGTTTGTACCTTTTGACCACCTTCCTCTAGCTACTCCCTACCCCTAACCTCTGCCTCTGGTACCACAAATCTGATCTCTTTACCTATGAGCTTGGTGTTTTTTTGTTTTGTTTTGTTTTTTTAATTTTTAATTTTTCTTTTTGTATTAGATTCTACCTATAAGTGAGATCATACAGTATTTGTCTTTCTCTCTCTGACTTCTTTCACTTAGCATAATGCCTTCAAGTTTCATCCATGTTGCCATAAATGGTAAGATTTCCCTGGTTTTTTTTTATGGCTGAACAATATTCCATTGTATATATACAGTCAACCGTTGAACAACTTGGGGATATGGGGTGCTGACCATCTCGTGCAGTCAAAAATCCATGTATAACTTTACAGTTGGCCCTCCATATCCATGGTTTTGCATCTGCAGATCCAACCAACCATGAGTTGTGTAGTACTGTAATACGTATTTACTGAAAAACATCCATAGATAAACAGATCTACACAGTTCAAACCTACATTGTTCAAGGGTCAACTGTATACCACTGATTTTCAAACACAATAGCTTAGTATTTATTCCACATTTAGGTGAATTTCATTCCATCTCAGTCCTTTTACATGGATTTTCCATATCTGAATTTGGTAATTTGGGTTTTTGTGGGTTTTTTTTTTTTTCCTCCTAATAAGAACCCATGAGTCCTATGCTCCTGCATTTTTTTTCTAATTTGGAAGGTCTGTTTGATATTCTCACATCTTGGTTGAGTATAATCTTCTTGGCCCATATGGGTGTTTTTTTTCTTTTAGAAGTTTTCTGCATGTATTTCTCCACTATGTTTTGGCTTGCATCATGCTGTGCCTCAATTCTTTCTCCTTTTCAGTGGATTTCTTTTTTTTGCCCTTATGCCTGAAGAATTTCTTCTTTTCCTGACTTTTCCTTTATTTGTCCCTCTCTTTCTCTCCCCTCTCTTTTTCTTTCTTCTCTTTGTTTTCTTTATTTTTAAAATATGATTTTACTAAGCTATGGCTTGATTAGTGTTGATTATGTGTGTTCAGTCTACTGGAATCATTACTTATTTGAGGGTTATCTGTTGGCAGTAATTCTTTGGAGGCTTTTGTTATTACATTTGTTTACTTCTGTAGTTTCAGGTTGCTTCTGTTGAATTGTAGGTATCTGTGTTACTTATCTATTTATATTTGATTATTTCAATGCCCACCCGCCCTTATATTTTTATCCGGTGATTGACTGTATTGGTGATTTTCTCAAACTTTTCATCTATTTTACTAATTCAATTTTCATCTCTGTCCATTCTGTTTTTAATTCATTTATCTGTAATGATGCTGTTTTGCCTCTCAATTGAATTCTTCTAATCTCTCATTTCTTCTCCTTCTGTTCTTTTCTTCTCATCTTGTTTTTAGCTTTTTTTAATTGATTAACATAGTAGATTGTCTGCCCATTTCTTTTTACCTTATTCTTGGTTAGTGTTGCTCAGAATTTATTTTTGTTCTAATATATTTAATTATCGGTTCTCTTTCCACTGTACCTAAGAGGAGTTGACTTTCTTTTCTGCGATACAATTTAGAGACGTTTTCCATAGCACAAAACATGATAGGAGTAGGGGATAACCCAGAGAAAATTATATCTAATATTTGTAACAATACTTAGGCTCTGCTCTCATATCTGAAGTTTTTTGTTAACATTCTGTACAGGGGTTATCTATTAGGGTTAAGCTATCTGCTGTAAAAAGTAATTCTCTAACCTTGGAAATTTAACACAATAAAAGTTTATTTTAGTTCACTTATGTCCTAGTCCAGTGAGGATATTGTGGAGGAAGGAGACCATAGTCTTTCAGGGACTAAACTCCTCTATTTTGTGAGGCTGTCATTTTCAACATGTGGCTTCCAGGGTCATTATGGAAAGGGAAGAGAAAACAAAGAATCTCACATGGGTCTGGAAGTATCATTTGTAACTTTTGCCCACATTCCATTGGCTGAAACTTAGTTCCATGGACCCACGTAGTTGAAAGTAGCTTGGAGATGCAGAGAAAATGTGTGCTCAGCAGAAACATTAGCTGGGTTTCGTGAACACATAACGATGTTTCTGCTGCAGGTTCACTCCCTGCTTTGGTGCTCAGAAAATAATTGTGAAGAGTGAGTACCATCAAGTCGCAGATCAATTGTCCAATTCAGTGTGATTCACTGTGAATCAATCTCATGGCTAGTTTCCCCTATTGAAACAGTTTCTCCCATCATTCATTTCTATGACAGAAATAAGATGACTCACTGAGTTTTACTTTATTTTTATTTATTTATTTATTTTTTAGACCGTTCCCTTTTATTTTATTTTTTACATCTTTATTGGAGTATAATTGATTTACAATGATATGTTAGTTTCTGCTTTATAACAAAGTGAATCAGTTATACATATACATATGTTCCCATATTTCTTCCCTCTTGCGTCTCCCTCCCTCCCACCCTCCCTATCCCACCCCTCTAGGTGGTCACAAAGCACCGAGCTGATCTCCCTGTGCTATGCGGCTGCTTCCCACTAGCTATCTATTTTACGTTTGGTAGTGTATATATGTCCATTCCACTCTCACTTTGTCACAGCTTACCCTTCCCCCTCCCTATATCCTCAAGTCCGTTCTCTAGTAGGTCTGTGTCTTTATTCCTCTCTTACCCCTAGGTTCTTCATGACATTTTTTTTCTTAAATTCCATATATATGTGTTAGCATACGGTATTTGTCTTTCTCTTTATGACTTACTTCACTGTATGACAGACTCTTGGTCTATCCACCTCATTACAAATAGCTCAATTTCGTTTCTTTTTATGGCTGAGTAATATTCCATTGTATATATGTGCCACATCTTCTTTATCCATTCATCCAATGATGGACACTTAGGTTGTTTCCATCTCCGGGCTATTGTAAATAGAGCTGCAATGAATATTTTGGTACATGACTCCTTTTGAATTATGGTTTTCTCAGGGTATATGCCCAATAGTGGGAACTGAGTTTTACTTTAAAGGCTAGGTATTGGAATATTAGAGAGAATTCTTAGGAATTTTTTACTAAACAATATAGAGGGGTAAAGACATACAATTTCAAGTGTTGCCATGACATCTTTGAGCCCCAAAGGCTGTGAGTTCTCCTGCTCTTGCCAGATATGCCTCCCACCCATAAGGAGAGGCTTCTCATGTGGCTAGTTCCTCTTTCAGCTGACCAGCTTCACTGAACTTAGTCCTCAACCTACTGGGTTTTACCTCTGTGTTAGTCTTCAAATTATTCAAAAGCAATCACGTCCTCCAGTGGGGATTGGAGGTACCTCATCCACTTGTTACTACAAAGTCTGACTCCCAGAGTCATTGGTTCACTCTGCTCCTGTGTGCAATCACTGTGTGGCCCTACATAGCCTACCCTAAGGTGTGAGCTATGTGACTAATAAACTACTGTCATTCTCATCTGTCCAGTGTTGGGTGTCATGTGTTCAGCCATCTCATACTATTTAGGGTGAGGAATCCCTCCTTCACCAATAAGGTGAATTGGAAGTGGTCAGAACAGGAGTGTTAGGAGACTTATGACACTACATCAGCCAATTTTGCATCAACATCTTGTGGAAAACAAATATTAGATGACAATATTAGATGACACTTGTCTCATTGTTTGATTTAGTTGGGTTTTTTGTTTGTTTGTTTGTTTGGTTGGTTGGTTTTTGTTTCCATTACTTAAATGTTGTGGATAGACAGTTTCAGAATAACTTTGCTTTGCTTCAAAGTTCTTTATAGGCAGTGATCTTGTAGAAAAGCATAGAAGGAAAATGTGTAGAAGTAAGTGTATCCAAGAGCAGCCAGCATCAATATTATTATTGGACATGAACAGCAGATTAGACAGGAGGAAAATCTAAGTAGAATGAGATTTTTGGTATACTGGCATTAGAAAGAGAACAAAAATAACTCATGAGCTTTTCAAAAATGAACTCACTGAAGCTATTAAACTATTGAACCATATGATGTCATTGTAATTTCATCATTCTTATTATTTTATGAGAGGACAATATGTTGATGTCATTAAAGACAAACTAGAGCTACTGAAGTCCTTAGATCACCTTATAGAGCAAATACACACCAGGGATACTTTGTATCCTAGGGCCTAACTCTGCTTCAGAAGAGCAGTCCTGCAGCTAATAAGGCATACATGCTTGAAAACAATTACTGGATCATTCATGAATTAGTACTCTGCATTTCTTCATTTTTTAAATTAGTTTCTGCTTTATAACAAAGTGAATCAGTTATACATATACATCTGTTCCCATATCCCTTCCCTCTTGTGTCTCCCTCCCTCCCACCCTCCCTATCCCACCCCTCCAGGCTGTCACAAAACACCGAGCTGATCTCCCTGTGCTATGCGGCTGCTTCCCACTAGCTATCTACCTTACATTTGGAGAGAGGCATGGACATATATATGCATTTCTTCTTACTCATATGACAAGTAGAATAGACAACTTCTTAAGTGGTGCTTTGAGAACTCCTAACCCAAAATGTCAACCTACCACCTTACAATTTCCATCTTAACTTTCTGGTTTGGTTTGAGTTTGGAAAACTATTTGGTCTTCATTGTCTCAAAAGATAAGGAGAATTTTGATAGAAAGAATGAGTAGGTAACAACATTCCTATTATGAATAAGTATTGGTCAAAAAGTTCTGGACTTAAACCAGGAAAAGGTACTCTATATATAATTGTAGGCTTGTGTAAAGTATCAGTAATAATAATAATAATAATGACAGCTAACATGTATGAAGCAATTGCAAAATATTAGTCTTATTGCTAAGAATATGACTTGAATTATCATATCTAATACCTACATCAGCAAAAAGTTAGAAACCTTTATTATCTATGATTTGCAGATAAAGAAACTGAGCCTTAGAGAAATTGAGTAAAGAGCCACAGATACACAGCTAATGAGTATGGGGGCTGAGAATCTAACCTTGGATTTCTGACTCTTCTGTCAGAGCTCTTAACCAAAGCACTGAGAGAATTCTGGGATGCAGGACAGAACACCCGGAATAAAGACTACATGGGTTAGCTTCTTCAAAAGGGTTTCTCTCAAATTCTATATTAATTGCTAAGTTATTTATCCAGCAATTATTTATTGGTCACCAACTATGGTCTTGGGACTGTGCTAGTTATTGTGAATATAAAAATGAATGATAGATGGTCCCTGCCCTCATGCAGCCCACAGCCCAATGGAAGAGTTAGAAAATAGACAAAGAACTGCAAATACAGCATGGTAAGGACCTTGTAGGGACAAACAAAGAGAGCTAGGTACCCCACAGCTGGCACTGGGGAGGTTTTTATGACTGGCAGTGGTGACAGTATACTATGATTTAACCTTCTTTAGAAGTTCTAAGAGGTACAATATTTTCCCTCCCTTTCTTCTTTGCTGTTCTTTGTCCCATTCTTTCATCAAATAGCACACATAATTAAATAAAAATAATGAGGAGAGCCACACAATGGTTAAGAGCTCATTGACCTTTCCACTCATTAGCTGTGCGACTTTGGCCTAGTTACTTAACCTCTCAGAATCTATGTTTTCTCATTTGTACTTCTTAGGTTTGTTGTGAATATTAAATTAGGGAAGAACAAATCTGACTGCATATTAGATACGTTTCTTTTACTTTAACCTTTGTATTCTATTGTTTTTCTTCTTTAGGAATGTTGCCCATTCTCAAGCCTCTGACCTTCAAGGGTATAATACTTTTCCATTCATACAGAGATTAAAAAGTTGCAGAACAGAGAATAACATTTGTTTCTTTGGAGGTTTTCAGGAGCATCTGTGACCTGACCTGGGTGGACAGCTACAAGAACAAAGGATTCCCACACCAAGATGTCTGCAACAACCAACCATGCCCCTCCCTCAACTTGCCTTTAAAAAGGCTTTGCTGAAACCCTTCAAGGAGTTCTAGGTTATTTGGGGGTATGAACCACCCATTCTCCTTGCATGGCCCTGCAATAAACCTTTCTCTGCTCCAAACTCAGACGTTTTGGTTTGTTTGGGCTCTCTGTGGGTCAGGCACACGAACTTGTGTTTGGTAACAAAATAAGATAATGCCAACCCTTTCTAACCATCTTTCCCTGCCTTATTTTTCAACATAGCCCTTATGACCTATTGATATGTTGATTATCATTAATCTGTACACTCCATGAAAGCAGGGCTATTATATGCTTTTTTTCATTGGTATAACCCATGTACCAAAAATAGTGTTTGACCCTTAATAATTGAATAAATAAATGACTGAATGACAACAAAGCACTTAGCACAGTGTCTGGCCATAGTAAACATTCAATAAGATGAATTTTTGATTATGATTGTACCCTGACATACATTTGCATTTTAAAAGTGGCAAAGTTAGCTTCAGGTGTAAGGGAGAATTGGCTAACATTTGTCTTGTGTGCCCTATTTAGTTATCTTCTGCTCATTCCTGCTTCTCCATTAATCTCAGTTTTTGATTGTCCTGAAAGGTGTTAGGCGATTGGCTTACCCTTCACACTAGTATTTAAGAATTAGGAGAAAATGCAGAATGACTCAACAGCAGAAAGATGAGATTAGTGGCTGAAATATTGGCACCAGCAGTGGAGGTATTTGGGGGGAGGGGAAGGGATAAAGCTCAGAAATGGCTGAGGGAATCGTTGGTCAACACATCATTTTTTATTCTCCAGCCCTTCCCCCCTTCATTCCACCTCTTAAATCACACCAGTAACCTGCTACCATCTGACTGAAACACAGCTGGATGATGTTTTCTGGGTTTATAACATGAACTTTGTCTAGCCTGGGATCTGATTACTTGTTTGCCCTAAAGAAAATCTCCCTAAGCCCATGCTCGCCAGGGCTGCAAGTGTTCATAATCCTGACACACATGTGGGGTGGGATAAGTAAGGAGTGTTCCTTCTATCTAAGCAAAATCCTGACAAAGACGCCCTCTGAAATTGTCTCCTTTCATTCAGTCTCATTTTATACCTTCAGAGGTGCTCAACTTGCTATAGGCTCTTAACCCAGATTCTGTTTTCTGTATCATTAGAGAAATATGCAGGTATCTTCTTATAGGTTTTCATATCTAACCTGTTAATCTATTTTGGTTTTGATCCCAATGATCATCTCCATTTTATCTATCTATAATATTTTCTCTGTAGGGTATGTTTTATTGACTTCTAGTATTCTTTAAACTGTATTTCATTTTGTTTTGATGAAAATCATTGATTTATAGCTGCTATCAAATGCTTCTTTACCTGATGTAGATGATGAATAGCTATCAGAGCAGGAAGTTATGAAAAACATAGCTTTGTGAGGATGCTTCAAATTCCAAATAAAGAATAAATGTTGCTAAATCAAAAATAGTGAAAATACTATAATACATTTAATTCTGAAGTGAAATACTAGGTCAATGTGCCCAAATTCAAACCTCATTTATTGTAGGTTCACATTGTTTTACATAATATGTATCTCTTTAAAATTGATCTGCATGTGACATGATACTATACATAGAGAATCCTAAAGATGCTACCAGAAAACTACTAGAGCTAATCAATGAATTTGGTAAAGTAGCAGGATACAAAATTAATGCACAGAAATCTGTG
The DNA here is from genome assembly GCF_964341445.2 of Mesoplodon mirus. NCBI lineage: Eukaryota > Metazoa > Chordata > Mammalia > Artiodactyla > Ziphiidae > Mesoplodon > Mesoplodon mirus. The sequence goes on from NC_138992.1 coordinate 50,020,507, forward strand.
GCATTCCTATACACTAATGATGAAAAATCTGAAAGTGAAATAAAATAAAACCTCCCACTTACCATTGTAACAAAAGAATAAAATATCTAGGAATAAACCTACCTAAGGAGACAAAAGACCTGTATGCAGAAAATTATAAGACACTGATGAAAGAAGTTAAAGATGACACAAATAGATGGAGAGATATACCATGTTCTTGGATTGGAAGAATCAGCATTGTGAAAATGACTCTACTACCCAAAGCAATCTACAGATTCAATGCAATCCCTATCAAACTACCACTGGCATTTTTCACAAAACTAGAACAAAAAAGTCCACAATTTGTATGGAAACACAAAAGACCCCGAATAGCCAAAGCAACCTTGAGAATGAAAAACGGAGCTGGAGGAATCAGGCTCCCTGACTTCAGACTATACTACAAAGCTACAGTAATCAAGACAGTATGGTACTGGCACAAAAACAGAAAGATAGATCAATGGAACAGGATAGAAAGCCCAGAGATAAACCCACGCACATATGGTCACCTTATCTTTGATAAAGGAGGCAGGAATGTACAGTGGAGAAAGGACAGCCTCTTCAATAAGTGGTGTTGGGAAAACTGGACAGGTACATGTCAAAGTATGAGATTAGAACACTCCCTAACACCATACACAAAAGTAAGCTCAAAATGGATTAAAGACCTAAATGTAAGGCCAGAAACTATCAAACTCTTAGAGGAAAACATAGGCAGAACACTCTATGACATAAATCACAGCAAGATCCTTTTTGACCCACCACCTAGAGAAGTGGAAACAAAAACAAAAATAAACAAATGGGACCTAATGAAACTTCAAAGCTTTTGCACAGCAAAGGAAACCATAAACAAGACCAAAAGACAACCCTCAGAATGGGAGAAAATATTTGCAAATGAAGCAACTGATAATGGATTAATCTCCAAAATTTACAAGCAGCTCATGCAGCTCAATAACAAGAAAACAAACAACCCAATCCAAAAATGGGCAGAAGACCTAAATAGACATTTCTTCAAAGAAAATATACAGATTGCCAACAAACACATGAAAGAATGCTCAACATCATTAATCATTAGAGAAATGTAAATCAAAACTACAATGAGATATCATCTCAAACCAGTCAGAATGGCCATCATCAAAAAATCTAGAAACAATAAATGCTTGAGAGGGTGTGGAGAATAGGGAACACTCTTTCACTGCTGGTGGGAATGTGAATTGGTACAGCCACTATGGAGAACAATATGGAGGTTCCTTAAAAAACTACAAATAGAACTACCATATGACCCAGAAATCCCACTACTGGGCATATACCTTGAGAAAACCATAATTCAAAGAGTCATGTATCAAAATGTTCATTGCAGCTCTATTTACAATAGTCCGGAGATGGAAACAACCTAAGTGTCCATCATTGGATGAATGGATAAAGAAGATGTGGCACATATATACAATGGAATATTACTCAGCCTTAAAAGGAAACGAAATTGAGTTATTTGTAGTAAGGTGGATGGACCTAGAGTCTGTCATACAGAGTGAAGTAAGTCAGAAAGAGAAAGACAAATACCGTATGCTAACACATATATATGGAATCTAAGAAAAAAAATGTCATGAAGAACCTAGGGGTAAGACGGGAATAAAGACACAGACCTACTAGAGAATGGACTTGGGGATATGGTGAGGGGGAGGGGTGAGCTGTGACGGGGTGAGAAAGTGGCATGGGCATGTATACACTACCAAATGTAAAATAGATAGCTAGTGGGAAGCAGCCGCATAGCACAGGGAGATCAGCTCGGTGCTTTGTGACCACCTAGAGGGGTGGGATGGGGAGGCTGGGAGGGAGGGGAGGGAGACGCGAGTGGGAAGAGATATGGGAACATATGTATATGTATAACTGATTCACTTTGTTATGAAGCAGAAACTAACACACCATTGTAAAGCAATTATACTCCAATAAAGATGTAAAAAAAATGATCAGCATGAATGTTTCATTAAATAAGAGTTGTTCATATTCAATTCTTTTTTCCTGTACTTTTTCTATTGTATTTGTAAGTTATGTTCAATTAAAAGGAAATAATTGGACTAAAATAAAATACTCTCTTCAGTTTTTCTATTTCTGCTGATACTGATTTGAAAATGAGGGTAATGCCATTTGCCCAATCAATATTTTCTTCCTAGTATTTTATTCCTGGGAGTGGGGGAAGCTGATATATTGGGATATTTATCTGTTTTTTTTTTCCTGTGTTCATTCAAAACAAGTCTCGTCTCAAATGCCTTAGAGAAACAATATTATTGTGTGTGTGTATTTAATTCAAAATAAGACCCACATCAACTTTCTGCTCAAATACCATAATTATATGGCAAAATTTGATTCTTGTGACAAAGTTTGCTGTTATTATTCCCATTTTTGCAGATCCAGTCTCACAGCTTCCAATTCACAATATCTGACAGCTATTTAAATTACTAATGAGAATAATCATAGACCAGGATTATCATCTCTTTAATTCTATATATCAAAATTCCCTTAATTGCTTTGGAAGCCACATCAAGCAATAGAGTCATGTGAAACATTGTTTTATAAGTAAAACATGTTAGTCTTTTACATAAAATTGTGACTGTTAAGCCTCACTTTCTCCTAGTGGCACTTGGTGACAACCATCCTTAGATTGAACTGAGGAGGATACAAATGGAACATATGTAAATAAAGCAGTAGGAAAATATTTTGATTATTATAAATATGTATTTTTTCCTTAATGCTTTGTAAATTTTACAGCCATTATACCAATTAAATGTTCTTTTTCAGTGGTGTGCTGGAGTCGGCTTGTACTTGTTCTCAAGAGCTGACTGTGATATCCTCTCAACTCCAAGTTTAGTGACATCAGGTTGTTGGCTTGAAATTAGTCATAGTGGGAGTATCTATACCATGGGAAGTAACAAATAAGACAAACCAGGGCTTTTTTTTTTTTTTTTTTAAACCCGGAGAACTGATTGTTAAACATTTACCAACATCCCACAACTAGTATCGTTACCATCGTTAATTTCCTGATTTTGATAATTGTACTAAACTATGTAAGAGAATATCTTTGTTTTTAGTAAACAAACCCTGAAATATATAAGGGCAAAGAGGTTTTATGTCTACACCTCTCCCTCAAGAAATTTGATATGGTTATATACACATAATCTCTGCACATAGAGAGACAAAACAGAGAGAGAATGATAAAGCAAATATGGTGAAATATTAACACTTGTAGAATTCAGGTGGTGGTTATAAGGAACACTTTGCATTATTTTTGTAACTTTTTTGTAAGTCTGAAGTGATGTCAAAATAAAAAGCTAAAAGCAGTGTCTTTGAGGCTGAGATAAAGTGCTACAAGAAAAGGAGAATGCAAAAGAACAAGCGAACGCCAAGGGCACATTCTTGAAAGGTTGTACAAGGCAGTGGACAGGAGCACAGACTCTGGAGGGGGGAAGGGGTTGGGTGGAAGGTGGAGGTGTGGGGGTCGGGTTTGCCTTGGTTCAAAGGACAAAGATCAACTCTGCCTGCTCTCTTCTGTTGACTTGGCCCACTTACCCTCTAGGTACCTATTTCATCTGTAAAATGGGGTAATAATAACATCTATGCCATGTAGTTGTTGTAGTGATTGAACGAGTTAATGTATAAAGCACTTGCATTAGGACCTGGCCCTTAGTGAGCAACTGCTATTGCTTTTGTCAGTGGATGTGAGTTTTAAAACAGGACATCAAAGCTTCCAAGAGCCAGGTGCTCGGTAGAGAAAAATGCTCTCTGAATTCCAGAATCTTGACTTTAAGTGTCAAGAACCAAAGCTGTGGGCTTAAAGCAAATAGTATACCACAACATTATGGAGTATGAGACTATAGGATGCAGATAAAAGAACAGTTTTAAGTCACGAGGTAAGGAAGTTAGAAAACAAAAACCAAAACAGAAACTCAACAACCGAAAATACGCCCCCTTGGTTTGAGAAAAACATATGTGGAGGATTTGAAAAGAAGAGCCAGAGAGCTTAGATAAAATGTGAAGCTTTATTCCCTGCCTGCCCATTCTCCCCTTCCCTGGTTCAAATCTTTGTGAGCATCAATGATGATAGTAATATTTACGGAGCAATAAGTATATGTCAGAGTGTTCTAAGTGCTTTACATGGATTATCTTTATAATTCTCCCAACACCTCATTGTCGGTGGAATTATTAACTCCATTTTATACATGAGGAATTTGATGCAGAAATATTAAGTAAATTGCCCAGGTCACACACTTTAAAAGTGTTGATACAGAATTAGAAACCAGACAGTAAACTCCAGAGCCTGCACCACCTCTAGTGAGCTTTGGGATCAGAAAGAGTGACTTGTGCCTTGCATCCCACACGGAATTCTGGGAGGAGAGAAACCTGACGGAATATTTACGTGAGAGTCAGCCTTCAAGATGTCCTACAGTGACCTCCTCCTCCTGGTGTTGGCATGCTTATGTAGAGCTGCTCTGCGGTGTAACAGTGTGCCCAGTAGAATGGCATATAACTTCCTAGTCTAGGTCACAAAGGACAATGTGGCTTCTTTGTTCTCTTTCTCAGATCACTGGCCCTGGGAGAAGCTAGCTGCCATGTCCTGGGGAGTCTTCAGAACCCCTACTGAGAAGGTCACCTGGTGAGGAACTGAGGTTCCTGCCAATAGCCAGTGAGGACTGAGGCCTTCTGTCAACAGCAACATGAGTGACTTTGGAAGAAGACCTCCTCCAGCCCCAGCCAAACCTTCAGATAACTGCAGCCTTACTGATATTGTTACTGAACAAAAGTTCATGTGCCTGACAAACAGTGAGGTCAAATAAACTGAAACGTCGGAGTTTGGAGCAGAGAAAGGTTTATTGCAGGGGCAAGCAAGGAGAACAGGTGGCCCATGCTCGAAAACCCTGAACTCCCGGAGGGTTTAGGAGGAGAAGTTTTTATAGGCAAAATTTGGGGTGAGAGTTGCAGGGTGTGTGCCTTTCTTCTGATTGGTTGGTGGTGAGGTAACAAGGCTATACTCCAAGAATTTTGTGTTCAGCCTGAAGTTGCCATCCTCTACCTGGGTGGGGGGCCTTAGCTCTGCAGAAGAGCTCAAAGATATTGTTATGTATATTCCTTGAGGAGGAACCAGGACCCTGACCCAAGACTATACTATTGTTTTAATCTATATCTATATCTATATATTTTAATTGAAGTATAGTTGATTTACAATATTGTGTTAATTTCTGCTGTACAGCCAAGTGATTCAGTTATACATATATATATTCTTTCTTAAAATATTCTTTTCCTTTATGGCTTATCATAAGATATTGATCATAATTCTCTGTGCTATACAGTAGGACCTTGTTATTTATCCATTCTATACTTAAAAAGTTACATCTGCTAACACCAATCTCCCACTCCATCCCTCCCCAACCCTTCTCCCTTTTGGCAACCACCAGTCTGTTCTCTATGTTGATGATTCTGTTTCTCTTTCATAGATAAGTTCATTTGGTGTCATATTTTATTTTATTTTATTTTATTTTATTTATTTATTTATTTTTGCGGTATGCGGGCCTCTCACTGTTGTGGCCTCTCCTGTTGCGGAGCACAGGCTCCAGATGCACAGGCTCAGCGGCCATGGCTCATGGGCCCAGCTGCTCCGCGGCATGTGGGATCTTCCCCGACCGGGGCACGAACCCGTGTCCCCTGCATCGGCAGGTGGACTCTCAACCACTGCGCCACCAGGGAAGCCCTGGTGTCATATTTTAGATTCCACATATAAGTGATATCATAAGGTATTTGTCTTTCTCTTTCTGACTTACTTCACTTAGTAGAATAATCTCTAGTTACATCCATGTTGCTACAAATGGCATTATTTCATTCTTTTTTATGGCTGAGTAGTATTCCATTGTATATATGTACCACATCTTCTTTATCCATTCATCTGTCTATGGACATTTAGGTTGTTTCCATGTCCAAGGCTGCACTATTGTTTCTTGACTGTTCCTCCCTTGGTTCTGCATTCCCTCCCTTCCCTGATTAGCAACTGAATCTGCCCTGTGGAACTCAGGAAAAGTCAAGGAGGCTGAATGAAGCTTATTTCCTACAAACAGGAAATGGAGGACACAGAAAGGATTTGTACCTGGGAGCCCCACAGTGTCCTGCTTGGTTTCAACATCCTGATTGCAGCTTCATGAGAGACCCCAAGCAACAATCACCCACCTAGTTTGTTCCTGAATTCCTGACCAACAGAAACTGAGATAATACATTTAAAAAATTTTAAACCACTAAGTGTTGGGGTATTATGTTATGCACCAATGTGTGACTTAATACAGTCTAGCACCAACAAAAGATAACTTCCAGAGAAATGGTGGTGTGGCATGTTTGTGCAAAGAGAGAATGAACTTGTCTACCCCTCCCCCACCAAATGTTTTTGGTTAAGAATTAAGATCTGAAAGGGGAGCCCAGAACTAGGGTGATAGAACCCTGTACCAGGGTCTGCAGAGTGGATCACCCATGCCAAGGCAACAGACTCCATGTAGCATCAGCTGAGGATACATATGGGAAGCAGTGGAGACAGAGGCTGATACCCAACCTCAGGTAGCCCAAACTTCACTCTCAGTGCAGTCATACCTGAGACAGGTCAGCACACACTTCCACTTCCACAAGCCCAAGACAACTCTCTCAGGAACTTATAAAATCCCAGTAACTTTACCACTGGGTAAAAGGGGTAAAAGCAAAGAGAGAGATGGGACAGTCATGACAGACTAAGTTTTAAACTGAAAGTGACTAATTTACCTTGAATTGACAAGAATGAATTTTCTACCACAGATACGAATTAGGGCTTGAGAATAAAATTAACTTCAGTTATGGAGAAATAAAAGTTATTTACAGACTTCTGCACAATCAATATTTGTAGTTACAAATCTTTACACCCATTATTTCACAATTTGTAGGGACTTCTTGGTACCAGAGAAAGATAAAAGAAATAGATCGTTAGTGTCACAGAAGGGCAATGCCAATTTTCTTTGTTCAGAGTTGTAACTGCGTTATTTTTGGTGAGGAGAAATAAGCCTTCATGGAGAACAGGATCTCTTGCTTTGCACTAATGCTGGCTAATACTCCTGATATACTTACAATGTTCCAGGGAGTTGTTCTCACCATTTTACAAATATTAAACTCATTCTGTTCTTACATAGAATCTATGTGGTGCTTATTAGCATCAGCCACACTTAAAAATGGGGAAACTAAGGCACAGGAAGATTAGGCAAACTGCCAAAGTCGTACATAGCCAGTCTGGTTCTGGAGTCTATAATTTAACCAGTGCCTTCTCATGCTCTTCAGAATATATCTTATATTTCTTCAAATACTTTATTTCCAGTACATCAAGTTTATCTTAAGAGCTGTGACTAAGTTGGAAAAGTGTATGATTTGGACCCAGATTTAGTGTGTGTTTTCCTGATGATACTAGACAAGGAACTTATTGGCCGATTTCTAAAATGGGGTTAATTGCACTCATCTGCATGCACAGATGTTTATGGAGATGAGTCCATTAGTATCTGGATTTCACTTTAAAAGTGAATAGCTTTAGGTGTCCTGGCTATGGAGTGGAGAGCCCCACAGATCTTTAAGGACTGGCTTGTAAACATGTAATCAGAGGATCTGATGCTGCCTGAGAATCCAGAGCAGGTTTTAAATAGCTCACAGAGTGCTAAGCTGGTCTTTCCATGTCCAAGTTATCAAAAATAGTTTCCTAGTTGGTGTGAGTAACATTTCCTGGCCACAGACACTGAGCCATAAAGGCTATTTTGCCTTTACCTGTCTCCAGAGGCAAGAGCAAACTCCTGACTTTTTCAAATATGAGCTATAATTTAAAGATCTAAATAATCTCAAACACAGTGCTAGCACACAGCCCTGTGAGGCCCTTGGGTTTCCCTGAATTTAAAGGAATCACTCTTTCCAGCAAATACCTCCAAGATAAGGAACAGGGCCTCAGTGGCCAATGTCCTGCTTTCATCAGAATATTCAACCAGAAACAGAAGCAGTCACAGACGCCTGAGGATTCTTCTATAGACAAATCGAGAATCTCTGATATTGTTGATTAACTTGTTTTACCTGACTTGTCTAAAACTTACTGGAAGAAGCCTTAATACAAGTCTGATGGCTTTGCTAACTTTTTTCATTAGTCCTGGAAGACAGTTCCATCCAACATTTCCAAATCCATTTTATGAACTTTCCCCTTGAGAGCCGTTCTAACATCTATATATGAAACCAGCAGGGAACAAGAAAAATTATTGTTATGCTGAGATATTTTCTAGGTTGGTAATCATGTGGACATGTTGTGAAGTATGAAAACTAAACGAAAACAAAACAAAACAAAAAAAACAAACGAAAAAACCTGAGAAGATAAACATTCAAAGTACTCCGGGAGTGGAATTTTGGCATTATTCTCCACTTAAAAAAAATCTGCTACTTTGGTCCAGAAAAAAATAGTTTCAGTGTTCTTTTCGGTAAAGAGATTTCTAAATTCCCATCTTGTAGAACTTGTTACAGTCACATGAAATACTGGGTCATAATCTTTTAATACCCTTTTTTAAAAAAATTATTTTTTACTGAAGTATAATTGATTTACAATGTTGTGTTAGTTTCAGGTGTACAACAAAGTGATTCATATATATATATATATTCTTTTTCAGATTATTTTCCCATATAGGCTATAACAAGATATTGAGAACAGTTCCCTGTGCTATACAGTATTTCCTTGTTGGTTATCCATTTTATATATAGTACTGCATATATGTTATTTTTAATACCCTTTCCCCCCCAGTTTTCCAATGAGTATTTATTATTAGGTAAGCCATGATTTAGGATCCCGGGTCGGGATCACCACGTACCCGGGTCCTCCTTTGCCACCTGGGGAGAAGGACGGAGGACAGAGGAGGTGGGTGGAGCCAATTTAGATCTTCTCAGGATGTATCGACCCAGACTCACACCCGAGATATGGGGCTGAGGGACTTGTACACATGGTACCATTTGCACCCTGAGATATGGCTCCCTTTAGGTTTCATTGCCTTCTCACAGGGGTGCAGGTCCAGGGAGTTCTGCCTTCAGTTCTAGGTCTGGTTCTGGTTGGGGAAGGGGCTGTCAAAGGGGCAGTGTGGTGGTTCTTGATTTTGGCCTTGATGTCTTCAGCCATAGTGTTGACTCCTAGATATGCCCCCAAAACAGCTGGAAGCTCAATGTCTGATACCATTGTTAATCAACAAACGATTTGGTTTAATTTTCTAGGTGAGTTAGCTGCGATTTGATGTGGTTTATTTTGCTGATTCATAATTATAAGTCAACATTTATTCAGAGAACAGAATAAATAGCATTTCATTTTCCTTATTTATAAAATGAATAGATATTTCTTGAAACTTTGCATTACTCTTTTTGATGTGGATAACTCATTAGGCCTGTTGTTTTTAACTGACTTATTCTTGAATCATGTACAAAAAACTTTTAAACTATGCATTCGGGGCACTCTTCATGTACTTTAATAAACTTCGGCTGTCAGAACTTTTCTTGCACATGAATAATGCTTACCATGGGTCCATTTCAACTTAGTGGAACCCTTTCATGTTCACAACCACCACTGTTTCTGCCTTTGTTTTTCAGTTTTCATTTCTTAAGTGAGGAATCTGACTGGCCCAGCTCATCTTTTTTTTTTTTTTTTTTTTTTTTTTTTTTTTTTGCGGTACGCGGGCCTCTCACTGCTGTGGCCTCTCCCGTTGCGGAGCACAGGCTCCGGACACGCAGCCTCAGCAGCCATGGCTCACTGGCCCAGCCTCTCCGCTGCACGTGGGATCTCCCCGGACCAGGGCACGAACCGTGTCCCCTGCATCGGCAAGCCGACTCTCAACCACTGCGCCACCAGGGAAGCCCCCAGTCCATCTTTTTGATCAGGTCTTAGAGAGCAACACAGGCCACTAAACCTTGTATGTGTTGGGTACATTTGGGCCAACTGCTCGCCCCTGGTAGACACAGATGCTGGGGGAAAGTGAGTTCTCACGGAAAGAGGTATGCAATGCAGAGCAATATTGGCGTTTTCGGTATATACAAAGTAGGATACTAAAGGTTAACCTAGTTCCTAGAATATTTAGTTCTTTTGAAATAAAATCCTTGCAATTTATTATGGAGCACTTGAACTTGATTTATTTCATAATAAGGATCTTAGGACAAAGAAATAAAATCAACTCTTGAAAACTATTGCTTACACTGTTGGTTGGCTGACCCAACAGTTCTCTCTACCACTTAAACTGGAGAATTTCCCTGAATTTTCTTGATTTTCTGGCAAAGGAAACATGTGAGGCAGCACTGCTGGTCTTGTCTTCCTCTTGCCCTGAGCTCTAGCAACCATCTTGTGACCATTAGGGACCTTGGCAGGGGTAAGTCACTCAACTGATGTCTACCTCAGTCTTCCTCTGATGTGAGAAAAAAAGATGACTATATTTTAAAAAGCTACTCTGATTTCCTGTAACTTGATTTGCATGTAGTCCTAACTGATACAATAAAATCTGGTTATACCATATTTTATTGGTATAACCATAAAATGACCAATAAAATATGGTCATGCCAAAGACTTAGAGGACTGATGATTATATTGAAGCCAAAGTGGACATCGTCCCATTTTTTCAATGCAATGTAAAATTTCAAGACCAATTTCAAAATTGAAAAGTGCATTTACTAGTTTGACATTTCTCCTTTTCAGTTATCATTTTTGTCTTCATAAGTCTAATTGTTTATATCACCTCATATGAACTGGGCAAATTATATTGTCTTACAAACAATGGTTTTTACAGATTGGCCATTTCTCTCAAAGCATTATTATAAATCAATATAAAAACTTCTACTTTGGAAGAACTCCTAAGATTTAAATATAAAATGTAATTAATGGCAAAGGATAAATTAGATCTCTTTCCTTTCTCCCTTATCTCTCTTTGTTTCCAACTCATTCCTTCCTCTCTTAATGTTTTTCTTTATTTAATCTTTCCACTCTCCTTTAAAAAAAAAAGTCTTTCCTATAGTTGGTACTTTTCTTTTATCAGAGTAATGTGATATACTTCTCATAAAGAATATAGACATTTTTCTAAGTATTTATGCACCTTTGTGGTAGACATTTTTTCCTTATGAATATTGTGGGGACTTTGCCAGCATGTTATACAACATGTTATACAACAAAACCAGTAATGGAAACGTTTTTCAGATTTTCAGTTTCAAATAGTTTTCCCCGAGGTTTTTTTTTCTGTAAAAATATAATCCATGTTTGAAGTACATGCCATTATGTCACAGAGGATTTTTGATCCAAAACAAAATATGAAATCACAAATAATAATCACATTTGAGGGGCTTCCCTGGTGGCGCAGTGGTTGAGAATCTGCCTGCTAATGCAGGGGACACGGGTTCGAGCCCTGGTCTGGGAAGATCCCACATGCCGGAGAGCAAGTAGGCCCGTGAGCCACAACTACTGAGCCTGCGCGTCTGGAGCCTGTGCTCCGCAACAAGGGAGGCCGCGATAGTGAGAGACCCGCGCACCGCAATGAAGAGTGGCCCCCGCTTGCCACAACTAGAGAAAGCCCTCGCACAGAAATGAAGACCCAACACAGCCAAAAATAAATAAATAAATAAATAAATAAATAAGCCAAGCATTTGAAGCCCTTTAAAAAAAATAATAATAATCACATTTGATTATTTACCAATATTTTTCCACTCACATATATAAAAACACTGTGCATGTTAATGTTATATCTTCTTGCTAAATATAGCTCCATCAGTGTCTGAGAAATAAGATAGGATTAAATAATATAATTTGGTATGTTATAAATATTTTTAACTGAACAGGATCAGAAAAAAAAAAGCTTAATGTTGAGTAAGACATATTGAAAGCAAGCTTAACCATCTCCTTGCACAAAAAGGGCCACTGAGTATATAAATGAGAGAAAAAAAGCAGAACATATTTTCCAGAAGTTAAAATAATCTATTGAAACACTGTTTCTCTGTTTGTATTAGTCTGAAAATCTGAACAGATAGTATTTAACCAGAATCCAAAGTTCGGGGGCAAGATTGTTGAAAGATGTCTAAGTTTAAAATCGCTGTTTGTTGAAGTAAACCTTTGTTCCCAGTCTGTAAATTATTAAAATAAGTAAATAATGAGTTCCCAGGCCTCCTCATTAGGCCTTCTTGTAGGCACAGCGAGCTGTTTCCTGATGCACCTCACTCTCTGGCAGTTCATTTCCAGTGATGGTACCAGCACTTTCAGATGTGCAGAGGCTACGCCGGGGATCCCATGACTGCATGCACGTATCCTCAAGCAAATTACAGGCCAACTGTTCCTGCCATACTTTCTAGAAGTTCAAGTTTGGGAATCTCAGTGGAGGGTAGACTTCTTGCTTTAGAAGCTTCTCTAATGTCCATTCCTTTATTTTCTGTGTAATTCACTTTGATTTTTATCTCAAAGTTCTTATTTTGCCTGAGGCAGAAAACTTAGTCATTTCTAAGTAAAAATATATTCTGTTATTTTCAGTCATTTAATTTTGAAGTTTAATTATATTCACGATGTTGCCCCTGTTTAGTCTTTTCTTACTATCCTTTTTCCTGGGTTGTATTTTTAAATTTTAGGGGCTTATGCAACTCCCACTCTGGGTGATGTGGGAGGGGCCCGATCTCCTGCAGGTCTTGAATTGTTCAATCCTACACTGGATTCTTACTTTCTATGTAATTTATCCTATCAGACTCTTGGCAAAGGCGAAATATGATGTTTTCTCTAATGGCAACCTGGAGAGAATGTGGCATTATCTCTGCATCTACTCTGCTTCATAGCACCGGTGATGCCCTGAGCCCATTCTATCCTTTCTGTTTTGAGGATGACCCACAAAGGACCCTTTGGATGTATATCTCTTCATCCAGTTGTAAGACCATCTGCAAAGGTAACCATGCTTTCTCCCAGTTAACATCCATGCCACAACTGGGACCCAAAGGAACTTTCAGACCCCCTTCTACACTCCACAGGTGCCACAGGTGTCTCTGGAGGATGTGTATATCTCTTTCTCTGCTAGCCTGCCACACTATCATCCTTACTTCCCCACTGAACTGCTGTTCTGAGACTCAATTTCCAAGGTGGGAAAAGAAAATTCCCCACATTTCCTACAAGCAATTCTGGTGTCTGAGAATTCAGTTCAATTCTGACACTACATACCTGGAGATAGAATCAAATTTCATAGGTAAAGGGCTCAGTCCCAGACCACTCTCCAATTCAGATGCCAGATGCCAACACAGTTTTTATCTGTATTTGTGACTAATTGGCTGTAAACAAGAGGTTACCACAACCCTCTCCTTGGGTTCGATTAATTTGCTAGACAGCTAACAGAACTCAGGAAAATCCATTTACTCAGTAGATGACCAATTTATTATATACGAATCAACAACCAGATGAAGAGATGCATAGGGTGAGGTCCCTAACAAAGAAACTTCTGTCCTTTTAGAGCTTGGGGCACAGCGGTATGTGGAAGCCGTCTGAAAAAATCTGTCCCTTGGGGGTTTTAATGGGAAACTCATTACATAGTCATGATCGACTAAATAATTGACCAATGGCAACTGATGCAACTTCAAACCCCTCTCCCCTCCCAGGAAATCAGGGGGTGGGACTGAAAGTTCCAACCCTCTCATCACTTGGTTGGTGCTCCTGGCAACCAACCCCCTTCCTGGGTTGGGATCCAAAAGTCATCTTCATTAACATAAACCCAACTGTGATGGAAAGGGCTTGTTATGAATAACACCCACTTCACCTTTATGGCCCTGAAGACAAGAACTGAGGACAAGAGACCAGAATATTTAAAAAGATGCTCCCATTACTCTTATTCATCAGAAAATTCCAAGAGTTTTGAGAGCCAGGAACTATGCATGAAGACCAAATATATCTGAGAAATATATTTTGGTCATTAGAATGACCAAATATATATACTTCTTATAAATCACAATGTTGCACCCACCGTTTTCCTATTTCCTTGAGGGTGCAGTAGGTTCCCAACTTTCAGAAATCTCAGATGGAAATCAGGGCACAAGTTTCTTCTATTTTTGGTTCCACACCCACACCCCTGCCTCAATCCCCCAGAACTTGACATAGAAGGTACGGCTAAGAGTAGTGTGACCAACTTTCCTGATTTGCCTGAGAGTGAAGGGGTTCCCAGGATGCAGGACTTTCAGTTTGAACATAGAAAGTCATGGAGTTAGTCACTTTAGAAGAGGCATGTCCTCTACAGTGTGCTTAACTCTCTTTTTCCTCTCTAAAGCCCTTACTTTTTTTATTTTTTATTTTTTTTGCGGTACTTGGGCCTCTCACTGCTGTGGCCTCTCCCGTTGCGGAGCACAGGCTCCGGACGTGCAGGCTCAGTGGCCATGGCTCACGGGCCCAGCCGCTCCGTGGCATGTGGGATCTTCCTGAACCGGGGCATGAACCCGTGTTCCCTGCATCGCCAGGCGGACTCCCAACTACTGCGCCACCTGGGAAGCCCACGATTGTTCTTTTTTAAAAAACTTTATTGAAGTTAGTTGACCTTCAACCATTTGTGTACAATTTAATGATATTTAGTAATTTTACCAGGTAGCGTTACCATTTCCATAAAACAGTTTTAGAACATCTTTTCTTTCCCAATAAGATCCCTCATGACTATTTACAGTTCATTCTTATTCCTAGCCCTAACCTCAGGCAAACACTAATTTACTCTCTATCTCTGTAAACTTGTCTTTTCTACACATTTCATGTAAATGGAATCATACTATCTGTGGTCTTTTTTGTTTAGCTTCTTTCATTTAGCACAATGTTTTTCAGGCTCATCCATGATGTACCATGTATCAGTAGGGGTTGTTCTATTCAATGCTGAATAGTATTTCATTGTACGGATATACTGCATTTTCTCCCTATCTATTCACCAGTTTATGGATGCTTAGATTGTTTCCAATTTTTGATTATTATAAATAATGTTGCTATGAATGTTTTTGTGT
Organism: Mesoplodon mirus; assembly: GCF_964341445.2. NCBI lineage: Eukaryota > Metazoa > Chordata > Mammalia > Artiodactyla > Ziphiidae > Mesoplodon > Mesoplodon mirus. Next base: position 50,035,546 of record NC_138992.1, read on the forward strand.
AAGTCTTTGTGCAGATATATATTTTCATTTCTCTTGGACTTAAGAGTAGAATTGCTGGGTGATATGGTAGTTTAATGTTTAACATTTTGAGAAACAACTGAACTGTTTTTCAAAATGCCTGCACTACTTTACACTCCCACCAGCAACATAGAAGGGTTCCTGTTTGTCCACATCCTTGCCACATCCTTGTTAATGTCAACATAACATGTTGTTAATGTCAGTCTGATTTATTAGAGCCATTCTGGTGGACGTGAAATGGTGCTTTTAATTTACATTTCCCTAATGGATGATATTGTTGAGCATCTTTTCATGTACCATTTTTTCTTCATCCATTCCTGTATCTTCTTTCATAAAGGACTGTTCACAAGTTTGACCATTTCTGATGGATTATCTTATTATTGAGTTGTCAGCATTCTTCATAGGTTCTGTGTATAAGTCCTTTATTGGGCATGTGTTTTGAAAATATTTGCTTCCTATCTATTGCTTGTCTTTTCATTTTCTTAATGATGCCTCTTGAAGTGCAAAGGTTTTAAACTTTGATGAGGTCCAATTAAATAATTTTTAAATTTTATGAATCATTCTTTTCGTCTTTCCCTAACACAAGGTCTTTCCCTAACACAAGATTTTCTTTTACATATTCTTCTAAAAGTTTTACTGGTTAACTTACTTATTTATGTTTTTATTATTTATTATAAATAAATAAGTTATTTATTTAACTTATTTATTTGTTAGAGTTAAAATCCTACATTCAAGTATATAATCCATTTTGAGTTAATTTTGTGTTTATTCTGAGATGAAGTCTATCTTTTTGTGTGTGGATCCAATGGTCCCAGCACCATTTGTTGAACAGACTATCCTTCCCCCCCCCCCCCACAGTGATTTGTTTTGGCATCTTTGTAAAGCAAATCAGTTGACTGAAATATAAGGCTTTATTTCTGGGCTCTCAATTCTCTTCCATTAATCTGTATACGGTTGACCTTAAACAACACAGCAGGTTAGGGCCACTGGCCCTCCTCACATTTGAAAATCCACATAGAACTTAGAGTCTGCCCTCTACACCCAAGGTTCCTTAACTGCAGTTCTACATCCGTGGATTCAACCAACTACAGATTGTGTAGTATTGTAGTACATACTGTTGAAAAAATCTGCATATAAGTGGACCCTCACAGTTCAAATCTGTGTTATTTAAGGGTCAATTATATTTACATGTCTATATGCCAATACCAGACTGTCTTGATTACTTTAGCTTTTATAGTTAGTTTTGAAATTAGGAAGTGGAAGTTCTTCAACGTTGTTCTTATTTTCAAAATTATTTTGGCTATTAGGTGTTTTGCATTTTCATATAAATTTTTGACTTTGTCAATTTCTATAAAAAGTTTTTTGATAGGGATTGTGTTGAATCTATAGATCAGTTTGGGAGAGAACTGCCATCTTAACAATATTGAGTCTTCTAATCCATAATCATAGAATGACTATTTATTTAGGTCTTTAATTTACTTCAGCAAAGTTTTATGATTTTTAGTGTATGCTTTGCACTTCTCTTGTTAAATATATTCGTAAGTATTTTATTCATTTTGGTGCTATTGTGAGTGAAATTTTATTCTGAATTTTGCTCATGTATCAAAATGCAATTGATTTTTGTAAATTGATGTTGTATCCAGCAAGCTTGTTGTATCTTTTAAAAAAAAATAATGGACTTTATTTTTTAGAGCAGTTTTAGATTTACAGAAAAATTTAGCAGAAAGTACAGAGAGTTCCCACATACCCCTCCCCCCCCACTCGCCTCTATCCCTTCTACACAGATTACTCTATTATTAACATCTTGTTAATACGTTATTTAATACTAAAAAATGGCTTGCCATGTGATCCAGCAATTGTTGGATCTACTGTAAGAAATACATTTGACGAGCCAATATTGATAAATTGTTATTAACTGAAGTCCATAGTTTATATTAGTGTTCACTCTATGTTGTATATCCTATGGGTTTTTGCAAATGCATCCACCATTACAGTGTCATACAAGTTGTTTCACTGCCCCCAAATTACCTGTGCAACACCTGTTCATTGATCCTTCCCTCCTTCCAAATCCTTGGAAGCCACTTGTCTTTTTACTGTCTCAGTAATTTTGCCTTTTCCAGAATGGCATTGCTGTGAAGTTAATAAACATTAAATTAGGTTTTGTTGAGTCCTGTGATGACAGATGGTGAGCTCTGGTTCAACAAATGACCACAAGGGAATTGAAATAGAGAAGTTTATTGCTCACAGGTCCTGGAGAAAGTACACAGCATATGTTGAGGGACCACATGGGGAGGTCAAGGCATGGTGTAGGCAGAGAGAGTGACAGGATGTGGGACATGTGCCTTTATTAAGGTCCATGGGTGGAGTGCTTTGGGGTTTCCAGGCTAAGTCATATTGGTCAATTCAAACCAAAAAGAGTAGGGCTTTGATAAGCTCCCCAACTGTCTTATCTAAGGGGTACACAGGGGGAAGGCTCTGGGAGGAGGGGTGACTGTTTATCACAAGGGCTGTTGGGGAAGTCATACTGAGAACTTACATTTACTTGTGACTGCAGGCTGTTATCTGGGCAATGTTCTTGCATGAGGAGCTAATGCCAGTTTAAGACCCCTGCAAGTTTCTTGACCAAAAAAATGGATGCCAAGGCTGCAATACCATGGAGTAGCTTAGCTAAATTCTCAACAGTTGGAATCATGTATTATGTAGTGTTTTTGAATTGGTTTCTTTCACTTAGCAATATACATTTAAGGTTTCTCCATGTCTAATCAATTCTTTTAATTGATGCATGGTTTTCCATTGTATACCACATAACAATACTCCGTTGATATACCACAGATGTTTATTCTTTCACCTCTAAAGGACATCTTGGTTGCCCTCAAGTTTTAGCTAAGTTATGAATAAAACTTCGTGGGCAGGTTTTTGTGTGGAGATAAGATTTCAACTCATTTCGGTAAATACCAAGGAGTGTAATTGCTGGATCATATGGTAAGCCAATGTTCAGTTTTTAAAGAAACTGTCAAATTGTCTTCAATGTGGCTATACCATTTTTGCATCCTCACCAGCAATAAATGAGAGTTCTTTTTTTTTTTTTTGCGGTACACGGGCCTCTCACTGTTGTGACCTCTCCCGTTGCGGAGCACAGGCTCCGGACACGCAGGCTCAGCAGCCATGGCTCACGGGCCCAGCCACTCCGCGGCATGTGGGATCTTCCTGGACCGGGGCATGAACCCGTGTTTCCTACATCAGCAGGCAAGCTCTCAACCACTGCGCCACCAGGGAAGCCCCATAAATGAGAGTTCTTATTGCCCGACATCCTTACTAGCATTTGGTGCCGTCAGTGCTGTTGTCAGTGATTTCAGCCATTCTAACAGGTGTGTAGGGGTACTTTAATTTGCAATCCTCTCATGACATATGATGTGGAGCATCTCTTCATATGCTTATTTGCCATCTGTATATCTTATTTGATAAGGTATCTGATCAGTTCTTCTGCTCACTTTTTAATTGGGTTGTTTGCTTTCTTATTGCTAAGTTTTAAGAGTTCTATATTTTGGATATTTTGGTACCTTACCAGATATGTATTTTGCAAATATTTTCTTCCAGTCTGTGGTTAGTCTTTTCATTCTCTTAACAGTGTCTTTGCAGAGCCAAAGTTTTTAAATTAGGAAAAGTCCAATTTATCACATTTTTCTTTCATGGATTGTGTTTTTGGTGTTGTGTCTAAGAAGCCATCACTGAGCCAAAGGTCACCTAGGGTTTTTCTTACGTTGTCTTTAAGAGTTTTGTAGTTTTGTGTTTTATATCTAGGTCTATGATATATTTGGGTTAATTTTTATGAAATGTGTATGGTCTGTGTCTGAATTCTTTTTTTTTTTTTTTTTGCACTTGGATGTTTAGTTGTTTCAGCACCATTTGTTGAAAAGATTCTTTTTTCTCCATTGAATTGCCTTTGTTCCTTTGTCAAAGACCAGTTGACTGTATTTGTGTGGGTCTATTTCTGGGATCTCTATTCTGTACCCTTGATCTATTTGTCTATTCTTTGGCCAATACCACACAGTCTTGATTGTTGTAGCTTCCTTCTGTTTTTGATTTCTAATTTAACTCTATTTGTATGACAAATCCATTTAAATTTATTAATATTTATTTCATGACTTAACGTATGATCTATCTTGGAAAATGTTCCATGTGTGGTTGAAAATAATGTATATTCTGCTGATGATGGGTGTTAAGTTAAGTGGGTTGATATTTTTTAAATTGTATAAATTCTTTCTGATTTTTGTTCCAGTTCTTCTATCAATTTTTGAGAGCAACGATTTTTTTCAACTCTTTTTTTTTTTTCTTTTGGTCATGCCGTGCGGCTTGTGGGACCTTAGTTCCCCTATCAGAGATCGAAACCTGGCCCTCGGCAGTGAGAGCCCAGAGTCCTAACCACTGGACTACCAGGGAATTCCCGAGAGCAACTTTGTTGAATTTTCTGTTTTCACCTCCAATTCTGTCAATTTTAGTTTCATATATTTGGGACTCAGTTATTAGGTGCTTATAATTATGATTTATTCTTGTAAGTCAATCCTTTTATTGCTATAAAATGTTTCTCCTATCTAGTAGCATTTTTTTAAGTCTATTTGTCTTTTATTAGTATAACCCCTCCAGCTCTTTCTTGGGTACCATTTGCATTATGTATCTTTTAACTTATTTGTGTCTTTGGATCTAAGTGTCTCCTATATACCATATATAATTGGATCATTAAAAAAAATTCCATCATGCCTGTCTCTGCATTTTGGATCAGAGCATTTAATTATTCACATTTAATGTAACTGCTGATAAGGTAGGATTTATGTTTGCAATTTTCCTGTTTGTTTCCTATATGTCTTTTTTATTCCTCTGTTCCTCCATTACTACCTTCTATTGTGTTAAATAGATATTTTCTAATGTACCATTTAAATTCTCTCTTTTTCTGTTTACTCTTTTTTAAAAGTTTTTTTTTTTTAGTGTTTGTCCTGAGGATTACATCTGGCTCCTTAACTTAAAGCAATCTAATTTAGATTACTATTAACTTAATTTCAGTAGCATACAGAACCTTTGTTCTAATGGAGAAGAATTTTGCTGCATTCCCTCTTTTTTCCTATGTGATATTATTGTTATATAAATTATATCTTTAAACATTATAAGACCATCAACACACATTTATATTAATTGCTTTATACAGTTGTCTTCTAAATCAGATAGAGGAAAAAAGTTTCAAAAATTGCATTTGTATTGTGTTTTATATTTATCTATGTAGTTATCCTCACCGATAATCTATTTCTTCATGTGGATTTGAGTTACCATCTAGCATCTTTTCATTTGAGACTGAAAGATTCCCATTAGAGCTGGTAGTTGTGAATTCCCTCAGCATTTGTTTATCTTGGAATATCTTAATTTCTCTCACTATTTTGAGGAATAGTTTTGCTGAATATAGAATTCTTGATTGACAATCTTCCCCCCTCCACCCCCAGCACTTTGATTGTATCATTCCACTGCCTCTGGCCTCAATATTTTCTAATGAGAAGTTAGCATTAATCTTACTGAGAATTTCTTATACATTACGAGCATTTTTCTTTTGATGGTTTCAAGAATCTAAGTTTGATTATAATGTGCTAGGGTATGGACTTATTTAAGTTTATTCTATTTGGGGCTCATTGGTTTTTCATCAGTTTGAAAGGACACTAGTCATGCTGGATTAGGGCCCACCCTAATGACTTCATTTTAAATTGATTACCTCTGTAAAGACCCTATTTCCAAATATCATCACATTCTGAGGTACCAGGTATTGGGAATTAAACATGTCTTTTGGAGTAACACAATTCAACCCATAATATAAACTTTATAGAATTAGTCTAGGAAAGTGATTAAGCACATACACACACACACACACACACACACACACACACACCAGCAGCAATAACAACAATAACAACAAACTTTGGGGAGGGGGGATCTGATTTCCAGAGTTGCCACATTCACATTATCTAAAATGTCCAGTTTCAAAAAATATTTTTGTGACTCATGAAGAAACAAGAAAGGCACAGAGGAAAAAGAACATATGAATACACAGGAAGAAAAGAGCATGTAACTGGAGTCTTGCACCTGCAAACCAAGAAATTCTGTGGATTGCCAGAAATCACTCAAATTTGGATGAGTTGAGGAGGAATTCTCACCTAGAGATGTCAGAGATTGTGTGGCCCTGCTGAGGTCTTGATTTTGAACTTCTAGCCTCCAGAACAATAAGACAATAAATTTCTGTTGTTTTAAGACACCTCGTTTTTGGCAGCCCTGATAAACAAATACAGTTTGTATTCCCTAGTGTGCAACCACTGTATTCTCTACTAGGTGGGCTTAGTAGTCAGCTGATGACTGATCAGAGATTCCCATAAATACTTGGGACCAATAAGCCTTCCAGTCTTTGCTAAGGAGCTCTCCGTGTGGGTTGAGGCACTCTTTTTATGCTCAGGCAAATTACTAGACTAACTTACACTTCATTTCCGGTTTTCACAGGGCTTCAGTGTCAGCCAGAGGTGAGAGCTTGGAGCCCTCTTAGGTCTTTCCTGGGCATTTATACAGCCCTGAATGTGCACGTGGCCTTCTAGATATTTAAGAATATATAAGCTATTTCCAAAGGCCCTTCTGGACATTTCCTATTTTAGGCTGGAATTTTTTTCCCCTGAACTGGCATTGCTGCCTTAGGCTGTTGCTGTGTTCAACAATTGTAGTTGATTGCTTGAGTTAAATACTCTGCTGAGAGGGATTTTTCCGAGCCCTGCATATGGGGTTTTTCAAGCAGCCAAGAGATAAGTCCAGTAAGAAGAATGCTCTGGAGATGGTGCTCTTGGAGGAGCTCCTGGTTTGCCCCTTTTCAGTGGCTGCAACACTGTTCATTTTTACAGCTACAATATGTCAGGGCTGCTGGTTTTCAAGACTAGTTCAGAGTTAGGGGAAGGAGGATGGGAACAGGCCAAATTTAAAAATCCACAAACTCAACTATTCTAATGGAAGTTCAGAAGTTTTTCTTGAATAAATTCTCCCTAGATTGAGGCAGGTCTTGGGTTAGTTTCTAAAGTACAGAAAAAGATGATTTTGACAAAATTTTCAGTATTTTGTTGCTTTTATGGAAGAGCAGACATATAGGGATCCTCAATCTGACATTACATATATTTTAAATCAGGGCTACAAAAAGTAGAATTAGACATTAAGAACATGAAGTAACACAGGATTGGAGGCTTATGAATTGGACAAGTTCCTTTACCTCTGTAAGCTTTTTATTGCATATCTGTACAATTGAGGTAATGATATACACTCAACAAGACTGACACCGTTAGGTCTGCCTTCATGACAGATCTTCTCTTATGAGGGCAATTATAGAAAAAGAAAAATAATGAGCAACAGAAAAAACACTGTAAACCCTTCAGGGTGGCATCTCGCTGCAAAATTTAGTCTTTTGAAATGTCTCTTCTCTGCTGTTCCTAATCTTCTGTTTCTTAAGTCATGTGTGAAAAGGCATGGGCATGGCAGTTTCTCATTTAGCTTTGCAGAGTTTCTGTCTAAGGACTGAGCTCACCTACATGCTATGTGGAAGATAATTCTCTGGGCACTGGAGGTGCTGTGCCAGTGAGCCTAATATTGGATGACTTACACATTCTCCCCTTTGATGGAGTAGCCCCACATAGAATCTTCAAGAATACCCCCCTTAAAGTAGGGGTCCCACTTCAAAGAGTGTTTCCCCTGAGTTTGGAGAATCTCTGATACTCCTGAGAAAGCCAGAAATGCGAGTTGATATTCCAGCCCAAGTTTCTTGTTTTATACTCTTAGTTTTCAGTGTCACAGATATAACCTGAATACTATTAAACTCCAGGGATGCATGAAATGCCATAGCCTTTTGCTCCCTGTATCAATTAGAGCAGCAGAACCACTAGGAAATTGTATCTACATCTACATCTATTTCTATATCTATGTGTAGATCTATCTATATCTATTTATCTTTATTTCTTTATCTGAATCTCTATTTCAATCTCTATCTATAAAAACTAAAAGGATTTTCTTAGAGATTGACTTTATATAATTGTGGGAGCTGATTAAGTAGTCTCTATTAAGGCTGTTGTCTTCAAGTCTGCTGCTGGGAAGCTGAAGTTCAAGTCATCCGGAAGGGGTGATGCATGTAAAAGTGAAGGAAAACAAGAACAAGCTGGAGCCTACAAAGTTGAACTGAAATCTGCCAGTTTTTATTACCACTAACCTTGATGGTGTGGACATCTTGCAGAAGTTGGGGCCCTTCTTGGTGGAACTAAACACATACCAGACCCAGAAGTTGATCAGCTGAAGGAGGATCTTGGTGAAGGTGGAAGAGTTACAGACTTACCGTCTCATGCTAGAGAGATAAGCCAGCAGATATATGACAATTACAGCAAAGGGGTGGGCCATCATGTATAACACAATGTGTATTGTAAAAGAAAAATTGCCGAGAATGCTGGTTACAAATGGCAAGGCAGATTTTATTCGAGCTACTGTCGTAGGGGAAAGGGACTTCAGTCTAGAAATGAACTTGACACCAAATACAACAAAGAATTTATAGCCATGCGCAGAGTGAGGGAGTCAGTGAATGGAGAAGGACTAAGAGGAACTTGATTAGATAGCAAGGGTGTGGGTATTCTTGCTAAACTGTGCTAAGCAGGCCGTGGATGAAGGCTCAAATGAGCCTGATTAAGTTTGGTCAAGGAGGACTTCCTTGTCAGTGTGAAACATCAAAGTGACTGCTGTTTCGCTTCTGCTTTCTAAATCTCACACAAGAATCTTCCTTATGGTCCATTCTAACTGAGAAATTTGGGAAATGTAGTTTAGCATAACCAAATGTGTAGTTCATACACTACAAAGCTACCACACTGCTATTTGGGAGCCATAGTTCTTTCTCTATGTTCTTTCTTATCTTCCTGCTGTGAAATCCAAGGCATGGGTCATGGATTCACTCACTGTCTTTCCTGAAAGTAGGTAGGTGGGAGATTGATTGACAGGACATTGGCTAACTCTGCCCCCTGCTTCTGCTTTGTTTCTTTTTTTCCATGAGTTAAATTATATTTTACCCTCTCTTAAAATATTTTATTGTGATAAGTACCTAACATGGGATCTATCCTCTTAAATTTTCAGTGTACGTTATTGTTGACTGTAGTTATAATGCTGTACATCTCTAGAGCTTACTCATAGCTGAAATTTTATGCCTGTTGATTAACAACTACTCATTTCCCCCCTGGACTCAGCCCCTGGTAACCACCATTCCAGTCTTTGACTTTATGAATTTGACTATTTTAGGTATATTGTATAAGTGGAATCACGCAATACTTGTCTTTCTGTGTGTGGCTTATTTCACATACTGCATTTCTATTTTAAGGTGAGCTTTCTGGTCTCCTTCCCTCACTCCTAGGTCCTTCTCTCTGGGATAGGATGGGAGGCATGCTTTCATTTGGGTAGTGGACTCGCTCATGTTTACTTGGATCTGTACAATATTATTACTGGACTTTCTGGCGGGTCAGATGCAATCTGCAGAAAATAGCCAGTTTACCCACAACCAAAGCAAAAACATAAACAATTTCATTTTCATTTACTCTTAAAGGATAATTTGGAAATAATTTACTTCCGAGGCAGGGGGATGTGCTCCAAGCTTATGAGGCTTTAGAGATGCTCAGGACAACACTTTGCATTGTAGAGTCAACATATATAAGAGCTATTAAGGCTCAGACCTTGCTCAGAATATCAGGATCCTCTTTCCTTCTGTCCCTGGGGGTCAGGCTTCATCCTATACTTCCTGTCCACATCTTTCTGCATGTGACCCAGGAAACCAGAATGCTGGCTGTTTAGGGGACAGGCTTATGTTGCAGGGCCTTTCACTCCCTCACCTTGTTAATTGGTTTCCATGAATTGATTAAAGGTAAATACTTGGTTTCTTGAAAGCTTGATGGTAAAAAATGGGAGGAAGAAGCAGTAGAGTAAGTGAGAGGATAGTAACTGAGCTAATTCCTCAGTGTTCATGGGAGGAAGTCAACGGACACTTTCTTAAGTAGAGATATTTAAGAATAAAAGTATTTTCATACTGTTTAGAGTTGTGGAAGCAACCACCAAAAAGAACCCAAACCATATATACTTTTAAATGGTTGTTTCCAGAGAAAAGAACTGGGAATATGTTTGGGAAGAAGTGAAGTAGAGCAGGAAACCCCTGCTTTTTGCTGCAATACCCTGTCTTATTGAACTCCTTTTTTTCCATCTGAATGTATTATTTTGATAATAATTTAAAAAAAACAAGTCAAACTTAAACCCTTCCAAGTAATCTTACATTATTTCACTTGGATGCATCACATATATTTTGTTAATGATTGAACATAGGCTATATTTAACAACGGTGTAAAAATGGGACAGCACTCTTTTATTTCAGAGAATCCATGAACATCCTTTCCAGCAACATAGGCAAGAAATAAATAAAATTTATTTATAAAATTTATAAAATTTATAAAATTTAATTATAAAATTTATTTATAAATAAAATTTAAAAATTCTTCAATTACAATGGATGCAGAGAGGAAGATACAGCTCAAGAGCGTATTTGGATATTCCTGGGGCACAAGTTTTTAAATTAATATAATTAAATATAATTAATATAATTATGTTAATATAATTGGAGCAGGCATTTTTGTGGCCACCAAAGGGGTATTGAAGTACTCGTGCATGAACGTGGGGCTCTCCCTGTGCGTCTGGGCTGGTTGTGCCTTATTGTCCATTATGACCTCTCTCTGCTCCACAGAGATAGGTATAACCTTCCCATGCTGTGGAGCTCACTACTATTGTCTCAAGGAATGTTTTGGCAACTTGATCTCTTTCCTGAACCTCTGGATAACCTTGTTTCTGGAGCCAGGGCTAGCTGCCAGTCAAGCTCCGCTCCTCACTGGGTACAGCATCCAGCCTTTTTATCCCAGCTTCTCTGCTCCAAAGCTGCCAAAGAAATGTCTGGCCCTGGCCATATTGTGGATTTTGGGAATCCTGAATTTTCGTGGTGTGAAAGAGGTGACTTGGCTTCAGATATCCAGCACCGTGCTGAAAATGGCCATACTCGGCCTTATTTCCCTAAGTGGAGTAGTGTTGTTGGTGAGAGGGAGGAAGCAGACTCTAGAACTCCTTCGGTGCTGAGTTTCCAGAAGCCTCCCAGTTTACAGAAGCTGTCTTCCAAGGATATTTTTCATATTCAGGTGGAGGATACTCTATGTATATAGCAGGTAACCAACAATACCTTGAGAAAAGAAATCTCAAGCCATGACTTATTGCATGCCATGTGAAATGCACATATTTTATTATATTTTGTGTTTCATTTAAAATAAATGATTCAATCTATTTTTTCTTCCTTATTATTTTCTAAATCAGATCAAGATATGCCAGCTCTGCACTTATCACCTACTCTTAATTTTTTCCACAGTTATTCCAAAGTATTTATTTTCTTGAATAACTTCTCTTTTTCAGCTTTCTATTCCGGGACCACAGATATGGGATCTCCATGTAAACCTAGTTTTTATTCTATTAATGGATGAATTCTGGGGTTGTGGAAACACTCCCCTTCCATGAAACTGTGAATCCAAGAATAATCCAATGCAGACTATTTTTGTGTTATGGGTGGGTGTGACACACCCAGGCTCTTAAGTATTTTTAAAAAGAATAGAATCATAGAAATCCTTGATTGCTCTAAGGCTGGACTTAATACTCTTCCCTTCAATGTCAGGACAAAAGTTGTCTCTCCACTTTCAAAGTCAGTCTCTTCCCTTGAACTCTACCTGTATCCTTTCCCTCTCACCTCCTCAGGAAACTTGCACACTTATTTCATGTTTCTCACAGTCAACCATTTTATCAGGTTTTTTTCTTTGACATTTAAACATGAAGCAGACGCTCTACTATTGAACAAATTTTTCCTTTAATCTTAGTACCCCCTGTAGTGACTGATGTGTCCATCATTCATTAAATCACTCGACCAGCAGATATTTTTTTAAACACTGACTATTTTTAAAGTCCTGTATTAGAGCCTGAAGATGAGTAAGATGTAGTCTTTACCCCAAAAAGGCTTATAGTCTAGTAGAAGTGGCAATACCTAGATTTTGGCCTGACTTCTGCCACTAACTAGGTTGGCAAGTATCTTTAACTCTCTGGACTTACTTTTTTTTTCTCCTTCATTTGAAAAATGGGCATTATCGCTTAAAATCACTATAATTCTGTGCCTTATGAGCAAATAATGGCATGATAGTATTTAATAAGTGGCTACAAGGGGAAAATATAATTACTATGGAAATTCAGTGGAAGATAAAATCACCTTTTGCTGTGTCATCAAGTGGAAAAGGTAGCAATTTTCATTGAATCCAAAAAATTCTAGCAGTAGAAAAATCTGAGTGAAGCTGTGGAGACTAGAAGTGTGCAGGTGTGTATAAGACATGGCACACAATCTTGGGTGACTGCAAAAATGCTTTCCATCTGATGGGCTTGATGATAGACACGATTGTTAAGCCAAGCACCTAGAGAGAGGTAGAACAAGATGGCATAGGACTGGAGACAGATGACTGGAGAATGCCAACTTTTAGGCAGTAGGTGGAGAAAGAGGATCTGCTGAAGAAGCCAGAGGAAGTTTAGAGAACTATGAAAGAAAATCACCATGTTTCCAAAAGGGGGTGAAATCAACATGGTGACATGCTTCAGAAATTGAAGAGTGTGAGAACTGATCAGAAAAAATTTTAAGAGGTCATTGGTGAATTTTGAGCATGAGAGGAAATTTGGCTTTGAATTTAAAAGTGAAGTACTGAGAAAAGAAAGCTATAAGAGATTAGTCTTTTATGAGTAAATGGGTCACTGCAATTTGAGAGGCTAGCATAATGAGAAAAATTTTCTTTTTCTCTCTCTCTCATTTTGTCTCTCTCTCTTTTAAGGATAGAAGAGATATCTTTGGCGTCTATCTGTACCAATTTCATCTTGTTCCATTGCCAAAGATGTTTCATTGCTAGATGACTTTGCTGAAAACAGATTAACAAAATTTGCTAACTTATCAACTATTATAGAATTCTTGAAAACCAGCTAGTAGTAAACAAAAGCTGAAGGAATTTCAGTGTATGCTAGGATTGTTAATTCACTTAATAAATTTTAAGTATAACTAACTTCTAAGTAAGACTTTTACCAGGAAAATAATAATTTGTAGGCAGCTGACTTTGCCTACCATAGGAACAGCCATCTTTTAAGTTCAAAACCAAGGATATTCACTACCTGTCTAGCTATTATATTGTATATTATATTGTATTATATTCCTATATCCTCCGTAACAATCTAATACATAATGAGAAAGAGCAAAAGGCCCAGAGGAAAGTACAGGTAATCATAAAAAGTAGCCCTTCTGCTTGCCCAAAAGCTTTAACTAATAACCGTAGTCATTAATAACTTATTAAGTGCTAGGCATTTGATTGGAATTTTATTGTCTCTGTATTTTCCATTTCCCCGATATACAGGTAAGGAAATTGAAATCTTGACAGGCAATACATTGTCCAGAAGCCCATAAATAGTTAAGTGTTTCAGGCAGCATTTAAATGAGAGTTTCCTAATTCTTTACCCATCAAGTACTTAATCAGCTCATATTTGTGTATGCCACGGGCATTACATTCAACCTTTGGGCAGATGCAGATGGAAGGAATCTGACATTTGTCAAAGGACAAATATTTATTAGTCAGAGGGATTTAGCTTTAAGTAACAGAAACCCACACACATTCGCTTAAACTAGCAAAGGGGAACTTGCTGCAAGAATAATGCTGTATTTCAAGGAAGACCTGAGCAACCAGTCTTCAGGAACAACAGGAATTAGGGAAGCTCTAGAACTTAAAAACTAGAGATATTAGCTGGATTTTTGTGCTTCCATTACGTGCTTCTTTCCTGATTCTCTCAGTTTTGTTGACATATAGTTCAAATTCTTGAAAGAAATCTTCTCGTGTACTGGCGATGATTGGCTTCCAGTGAGTCAGAGGTCTGTGCTTGGTCCTATTACCTATTACCGGGGCACAGAGTCACATTGTGTACACATAGTTATAATGTTCAATTCTTTATGTCAGGGATAATTCTCAGAGAACGGTGAGACTGGGGAAAATGGTGTCACAAATGGGACAATACTTGAGAATAAGACTATCCTGGAAAATCATTATATATGATGCTAAATCACAACGTCTTTTCTGCACTTAATATTGGCATAAAGGGAAGGTAAAGAGACTACAGGGAGAGAGTATTTATGACGGACTCATTTACTCTTTTCACAAATGCTATGAGAATGTGTAATAGGACAATTTTGTTAGACTAGGAGATTTTTAGCTCCTATTTTCCCAGAAGGAGTTATGATTGCTGAAGGAAGGGTAAGTGTCAACTAGGCAACTAGAAAAGGAAAGAACATTCCACGTGAGAGAATGGGCTGAGGGCAACAAGGAGCACGACACTTTTGAGAAACTGAGAGAAGACCAGTGTGCATGTAACACGGAGAGCAAAGGGGATCATCAACTTGTCATATACTGTATTCTCACAGCCCTTTCTCTCTTTTCACATGGACGCTTACCACAGTCACTATTTTAACTTTTCTTTAGGTGATTATTGAATTAATCATAGGTCCTCTTCTTAATGTTGAGCTTCATGTTTGTTTTTGCTCACCACTGTATTCCCACTACTTAAACTCATTACCTAGTACCTAACAAAGGAGACTGAAGACACAGGTAGACTCCGAACCTACAGGGTCTTAGGGGCTAAGCTTTCATTTTCATTCTTGTGCATTTCTTCAGAAATTTTACCATCTATGGGGGAAATGAAAACATTAACCCCCTTTTTTTTTTCATTTAGCACCAAGCTCTGAAGGGAGGTGTATGTGTAGCAGTTCCTACTGTGTGCGTGCATGCGCGTGTGGTGGTGGTGGTGGCTGGGGCGGATAGGAAGAGTCCAGCCTAACACTTGATATATGAAGCAATTTTAAAGGTTAATTTAAGGCATAAGTTTTACCAGTTGTGATTTTGCTCTTTTGCGTGTTATAGGGGAGCTGAAGCAACCCAGGAAGACAATTCTAAAATGCATATTTACTGCATTCCCTCTGGTGACTATTGTTTATTTACTGGTTAACATTTCCTACCTGACTGTTCTGACACCCAAGGAAATTCTCTCTTCAGGTTTGTACGTAAATAACTAAGGCAATAAATAATAATAATAAGGACAGTTCTGGTCCTTTTAGCATATGTAAGTATCATTTTACCAGTTGAGACTGCTGTTTGCTTTTCATTATTTTATAGAGTCAACTTGTAATTTTCGAAAATAACAGAGGGGCCAAAGAGCATGATTTGGCTTAGAAATGAGTTTCACATTTAAGCATGGTAATGTGTTTTCTGATAACATGGAAGAGTATATATAATGATGGCATATGGTGCAGACTGGGTTCAAAATGTTAGTATTCCTTTCATGATCTCTTCTCACCAGAGTGACACTGTGTAATCAGTGCTTATAATATATATAATACATATATTATATCTACTAAAAATTTCACAACATGAATTTTCCAAATATTCTTCTAGGTGAAGTAAAGAATGATAAACTTGAAATGTAGGACATTAGCAGTTAAAAGAATAG
The DNA here is from genome assembly GCF_964341445.2 of Mesoplodon mirus. Taxonomy (NCBI): domain Eukaryota; kingdom Metazoa; phylum Chordata; class Mammalia; order Artiodactyla; family Ziphiidae; genus Mesoplodon; species Mesoplodon mirus. The sequence continues at coordinate 50,051,239 of NC_138992.1, forward strand.
ATGTTAATGGTCAAGTGATATACATAGTTAATATGATTAACATGTAATATAATGTTGTTATTTACCATAAATAACTCTAAAATTTATAGTGGCAAAGGGCCCTGAACATATTGGAAATTTGACTAAAAGATAACTATTTTAGGGCCCTAGTTGTAGAATAAAAAATGAAAGAATAGGAAAATCTTAAGGAAATAAACATACATTTAAAAGTGAGTAACGGATTCAAGGAATAAAAGGAAATTTGGAAAGAAACGAGGAACAGGAAATATGAAAGACCAGCAATTTCCTCAAATCAGCATTAAACGTTGAGTTATCAGCCAGTACTTTTGGGACTAATGTCTTTTGAGTAGCTATTACTGTTTTGGTAAATCTTTGGGGCACTGGAAATAAATCTAAGGGAGGTTTAATATAAAAGTCCTAACACACTTTGCCTCAATTCTTGTGTTACTGCCATGTAGGAAGCTGTCATATGCATGGTATCAGTGTTGATTCATAGTGGTCTAGCTCTGTTAGGGAGCTGTACACTAGAAATAGTCAAGATTCTGAGTATTTGTGGGAACAAACCAATTGCTAAATTGGACAAAGACAAGTAATGATTTATTAATTACTTTGATTATGTAGAAAATAAATTTATGAAACTAGGTACAGATGTGGTCTGGGCTGTCGGTCAGCTGGCTCAGCCGTAATGGCTCACTGAAGCTGGCATCTGTTTTGGCCAGTGCTCTGGCCATACTCGTTGTTAAAAAGGATGAATATCTCTTCTGGTGTGTCATAACAGTTGCAGCATTTTTGTGGGCGGTATACTAGTTTTGGCATGTATGGAAGACACATGAAGTGTTTTGACTATAATTGATACAACTCTTTTAGACATATCATCCTTAGATCTTGTTTAAATTCTGAAATAATATTTTTGATTTCAAGTATTTACCTTTTATTATATTATGAACTTACATTAAGGAAATAATCAGAGCTATACATGAAAAATGTATGTACAGGGACAATCATCATAGCATTACCTATGAGAGCAAAAAATTAAGGACCACCAAAATATCCAATAAATTTGAAATAAATAAATAATTTATAGAAATGTATATAATAGACCATCCTGAGATTTTTCAAGATCATATTTTTGAAGAATACTTAAAGTAAAAAGACTGTTTATAATGTAATAATGAGAGCAAAGGCAGGATCTACATTACAATATAAAACACAAAGTATCAATAACTAATTAATAATGACCTGTTGGAACGATATTGATAAACAAATGATTTTTGTTTATTCTTTACTAAATTTTCCAAATATTCTTTAATGAACGGCAAAATTTATATAGTAGGAGAAAAAATTATAAGCAAAAGAAATGGATTCCTAAATTAAGGAATTTTAAGGATTAAGGAGTGAATGTTTTCAGACAAATGGGTATATTTAAAAGACATGACAAGCTGCAAAGGGATATAGAGCATCTAGGATGTGTGTGTTTTTCTTAGAAGAAAAAATAGAGTAAGTTCTACAGCACAGTGGGGGAAGCCTGTCCCTCTAGAATGAGGTTTGTGGAAATGTCATAGTGAGGAGCACAGGTTCCTGGCTTTTTCAGTCTGAGGATTTCAAAGTTCCTGAAAGCCCTGCTAACACACCGTTGACAGGGTTGCTCCCACTTGGTGTTCTTGAGGGTTTTGTGTCCTACTTGAAACTAGAGACTATTGGCATAGGAAAAGATAATCCAAAAGAGTAAGTACATTGTCTGGGAGCAGAGGCTAAGAAGGTTTCTTTGACCAGAAGCAGCCTGCAGATAGCTGGTCAACCAGGCGTGATTAAGTACTTTGAGAGGAAACTGAAAATGTTAGAATCACTTACTAGCAAATTGGTACAATCATTTTTGGAGGGTAATTTTGTAAAACCTAGCTTATTTTAAAAAGTATGTACCATTTGACTCACAAATCCCACTTCTAAGAATTTACTCTCAGAGGAGAAGTGCACCAACACCTGAGGGCACAAGTGTGTTCATTAAAGAACATTTTTAATTAGTAAAAAATTGAAAACAACCTAAAAATCCACCAATATGGAACTAGTCAATAATTTAAGTTGCAGTTATATAATGGAATACTGAAAAATTTTAAAGATAATTAGATGGATGTATATGTATTAATATGATCAATATATATTCGAAGGTGAAAAAAGTAAGATTAACCATGCAGGAGCACACACATACACACACACACACAAATACATATATGTACACATATACATACCTCTCACAGATACTTATATATGCATAGAAAATTTATGAAAGAATATCAAAAAAGATGTTAACAGTAGTTACTTCTGGGGTGTATGATTGAAGGATTGGCAAAGAAAGGGACACATTTTTACTTTATGTGTTTTAGAGTTATTTATTTTACTTTTTATCAAAAGCATATATAATATAATTTTTTAAAGAAAATAAATGACATAAGAGAAGGAATGAAAAAGAAAAAAAAATCACTTGTAAGATAGAGATAAAGATTATGCAGCAGAGCTGAACTAGAACCTCCTCTAATTATAACCAACCAGGTTTGAAAAGGATGGGAAATCAAAGGAGAACAAGGGCTTCACTACTGGAAAGAAGTATTTCTGAAATGTGTCTGAAAATGGAAAATGTGTGGAGGTACGACTGTTCAGGAGGAATAACCAACAATACCTTATTTAAAATAAATATTAAGTGAGGCAGGAGACATTTTAAAACAAGACCCAATATTATAGAATAGCATTAAAGAGAATAGTGAAAAGAGCACTTGAGGCTATTTGAAAGGGCTTTAAAAAATAGACTCTAAGGAACAGGAACCACTGATGATATTTCAATTTCATCATATTGAAAAAATTTTACTGTTTGTTATAAGCCAGTATGTTGACGTGCTGGATTCTCCCCTGGAAAACAACTTTGCCATAACCCTGGAGGACCCCTACCCCCAGGGACACAAGATCGTGTTGCACTCTTTCCACTGAAAAACTGAGAATTTTTTTTCTGAGTCTGAATGATCTATCCTAGCTTATATATCCTACATAATATGAATTGGATTCAGATAGATTCACATAGATTGTGGATAATTGTTTTCACTGATGCCTTTTATATTTACTGACTTATACTGAATTAGCGTTCATAAGATCTCCTCACCTTTATGTAAAAAAATCACAATATTCTCTAAAGATTGGTCAATACCAAGGTTTCTCAATCTTAGCACTAGACATTTTGGACCATATCATTTTTTGTTGTTTTGTCCCATGCATTGTAGGATATTTAGCAGCATCCTTGGCCTCTACCCACTAGATGACAGCAGTAACCTCCTACCTCCTCAGTTGTGACAACCAAAAATGTCTCCAGACTTTGTCAAATGACCCCTGAGGAGCAAAACCACCTCCCCTGAGAGCCCCTGATCTATAGTTTAGGCTAGTGCCCAAATGTCATAAGTATTTTAATCTGTGTGTAATATATTTTCCCTGTCCATATGGTTTATTTTTATTTCTGTTAACTATTTCAAATTGCACCATGATATGGGAACTTTGTGAGTCTCATTCCTGTGTCAGCAGCATTGCACCGTGCTTTTTTTTCACTCTGACTGTAATTATCAGCACTCTGTAAACTAGTTTTAGTTTAAGCACTCACTCAATCATCCATTCAACAAAATCAATTTATTTCACAAGTATCATTGAAAATTTACTCTATGTCTGTCACTGAACGAAGTACTAGTTTTATAGAAAGGAAATGATCTTTGCCCTCAAGAAGTGAAATTCCTTGTCTATTGGGGAAGACACATAAAATAATAACTGGTTTGACAGAGCTAAAATGGACACATGTATAAGGAAATGAAGTGTGAAATGAAGTGAAATTCACATTTTTAATGACTTTTTAAACGTCCTGCTTTTATTTAAAAATAATTTTTAAAGTTTTATCATTCTCTTTTTAAATACATTTTCTTTTGTGTGTTCTGGTTTTTCTGCAGATGCTTTGGCTATCACATGGACGGATAGAGTTATCCCCTCATTAACGTGGGTTATTCCTTTTGGTATTTCTGCCTCATTATTTAGCAACCTTCTGATTAATGTATTTGAATCGTCAAGAGTAATATACATTGCAGGCCAAGAGGGCCAGCTGCCTTTGTTGTTTAACATGCTTAATATTTACTCCTCTCCATTTATGTCTGTGCTACTACTTGTCATTATGGCGTCCATTGCGGTTGTCTTGACAAACCTAATTGATTTGATAAACTCTCTTTATATTGTAGTTTCTATTTGGTTTGCTTTATCAATGACAGGAATACTAAAACTGAGATACCAAAAGCCCAATCTACCTTGACCTTATAAGGTAAAAGTGAGTTTTCGAATTTTTTTCTGTGTGAAATCAAAGATACTGGGTGTAAATGTATTGGAAGACTATATTCAGAATGTCTACAAGTAGATCTTTTTATTACTAACAAACTGTGAAGCATGTACAGATAATTTGGTCTTAGTTTTAATTTTTATTGGGTAGATTTTACTCAATATAAAATCTCTCAGGTTCTGTTCGGTTTATTAGAGAGAAGGATAGTCCTCTGGACTGTCAGACAAATCATTATGAGTCTTTTCAGCAGAGATTACTTTGTTTATTTCTGTAGCTACCTACCACTGCATACCAGTATCTTCCACAGTCAGGGTCAGATTTTGCAGGTGGGAAATAAGAAGAGGCAAGTGCTGCTGTGGGGTCACAAGTTATAACATCTCCTGTCCTGAAATGTCAGCTTAACTTGATCACCAACAAATTCCATCCTTTCAATTCTACTTACATTTAAACTTACTTTCAGTGTGGATGAGGAAGAGTTTCACAGGAGTGCTCTTTAGTCATAGAAAAGGAAAGAAGAAAAAACTGGACAGCATAAGGAAACTGTTGGAGAAATGTGGCCTGATGCTTTGATTATCAGAATAGTAAAACAGGCTTGGTTGGCTCAGCATCATGTTAAAACCTTTGCTTGGATTATCAAAATTATTTCTCTCAGTAATACAGAAGATGGATACTAGTGTTATCCCCATTTTACAGATAAGGAAATAGATCTATAAAACTTGTCACTTGCCCAAGGTCACACAGCATGGAGTGGAGCCAAGATTCAAATCTAGGCAGTCTCTTTAGGATGTTTGTCTCTCACTAAGTGCAAAATATAAGAAAGAACTCTGGGAGGAAGCAACATTCTAATCATCAGCTTTGGTTGACTTACAACCATCTTTTCTTTTCAGTTCCTTCTACTTCCATCCAGCCATCCCCTAATTATATCAATTATTGAGAAGCCACTATGATTTGAGTACCTTGCTAGGTATTCTGGGTGCAGAAAGGAATAAGACTTGGCTTCTGCATTCAGGCAGACTATAACCTATCTAGACAGTCAGATGAACCAAAACCATAGTATGATCATTGCTACATGGTGGCCTCCAGAGTATGCTCAGAGAGTACATAGGGAAGGGGAATCTTGTTTTTTAACGGCTGATCCTCAGTGTCTTCAGACCTAAAATGGGAATAAATAATGCTTACCTCCTAAGAATGTGGGATGTATTAAATGAGTTAAGGCATACAAACAATACAGAGCCACATTGATAGTTATTATTATTTATATTATTATTTGAGATTCATTTGCATCAAAAAGGAAGGCAAGGGTAACCACAGCATAAGTGGTTGAAATTTGTCTCTAATGACCACATGAATGCTCTTCTCTCATCTCTCGGTTTTTGGATAACTGATAGTAAGCTCTGAGATGATAGGTTATCTTTCTCAGGGGTATTTTACCAATTAAAAGGAGTTTCTTAATGATTTAAACCCCAAATCAATGACCCTCTAATTAAAAGGTTTAATAAATTGTGACTAGCTGTGTTATACTTTGGAGGTATAGATTCATATCTATCTCTTAAATACATTGCAAAAGTGACTGTCTACTGAATTTTCTCCCTAGGTAGGGTAATGTTTGGTGCAAAACACTTACAATCCTAACACAAAGCAAGTTCCAAGGATAGGGATTCAAGATTTTTGGCAAAAAGAGCAGCCAAAAAAATCCATAAAAAATAAGGAGAATTGTTTGACCAAAGTTTTTATTTTGATTTGTTTTGTTTTTAATGTACTGAGCCTACACAGCCATAATATTTACCTGTAAATATCTACTTGAGTAGCAGAGGGTGTGAGGATACTCTGTGTTATTGACATGAATTTCCTACTGCCTTGAGATATTTTTCTGGGAAAATTGTTTTGACTTCCTCTGGGCCTTAGGAACTCCCTCTTAAAGAACTCATGCCTTCTAGACCAGAAGATGTTTATCCTACCGGCAAATGGTCATGATTATTTTCACTCATGAACAGTCAAATGCTAGATCTTCATTCCCTACAGCCAATACCCTAACAATAAGAATTTTCAGCCTCTTAAATAGTAAGCCAGGTTTATCTAAACTCATGGATAATTTAACCCATTTTCTATCAGTAGCTTATATCTTAGTTTTTGTTTATGTAAATATGTAAGTACCTTAAATGGGTTTTCATATCTAATTAAAAAAATTTTGCTCTTTTCAGGTGTTTTTGCCATTTCTATTGGTAGCAATAGCCATCAGCCTGTGCTTGGTTTTGATACATTTGGTGGAGTCTCCACATATGTATTATATCTATGTGTGTCTCTTTATTCTCAGTGGACTTCTGTTTTATGTACCTTTAATATATTTAAATTGAGGTTGTTTTGGTTTGAGAAGATGACGTGTTATTTACAATTGCTGTTTAATATTTGCATCCCTGAAGTGTCTAATGAACAGATGTCAGAAGTAGAAGTAGGAACTGTGAAAAAAAAATAGGCTTCTAAAAACACACCAAGTTCCAAATAAAGATTAAGCACATAATGGAACATTAATGATAAAGTACCTATGGTAACTTTCTCTCTCAAATGAGATAATATATACAGAAGTACACAGGACAGTATCTATCTTTCAAAATCACACAGAATTTGTTATGTGTAATGACACACATTTTGTTTTGCAAAAAACTTAAGTCTTGGTTTGCATTGGTATATTGATGATGTCTCTCCCACTCTTCCATTTTTTCTGCACCCCACCCCTTCTTTACTGAAGTTGTGGTTGTCTTATAATAAAAGTTAACAATTAAAAATAAAAAAGCATGGGAGTTCCCTGGTGGTCCAGTGGTTAGAATTCAGTGTTTTTCACTGCTGTGGCCTGGGTTCAATCCCTGGTCAGGGAACTGAGATCCCACAAGTGGCGCTGTGTGGCCAAAAATAAAAAATAAAATAAAATAAATAAATAAATAAATAAATAAAATAAAATAAAATAAAATTAAAAAGCATTCTCTTCAAGTTGCCTGAGTCTTTCTTTTGGTGTTGATTTGAATATAAAAAACAACCCATTTGGAGAGGGGACGGAGTCAAGATGGCAGAGTAAGAGGATGTGGAGTTCATGTCTCCTCACAAGTACACAAGAATGCATCGGAGCAGTTCTTGCAGAGCACCTACTGAGCACTAGTGGGGGACCCCAGACACCCACGGGGACTGGAGGAATCTCTGTGCAAATGGGTATGACGTGGGAGGGAAGGAGGGGGTGCAGAAAAGTGGAGGCAGGACAGGACTGGTGCCCCTGAAGGGGGGCTAGGGAAGAAAAGAGATTCCCACAATCAGAGGGCCCCATTCATGGTGAGGGGATCAGTGGGGACAGAGAGGGACCTTCAGGGGATTGGAGGATCAAAGGGGAATGTGGCAGCTGGTTTGTGGAGGGCGGGACACAGTGGGACCTGTGTCCCACTATGTGTATGGTCTGTGTCGCAGCACTGTGCACCTCAGCCTGAGTTGTGTGTCTCCTGGTGGAGAGGAGGGCTGGGTGCCGGAGAGTGAGGTTTGGAGGGTGGGCCTGGGGAGGGGATGGCTGTTGATGGTGAGGAGGCAGCCTGGGGCAGCAAGAAGGAAGGACTCCACAGCTGGGAAGGTTGGCGGAGGAAGACCGGGACACCAGAGAAGTGGGGCACCATTGTTAATTGGTGAGCAAAGGGCAGGGGCACCATTGCAGTGCCCTTCCCCACCTACTGGCCTGGCCTCCTTGGGCAGTGGGCACACATGAGTGGGCTCACCTACCCCTCAAGTCAGGGTATCCTTCACCCACTCGGGTCCCAGTGAGCCTGCTAGGGTCCTGGGTCTGAGTCCTGCCCTGCCAGGGCCTTCTCTGGCCACATGGGTCCCAGTGGGCCTGAGCACTGCCCCCCCCCCAAAGCCTCCAAGGAACAGGCAGGTCCTGGCAGCCTGCGCACCACCCCAACAAAGATTCCTCTGGCCGTGTGTGTCCAGGGCCTGAGCACCGCACCCCTCAAAGCCTCCGAGGGCTGCACGGGTCCCAGGCCTGTGTCCCACCCCTGCTAAAGCCCCCTCTGGCTGCATGGGTACAGGCGGGAAGCCTGTGCCCCATTTGGCCTGTATGGGCACATGTGCTTTGGGCCAGCTTCAGGAGCAGATGCTGGTGAAAAGAACACACGCAAAGTTGGGGCTGACACAATGGGTTCAGAGACCTACCTAAAGGTTTTGGAGGACCTCCTGGGGAAGTGTGGGTTACACGGAGCTCACCATGGGGGCAAGGGCACTGATGGAAGAGGCACCATGGAATCCTTACTTTTATTTTTAAAATTTTAAAATTTACTATTTATTTATTTATTGATGTTGTGTTTTGTTGTTTCATTTTTATTTTTTCTAACATATCTTTTATTTTTCTAATTTTATTTTTTTCTTTGTTATTATTCTGCTCTTTTTTGTTCATTGTTTTTTGTTTTTGTTTCTGTTGGTTTGTTCTTTTGATATTTTTGTGTTGTTTTGTTTCATAATGTTTTTATTTTGTTTTGTTTTTGTCTTTTTAAAAATTTCTTTTATTTTTTGTTTCTGTTTTTGTCATTTTTGTGTGTTTATCTTTTGTTCTCTTAGCTTTTCTTTTAGCTTGTCCTTTTGGTTTTGTTTCATTTTTTGTTTTCTGTTTAGTTAGTTTTGTTTTTATTATTGGTTTTGGGCTGTCTTGTTTGTTTGTGTGTCTTCTGGTTTTTTAATTTCCTTGTGGGTTTTTGCTGTTGTTGTTGTTTGCTTGTTGGATTGTTTTTTGTTTGCTTAGATTTGTTTTTATTTGTCTTAGGTTTTATTTGTCTGTTTTCTTTTTTTGTTTGTGTGTTTGTTTTTGTTCAGTTTTGCTTTTTTATTTGCCTTGGGTTTTGTCTTTATTTATTTATTTTTTTGCCATGTGGCTTCTAGGGTCTTGGTGTCCAGGCTGGGGGTCTGACCTGAGCCCCTGTGGTGGGTACACCAAGTCCAGGACAGTGGGTTAATAGAGAACTGCAGGCCCCAGGGAATATTAATCAGTGTGAGCTCTCCCAGAGTTCCTCATCTCGACACCAAGACACGGCTCCATCCAACTGCCTGAAAACTCCAGTGCTGGACGCCTCAGGCCAAACAACCAGCAAGACAGGAACACAGCCCAACACATAAAAAAAAAAAATGAGATGACAGAAAAATACATTAAACATGAAGGAGCAAGGTTAAAACCTATAAGACCAAATAAATGGAGAGGAAATAGGCAATCTACCTGAAAAAGAATTCAGAGTAATGATAGTAAAAGTGATTCAAAATCTTGGAAATAGAATGGAGACATGGATCAAGAAAATACAGAAATGTTTAACAAGGACCTAGAAGAAATAAAGAATAAACAAAAAGTGATGAACAACAAAATAATTGAAATGAAAAATACACTAGAAGGAAACTATAGCAGAGTAACTGAGGCAGAAGAATGAATAAGAGAGCTGGAAGATAGAATGGTGGAAATAACTGCCATGGAGCAGAATAAAGAAAAAAGAATGAAAAGAAATGAGGACAGTCTCAGAGACCTCTGGGACGATGTTAAACACACCAACATTCAAATTATAGGGGTCTCAGAAGAAGAAGAGAAAGAGAAAGTGTCTGAGAAAATATTTGAAGAGATTATAGTGGAAAACTTCCCTAACATGGGAAAGGAAATAGCCACTCAAGTGCAAGAAGCACAGAGAGTCCCATACAGGATAAGCCCAAGGAGAAACACACAGAGACACATTAATATGCATCTAATCAAACTAACAAAAATTCAAAGAAAAAATATTAAAAGCAGCAAGGGAAAAGTAATAAATAACATACAAGGGAATCTCTGTAAAGTTATCAGTTAATTTTTCAGTGGAAACTCTGCAGGCCACAAGGAAGTGACAGGATGTACTTAAAGTGATAAAAGGGAAAAATCTACAAGCAAAATTATTCTACCCAGAAAGGATATCATTCAGATTAGATGGAGAAATCAAAAGCTTTACAGAGAAGCAAAATCTAAGAGAATTCAGCACCACCAAACCAGCTTTACAACAAATGCTAAAGGAACATCTCTAGGCAGGAAACACAAGAGAAGAAGAAGACCTACACAAACAAAACCAAAACAATTAAGAAAATGGTAATAGGAACATACATATTGATAATTATCTTAAATGTAAATGGATTAAATGCTCCAACAAAAAGACACAGACTAGTTGAATGGATACAAAAACAAGATCCATATATATGTTGTCTACAAGAGACCCTCTCAGACCTAGGGACACCTACAGACTGAAAGTGAGGGGATGGAAAAATATATTACATGCAAATGGAAATCAGAAGAAAGCTGGAGTAGCAATACTTGTGTCAGATAAAATAGACTTTAAAATAAAGACTGTTACAAGAGACAAGGAAGGACACTACATAATGAGCAAGGATCAATCCAAGAAGAAGATATAACAATTATAAATATTTATGCACCCAACATAGGAGCACCTCAATACATAAGGCAAATGCTAATAGCCATAAAATGGAAAATTGACAGTAAAAAATAATAGTGAGGGACTTTAACACCCACTTACACCAATGGAGCAATCATTTAGACAAAATTAATAAGGAAACACAACCTTTAAAAGATGCAATAGAGCAGATAGACTTAACAGATATTTAATTTATAGGACATTCCATATGAAAGCAGCAGAATACAATTTCTTCTTAAGTGCACACAGAACATTCTCCAGGATAGATCACATCTTGGGTCACAAATCAAGCCTTGGTAAATTTAAGAAAACTGAAATATTATCAAGCATCTTTTCCAACCACAATATTATGAGATTAGAAATCAATTACAGGAAAAAAAAACTGTAAAAAACGCAAACACATGGAGGTTAAACAATATGCTACTAAATAGCAAGAGATCACTGAACAAATCGAAGAGGAAATAAAAAAATACATAGAAACAAATGACAATGAAAACATGATGACTAAAAACCTATGGGATGCAGCAAAAGCAGTTCTAAGAGGGACGTTTATAGCAATATAATCTCACCTCCAGAAACAAGAAAAATCTCAAATAAACAATCTAACCTTACACCTAAAGCAACTAGAGAAAGAAGAAAAAACAAAACCCAAAGTTAGTAGAAGGAAAGAAATCATAAAAATCAAAGCAGAAATAAATGAAATAGAAATGAGGAAAACAATAGCAAAGATCATTAAAACTAAAAGCTGGTTATTTGAGAAGATAAACAAAATTGATAAACTTTTAGCCAGACTCATCAAGAAAAAAAGGGAGAAGACTCAAATCAATAAAATTAGAAACAAAAAAGGAGAAGTAGCAACTGACACTGTAGAAGTACAAAAGTTCATAAGAGACTACTACAAGAAACTCTATGCCAATAAAATGGACAACCTGGAAGAAATGGACAAATTCTTAGACAAGCACAACCTTCCAAGACTGAATCATGGAGAAATATGAGATATGAACAGATTGATTACAAGTAATGTAATTGAAACTGTGATTAAAAATCTTCTAACAATCAAAAGTCCAGGACCAGATGGCTTCACAGGAGAATTCTATGAAACGTTTAGAGAAGAGCTAACACCCAACCTTCTCAAACTCTTCCAAAGAGTGTAGAGGAAGGAACACTTCCAAGCTCATTTGATGAGGTCACCATCACCCTGATACCAAAACCAGGCAAAGATATCACACACACACAAAATTACAGACCAATATCCCTGATGAACATAGATGCAAAATCCTCAACAATACACTAGCAAACAGAATCCAACAGCATATTAAAAGGATCATACACCATGATCAAGTGAGATTTATACCAGGAATGCAAGGATTCTCCACTATATGCAAATCAATCAATGTGATACACCACATTAACAGACTGAACAATAAAACAATATGATCATCTCAATAGATGCAGCAAAAGTTTTCAACAAAATTCAACACCCATTTATGATAAAAAACTCTCCAGAAAGTGGACATAGAGGTAACCTACTTCAACATAATAAAGGCCATATATGACAAACCCACAGCCAACATCATTCTCAATGGTGAAAAACTGAAAGCATTTCCTCTAAGATCAGGAACAAGACAAGGATACCCACTCTCACCACTATTATTCAACATAGTTTTGCAAGTCCTAGCCCCAGCAATCAGAGAAGAAAAATAAATAAAAAGAATACAAATTGGAAAAGAAGAAGTAAAACTGTCACTGTTTGCAGATGACATGATACTATACATAGAAAAGCCTAAAGATGCCACCAGAAAACTACTGGTGCTAGTGAATTTTGTAAAGTTGCAGGATACAAAATTAATGCACAGAAATCTCTTGCATTCCTATATATTAACAATGGAATATCTGAAAAAGAAATTAAGGAAACAATCTCATTTACCATTGCAACAAAAAGATTAAAATATCTAGGAATAAACTTACATAAGGAGGCAAAAAACCTGTATTCAGAAAACTGTAAGATACTGATGAAAGAAATCAAAGGTGACACAAAAAGATGGAGAGATATACCATGCTCTTGGATTGGAAGAACCAACATTGTGAAGATGACTATACTACACAAAGCAATCTACAGATTCAATGCAATCCCTATCAAACTACCACTGGCATTTTTCACAGAACTAGAACAAAAGTTTTACAATTTGTATGGAAACACAAAAGACCCTGAATAGCCAAAGCAATCTTGAGAAAGAAAAATGGAGCTGGAGGAATCAGACACCCTGACTTCAGACTGTACTACAAAGCTACAGTAATCCAGACAGTATGGTACTGGTGCAAATACAGAAATATAGACCAATGGAACAGGATAGAAAGCCCAAAGATAAACCCACATACCTATGGTCACCTAATCTATGACAAAGGAGGCAAGAATATACAATGGAGAAAAGACAGTCTCTTCAATAAGTGGTGCTGAGAAAACTGGACAGCTACATTGAAAACAATGAAATTGGAACACTCCCTAACACGATACACAAAAATAAACTCAAAATATATTAAAGACCTGAATGTAAGACTGCACACTATAACTCTCTTGGAAGAAAGCATAGGCAGAACACTCTTTGACATAAATCACAGCAAGATCATTTTTGACCCACCTCCTAGAGTAATGAGAATAAAAACAAAAATAAACAAATGGGACTTACTTAAAAGCTTTTGCACAGCAAAGGAAACTATAAACCAGACGAAATAGACAACCTTCAGAATGGGAGAAAATATTTGCAAATGAAGCAACTGACAATCAGTTAATCTCCAAAATATACAAACAACTCATGTAGCTCAATATCAAAAAACCCCAAACAACCCAATCAAAAAGTGGGCAGAAGATCTAAATAGACATTTCTCCAGAGAAAACATACAGATGGCCAAGCGGCACAGAAAAGATGCTCAACATCACTAAATATAGAGAAATGCAAATCAAAACTACAATGAGGTTTCACTTCACACCAGTCTGAATGGCCATCATCAAAAAATCTACAAACATTAAATGCTAATGAGGGTGTGGAGAAAAGGGAACCCTCTTATATTGTTGGTGGGAATTTAAATTGATACAGCCACTATGGGGAATAGTATGGAGGTTCCTTAAAAAATTAAAAATAGAACTAACATATGACCCAGCAATCTCACTCCTGGGCATATACCTAGAGAAAACCATAATTTGAAAAGATACATGCATCACAATGTTCATTACAGTACTATTTACAATAGCCAAGACATGGAAGTGACCTAAACGTCCATCAACAGAGGAATGGATAAAGAAGATGTGGCACATAGACACAATGGAATGTTACTTTGCCATAAAAAGGAATGAAATTTTGCCATTTGCAGAGACATGGGTGGACCTAGAGACTGTCATACAGAGTGAAGTAAGTCAAAAAGAGAAAAATAAATATCGTATATTAATGCATATATATGCATTCTAGAAAAATGGTACTGATGAACCTATTTGCAGAGCAGACATAGAGAACATACTTATGGACACGAAAGGGGGAAAAGTGGGGTGGGATGAATTGGGAGATTGGAATTGACATATATGCAGTACTATGTATAAAATAGATAAGTAATGAGAACTTACTGTATAGCACAGGGAACTCTACTCAGTGCTCTGTGGTGACCTAAATGGAAAGGAAATCCAAAAAGAGGGTATATATGTATACATGTAGCTGATTCACTTTGCTGTACAGCAGAAACTAACACAACATTGTAAAGCAACTATACTCCAATTTAAAAAAAATACCATTTGTCTTACTAGATTTCTCTGCTAGAAGTATTTTTTCAACGTAAAAGCCATTTTAGAAGCATGAATTTTTAGGTTATTTTCCTTTGTGCTCCTTTCTCTAAATTCTGAAGTATCTTAGGGGGACACATTTACTATATCTTTATTTGATTAAAATCTGACATCTACAACTTTGTAGTTATGTATATAAAGTGTAAGAGATGGCTGAGTGAATAGTATCCCGATAGTGGCACCCATCCAGTATCATTCAATATAAAAAATTCCTCTACTCAGCTTATTTTTAAATGATTTGAATTTGGAGCTGTCCTTTCAGAAAGACAGAGGCAATGTGGGAAGATGTTCTTGACCTTTGTTAGTAAACTCTGCTCCCCATCTCCTTTCATCGCTCAAAAATGGTGGCCACAAATGTCAAAGGACTTGCTAAGTATGAAGAGCTATCCCTTGGTGTGATGAATAATTTTATGTGTCAATCTGGCTGGGCCACAGTGCCCAGGTATTTGGTAAAACATCATTTTGGATGTTTCTGGGAGGGTGTTTTCTGGATGACATTAATATTTAGATTAGTGGACTCTGAGTAAAGCAGATCGCCCTCCATAATGTGGGTGGACCTCACCCAATCAGTTGAAGACTTTAATAGGAAGACTGACTTCCTCTGGTCAGGAAGGAATTCTGTCAGCAGAGGGTCTTTGGACTTGAACTGCAACATCAGCTCTCCAGGCTGCCAGCCCATCTTGCAGATTTTGGACTCACCAGCCTCTGTAATGGAGTAAGCCAATTCCGTAAGGGAAATCTCTCTCTGTCTCTCTCTCTCTGCCTCTGTCTCTCTCAATCTCTCTCTCTCTCTCTCTCCACCCCCACTTTCTCTCTATGTGTATACATACTTTTGAGATATTGTGGATTCTGTTCCAGACCACTGCAATAAAGAGAATATAACAATTGAATCACATGAATTTTTTGGTTTCCCAGTGAATATAAAAGCTATTTTTACATTATGTTATAGTCTTTTAAGTGTGCAATAGCATTATATCTAAAAAAACAAAACAAAACAGGGTGCCTACCTTAATTAAAAATAATGCTATTGGAGAGCTACATGTAAAAGAGTGAAATTAGAATATCCTCTAACACCATATATAAAAATAAACTAAAAATGGATGAAAGATCTAAATGTAAGACCAGATACTATAAAACTCTTGGAGGAAAACATAGGCAGAATACTCTTTGACATAATTCACAACAATATCTTTTTGGATCCACCTCCTAGAGTAATGAAAATAAGAACAAAAATAGGACCTAATTAAACTAAAAAGTTTTTGCACAGCAAAGGAAATCATCAACAAAACAAAAAGACAACCCACAGAATGGGAGAAAATATTTGCAAATGATGAGGCTGACAAGGGATTAATCTCCAAAATATACAAACCAGATGGCCAAAAAGCACATGAAAAGATGCTCAACATTACTAATTATAAGAAAAATGCAAATCAAAACTACAATAAATGCTGGAGAGGGTGTGGAGAAAAGGGAACCCTCTTACACCGTTGGTGGGAATGTAAATTGATACAACCACTATGGCAAACAATATGGAAGTTCCTTAAAAAATTAAAAATAGAACTAACATATGACACAGCAATCCCACTCCTGGGCATATATCTGGAGAAAACCATAATTCGAAAAGATACATGCACTCCAATGTTCATTGCAGCACTATTTACAATAGCCAGGACATGGAAGCAACCCAAATGTCCATTGACAGATGAATGGGTAAAAAATATATGGCACATATATACAATGGAATATTACTCAGCCATAAAAAAGAATGTAATAATATCATTTACAGCAACATGACTGGACCTAGAGACTGTCATCTGTCATACAGAGTGAAGTAAGTCAGACAGAGAAAGACAAATATCATATGGTATCACTTATATGTGGAATCTAAAATGATGACACAAATGAACTTATTTATGTAACAGAAAGAGACTCACAGACATAGAAAACACACTATGGTTACCAAAGGGGAAAGGTGAGGGGGGAGAAGGACAAATTAAGAGTTTGGCATTAACATATACACATGACTATATATATATAAAATAGATAATTAGCAAAGACCTACTATATAGCACAGATAACTCTACTCAATATTCTGTTAATAACCTAAATGGGAAAAGAATCTGAAAAAGAATAGATATATGTATAAATGAATCACTTTGCTGTATACCTGAAATGAACACAACATTGTAAATCAACTATACTCGAATATAAAATAAAAAATTTTTAAAATGCTATTGGAGAAACTGTGATGATACATTTGCTCAACACAGGGCTGCCACAAACCTTCAATTAAAAAAATGCAATTTCTGTAAAGCACAATAAAGTGACACTCAATAAAATGAGGTATGTATGTGTGTGTACATGTGTATATGTGCATTGCCAAAAGGTCTCATGAGAAAAACCATCACAAAGGGGAGAAGAACATGTTGTATATGCTTAAAGTATTAAGTAAAATTATTGCATTAAAAAACCTTAAAAGAAAGGGTACAAACTTCAAGATGCTTTTATGTCATGGGCTGCAGTGTCTCCCTCTTGGCCTATAGTGCTTTGGGGGATCATCTAGTAGAATAATATATATATCCTATTGGGTGTGTTTCTTTGTAGAACCCCAATTTTCTTAAGTAACTCATATGCCCTATTCTTTTTTTTTTTTTTTTTTGCAGTACATGGGCCTCTCACTGTTGTGGCCTCTCTTGTTGCGGAGCACAGGCTCCGGACGCGCAGGCTCAGTGGCCACGGCTCACGGGCCCAGCCGCTCCGCGACATGTGGGATCTTCCCGGACCGGGGCACGAACCCGTGTCCCCTGCATCGGCAGGCAGACTCTCAACCACTGCGTCACCAGGGAAGCCCTCATATGCCCTATTCTTTCTTCCTAAGGACAGCTTCCCAGTTCTCCACGTTCCATCCCTTTTTGGCATACTGATAAACATTATTCCAACTTAAACAATAACATATTCAAGTAAGAAGGATCGATACATCAACAGAGTACATGGCAAAATAATTCTTGAGCTTTAGTTCCAGAGAAGTCATTTGCATGTTGCAGACTGAGGATCAGGACTTCAGATTCTGGAGACCTGGGAAATATTTAAATTACAAGTAAGGAGAACCACAGATTTGATTAACATTAGATTTAAAAGAAAGCTTAAAGGTCCACATCACCACCACCCCCTGCAAAGTAACACTGCTGCCTATGCTTGTATACTCCCTGGGGTAGAGGGGTCACTACTTGCCAAATATGTTGCCCCTATCTTTGGACAGCTCTGCCTTTCTAAAAGTGCTTCCTAATGTGAAGCTGAAATGTAACCTCTACCTATTGAATAAGTCTACCCTGTTTCATACCACATCCTTTCAGATTTTTGGTGATAGCGATCTCACGGCTCTGCATCTTCTATTCTTTAAATCCTCCAGTATTCAAGAGTTGTTGCTTTTGAGAACCTTGACCTCTCCATCCCTCACCGGGCTCTTTTTATGTAAAGATATCCCTAACTTTTTATGTTGCACACAATACAGACTTTCCAGATATGGTCTGACTATGGCAGGGTAGAGCAGAGTTGTCATTTCCCTTGTTCTAAATATTGTAATTTTGCTCACTGTTTTGGCACCACACTACACTTAAACTTCTTGAATCTTTCCTATCAATTATGGCTGAGACATGCCTATTCTAAGACTATATGGGGTACCCACCAGGCAAGTCTAATAGATTAATCCAACTTCTCAGGGAAACTTTTATTTCACAATAAGATAAGAAAAAAATGGCTGATGGTAGCAAAAGCCAGTGTTTAAAAATTTGTCTTTCAAGGAAAATTGCAGAATGAATTTTTAAATAGTTTTTATACTTCATTATGTGTGTATATATATATATATATATATATATATATATATATATATTTGGAATAAGGCCTTCTAGGATATTCATATGGCAAATATTCTGCTTTTTAATTCCCTTTGTATCACTACTGACCATCAGTGTTTTACCTTCCCTTAAGAAGACTAATATTTTCTTTAAGAAGAGTCTGTTTTGAAGCCATCTATCAAGAATTCCTTTGATGAACTTAGGCAAGGGGCTTATTTGCTGTACTCTGAAGTGGAGTTAATGACAGTTACTTATTTGACCCAGGTGTACCATGGAGGCCAATCAGTTATATATGAACATACTTAGAAATACAAAAGTAATCTCACCTGTGTTTTACATCTAGAGCCTCAGAGATATGACCCCTTGTTCACTTCATAAATTTGCAAAGCAATGCCACTTAAGAAGCTTTTACTTCCCCTCTATCCAGAGTAGGTTTAGAATAGCTCTGAGAGGTGTATTAGTTTCCTGGAGTTATCATAACAAACTATCACAGATTTAGTGGCTTAAAACAAAACCAGAAGTGTATTCTCTCCCTGTTCTGGTGTCCAGAAGTCCAAAATCAAGGTGTCAGCAGGATTGGTTCCTTCTGGAGGCTCTGAGGGAGAATCCATGCCTCTCTTCTAGTGGCTGGCAATTCTGACACTCCTTGGCTTGCAGCTGCATCACTCCAACATCTGCCTCTGTCTCCCCCCCTGAGTCTCTCTGTGTGTCAAATCCCTCCTTTCTCTTATGAGGAGACCAGTCACTGGATTTAGGACCCATCCTAAATCCAGGACAATTTCATCTTGAGAACATTAGCTTAATTACATCTGCACAGACTTTTCTTCCAAATAAGGTCTCATTATGAGGTTCCAGGTCGGTATGTCTTTAGGGGGCTACTGTTCAACCCACTAAGGCAGGTCTTCCTAGTTATCAAATTCAATTCCCAGTTTGTGTGGTAATCTCTTCCAGCCGCAGATGCTTATTCCTGAAGACCCCCTTGATTTGCCATCTTTCTGTGGGTACCAACTCATGTGCGTGCTGGAGTTGGAACTAAGTATGCAATCTGGAAGGATCTCAAACACTACCCCAGGAAGTAGTGTGTGAGCTTCCACATGAGCAATGTCTCCTGAAAGGATGGGACCAGAACTTCAAAAGAAACTACAAATTAGACTTGAAGGTAATAACCAGGTAATCTCTAGAGCTGCATTATTATGATCCTTGTGTCAGGGCATTCCATCAGACAAAAAGAGTCCTGAGAAATCTTGACAAGCAAGAATCTTGATGTTGTTATTTACACCATGTTTTGTTGTGTTGACTAATGATGTGGTTGTGAAGGAAATAATTGTGCTTCAGTGGTTCTGCTGGTGTTTTTCCATTAGGCCTAGAAGATGGACTGGGAGTCTCAGAGAGAACATTGCTTTTGAGTTGCTGCAGATTGCAGCTTTGTTCAATTTCTTGTACATGAAGCCAATAGGAAGAAAAGAAAAATCACTTTGCTTAAGTGTCAGCTCTATGACAGTGGGTTAGGCCTGCTGGGATATTTCCCAGAATATAGAGTATGTGCTCACTTAGAAACATGAGAAACAAACTGCCTGAATGTAGAGAAGTCACACAGTAATTTCTGCAAGGAGCAAAGTTTCAGGATTATATTTCTAAGTTCAATGTCAAAAGAACTCAATTTAGTTCTTTTAGACCATTTGAGGGCCCATTATGCTCATTCAAACTATTCTAGATAAGAGTCTAATCTCTCCATCTATTTTCACTTTTACTGACATAGCATTGACAACCCTCTTTTCTCATTTCTATATCTGAAAGTCTCTTAGTTCAGTGACTCCAAAACCTGACCTATTGCTTGAATCATGAAGATTTTGAAGAACATAGATTCAAGGCCCCTGGAAAATTTAATTTAGTAGGTCTGGCCTGAACCCCACAACCTTATTAGTATCCTTTCTTGAAATTTAGATTTATTGAAAAAGTAATATATTCTTGTTGTAAAAGATCCAATTATAAATAAATGTCTACAACAAAATGAGTAAGGAATTAGGAAGTCCTCTTCTATCCAGAGGTAAAATTGGTGAAAATATGTGGCATATAAACTTATAGTTCTGTTTCTATAAAATTAGGTATATCTACATTTTTACACATATATTCAATTTTTTAAATAAAAAGGACCATATTATTTACAATACTTTGAAACTACTTTCTAATCTAATAGTATGTTATAATATAGACATTATTTAGTGATTTGTTTGTTTTTCCTCAATTCTGAATTTTGGAGAAACTTCCCTGTCTTCATATGCCACTATGCTTTATTCTATTTAGTGGCTGCTTAATATTCTGAACTATAGTTTTTTCATTATTTTTTTAATAATTTTAATTATTAAAAATAATGCTAAAATCAGCAGCATTGTACACATGTATTAACAATTTTTGTGGTGGGATAGATTTTTAGAAGTGATGTTGCTCAAAGTATAATATTAATTTTGAGATACTGCCTAATCACCTTGCAATAAGACTTTACCTACCCACTAAACTCTCATACTAATGTGCAGGTGTCTTTTCTACTCTACAATTTAGCTACACAGGAAATAATAAACTATTTGAATTTTGCCAAGCTAATGACTCATATATATTTTGCATTTCTTTGCTTATTAGGGAGGATGATTATTATATATGTATACACTGCAAAGATTTCCTGCTAGTCTGTGGCTTTTTGTTTTCTTTTGTTTGGTTTTAGTTTATTGTTTGAAGTCTTTTCTTTATATGAATTGCTTACATTAACTTCCTAATATTTTATGGGTCTGTTTCTGAATGATTTATTCTGTTCTATTGATCTACTGATCTACTGATCAATAGATCAATTTGCCTATTCTGTAATAGTATGCAGTTTCTAAAAATTACAAAGTTTTAGTTTCTGTACTAGGTTGAATAGTGTCTCCCAAAATTCATGTCCTTCCCTGAACCTCAGAATGTGAGCTTATTCGGAAATCATGTCTATGCAGATGTAGTTAGTTAAGATGAGGTCATACTAGATATAGGATGGGCCCTTAATCCAACATGATGATGTCCTTGAAAGCAGATAAGCAGAGCCGTGCAGAGGGAAGATGTGTGATGGCACAGAGAGAATGTCATTTAACTACCGAGGCAGTGGTTAGAGTAATGCATCTGCAAGCTGGGGAATGCCAAGGGTGGTCAGAAGCTTGAGCCTTCAGAGAAGGCATGGCCCTACTGGACTTCTAGTCCACAGACTTTTGGGAGAATAAATTTCTGTTTTTTTAAGTCACCCAGTTTCTGGTACATTATGGTAGTCCTAGGGAACTCACACAGTTTTTAATGCTCTTAAACAAAAACAGTGTTTAGTTATATGGTAGGGCATGTCCATTTTCATTGGTCTCATAAAAAATATGTCTTAATTATGCTTTTCATACACCATAGCAAATTCTGTTGGAATTTTTATTTTCATTACTTGGTTGTACTGATTAGTTCAGGAAGAACTCACATCTTTCCAATATTGAACCTTTCTCTTCAAGAAAATTATATTGCCATTTATTAGGTCATCTTTATGTCTTCAAAGAAGCTTTATAATTTTCTTTATAAAGATCTTACACAGTTCTTGTTTATTCCTGTATATTTCATGTTTTCTTTCTTTTTTTGGACAGCAATTATGAATGGGATAATTTAATCCCTCATTATTTTTTCCAACTGGTCACTGTTGGCATTTAGTACTGGGTTTTGTTTTTTTTTTTGCTGTTGCTGTTGGCATTTAGGAAAGCCATTTTTATTGTATATTGATCTTGTATTTGGTTACTTAATTGAATTCTCTCATTATTCCAATTATTTTTTAGATGAACGAACATTCCTCATTTACTAGGAAGATAATTGTCATCTTCAGAAAAAGAATTCTGTTTCTTCTACTTTAGTTTTTAGATATCATTTATATATATATATATATTTTGAAAAGAACTTCAAAACAATATTTTCCATTCTATTTTTTTACATCTTTATTGGAGTATAATTGCTTTACAATGGTGTGTTAGTTTCTGCTTTATAACAAAGTGAATCAGTTATACATACACATATGTTCCCATATCTCTTCCCTCTTGCATCTCCCTCCCTCCCACCCTCCCTATCCCACCCCTCTAGGTGGTCACAAAGCACCGAGCTGATTTCCCTGTGCTATGCGGCTGCTTCCCACTAGCTATCTATTTTATGTTTGGTAGTGTATATATGTCCATGCCACTCTCTCACTTTGTCACAGCTTACCCTTTCCCCTCCCCATATTCTCAAGTCCATTCTCTAGTAGGTCTGTGTCTTTATTCCTGTCTTACCCCTAGGTTCTTCATGACATTTCTTTTTCCTTAAATTCCATATATATGTGTTAGCATATGGTATTTGTCTTTCTCTTTCTGACTTACTTCACTCTGTATGATAGACTCTAGGTCCATCCACCTCATTACAAATAGCTCAATTTCATTTCTTTTTATGGCTGAGTAATATTCCATTGTATATATGTGCCACATCTTCTTTATCTATTCATCCGATTATGGACACTTATGCTGTTTCCATCTCCGGGCTATTGTAAACAGAGCTGCAATGAACATTTTGGTACATGACTCTTTGAATTATGGTTTTCTCAGGGTATATGCCCAGTAGTGGGATTGCTGGGTCATATGGTAGTTCTATTTGTAGTGTTTTAAGGAAACTCCATATTGTTCTCCAGAGTGGCTGTACCAATTCTCATTCCCACCAGCAGTGCAAGAGTGTTCTCTTTTCTCCACACCCTCTCCAGCATTTATTGTTTCTAGATTTTTTGATGATGGCCACTCTGATTGGTGTGAGATGATATCTCATTGTGGTTTTGATTTGCATTTCTCTAATGATTAATGATGTTGAGCATTCTTTCATGTGTTTATTGGCAGTCTGTATATCTTCTTTGGAGAAATGCCTATTTAGGTCTTCTGTCCATTTTTGGATTGGGTTGTTTGTTTTTTTGTTATTGAGCTGCATGAGCTGCTTATAAATTTTGGAGATTAATCCTTTGTCAGTTGCTTCAGTTGCAAATATTTTCTCCCATTCTGAGGGGTGTCTTTTGGTCTTGTTTATGGTTTCCTTTGCTGTGCAAAAGCTTTGAAGTTTCATTAGGTCCCATTTGTTTATTTTTGTTTTTGTTTCCATTTCTCTAGGTGGTGGGTCCAAAAGGATCTTGCTGTGATTTATGTCATAGAGTGTTCTGCCTATGTTTTCCTCTAAGAGTTTGATAGTGTCTGGCCTTACATTTAGGTCTTTAATCCATTTTGAGCTTATTTTTGTGTATGGTGTTAGGAAGTGTTCTAATCTCATACTTTTACATGTACCTGTCCAATTTTCCCAGCACCACTTATTGAAGAGACTGTCCTTTCTCCACTGCACATTCCCGCCTCCTTTATCAAAGATAAAGTGATCATATGTGTGTGGGTTTATCTCTGGGCTTTCTATCCTGTTCCATTGATCTATGTTTCTGTTTTGGTGCCAGTACCATGCTGTCTTGATTACTCTAGCTTTGTAGTATAGTCTGAAGTCAGGGAGCCTGATTCCTCCAGCTCCATTTTTCATTCTCAAGATTGCTTTGGCTATTCGGGGTGTTTTGTGTTTCCATACAAATTGTGAAATTTTTTGTTCTAGTTCTGTGAAAAATGCCAGTGGTAGTTTGATAGGGATTGCATTGAATCTGTAGATAGCTTTGGGTAGTAGAGTCATTTTCACAATGTTGAGGCTTCCAATCCAAGAACATGGTACATCTCTCCATCTTATTGTATCATCTTTAATTTCTTTCATCAGTGTCTTATAATTTTCTGCATACAGGTCTTTTGTCTCCTTAGGTAGGTTTATTCCTAGATATTTAATTCTCTTTGTTGCAATGGTAAATGGGAGTGTTTTCTTGATTTCACTTTCAGATTTTTCATCATTAGTGTATAGGAATGCCAGAGATTTCTGTGCATTAATTTTGTATCCTGCTACTTTACTGAAGTCATTGATTAGCTCTAGTAGTTTTCTGGTAGCATCTTTAGGATTCTCTATGTAGAGTATCATGTCATCTGCAAAGAGTAACAGCTTTACTTCTTTTCCGATTTGGATTCCTTTTATTTCCTTTTCTTCTCTGATTGCTGTGGCTAAAACTTCCAAAACTATGTTGAATAAGAGTGGTGAGAGTGGGCAACCTTGTCTTGTTCCTGATCTTAGTGGAAATGGTTTCAGTTTTTCACCATTGAGGACAATGTTGGCTGTGGGTTTGTCATATATGGCCTGTATTATGTTGAGGAAAGTTCCCTCTATGCCTACTTTCTGCAGGGTTTTTATCATAAATGGGTGTTGAATTTTGTCGAAAGCTTTCTCTGCTTCTATTGAGAAGACCATATGGTTTTTCTCCTTCAATTTGTTAATATGGTGAATCACATTGATTGATTTATGTATATTGAAGAATCCTTGCATTCCTGGAATAAACCCCACTTGATCATGGTGTATGATTCTCTTAATGTGCTGTTGGATTCTGTTTGCTAGTATTTTGTTGAGGATTTTTGCATCTATGTTCATCAGTGATATTGGCCTGTAGTTTTCTTTCTTTGTGACATCTTTGGTTTTGGTATCAGGGTGATGGTGGCCTCATAAAATGAGTTTTGGAGTGTTCATACCTCTGCTATATTTTGGAAGAGTTTGAGAAGGATAGGTGTTAGCTCTTCTCTAAGTGTTTGATAGAATTTACCTGTGAAGCCATCTGTTCCTGGGCTTTTGTTTGTTGGAAGATTTTTAATCACAGTTTCAATTTCAGTGCTTGTGATTGGTCTGTTCATATTTTCTATTTCTTCCTGATTCAGTCTTGGCAGGTTGTGCATTTCTAAGAATTTGTCCATTTCTTCCAGGTTGTCCATTTTATTGGCATAGAGTTGATTGTAGTAATCTCTCATGATCCTTTGTATTTCTGCAGTGTCAGTTGTTACTTCTCCGTTTTCATTTCTAATTCTATTGATTTGAGTCTCTCCCTTTTTTTCTTGATGAATCTGGCTAACGGTTTATCAATTTTTTTTTATCTTCTGAAAGAACCAGGTTTTAGTTTTGTTAATCTTTGGTATCATTTCCTTCATTTCTTTTTCATTTATTTCTGATCTGATCTTTATGTTTTCCTTCCTTCTGCTAACTTTGGGATGTTTTTGTTCTTCTTTCTCTAATTGCTTTAGGTGCAAGCTTAGGTTGTTTATTCAAGATGTTTCCTGTTTCTTTCGGTAGAATTGTATTGCTATAAACTTCCCTCTTAATAGTTTCCCATATTAGGGAAGTTTTCAACTATAATCTCTTCAAATATTTTTTCAGTCCCTTTCTTTTTCTCTTCTTCTTCTGGAACCCGTATAATTCGAATGTTTGTGCATTTAATGTTGTCCCAGAAGTCTATGAGACTGTCCTCAGTTCTTTTTATTCTTTTTTCTTTATTCTGCTCTGCAGTAGTTATTTCCACTATTTTATCTTCCACGTCACTTATCCGTTCTTCTGCCTCAGTTATTCTGCTATTGATCCCTTCTAGAGTATTTTTAATTTCATTTATTGTGTTGTTCATCGTTGCTTGTTTCATCTTTAGTTCCTCTAGGTCCTTGTTAACTGTTTCTTGCATTTTCTCTATTCTATTTCCAAGATTTTGGATCTTCTTTACTATCATTATTCTGAATTCTTTTTCAGGTAGACTGCCTATTTCCTCTTCATTTGTTAGGTCTGGTGGGTTTTTATCTTGCTCCTTCATTTGCTGTGTGTTTTTCTGTCTTCTCATTTTGCTTATCTTACTGTGTTTGGGGTCTCCTTTTTGCAGGCTGCAGGTTCGTAGTTCCCGTTGTTTTTGGTGTCCATCCCCAGTGGCTAAAGTTGGTTCAGTGGATTGTGTAGGCTTCCTGGTGGAGGGGACTAGTGCCTGTGTTCTGGTGGATGAGGCTGGATCTTGTCTTTCTGGTGGGCAGGTCGACGTCTGGTGGTGTGTTTTGGAGTATCTGTGGACTTACTATGATTTTAGGCAGCCTCTCTGCTAATGGGTGGCGTTGTGCTCCTGTCTTGCTAGTTGTTTGGCATAGGGTGTCCAGCATTGTAGTTTGCTGGTCATTGAGTGAAGCTAGGTGTTGGTGTTGAGATGGAGATTTCTGAGAGATTTTCACCATTTGATATTACGTGGAGCTGGGAGGTCTCTTGTGGACCATTGTCCTGAAGTTGGCTCTCCCACTTCAGAGTCACAGCACTGACTCCTGGCTGCAGCACCAAGAGACTTTCATCCAGACAGCTCAGAATAAAAGGGAGAAAAAGTAGAAAGAAAGAAAGAAAGAAAGAAAGAAAGAAAGAGGATAAAAGAAAATAAAATAAAGTAAGGTAAAATAGAATAAAGTTATTAAAATAAAAAAATAATTATTAGGAAAAAAATTTTTAAAAAGTAAAAAAAAAAAAAAAAAACAGAAAACGGATGGATAGAACCCTAGGACAAATGGTGAAAGCAAAGCTATACAAAGTCTCACACAGAAGCATACACATACACACTCACAAAAAGAGGAAAAGGGGGAAAAGTAATAAATCTTGCACTCAAAATCCACCTCCTCAATTTGGGATGATTCGTTGTCTATTCATGTATTCCACAGATGCAGGTACATCAAGTTGATTGTGGAGATTTAATCCTCTGCTCCTGAGGCTGCTGGGAGAGATTTCTATTTCTCTTCTTTGTTCGCACAGCTCTCGGGGTTCAGCTTTGGATTTGGCCCTGCCTCTGCGTGTAGGTCGCCTGAGGGCGTCTGCTCTTCACTCAGGATGGGGTTAAAGGAGCCGCTGATTCGGGGGCTCTGGCTCACTCAGGCCGGGGGGAGGGAGGGGTACTGATGCGGGGTGAGCCTGCGGCGGCAGAGGCCGGCGTGACGTTGCACCAGCCTGAGGTGCACCGTGCGTTCTCCCGGGGAAGTTGTCCCTGGATCCCGGGACCCTGGCAGTGACGGGGTGCACAGGCTTCCAGGAGGGGAGGTGTGGAGAGTGACCTGTGCTCGCACAGAGGCTTCTTGGTGGCGGCAGCCGCAGCCTTAGCATCTCACGCCTGTCTCTGGGGTCCCCGCTGTTAGCCGTGGCTCACGCCTGTCTCTGGAGCTCCTTTAAGCAGCGCTCTTAATCCCCTCTCTTTGTGCACCAGGAAACAAAGAGGGAAGAAAAAGTCTCTTGCCTCTTTGGCAGGTCCAGACTTTTCCCCAGCCTCCCTCCCGGCTAGCCGTGGTGCACTAACCGCTTCAAGCTGTGTTCACGCCGCCAACCCCAGTCCTCTCCCCGCACTCTGACCGAAACCCGAAACCCGAGCCTCAGCTCCCAGCCCCGCCCAGGCAGCCGAGCAGACAAGCCTCGCGGGCTGGTGAGTGCTGGTCGGCACCGATCCTCTGTGCGGGAATCTCTCCGCTTTGCCCTCCGCACCCCTGTTGCTGTGCTCTCCTCCGCGACTCGGAAGCTCCCCCGCTCCGCCACCCTCAGTCTCCGCCCGCGAAGGGGCTTCTAGTGTGTGGTAACCTTTCCTCCTTCACGGCTCCCTCCCACTGGTGCAGCTCCCATCCCTATTCTTTTGTCTCTGTTTATTCTTTTTTCTTTTGCCCTACCCTGGTACGTGGGGGAGTTTCTTGCCTTTTGGGAGGTCTGAGGTCTTCTGCCAGCGTTCAGTAGGTGTTCTGTAGGAGTTGTTCCACGTGTAGATGTATTTCTGATGTATCTGTGGGGAGGAAGATGATCTCCACGTCTTACACTTCCGCCATCTTCCCCCTCTCCATTTATATGTTTTACCTTGCGGCAATGACCCATACCTCCAGAACAAGCTTTAAAATTGTTGTGTTATTTGCAACCTTGTTCTGATCTTAACTTCAGTGGAAATAATTTTAATGTTTTAAAATTAAAAGTGACTAATATAAGTTTATACATGTATAAAAGCACATAGGAGAATTCTTATTCTAGCATATTTTTCTTCTACCTTGCAGTTTACAGTGATCAGTTTTGTTAAGTTGTTGGTTAAAAAGAGACATGAGGCTTTAGCGTAACCCTTAATAGTAGGAATACATTTTTTCACTGTATCATCTTTCTATCTCAAGCATTCCCATCATCACTGTGGACACATCGAAAGAGATGATGGTTCCAGTGACTTTCACTGTGGTTAACTGTTCACTCTGGAGGATAAGATGGCTACAGATATGGGCCATTTCAATTTTCCAAAATATTTTCTAACATGATCCACCTGGGATTTCCTTTCCAGTATTCTGGGGATTCGCTTTACCTCCCCCTGTTTCTTTTGTCCCATGTATTTCGCTTTTTCAGCTTATTCTTTTGTTTTGGAAGGGCATATTATTTTGTAACTTCATGAAAAAGGTAATGGGAGGCAAATTTCACGAGTTATTGTAAGTATGTAAATGTTTATTTTTATTTCCTCACTTAAGTGATAGTTTGCAAGTAGTAGAATTCTTTGGAAATAATTTTCCTTCAGAATTTTGAAGGTATTTTCCCACTGAATTCTAACTTCAAATGTTGCTGTTGAGAATTTCAAAATTATTCTCATTTTTTAAATTTGTTTTTCTTGTCTAATTCCTCTGGCTGGACATTGTAGTATGTTCTAATTCCTAATCCTATATATGTGGTCAAAGACCTGTTTTTCCTCCCATCCTGAAAATTTTTCGGTTACTTTTTTGGTCTCCAGTATTTAAAAAAAATAATGGTAATGCATTTTTATGTCTCTATTTTCACCTACTGTGTTGGTCCTTCAGTGAGCCCTTTCAAAATGGAAAATATTCTCATTTGGTTTGAGGAAATTTTCTTGGATCATTTCATTGATAAATTCCTCCTTTCTATTTCTGTTGCTTTTTCTGGAATTTTTATTATTTTTGTGTTGAACCTCCTGAACTTGTCTTTTGATTTTCTTATCTCTTCTCTCCTATCTTTAATCTCTATTTATTTGTTTGTTTGTTTTTACTTCTACTCACTGGTGATTTTCTTATGCCTCCCTCCTCCCTTACTTTAATTATCATGTTTTTAATTTCTAAGGCATTGTTTGTATTAATTTTTGTTACTGTATTGTTTTTGGCTCATGAATGCAGTATCTTCAAATATATTTCTATTTTCCATGTAGGATTAGAGGCTTTCCTCAGATGTCTTGTAAGCCTTAACTGTCTGCTCATAATTAATAATAAGGGACCAAAAAGTTGATGGGAAACTCCAAATGTGTGCATGAGGTTTACAGACTCTAAAATTGACTACTATATATATGGTGATGTGGGTGAACAAATTGTTAAGGAACCCTCAAAGTCAGAACCTGTAGATCTTTCATCTTGGGCTAGTCAGGTTCCCCAGAGAAGTCTTCTAATCTCCTTAAAGGGCACGACTTTGACTGCTGGGTACTGAGAGCTGAGCTGGGGACTGGGACTAGAGTGTGCAGTATGAGCATTTAGTTATCAATGTATATAAACTCATTAAATCTCTTATTTTCACATGGTACTTAGAACTTCAACTATGCTGGTGTCTCCCAGAAATTAACCTGCAGTCTTTTGCTATGATAGTGCAGGAGCAGTTCCCTAGGGGTTAAGGGTAGAACTGGGAATCTAGAAAACATTTCCACTTATGGAATAAAGTAATCCTCTTTACTTAAGTGCTGTAACTGCCCCTGCCCCAATTGTGCTTAATTCCATTAATTTATATGATGCTTTTGAGCATTCTGGGGAGTAAATCATCTTGTTTCTCAACTACTTTTAGTTCAGAGACCAACATCTGCAATGTATCTTTAACACATTTGCTTTCCAGTTGCCAATATTTTGTTCCTCTCCTCTTCCCCTTCCTCATGAGGCTATTTATTTTAAAATTTTCTTTAGTGTAATTTTACTGGGATTCCAGTAAAGGGGCTTAAATAGACATTTCTTCAGTGTGACATCTTAACCTAAGAATTTTTAAAAATGTGTTGCAAAGATTTTTTTTTACAAATAACATGTCAGTCAAGAAATCTGAATTGATAAGACAAATTCTGAATAAAGTTTAAAGGAAAGGCATTGAAAGAGATTTGACTTAAAAATCTTTGTCTCAGTGATTGTTTTAAAACAAAAATATAATTAGTCTACATTGTCTTGTTTCATGGTGTAGTGTAATATTTTCTTCCCTTTTAATGGATGGCCTCATTCTCAGGCTAAATTTGGTGTCAGTTAATTTACATATGGCAGACAAGGCAAAAAGCTAACAAGATGTCCTATAGTTTTATCACTCTCCAGTTCCACGTATTTAGGTTAATGACACATTCAAAATTTCTATCTTGGTTAAAGTCTTATGGAGGATGATGTGTCTAGTAGCAAGCTAGAAAATTCTTTATTACCTAAAATATATGAGCACTTTAATGTACAAAGGAGATCCGATAGGTTGCCCCTTTCTCCCTTACTAATCAAAAGCTAATTTTATTCAGTTAAAAGGCAAAATCATACTCATCTTCAGGGAATGAATCATAATTGATCTTGGCCAATCCCTGTAATTTCATGCTTCTTGCCTGTGATTTGTTTAGGGGTGGGTGTGAGACCCTGTTTTGCCGACGAAATGTAAGGGAGAGTCTGATGTAGAGTTTATGAGAAAGATTGTTCTCTCCCTGATTAAAAAACAGAAACCAGAACAAGTTCTCTGTCCTTTCCTTTCTTGGATTTTGTCATGTAAATGTGGGATGCTTGAAGCTGTGCTGGCCATCTTGTAACCCTGAGGTGAAAGTCAGAACATGGAGGAATGGAACACTCATATGGTAAAGCTGAAAAATTAACCAGCTCTAGAACTGCTTGCCTCCAGACTTCTTTTTATGTGACTTAATTTAATATGCTTATGATTTAAGACAGTTTTACACAGTTATTCTACTTTAAGCCAAAAATATTTTAACTGGCAAAAGTGGTAAAATGCAGGGTGTTTGGTGGTCATCAAATGATGAGGTGGTAATCAATATCTTTAAATCTGTTTTATCATTTACAAATTGGAGTTAATACCCACCACTTAAGTTTTTTTATGAGAATTAAATGAGGTAGTACATTTAAAATGAGATAAGGTGATTTTTCTCGGTTACTGGCACCTGGTAAACTCTAAATAAATAGTAGTTAACATTATTTTAAATTAATTAAGACCTTTACCTCCTTTCATTTTAATAACTTTCTTAATAATACTCATTATTTAGCCTAATGAAACTATACACTTTGGAGGCAAGCACAACCTTATATGTACTTTTTCACATCCAGTATGAGGCACGTGATAAATGCTCCAAAAAATTAATAAAACAAGTGAGCATAGTAGACATATGATACATTCATTAAATCAATGAATAATTCATTAAATCAATGAATAATTCATTAAATAATGAATAAAAGAATAAATAGGAGTGAGTAAACTGGTGAGTGTCAATTGTTTCTATGACGATTGGTTGCCCTAAAATGTTAGAAGAAATGGTGACATGGTATCCAAATAAATTCTGTGAAAAATTTGATAGATACAGTTCCTCTAGAGAACTTAGGATAGCATGATAATGTGAACTCTTCATAGAACACTGTGTCATGTCTCTTACCACTGATAAAGTAGTTCACTGCATCATGGGAAATATCCCGGAACTCCTCATGGGAAATCTCTTTGAATTGTGTTAAGGACAGACCTTGTCTCTCACTCTATCTGGAACCTTATCAGAGAATCTTACAGGCTTATGTAGCATCAAATTTCAATTTATATAATACACATTTAGCATTTTGCCATAAACAGAACTCCTTAAAACAAATGGAATGTACCAGAGAGTTTTCCACAGAACAAGGTGTTCCTCATAAAAGCCTGTGACCTCTGTAATTCTCTTCCCCTTCTGAACTAATGGGCTCATTCTGGGCACCAAGCAGAGTTCCAACTCCAATGTCATCAACTGCTGGTCCCAATCTTATCACAACAGTTTGTATTTTCAAAGGAAATACATAAAATTGAAAGATAATATTCTTTTCTTTTGCTCACAGGAAACATGTACTGTGTTTTTCACTGAGAAATTCTGGCTCACATAATTCTTGACATTACAACTGATCTCAAAGCCCATCCTTGTTTTGGAACTTTTTGAAAGCTTGATTGCAAGTTCTGCAGAAATCATAGTGCAAAAAGCAAGAACTCAAAACTTCATGATGTTTTTGATGCTGGTTCAACAGAATCCAAGGTACCACAGGTCAAATTAAAGGAAATGACTTAAACCAATGATTAAATTTGTGTAAAGTCTTCTGGAAAGAAGTAAATGATTTATGTCTAAATATTTTATGAACCTAAAGACTGAATCTGAGAGAAATGCCTTTGAAAAGCCAAAGTCATCGAAGAATTAACGCTGTAGTTTCTTTGGTTGCTCTTCTGGAAAACCATTGAAAGCTTATGGGTATACATCTGTGGTTAAGGGAAAAAAGCCACTAATGGGACAGTGCCATACAATTTCTTCATCTTGTAGATGAGCTGAAAGATGGTCCTTGTTAAGTCTTTAAGCGTCAGTCGGTGGAAGACTCATCTTGTGGTCTGATAAGGACAAATGTCTATTCACAAACTTGTGAATCAGTAATGACAGAAGGGAGAGTGTGGTTGATTTAGGTAGAACCTGACTGCATTGAGGATATTTTCAGCTGTGGTAAAACTAGTACAAGGAGGGCTTAAACTCTAGTGTGAGAGAATATTCAGCTGAAGAGTTTGTGAAGCAGAGTATGCAAAAAGTATGAGAATGACAGTTTCACTCTCTGTATTGTATTTGGAGATTTTTTTTTGCATGTTCATGATGGAGGTGTGCATGACAATATCTTATCCTCCTAAAATTGTTGCAAAGCTTTAAGTGAAATTATGTCTGTCATAAAGACTCAGTAATTGTCATTATATGTGCAGCAAAAATAGTTATTCTACAGAGGCAATTATTTAGATTATCTTTGGATCAGACAGCTATGAAAGGAGCAAGTCAGCCATTCTATCTCAGACATCGATGATTTACTGATTCTGATTTTTATAACAAGATAGAGTGATGAAAGAATGCTGACATTTAAAGAGAGAATTACCTTTCATTCCACATCTATCAAGGCTTCTTTAAAAGCACTAGAAAATGTTCAGCAAAGTTGAAGACAATGCTGATCATTAGACACTTAGAGTTCATTGCCATATAGTGTGTCTGAGATTGTGCAGAAGTTACCTGGTGGCCTAGTCTGTCTCAAAAACTCTCCCTTCCACTCTTCTCCTCCCCATTACATGTTGCCAACTTTAAATTGCATTCTTTCAAAATTTCCAACAAGGATTAGTTATGGTTGGCTACTTGAGAAGAAGTTGAATATATTAAAAGACATATTATTTTCAAAA
Organism: Mesoplodon mirus; assembly: GCF_964341445.2. Lineage (NCBI taxonomy): Eukaryota > Metazoa > Chordata > Mammalia > Artiodactyla > Ziphiidae > Mesoplodon > Mesoplodon mirus. The sequence goes on from NC_138992.1 coordinate 50,085,073, forward strand.
TTTCAAGGGGTACGTTTTAGACAGAACACAGAAAAACAGAAAGAAAAGAAAGTCTTTCAAAGTTGCATGGAGGGGCACAGGAAGATATGAACCCATCTTCAGAAACAGGAATATAATTAACATAGCACAAAGACGCATCGTCTGGGCCCCAAAGTCAAAAATAATACATTTTCTGAAAAAAATATAAAGGTAAGTCTTTCAGGGACTCACTTAAAATTTATATTTTCTTCTTATCTTGGGGATGACAATTTTCTCAACTTGCTTTCTTAGTGGTGAAAATTATTTCCAAATGCTCGACTTTCTTTTAAATGTTATCTATCTGATGGAGAGGACAAAATGTCAATGTGTCCCAAAGTTTTATTTTGTTTGAGCCAATCTCAAGAAGCAGTTCTTTCAATCAGTATAAAATTCTCACCTTACTGTACCCTAATATTTCCATCTTCCTATCTGAGCTGTTGCATTTGGATTTTTTTTACTGGTATTTCAAACTCAGCATGTACAAGATTGAACATCTTCTGTATCAAATCTTCTATACTTTTACCTCTCAGTAAGTGGCATCAATATCTTTCCAGCAATGTAGACTCACACTTAAGAGCCATCTTTGAGCCCTTCCCCCTCCCTCCTGCATATTCAATTGGTAATCTAAATTCTATTCATTCTAACTTGACAGTGTTTCTCACATTTCTTCTTTCTTTTCCGTTGCCACATCTACTTTCCTAGTACAAGTCCTTAACTTCTTCTTTTTTTAATTAACAAATTTAATCAGTTATACATATACATATGTTCCCATATCTCCTCCCTTTTGCGTCTCCCTCCCGCCCTCCCTATCCCACCCCTCCAGGCGGTCACAAAGCACCGAGCTGATCTCCCTGTGCTATGCGGCTGCTTCCCACTAGCTATCTACCTTACGTTTGGTAGTGTATATATGTCCATGCCGCTCTTTCGCTTTTGTCACAGCTTACCCTTCCCCCTCCCCATATACTCGAGTCCATTCTCTAGTAGATCTGTGTCTTTATTCCTGTCTTACCCCTATGTTCTTCATGACATTTTTTCCCCTTAAATTCCATATATATGTGTCAGCATACAGTATTTGTCTTTCTCTTTCTGACTTACTTCACTCTGTATGACAGACTCTAGGTCCATCCACCTCATTACAAATAGCTCAATTTCATTTCTTTTTATGGCTGAGTAATATTCCATTGTATATATGTGCCACATCTTCTTTACCCATTCATCCGATGATGGACACTTAGGTTGTTTCCATCTCCGGGCTATTGTAAATAGGGCTGCTATGAACATTTTGGTACATGTCTCTTTTTGAATTATGGTTTTCTCAGGGTATATGCCCAGTAGTGGGATTGCTGGGTCATATGGTAGTTCTATTTGTAGTTTTTTAAGGAACCTCCATACCGTTCTCCATAGTGGCTGTACCAATTCACATTCCCACCAACAGTGCAAGAGTGTTCCCTTTTCTCCACACCCTCTCCAGCATTTATTGTTTCTAGATTTTTTGATGATGGCCATTCTGACTGGTGTGAGATGATATCTCATTGTAGTTTTGATTTGCATTTCTCTAATGAGTAAAGATGTTGAGCATCCTTTCATGTGTTTGTTGGCAGTCTGTATATCTTCTGTGGAGAAATGTCTATTTAGGTCTTCTGCCCATTTTTGGATTGGGTTGTTTGTTTCTTTCTTATTGAGCTGCATGAGCTGCTTATAAATTTTGGAGATTAATCCTTTGTCAGTTGCTTCATTTGCAAATATTTTCTCCCATTCTGAGGGTTGTCTTTTTGTCTTGTTTATGGTTTCCTTTGCTGTGCAAAAGCTTTGAAGTTTCATTAGGTCCCATTTGTTTATTTTTGTTTTTGTTTCCATTTCTCTAGGTGGTGGGTCCAAAAGGATCTTGCTGTGATTTATGTCATAGAGTGTTCTGCCTATGTGTTCCTCTAAGAGTTTGATAGTTTCTGGCCTTACATTTAGGTCTTTAATCCATTTTGAGCTTATTTTTGTGTATGGTGTTATGGAGTGATCTAATCTCATACTTTTACATGTCCCTGTCCAGTTTTCCCAGCACCACTTATTGAAGAGACTGTCCTTTCTCCACTGTACATTCCTGCCTCCTTTATCAAAGATAAGGTGACCATATGTCCGTGCGTTTAACTCTGGGCTTTCTATCCTGTTCCATTGATCTATCTTTCTGTTTTTGTGCCAGTACCATACCGTCTTGATTACTGTAGCTTTGTAGTATAGTCTGAAGTCAGGGAGCCTGATTCCTCCAGCTCCATTTTTCGTTCTCAAGATTGCTTTGGCTATTCGGGGTTTTTTTGTGTTTCCATACAAATTGTGAAATTTTTTGTTCTAGTTCTGTGAAAAATGCCAGTGGTGGTTTGATAGGGATTGCATTGAATCTGTAGATAGCTTTGGGTAGTAGAGTCATTTTCACAATGTTGATTCTTCCAATCCAAGAACATGGTACATCTCTCCATCTATTTGTATCATCTTTAATTTCTTTCATCAGTGTCTTATAATTTTCTGCATACAGGTCTTTTGTCTCCTTAGGTAGGTTTATTCCTAGATATTTTATTCTTTTTGTTGCAGTGGAAAATGGGAGTGTTTCCTTGATTTCACTTTCAGATTTTTCATCATTAGTGTATAGGAATGCCAGAGATTTCTGTGCATTAATTTTGTATCCTGCAACTTTACCAAATTCATTGATTAGCTCTATTAGTTTTCTGGTAGCATCTTTAGGATTCTCTATGTAGAGTATCATGTCATCTGCAAACAGTGACAGCTTTACTTCTTCTTTTCCGATTTGGATTCCTTTTATTTCCTTTTCTTCTCTGATTGCTGTGGCTAAAACTTCCAAAACTATGTTGAATAAGAGTGGTGAGAGTGGGCAACCTTGTCTTGTTCCTGATCTTAGTGGAAATGCTTTCAGTTTTTCACCATTGAGGACGATGCTGGCTGTGGGTTTGTCATATATGGCCTGTATTATGTTGAGGAAAGTTCCCTGTATGCCTACTTTCTGCAGGGTTTTTATCATAAATGGGTGTTGAATTTTGTCGAAAGCTTTCTCTGCATCTATTGAGATGATCATATGGTTTTTCTCCTTCAATTTGTTAATATGGTGTATCACGTTGATTGATTTGCATATATTGAAGAATCCTTGCATTCCTGGAATAAACCCCACTTGATCATGGTGTAGGAGCCTTTTAATGTGCTGTTTGATTCTGTTTGCTAGTATCTTGTTGAGGATTTTTGCATCTATGTTCATCAGTGATATTGGCCTGTAGTTTTCTTTCTTTGTGACATCCTTGTCTGGTTTTGGTATCAAGGTGATGGTGGCCTCGTAGAATGAGTTTGGGAGTGTTCCTCCCTCTGTTATATTTTGGAAGAGTTTGAGAAGGATAGGTGTTAGCTCTTCTCTAAATGCTTGATAGAATTCACCTGTGAAGCCATCTGGTCCTGGGCTTTTGTTTGTTGGAAGATTTTGTATCACAGTTTCAATTTCAGTGCTTGTGATTGGTCTATTCATATTTTCTATTTCTTCCTGATTCAGTCTTGGCAGGTTGTGCATTTCTAAGAATTTGTCCATTTCTTCCAGGTTGTCCTTTTTATTGGCATAGAGTTGCTTGTAATAATCTCTCATGATCTTTTGTATTTCTGCAATGTCAGTTGTAACTTCTCCTTTTTCATTTCTAATTCTATTGATCTGAGTCTTCTCCCTTTTTTTCTTGATGAGTCTGGCTAATGGTTTATCAATTTTGTTTATCTTCTCAAAGAACCAGCTTTTAGTTTTATTGATCTTTGCTATCGTTTCCTTCATTTCTTTTTCATTTATTTCCGATCTGATTTTTATGATTTCTTTCCTTCTGCTAACTTTGGGATGTTTTTGTTCTTCTTTCTCTAATTGCTTTAGGTGCAAGGTTAGGTTGTTTATTCGAGATGTTTCCTGTTTCTTAAGGTAGGATTGTATTGCTAAAAACTTCCCTCTTAGAACTGCTTTTGCTGCATCCCATAGGTTTTGGGTCATCGTGTCTCCATTGTCATTTGTTTCTAGGTATTTTTTAATTTCCTTTTCAATTTCTTAAGTGATCACTTCGTTATTAAGTAGTGTATTGTTTAGCCTCCATGTGTTTGTATTTTTTACAGCTCTTTTCCTGTAATTGATATCTAGTCTCATAGCATTGTGGTCAGAAAAGACACTTGATACAATTTCAATTTTCTTAAATTTACCAAGGCTTGATTTGTGACCCAAGATATGATCTATCCTGGAGAATGTTCCATGAGCACTTGAAAAAAATGTGTATTCTGTTGTTTTTGGATGGAATGTCCTATAAATATCAATTAAGTCCATCTTGTTTAATGTATCCTTTAAAGCTTGTGTTTCCTTATTTATTTTCATTTTGGATGATCTGTCCATTGGTGAAAGTGGGGTGTTAAAGTCCCCTACTCTGATTGTGTTACTGTCGATTTTTCCTTTTATGACTGTTAGTATTTGCCTTATGTATTGAGGTGCTCCTATGTTGGGTGCATAAATATTTACAATTGTTATATCTTCTTCTTGGATCGATCCCTTGATCATTATGTAGTGTCCTTCTTTGTCTCTTCTAATAGTCTTTATTTTAAAGTCTATTTTGTCTGATATGAGAATTACTACTCCAGCTTTCTTTTGGTTTCCATTTGCATGGAATATCTTTTTCCATCCCCTTACTTTCAGTCTGTATGTGTCTCTAGGTCTGAAGTGGGTCTCTTGTAGACAGCATATATGTGGGTCTTGTTTTTGTATCCATTCAGCCAATCTGTGTCTTTTGGTGGGAGCATTTAGTCCATTTACATTTAAGGTAATTATCGATATTTATGTTCCTATTCCCATTTTCTTAATTGTTTTGGGTTCGTTATTGTAGGTATTTTCCTTCTGTTGTGTTTCTTGCCTAGAGAAGTTCCTTTAGCATTTGTTGTAAAGCTGGTTTGGTGGTGCTGAACTCTCTCAGCTTTTGCTTGTCTGTAAACGTTTTAATTTCTCCATCAAATCTGAATGAGATCCTTGATGGGTAGAGTAATCTTGGTTGCATGTTTCTCTCCTTCATCACTTTAATTATGTCCTGCCACTCCCTTCTGGCTTGTAGAGTTTCTGCTGAGAGATCAGCTGTTATCCTGATGGGGATTCCCTTGTGTGTTATTTGTTGTTTTTGCCTTGCTGCTTTTAATATGATTTCTTTGTGTTTCATTTTTGACAGTTTGATTAATATGTGTCTTGGCGTATTTCTCCTTGGATTTATTCTGTATGGGACTCTCTGTGCCTCCTGGACTTGATTAACTATTTCCTTTCCCATATTAGGGAAGTTTTCAACTATAATCTCTTCAAATATTTTCTCAGTCCCTTTCTTTTTCTCTTCTTCTTCTGGAACCCGTATAATTCGAATGTTGGTGCGTTTAATGTTGTCCCAGAGGTCTCTGAGACTGTCCTCTGTTCTTTTCATTCTTTTTTCTTTATTTTGCTCTGCAGCAGTTATTTCCACTATTTTATCTTCCACCTCACTTATCCGTTCTTCTGCCTCAGTTATTCTGCTATTGATCCCATCTAGAGTATTTTTCATTTCATTTATTGTTTTTTTTTTTTTTTTTTTTGCGGTATGCGGGCCTCTCACTGTCGTGGCCTCTCCCGTTGCGGAGCACAGGCTCCGGACGTGCAGGCCCAGTGGCCATGGCTCACGGGCCCAGCCGCTCCGCGGCATATGGGATCCTCCCAGACCGGGGCACGAACCCATATCCCCTGCATCAGCAGGCGGACTCTCAACCACTGCGCCACCAGGGAGGCCCCCATGTATTGTGTTTTTAATCGATGCTTGATTCATCTTTAGTTCTTCTAGGTCCTTGCAAGTCCTTAACTTCTGACCACCAATTCTAGGGTGTTTTCCAGCAACAAATTCTTTTTTTTTTTTTTTTTTTAACAGTTGCTGCAATATGCTCCTGTTGTACAATAGACAGATATTAGGTTGTTGGCCCCCATCCCTGGCACAGAGCTCCTAAAACCCTTGGAGTTTCCTGAGCTATAAGAGTAAAAAAGAAACTTCTTTTGTTCTAACGAGGTGACCCTTAAGGATCCCTAGATATCTTCAGGATGGGGTTTGGTCATCAGAAAGACCAAGCCATGATTAGAAGCTTAGAACTTTCAGCCCCACTTTCCTAGCCTCCAGGGAAGGAAGGGTCTGGAGATTGAGTTAATCACCAATGGCCGATTTTTTAATTAATTATGCTTATGTAATGAAACCCCTAGTTGATGGGGTTGGGAGAACATCTGGGTTGGTGAACATATCCATATGCCAGAAGGGTACACACTCCAACTCTAAGGTGACAGAAGCTCCTGCACTCAGGACACTTCTGAACCTTGCTCTGTGTGCCTCTTCATCTGGCTGGTCATTTGTATCTTTATAATATCTTTTATAATAAACCAGTAAACATAAGGAAAGTGTGTTTATTTATGAATGGCAAGTAATTGAACTGAGAAGGGGGTCATGGGATGCCCTAATTTATAGCTAGTTGGTCAGAAGTATGAGAGACCCAGAATTTGCGACTGGCATCTGAAGTGGGAGTGGTTTGTGGGTCACATGGGTCTTCCTGCTGACACTCAGGACCCGAATGAAAGGGCACCCAATAGGGTCTACTGACCATTTCCAAATCTTTGACAAAATTTCCACATATTATCCATCTTCATTTCACATAAAATGCCAAGAACCAGCACCTTGTGAATATCAGACTGGAAAACAATATACCATTGAATATGTATTATTGCTGCTGTATAGAAACTATAAAATAAATCAGAAATCTGGAAAAAAGCCATAATTAGATAATCCCTAAAATTGTATTTATTATATTTTCTACTAAATCTAGCCCATATATTGAATTCTAAGCGTGTCAGGCCTTTAACATTTTTAGTAGCATTATTTGAAAATCCTTTTAGTTCCCTGGAATAAGCAAACTAAGATCATCTGATTTTAATTAGCTTAGCCAAGACATAGTGAGTTAAGATGGTCAGTGAAAATTAATACCAATTTTTAGGGAATAAAATAAATCATGCTCTGGTCCTTTCCAAAATACCTTTTCTTGATAGTTATGACCTCAGACAAGCTAGTTCTCCTAAATGATTCAGTAAATAAACTTGATCTTACTCAAAGCTTCTCAAAAAATTTTAACCATGGAAATCCTTTTAATTGTACTGCCTATTAAAACAAATGGTATAGAATTTGGAAACCCTACACATAAAAGAATTAGTGAAAAAATTTTGTCCTATAAAGTAGAGACTCAGATGATTTCTTTTATTCAAGGAATGTTTATATGCCCACTATTTGCCAGGCAAAAACTTTTCAGTACTTCAAATGTAATCTAAGGATGGAAGTGGGAAATAATCTGATAAATAGGAAGCTACAGCATCAGAGCCCATTCAACATGATTAATCCTGTCTACACAGTGTTGCTTTCCCTGTACCTGGAAGAAATACCATGAATCAGTGTAAACTTTACATGATACAGTTTCAGTTGAGATTAAAGACAGAACTACCAAAGAGACCAGGTCAGCATTGTACCTCATGTAGGGCCAAACTTACCTTTATAACTGGCCTAGTTAAAAATTACTTAATCAATGAATTTACTAAATATATTTATAAAAAGAGAATCCTAGGCTATTGACTTTAAGCTTAAGAGGAAAACTCAGATTAACTGGTTTTAGGTTCAAGAAACTTTTCACAACTGACTTCCTGCCAAATTGTTAATGAATATGCAGACCTGATCAGATGCAAAAGTAGTGATTCTTCTGTTCAACTTGGTTTGCGTTTCCCTGAATGTTATCAATGATGACACTGCACTGATTGATCTATCTAACTAACCATTTTTTGGGGCCAGAGAGCTTTTCAAGAGATGAAGCCACATGTCACCTTCACAAGCAAGAGTCTTGGGAACTGTTCCTAACTGAGGTTGATGGTGGGGTTGCAGAGGTGCTGCAGCCTCCCTAGAAATCCACTTCCAAACAGCAGCTGAGGAGCTGCAGGGAGGGCCCTCCTTACAGCCCCTTATGCTGATTGGAGGAGGCTGTGGGAGAAAGCTTGGAGCAAAAGGAAGAAATGTGCAGGCTGATGAGGGGCAAATTCAACTTTGGAAGCCTTGAGATCTCATCATTGCACCTGGAATTCTGCCATGGGGGGAAAATACATCCCTGCTGGATGAAAGAAAATGTTGAATTTAACTCATCTTAAATCCTACATTACCATTAGCATGGTCCTCATCAATGTGTAATCATTGAGTACCTACTGGGTACATGCCCTTTAACTAGGGAATATGCAGCTCTTATAAACCATGGAAAAATCATGGAGAATTTTTAGGAGATTTAACAGAGAAATGAGTAGTCACATATTAAGCATAAATATTATATGTAAATACACACATCCGTGTAAAATGAATGAATATTGATAGCCAAATGGCTATTTTGGCTTTGAATTAGTGTCCAGATTTGAAATGACATGTTCAAATTGAGGACAAGTAATCATCAGTTTATAGTTAAAACAATACTATATATATTTTTAAATTTTGTAATCTTTTTCAATAGTTACTGAACTAATTACCGTTACATTAAGCTTAAGAAATAAATGCCATTTAATAAAGATGGGTTGTGAAGCTATTTTAGGTCCTCAGAGTGCTATGTTGTTTAAGTCCAGAGCATTATTATACTCTCTTCCCACCAGTGGTCCCACGAATCTCTGAGACCACCCCGATAACAGTGACAAACACTGTTGGTTAATATCTGTAGGCTCTCTGGCCTCTTACTTACAGGCAAACTCTTTGGAAATGGAAATATTAAGGGCAAAGTGAACTATACTTATGGTCCCCTCAGAATTCTGGTTCTCTAAACTTCTCAGCAAGTTAACTCAAATAAGATTCAAACAAGGAGGAGGTTAGAGAAAAATTATATGTCTTTTGGGGAAGAGGAGCTGCTTTCTTTAATTTGAAATCTTGCCTCCCCTCTGTCTGGGAGTTGTCCCCTTGTAACACCCCTGCCCTCCTCTGGCTCTATCCTAGGCCTGGTTAAAGGCCGTGGGCCTCTGCCCATGGTCACCATGGTAAGCAAGTTTAACTAAGTGCAGGCTCACTCTTCTTTACTGCCACCCGCCATTCAATATACAGAATAGTTTCCTCAAACCTTGTTACACAGCTCGGTGTAATTTAATAATGTTGCCAAATATACACCAAATATGACTTTTCCCAAGGTCCAGAGAGATAGCACATAAGAAGCTAAAGCATTCCTAAAAGAACCCCTCTTGGTCACATTCATATTCCTCATCTGGCTCCTTCCATTCCATGTTTCATTTTTCTGATTTCTGCTTTGCAAATATACACCCTCCTTTTAGGAACCGTGCCTCTTAACCACAGAGGTCGATCTCCTCCCGCAATCCATTCTTCTCTTCCACAGAAGTACATTTTCTTCAGATCTGAGACATTCATTTCAAAGTAACATTGTTGGTGAGCTGGGAGAGAGAGTCAATGGTCTGTGTTGACATTTACTAAGTAGCTTGGCAACAGCCAGGATGGGCATGAGTCCTCCAGGACCAGTCAACCTGAGAGAGCACTGTGAGTTCATGGAATGGCAGCTTTTTTTCCCAACTGTACAGTGAGGAATACTTAAAACACTCACACACACACACACACACACACACACACTACCTCCCAAAGCACATCTCAATTCTGATAGATAGTGACTTTCAATTCTACAATAAAATAGAGAAATATTTTTCTCATTCATGACCATACTTCACATTTTTTTAGGCTAAACAAAAAATGCTATTTCCCTTCTTCCATTGTTTTAATGACTAATGCATTTTCTTCACAAAGACCCTACCAAAGCTCAGGGATTTCTTCAGGTTTTCCTGGGGGTAGAGAGGAGGTTTTACTCCTCAAGTTACCTTTTATTTTTCCACTTACATTTTTAGCACAATAACTTAGGAGATTCATTAATTCCTCACTTATTCATTGATTCATTCAACAGACATTTGTTGAGTGCCACTATGAGCTACTTGGTACTTGGGGGAAATATGAACATAAACAAGATATGCTTTCAGTCCACAAATAGCTCACAATGTAATTAACTATAATACCATATGGAAAGTGCCATAGAAGGTGCTAGGTGGGCATGGAGAAAGTTCCAATTAAATTTTCCTTGGAGAGTCACGGCTCTATTTCCCATTTATTTTCATTTAATAATGGGAAGTAGCAATTCAGTTGTGAGAGAAACATTTATTTTTTCATTATTATATATTCGTACTGCACTATCTCTCAGAGTTCATATCTGGATTTTGGAGAGGTATGTGTGTTCCCTTCAACAATCCTCTGTGTTCAATTGGAAGAAGAAATTGCCATGCCTTCAACTTAGAGTAATGGGTGATGCTGCAAAGGATGTCTAGACTTGAAAGACCCCAGTCACCTGGGTATATTCCGAAACTTTTTCATTTCATCTTAAGGATTAATGATTCTTACATCATAAGTATCAGTTAATTTCATCAACTTCATGCTTGCAAAAAAGCTGCCTCCTGTGGTGCACATATGGCCACTCTCTCATTACTGTAACTCTCCTAGGCCTCCTGCTTTTCTTCTGGATCCACAGCTTTCTCTTGTTGGGAGAGAGGAAAGGATCAAATATGGGGAAAGGTCAGTGATGGTGTGAATGTAAAATCCATTCATCCATTTATCCTTTGAATATTTGTTAAGTACTTGCTATGGAGAGGGCATATGTGGTAGGCTCTGAAGATATTGTTCAGTAATAACAAACACAGATAATGTGGCACACTGCTAGTTGTCCCCCTAGATTTAATCTCCCCTTCTTTCCTAGTATAGGTGGTTGCTAGCTAAAGCCTACATTTCTCAGACTCTTTTGCAATTAGTAGTGACCATGTGACTAAGTTGTGGTTGATAGGTTGTGAGCAGAAGCAAAGTTTTCTTCTTAGGGAATCTCACCTATTAAAGTACTATTGAACGTGTGCTGCTCTGGTTCTTTTCCTCTTCTAATTGACAGAGAGATAGTAAGAAATTGGCAGCCCTCGAGTCAGAGATAGAGGTCTTATGTTGAGGAAAGCAGAGCTATCCCACAAACTCTGGATTGCCTTCATCTAAAATGTTATACAAAAGAGAAATAGACTTGCAACATGTATAAGTTGAATTATTTGTGGTTCTCTTTGTTAAAGCATTTTAGTCTTTTCCTGAATTAACACCATCTCTGCCTTCATGGAGTTTACAAACTACAAGGAAACTTAGACGTTAATCAAGTAATCTCAAAATAAACATATACTTACAAACTGAGATAAAAAATTATGAAAGAAGAGCTTCCCTGGTCGCGTAGTGGTTGAGAGTCTGCCTGCCGATGCAGGGGACACGGGTTCGTGCCCCGGTCCGGGAGGGTCCCACATGCCGCAGAGCGGCTGGGCCCATGAGCCATGGCCGCTGAGCCTGCGCATCCGGAGCCTGTGCTCTGCAACGAGAGAGGCCACAACAGTGAGAGGCCCGCGTACCGCAAAAAAAAAAAAAAAAAATTATGAAAGAAAAGAAAGTGGTATAGAAGAGCACATAATGAGGAGATTTGACAGTCTGAGGGTGTCAGGGAAGATGCGAGAAAGATCAAGAAGGGAGTGAACACAGTCTCTGAATATTTTAAAAATAGTGATTTTACATTAAACCATCTTTTGAAGGTCATAACCTAAATACCTTTCTGCATGAATTTTTCTGCCTGATGTGGTCTTTGGATTTGAGGGAGCAATTACAAATGTATATAGAATAGTTAAGTAAAGTAATGCAATAAAATGAAAAATATTTAGCATCTTCTAAGATACTAAATTAAGATGAATTATCAAACAACAGTGTATAGGTAAGTTGTATAAGCTATGTTGTATGAAAAGGAAAAATTCTGAATTCTGAACAGAAAAACATTATTAGTATTTAAATTACAATGCTCCACTTAAAAAGAAAAGGCAGAGTAAAATGTTTCTATAAGGTAAATCTACGTGGGCAAACATATGAGGATGCCTGAAGTACACAGAAAATCCAATAAAAAAAACTACAAGTATTTCTCTTATTACGGAAGAGAATGAGGTTATTTTTGGGCTAAGTTTTTGGCTTGTTGTCTACAATGATCAAATGCACTGACAAACTGTGCAACTTTCTGTTCCCTTTGTGCAGACTTAGAGCCAGAGACTAATTACAACTCATAGTGTGTACAGACAGTGAAGCTGGCATCAAATTAGAACACTGCTTCATGGGAGAACAGGAAACAATTTTTGAATGACAGACACACAAACGATTTTAGTAAGGTAATGCACAATTATGCAGTTTTACAACCAAGGGATATTGCATTGCTGGATGACAACAGACACAAAAATAAGAAAACCAGTGACCAACTCATTGATTAAGAGTTGAGCATATCTGATTATTATAGTTTAATTCCACTGTGGTCTGAGAGCAGACACTGTATGATTTCTGTTCTTTTAAATTTGTTAAGATGTGTTTTATGGCCCAGAATGTGTTCTATCTTGGTAAATGTTCCATGTGAGCTTGAGATGATTATTCTATACAGATTTTTGTTTCTGTTATATCTAACATGTGGATAATTTGGACTTGGCAACAGAGGGAATTCACTAGATCCTTAATATTAATCTAGAACATATCTGCTTAATCACATTTGGTCCCAAAATTTTAAAAAAAGCAACTAGTCATTATGGTAAAGAGTAGCTATTTACCCCGCATTACTTTTACATATTAAACTGTTTTCCCATTTTACTTCATGATGGAGCATCTTCGTTTCACCAGATTAAGAGGTAATTGTGTAGAAGAAATAGATATGTCAAGTAAAACTGATTTTTTTTTTTTTTTGCGGTACACGGGCCTCTCACTGCTGTGGCCTCTCCCGCCACGGAGCACAGGCTCCTGATGCACAGGCCCAGCAGCCATGGCTCACGGGCCTAGCCGCTCCATGGCATGTGGGATCTTCCTGGACCGGGGCATGAACCCGTGTCCCCTGCACTAGCAGGTGGACTCTCAACCACTGCGCAACCAGGGAAGCCGTAAAACTGACTTTTGTAAAATTATTGTCTTGGCTAATTAGTTCTCATGCTAAATTAAATATTATTTTCTTTTAATGCTCCTGGGACAAAAGAAAATATTCATTGGGAGGAAGAGAGAAGCATGAAAAATATATGAATAGTTAAAAGTATTGATGGCGAAATAGCCATGAACATATTTATTTTCTATATAAGTGGAAAATTCTACCAGTGAATATAATCTTAATAATTATGATGATGATGCAATTTTCACTTTATTAGAAGTTACTGGAAGTGTTTTCCAAGAGAGTTCTGGTCATTTAAACAAATTTCTTTTGAGTGGAAATACTTTAACAGTAATGTTAACTAACATAGGTTTTAATTACTCCATTGTAAAAGGAGGAAGAATATGTGTTTCTGGAAAGCTAACTTTTAAAATAGGAAAGAAGAAATTTCAAAGAATTCATTGTATATATCACCCTCATCTGTTCTGACATAATTTTATTATGATATCAAAAGTCGTATCTAATTCAAGTTAAGTAACATTAATATCATAGTTCAGTTATGACTATTTCATAGAAATAAAAATTCATCACTTTGGAAATGAATTGTGATACTATATCAAGGGGAAAATAGAAAAAAACTAATAAAAATAGAAAGAAATACATTTGTTCAAGAAGCAAAACATATTTTTATACACTCAGTCCTATTGAAATATTATTTTATCATTTTCGAGGCATCCTTATAGGCATCAACACTGTTTTGTGACATAAAATCCATGTGAAAGCAGGTGTTTATTCAGTGGGTGCTTATGGAGCACCTACTCTGTGTCAGGCAATGCTAGGCATTGAAAATATGATGTTGGGTCAACAAAGTCACTGATATCTTGGAGTTTGTAGGAAGGAAGAAGAGCCAATATATTTGCTAGTTCTTAAATAGGAAGAAGTATGACTTATTAGAGGAGTTTGAAGTTGGTCAGTGTGGTTGAAGCACAGAGTGCAGGAGGGAGTCTGAGGCTGGAGAGAGGAATAGGCAGTGGTTTGCTGGTAAACTTGTCCTCTCAGAAAAAAAAAAAAAAAGCTCTGCTTTGTAACATTAGCCGATTTCCATAGGTTACTTGTCCCTATCACATGCAAGTTTAAACCACCAGTGGTTCAACAATCGGTTTGCAAAATTCCAGAAAATGTAACCATCTGCATGCTAGTGCCAGCCAGCTCCAACACACCCCTTTTCTCATCCAGGTGCAGATCACTGCACTCCTTGTATGCCATGACAAGGAGTTTATTATCTTAAAAAACACATAAAGCCATAGAAGGAATTGCATTTTTTTAAATGTAACTTTGGCAATAGTATGAAGAAAAGATTGGAGAGAAATAGGATAAGATGTAATGAAATAAGTTCTGAGGCTGTTGTTGCAGGGACCCAAGTGACAGAAGATGATGGCTTGGACACGGGTGATCAGGTGATGGAAATGGAGAAAGAGAAATAGGAAAACTCAAAAATGTTTTGAAGGTAAAATCAACAGGACTTAGTGATAGATTAGTGTATTAAAGAAGAGGATGGTGTCTAGTATAATATTTAGGCTTCTGACTTGCAAAATTGGATGGATGGTTTGGTGGTGAAATCAAGACAGAAAACCCTGGGGGAAAAGATCATGAAATCAATTTTGGATCTGTAGGTTTTGAGTTGCCTTTCAGATCTCCAAGTAAAATGTTGAGTGGGCAGTAAGATATGCATATTTGGAGATTAAGGAGAGGTCTGGGCTAAAGGTAACCTTTTGGGAGTCAAGGGTTCAGTTAGATGAGAATTGATACCACGTGCTTGTATTATTGCCTAGGAAGAAAATATAGAGTGAGAAAAACGAGGACATCTAGGAATAAGCCTTGAGGACTTACAGCATTTGAAGGTCAGGCAGAAGAGACTGAGCCAGCATGAGGGACCCCCATGGCCAGCAGAGTAGAAGAAAGGCAGGAGAGTGTGGTGTCACAGAAGCTGAGATAGAGACAAGGCTTCAGGATGAACAGAGGGAGCAATATTGCTGAATGTTGATTGAGGGAAAAACTTGTCCAAACTCACCCTGGGGACTGGGAGCCAAGCATTCTCACTCTGTATTAGCCGGGAACAAAATCTCAGTATAGTTAGGCCAAATAGAAAGAAGGATTATTACAAGGATACATAGATTTCATTAAGAAATAAAGACAGAATCTGGAGGATTGTTGGGAAATGAAACTGGAAGCTCTTAACTTTTATTATATGTCATTTTATTTTATTAGAAATGTTATGTTATATATAATATATTACATATAATTATATTAACTTTAATTGTTAGTTTACTATGGGTCAGACACTGCTCCATTTTACAGATGAGAAAATTGAGTTTTAAAGGATAAAGTAACTTGTTCAAGGTCACACTAGTTGATAAAGAGCTAAGGCTCAAGCTTAGGTTTAAGTGATTCTGAAGCTCATACTCTTTTTTTTTTTTTTTTTTTGGCGGCACGCGGGCCTCTCACTGTTGTGGCCTCTCCCATCGTGGAGCACAGGCTCCAGACACGCAGGCTCAGCGGCCACAGCCCACGGGCCCAGTCGCTCCACGGCATGTGGGATCCTCCCGGACCGGGGCACGAACCCGTGTCCCCCACATCGGTAGGCGAACTCTCAACCACTGCGCCACCGGGGAAGCCCTGAAGCTCACACTCTTGAAGGCTACACAGGTTGGCATGAATCAAGGGAGCTACTCACTCCATTGCCCTCTCTTTCAGGGGTCCACAGTCATTTCTGCTTCTCTCCATAGGAGTCCTCCAATCTCTTCTTTTTGATGTCTGGCTTCCTCAGCTTTAGCTAGCACATCACCCATCATAGCCTCAGCCCTGAATCTTCATGAACTCAGTCTCTGCACAACTAAATAACAAACCCCACAAAAGAATAAGATCAGCCCAGCTCATCTAGGATATAGAAGGAAGCCAGGTGCCCTTTCATGAACCAAACAGTGTGGCCAGGGATTGAGGTCACAGAACAGTAGGGATTTTAGGCAGGGACTGTTCCTTCAGAAGAGAGCCATGGGCATATAGAAACAAGATTGTCATCGGAGATACATTCTCAAGTTCTCAGTCTTTTGGTATCTTCAACCTTTCTTTTGGCTTTCTTCCTGAAACATATAAGCATGGTGTTCTCAGTATTAATTGAACAATTTTGATGGTAAATGACAGAAACCCAGCTAGAATTTACTTAAGCAGGAAGGGGATTTTTATGATAAGGATCTTGATGATCTCACAGATCTCAAGGGAAAGAATGTTGCTGGGTGTCAGGAACAACCAGAAGCAAGAATCTAAATGTTGCTAGTACACTGACCTTCTTTTCTTTCTTTCTGTCAGTCTTTAATCTCTATATGCCTCTTAATACTAACTTCATTTGTCTTTCTCATTGCAGGTTGCTTTTCAACACATGATGAAAAACTTGGTTTCCAACTTATTTTACAGCTTAGAGTTTCAACCGCTGGAATGAAACTGACTTGCTATTTCTCTGGTAGGAAACCTAAAACTCCCATGGTAGGGATACTCTGGCTCACTTTGGTAAATTAGCCACTCTTCATTCATACAAATGATTTGTGGGGTTGAGCTCTTTGGATCAATTTGGATTAGATTTACCCTTGACCAATTAGCTCTGACCATGAAATGGGTTATATAAGAACATGACATCTCAGAAAAACCCCATAAAAACCAAACTGCTTTGGGAGGAGATGGGAAGAGGGAACAGTTTTCAGGAGAAGAAGTTTTCTCCATTGTCCTGTTTCTGATGGGTGCCTCCCTCTGCTGCAGCTTGCACATGGCCCATCGAAGTCTGAGCCCTGACCCTTCATGAGCTCCATTCCCATGACAGTGCTGAGCTGACTGATTTCACCTCTCACCTTCCTTTTCACAGCCCAGCTTGTTGAAAGCAAAATCTATATTCATATTCATTTCCCTTATCTAAAAATCAGTTTTCTATCTACTGTAATTGGACTTACATTTTCATCACTCCAAGAAACTACGTTTGCCAAGGTTGTCACTGACTAATTCAATGAATAGTTTTCAGTCCATATCTCATAAGAACTCTCTTCAGTTCGTGTCATTGTTCACCAACTCCTGTGTGGCAGAAATTTCCAGTTTGCTTTCAGGATTGTTTTCCCCTTCTTAGTAAAATAGGGCTCTATTTTCAGCTGGACTCATGGTTGCCCAGAATTTGATGTACATTTCCCAGCCTCCTTTAAAGGCAGATATGGCCATATGGCAAAATTCTGCCAACAGATGGAAGAAGTGTAAAGTGTAGAGTAATGTCTTTCAAGGGAGCGGTGCTCCCTTCTTCAACGTGTCCTCCTTCCCCTGAGATGAATCTTGAGGAACCAAGCTGGACTATCAAGATGCTGGGCAGAATGCAGAAAGAGCTGGATTATAATGGAGCCCCCATACTGGTACCAGCTGCTTAGCTCCACACCTAGTTTATGTAAGAAAGAACTGTAACCTGCAGCTAAGTCTCTTCCTAACCAATATGTACTCTTCCTTGAAACTCTCTTCCCTTTCCTCTGTTTACTTTCTGTTATATCTGCTCTTTACTGGTCTTCCTCCTATTATTCTTTTTTTTTGAGTTTTTGAATTTTATTTTATTTACTTTTTTATACAGCAAGTTCTTATTAGTTATCCATTTTATACATTCCTCCCATTATTCTTGATTTTCCAATTCAGTCTTCTTTTCCTTGGTCCATCCCTTAATTATAGTCTCCAGGGTTCCATTCTGAGGTCTGTGCTTATTTGAAATATTCTATGTATGAAACCTCATCAATACCCACACTTTGAATGGCTATCTTATGCTGTTGACTCAGAAATATCAATGTCTCTCTTCTGACTCCAGACTCATGTATGTGCTTGGCCTCTGAATGGCTTCAACATTCTCTTCAGTTCCTCCTCCCAGTTAGTGACCCCACCATTTAGTCTGCTGCCTGAGAAAGAAGACTGAATTTCCCTGGACCTCCCTTTTCTGCTCTATTGAAGCTTCCATGTAGCAGATCTTCTTTTCTTGTTCATACTCTTTTCCACCTACTGGAAAAGACCAAAGTGGTCATTCTGAAAACAACATTGACACGTCACTACCCCAAATCACAACTCCTTTACTGACTCTCTGTTGCCTAAAGCATCTGGTCCATGGACCTTAATATTATATAATAGAAACTTCAGGGATGTGCCTTTTCCTCCAGACTTATTTTCAACAAATTCCCCTTCAGATTCTCAAACTCCAACAATACTGAATTATTCACATCTCCCCAGTGAGCCACACTGTCTCTTACTTCTACCCCTTGTAGGTATTGTATGCTTCAAAAATGCACTTTTTCTGTAGGGCATGCCTCTCATCTCCATTTCCTAATGAATTCCCACTTATCCTTCAAGACTCAACTCATAACCTATAATGGAAAATAATCTGAAAAAAGTTTATACATATAACTGAATCACTTTGCTATAAATTTGAAACTAACACAAGTAAATCAACTATATTTCAGTTTTAAAAAAAAGATAACTCAAAGATTCTTTTCTCTGAAAATCTTTCCCTGACATCTTCAGGTATATATAGATTGATACTTTTCTTCAAAGCTTCTACTAATTTCCTAAATATGCACAAGCCTGAATTATATCTGTTATGATGCTAATCATTACTTACACATCTGCAGCTCTTACTGGAGTGAAAACTTATCTTTTTATTTTTTATTTATTTAAAAATTTATTTATTTATTTATTTATTTATGGCTGCATTGGGTCTCTGTTGCTGTGCGTGGGCTTCTCATTTCAGTGGCTTCTCTTTGTTGTGGAGCCCGGGCTCTAGGCACATGGGCTTCAGTAATTATGGTACGCAGGTTCAGTAGTTGTGGTGCACGGGCTTAGTTGCTCTGCAGCATGCGGGATCTTCCTGGGCCAGGGCTCGAACCCATGTCCCCTGAATTGGCAGGTGGATTCTTAACCACGCACCACCAGGGAAGTCCCAGAACTTACCTTTTTATACCTGGAGTTTTGTCTTCTCCTGGCACACTGTAGGTATTTAATAAAGTGTTGAAATTATTCATTAATTTAAAAAGATAAAAATATAGGAAAACCAATTGTCTGTTTTTAGCTCTATGAATATAGAGCCTGATTATGACGTCACCAATAACAGTAGATGGAATGGGGTTGCTGCTCAGTGCACAATGATTCTCTGAGTGACCTTGACCATATTTCCATCCCTTTCACTCTCTACCCTTTATCCTTGACAGTGGCTGTTAATCCAAAGGTAGAGATGCTAACTGTGCCTGGGCCAGTAGGATGTTCCTTCCCTAGACATTTGACAATGAATGGAGATCTGCAGAAACTGAAGCTTCTCAGAGTTGAGTCACCTGATGTGAGTCCTAAGAGAGGAATTTCATGAGCAACCAACCTCGGTGATTTCCCTGGATCTGCTCTGATTTCTGTCCTCTGCAAGGTCTGTACTGCCTTTCCTTTGATTTTGTGAGCACCCCTTTAACACACTCTCCTAATTCATTTGGATTAGCTAGAGTAGGTTTCTTTCGCTGGAAAATGAAAGAATCTTAACCGAAGTGCCAGTTATAAAAGTACTGAAGGACGGCAAACATGATTGGCAGGTCCTCTGTTCCGTGGGTTAATGATTAGGTTCTTACAAACCCACACAGTGAAGCTCTTTGAGCAGACAGATTTTATAGCCCTCTAAGAGATTAGATTTAGCAGAAATAAAAGGGGACAAATACACAATCTTTTCCACAAACCATAATCAACTCAATTTAAATCATTTTTTTTCCTTTTCAGGTGTCCTATTCTCAAGTTTTTCATATAAAGAATATATCTTTTCCCTTTCAAGAAGCTGACTTTTCACTTCAAATTTAAAATGTCGCATCAAGTTAGTAAAGAATTTTGGCTTAAATTGTTCCTAGAGATTATGTCTACTTTCCCTCAATGCCAGTTAAAATGACATAGTCTGACAGAATGTAGTATCTGATGTTTCCATAGCAGCTGGCACTGAGCAGCTTTGCTTACTAATTAGCCTCACAGTACAGTCTGAAATACCCTCTACCCAAAGACCAGAGGTTAGAAGATACAGCCTTTTTGTAAACATAACTTTATATGACAGGAAACCAAAAAAAACAAAATTTACCTGGACAAAACAGAAAGGGGAAATGTGCTCAGCCAAAGCGTTAAATTCAAGCAGAGAGTTGGCAGAACACTGGGAAGAAAATATCCTCTCCTGATTTGTTATCACACACATACTCAGTGGAATACTTAATAATTAGAAGGAATTAAAGGCTTGTTTTTGTAATGCAGTTTGGCAGTTGGCATCTCCAATACTGAGGTCTTTAAATTTTGTCACAAGACATGATTTAACACTGATTTAGAGGACATATCCATCTGCTGGTTCAGTGACACCACTTCCTGTCAACAAGAACACTAATATTATAAAACTCTTCATGTACCCAGTAGTTATTTAACAAAGTAAGCTCAGCTCTCAGGAAATAGAAAATAATCCATCAAACCAAAGGGCTTAGTGAGAATTCAAAGCTGCAACATAACACCTAGGTACTTAAGCTTACCCTGAGCCCTATTTACGTATCTTTTGGACCCAATTCTAATTGGTATAAAAGTATAGTTTTATTGCTCCACTTAGGTGAGCAGCAAATCAGATATGATAGAAGGAAGCTAGAGAAAAGTAATAAAAAATAATTTCTATTACACTGACAGTGAGAGAAAGGGTAAGAAAATTTTAGAAAAAGCAATCATAAGACTACAAAACATGGACTTGTCTGGAGTCATTTCAAAGAAAGGCAAATGGGCTTATTCAGCTTAGTAGCCCCCGAGGCAACTCTGTATTATTATTGTTTGGGGCCTTTTTTTTTTATCCCGTTTTATATTCTGAAATTATAAGGAAAGATACTTTCTAACAATAATAATTTTAGAATGGCAGCTGTAAATTTAACTCCTGGACATAAGTACATACTGTGCACTGAAAAGAAAAAAAGGCAACAGCACCCAAAGAGAGGGTTATGGAGAGAATAATTGCACTTGGGTGGGCTCTGGTGTGAGGATGTGCCTATAAGTATCAGGCGAGAGGGTTGGGGCACAACAGAGCACATTCCGAATGCTGGCTGCTCTGTGGATGCCCTCACCCTTCCTGGTACAAGGAGGTGTTCTATGTCCTTGGAAATTAAGCAAGGGCAGGACTCCAGATGTCCGGGTGCTCTGGGATCTCTCTTCATCTCAGACTTTGTGACCCCATGGATACTTTCTAAAAAAGGTAAATCATTAAAATATAAATTGTGAAGACAAAACAAAAAAAAAAATGGAGAAGCAGGTGGTGGAAGGAAGGATCTCAAGTCACCGAGAAGAGTTTCCATCCAGTGTGGAGGCTTCTACTTAAGAATGTAGGGACATATTTATGTAACTTTCTATTAGAATTTATTGTAAGACTGAGTTGAGGCCTGGGGAGGGGAAAAGACTAAAAAAAGAAGAGCGATGAGTCCCAGGAAACATAATAGGTGACATGATTACGGGCTAAGTGGTATTGCAGCAGACATGCAGTGAAGGACTTGGAGAGGGAAGGGCAAGGAGAGCTGGAAGCAGTAATTGGAATTGCAAGACCAGAACACGAACTGTTCTAGGAGTTTGGGGAAGGGAGTCCGTGGACTGGAACCAGAATAAATTACTGTACACAAGAGACCATATAGTGTTGTGCAGGTTGATATGGAAGGTGATGGTCCTCACTTATTAGAATTAATTAATCCATAGCCAACCTGGGAATTAAGTAAAATTATTTTGGTTATATATCTGTATATGTCAATATCTAGTAGCAAAGTTTGATTTTATTTAAAAATATGTATGATTGATTTTAAGCAAACACTGTGTAGTGATCTAATGGAGACGCAAAAGCAATTAAGAGATGGTACTTTCAACCTGGTGACTGGGACAGTCACATGCACAAGTCATTCAAATGCAGGTCTGTCCAAAGGAGGTATGAATAAGACATTTACTGAGCTCCTACTTTTTGCCAGGTTGTGTACTAAACATTTAAACATATTATTTAATCTAAATTCCATAGCAATCTTAAGAAGTAGTTATAATTCTGTCACTTTCACAGATGGGGAAACTCAATCTTAAAAGTTCAGTAACTTCCCTAAGGCCACGAAGTTCTGGAAGCTAGGGAAGATATATTCAAATTCATGAATCTCATACTCATTTACTCAAAGGCTTTTCTGCTCTAACCAATTAATTTCTTAGAGTCTAAGTGTGTTTGTTTGATGTCTAACAAGATTGAGACATGTATTTGTGAGGATCTTGTCTGCTGTGCTCTGTCTAGCAGAGTAAAGATCTCTGTTTTGGAGGATGGTGTAATGATATTAAGAGGGAAGGACCTCCATGGAGGACAGGCCCCTCTCTGTTATCCTGAAGGGTGACTATAGAGGATGAAGCTCACTTCTAAAATCATTTAAAACTTTGGTTTTTTAAACCCCCACTGCTTGCTGCCAGAAAACTACTAGAGCTCATCACTGAATTCAGTAAAGTTGTAGGATACAAAATTAATACACAGCAACCTGTTGTATATCTATACACTGACAATGAACTATCAGAAAAAGAATCTAAGGAAACAATCCCATTTACCATTGCATCAAAAAAGAATAAAATGCCTAGGAATAAACCTCCCTAAGGAGGCAAAATACCTGTACTCTGAAAACTATAAGACACTGATGAAAGCAATTGAAGATAACACAAAGAGATGGAAAGATATGCCATGTTCTTGGATTAGAAGAACCAGTATTGTAAAAATGACAATACTACCCAAGGCAGTCTACAGATTCAATGCAACCCCTATCAAAGTACCAGTGGTATTTTTCACAGAACTAGAAAAAATAATTTTAAAATTTGTATGGGAACACAAAAGACCCTGAATAACCAAAGCAACCTTGAGAAAGAAGAATGGAGCTGGAGAAATCATGCTCCCTGACTTCAGATTACACTACAAGGCTACAGTAATCAAAACGGTATGGTACTGACACAAAAACAGACACATAGATCAATGGAACAGAATAGAGAGCTCAGAAATAAACCCACACACTTATGGTCAATTAATATATGACAAAGAAGGCAAGATTATATAATGGAGAAAAGACAGCCTCTTCAACAAGTGGAGCTGGGAAAACTGGACAGCTAAATATAAAAGAATGGAATTAAAATATTCTTTAACACCATGTACAAAAAAAACCCCTCAAAATGGATTAAAGATCTACTTGTAAGACCAAATACTATAAAACTCCCAAAGGAAAACATAGACAGAACACTGACATAAATTGCAGCAATATTTTCTTGGATCTGTCTCCTAGAGTAATGGAAATAAAAACAAAAATAAACAATTGACCTAATTAAACTTAAAAGCTTTTGCACAGCAAAGGAAACCATCAACAGAACAAAAAGACAAGCTACAGACTGGTAGAAAATATTTGCAATGATGCTACCGACAAGGGATTGATCTCCAAAATATACAAATAGCTCATACAGCTCAATATCAAAAAAGGCAAACAATACAATCAAAAAATGGGCAGAAGATCTAAAGAGACATTTCTCCAAAAAAGACATACAGTTGGCCAAAAAGCACATGAAAATATGCTCAACATATTAGAAAAATGCAAACATTATTAGAAAAATGCAAATCAAAACTACAATGAGGTATCACCTCACACAGGTCAGAATGGCCATCACTAAAGAGTCTACAAATAACAAATGCTGGTGAGGGTATGGAGAAAAGGGAACCCTCCTACACTGTTAGTGGGAATGTAAATTGGTACAACCACTATGGAGAACAGTATGGAAGTTCCTTAAAAAACTAAAAATAGAGCTACCATATGATCCAGCAATCCCATTCCTGAGCATGTATCTGGAGAAAACCATAATTCAAAAAGATACATGCACCACAATGTTCAATACAGCACTATTTACAATAGCCAAGACATGGAAGCAACCTAAATGTCCATCAACAGAGGAATGGATAAAGAAGATGTGGTACATATACACAATGGAATATTAGCCATAAGAAAGAATGAAATGATGTCATTTGCAGCAACATGGATGGACCTAGAGATGATCATACTAAGTGAAGTGAGTCAACAGGGAAAGAGAAATATCATATGATATCACTTATATATGGAATCTAAAAAAAAACAATGTTACATATGAACTTATTTACAAAACAGAAATAGACTCACAGACATAGAAAACAAGCTTACGGTTACAAAAGGGGAAGGCGGGAGGAGGGATAAATTAAGAGTTTGAGATTAACATATACATACTACTACATATAAAATAGATAACCAACAAGGACCTACTGTATAGCACAGGAAACTATACTCAGTATTTTGTAATAACCTATAAGGGAAAAGAAACTGAAAAAAAATAGATATATATGTATGTATAACAGAATCATTTTGCTGTACACCTTAAACTAACACAGTATTGTAAATCAACTATACTCCAATAAAAAGTTGTTTGTTTTGAAAAACAAAAAACACTCCCACATAGAATCAAAGCAAATAATGCTCTTTGAAGTATCCTTGTCTTAAAATAGTTCTCCATAACGGTGAAGTAAGTTCTGGAGAAAGGACTTCGGACAGATGGTCAGAAAAGCAACTAAATAATGAACAGGATGTGCAAAATATCTTCATCTTGATTACTTTCTTCCAACTAGGGCTGTATTTCATGTCTTCCTATGTTTCACTAAGTTCAAGTATTAGGACTGTTGAACTGGTTTATTTGGGGAGTGTCTTTTGGAATGACACATTTGAGAAACATTTGGCAGATCAGATTTATTGTTTAAGCACCTAGGAGGAGCGGGTGTCATTGAGGAAACACAATGCTATTCCTTGGTGAGTTCATTTTCAGCATTCCTCGCCTCGGAAAAAGAATTGCATAAGGACAGAGGTTTCATGAGGTTACATAAGGTTTCATGAGATCATGCGGCTTTTAGTCTGGGTTTGGGCATGGTTTACCTAACTTACACCTGAAGAAGACCACTGTGGAACAGCCCTCTTTCTCTCCCCAAAGGTTTCACGTTTAAGAAAACAAAATTGTTTGTTTGGAGCAGATGCCTAAATACCACCTAATATCAGGAAACTATACTAAGAGTATGTAATAAATGTGAGCCCCCCAAAACAACTATTTCCAAAATCTCAGCTACTCTTTTAGTTGAAAGGAGCCTTCTCTGAGTGCCTTTCTGATCTTGATGGGATGAATGGGGTGTGGCTTGGTGCCTGGTGGACAGAGAGACACTCAGTAACGTTTCAGCCATGTCGAGACTTTGCAATTAACCTTAAATTCCACCTGCAGTTGTTTGAGATAATTTCCATTCTTCTCCTTTTCCTAAATATCATTCATCTTTTTCCCTCTTAATATACCCATTAATTTTCATCACTAAAGTGGAATATTCTATGCTTTTGCTGTTCTCTACATGCCTTGAACCCTTTGAAGGAGAGAGATAACATAATTAGTTGAATAAACACAAAGTGCATGGCAGAGTAAACCTCGTTTGATAATTCAGTCTAATTGTTTTCTCTTTTAATATGTTGCATAAATGAAGGGAAATAACCAGTTCTTTATGTGTTGTAAACCCCTGTGAGTTTCAAGTTAGATGTTAAGGGTTTGAGCAGGCAGGCAAATTGGATTGAGAGTAATTACCCACATTTACCTCAGTGTTCAGGGAACACCAGGGAGCCATTTTGGTTAATTTCCCTGTTCCTCTGGTTCCTCCTTTGTGGACACCTGTGTCTGTAAGCCACAGGAGGTAGGCACCATTTAGTTAAGCAGTTCTTGGCTGAAGTGTATTTCTGTGATTGAACTGGATTGGCTTCTGCTGTGATTGTGCCAAATGTGACTGCAGGCAAAGATGGCAATCTGGCAGCTCTGGCTCTCAGCGCATGCTGTGCTTGGTACCGGTTCTGGCTGCTGTGACTCTAAGCGCATGCTGTGCTTGGTGTGGATCCTGGGTCAGTTTTTCACCTTTTGTTGCAAGGGTCAGGGGTGGATAGTGATGCAATACCTGCCCCGCATATGGGCTTATTCATTCAACAAATCTGTGTTAGATGCCTGCTATGTGCTGAAGGTCTCACTTTGGTCCAGAGGAGCCAGCAGGGTCACCACCTTCGAGTGTGTTTCTGTTTTCACTGATTGAGGAGGTGACAATCTTTCAGACTCAGTTGTTTTGGCTTTTCTATCTTCCTGGGCACTGAAAATATCTGTGCCCCAAAGGAAGTTTATGGATCCCTCGCCTAGTTATATTGTGGCTTTTCCTACTATTAAATTAAGTACACAAGGCGGACATTAGACTGAGATGGTCCTAATACCTTAGCAGCCTTTGTAAGCAAACCAAAATTTAGACGTGTAAATGCCTCATGGTTAAGGAATAAAAACCTGAGGACAACGCATCACAGACAGCCAAATAAGCTTTCCCAAACAAGGCAGACACATAAGCTGTAGCCATTCGAATAATTTCCTTCCTTTGCTTCAGCCTTTTCTCTATAAGTCTTTCTCCTTAGCTGCTGTCAGTAGAGCATGCCTAATTACTTCCAGTTTGGACCTGCCCAAGTGAGATCGATTTTGCTTAAATAAACTCTTAAAATTTTTAATATGCCTCAGTTCGTCTTTTAGCAGTTCTTGCTTCGAATCTATGAATTTTGCAGGTGGAAGAATTTGTTCATTCATTCATAAAACAAATATCTATTAAGGGCTGCCATATGCCAGCCTCTGTGCCAAGTACTGAGTATACAGCAGTGATCAAAAAAATAAATATCCTGCTCTCACAGAGCACAGTTGGGTGGAGGGGGGGACCAACATTACAAAACAAATAAATACATTTATGGTTACAAATTGTGGTAAGATTTACAAGGTAATGAACAGGGTGATTTCAGAGAGACAATACAAGGTACATCCTTATGATTGAAAGAAGTCTTTGAGAAGCTGAATATGCATCATGGTTGTGTACTGGTGGTTTTCACAATTCCAAAGATAGGAAAGGTGCCCACTGGAGCTGGGCAACATGGAAAAATATGATGCTAAAACCTGAAGGAAAGGAGCAAGCCATGTGAGAATCCAGTGGAAAAAGATTCTATGTAGAGAGAAGAACATGGTAACCCCCACGTGAGGACAAGTTCAGGGTACTGGAAATCTGAAAGGTCAGTGAGCATGGGATAGTGGACAGAAGGAAGCCAATGGGAGAAGAGATTGGTAAGGCAGCAAAGGCCTGACCATTCTGGACCTTGTAGGTCGTAGTAAAGTTTTGATTTTATTTCAAGTGCAATGAGAAACAATGGAAGAGTTTTTTTTTTTTTTTTTTTTTTTTAAAGGGTGACAAGGCCTTAGGTCTCTCAGTTGTAGTGGGGATAATGACAGACTAGAGACAGTTAGAGGTTTATGGACCTAATCTACACAAAAGATGATGAGGGATTCGATTTAGGTGGTGGATTAAAGAAATATTTTTCTTAGTAGAATTGGGAGAATTTACTTACGGGCTGTATATGATGGGCGAGGGAGATTAAGATGTCATGATATAACTTAATTATTAACATTTTTATTTATTTATTTATTTTCTTTAATGTTTTGGCTGCATTGGGTCTTAGTTGAGGCATGCAGGATCTTTCGTCGTGGCACGGGCTCTTCATGGCAGCACATGGGCTTCTCTCTAGTTGTGGCGCGAGGGCTCCCAAGTGCATGGGCTCTGTAGTTTGCAGTATGCAGGCTCTCTCTTTGAGGCGCGTGAGCTCAGTAGTTGTGGCATTTGGGCTTAGTTGCCCTGTGACATGTGGGATCTTAGTTCCCTGACCAGGGATCGAACCTGTGTCCCCTACATTGGAAGGCAGATTCTTTACTGCTGGACCACCAGAGGAGTCCCAATTATTAACATTTTAAATTTAAAACCTTAATAAACCAAAGCTTTCATAACTAGCATTCCAAATAATTTTATGTATTTGGCACTTAGTGTTGAACAATGGCAAAATTATTTCCCAAATTACCCTGGGCATGATATGGCCTGGTACTCAGTAAAGGCTCAGTGCTTAAACAATTAAATGATTAGACAAAATAGGTAGTGTTTCTACTATTCTAGTAATTTATAAAAGTAAATTAACAAATTTTTAAAAAATGCTTCCTTTTTTCTCAAATATTAGTAGCATAATAAAAATTATAATTTCAAACGTTTATGTGAAATGCCTTGGCAAGTCAGTTGCTATCAAATCCAGAACATTTGTTGCTATTGGACTAGAGGAACAGTTTCCACTAGGCTGGGTAGCTTTTGCAATGTGACCCAGGCCTGCTGCTGGTCACCTCTGACCCAACATGGGGAAGAGAGAGAAACAATTTTTAATGAAGTCTTTGAAGCCCTGGGTCCAGTTCCATGAGCTCTTCAAATTCCCAAAGGCATGAGATGGTAAGTTTCCCTTTTGTATTTTAAGCTAGTTTGACAGGATTTCTGTCATTTTTCACAGAACATATTTGGACCAAACAAGAACCTCAGTCTTAAACTGGAGGCTGTAACTTAAAGAGAAAATAAAACCACCATGAAGAAATATATATATATATATATATTTATATTTATATTAAAACTATATATAAAATGGAAGAAACAGGACACTTGAGACCTAGTTTTGGCTCCCTTACTCTTAGCTCTTCTGACTACAGCTTCCTTATCTGGAAAACTAGTGTCCATTCTAGTTCAGTTGATTATACTTATAGGTCAGCAATTATTTTCAACCAATCTGCAAAGTTTCACCTACTTTACTTGCAAAAACCCCAGTAGCATTATTTAATGTATTTGATGGATATGAACATCAATAGTTTTAAGTAGAGTTAGATGCTTTAGCCTATAATGAGAGCAAACTGACTGTGACCCCTGTCTCTCCATCATCTCCATGATTGCCATGACTGAACTTGCTGGCCAAGAGGGGAGCCCTTTCCACCACAGCACCAGTTTCCATCCCAAAGTTACTTGCTCAGCTGAACAAGATGCCCTTCTAAGAGATGAGAGGTGTACATGAGTATCTATATTTTATTCATCAAATTAAAATCCTTTCCCATCTATTACTTTCTAACCTGTCATTTTCTTTCATTCCTCAGCCTATGCAATGGAGGTTTCTAATCTGAGCCCATAGACTTCTAGGTTGCTCATGAGTGAATTTTACAGGATCCATAGTCTTTTCATATACTATGCAAATTTTTAGGTGAATGTGTAATGTCTATTATTCTAATGGAAGGTATCCACAGTGTTCATCGATTCTTAAAGGGTTATTTGAACCCAAATGATTAAAGCCACTGTTAACAACTTATGTTAAATTCAGTGGCTCAGATAATCCTGGTATTTCACAGAATTACCTCCAGCACAGGGAACAGTTGAACTGTGAACTGCTAATTCCTTATGATATGATTTATCTTTATTTATTTGTATGTGTGGATCTTGCATGATTTTCCTCTGATCTTTCTACTGAAAAGCCTTTCAGGCTCCGAAAGATTTATTCAATATAAACCACTCATCACAACACCAGGGTGAATCCTTGCACACAACCATGTGATCTGGACCCTGGGAGCTGGGATTGATGGTCACCCACCCTTCCATGCCTCTACACATCTTAAGAAATATATTATTTTTAATAGATCTTTATTGGAGTATAATTGCTTCACAATACTGTGTTAGTTTCTGTTGTACACCAAAGTGAATCAACCATATGCATACATAGGTCCCCATATCCCCTCCCTCTTGAGCCTCCCTCCCACCCTCCCTATCCCACCCCTCTAGGTGGTCACAAAGCACCAAGCTGATCTCCCTGTGCTATGCTGCTGCTTCCCACTAGCTATCTATTTTACATTTAGTAGTGTATGTGTCGATGCTACTCTCACTTTGCCCTAGCTTCTCCCTGCCACCCATTGTCTTCAAGTCCATTCTCTATGTCTATGTCTTTATTCCTGCCCTGCAACTAGGTTCATCAGTACCATTTTTTTAAATATCTAATCATGAAGATCACTAAAATATTAGCCATATATTTCCTTTTAATTTTCACTTACATTTGGAATCTAAAAAAAAAAGTCAATCTCATTAGAAGCAGAGAGTAGAAAGTGATTACCAAGTGCAGGGAGTGGTACAAATAGGGAGAGGTTGGTAAAAAAATACAAACCTTCAGCTGTAAGATGAATAAAGTCTTAGAATCTAATGCATTACATGGTGGATATAGTTGATAACACTGTATTGTATAACTGAAGTTTGCTAAGAGAGTAAAACTTAAATGTTCTCGCACACACAAGAAAAACGGTATTAACCTGATGGGGAGAATCCTTTCACAATGTCTATGTCTATGTATGTCAAATCATCATATTGTACACTTTAAATATCTTACAATTTTATTTGTCATTTATACCTAAAGGAAGCTGAAAAAATAAAAATTCCTGATGTTGCAGAAATAAACTGTAATATATTACTATTTCACTCATATTTAAATAAAAACCAGAAAATTAAAAATAAAACCCAAACTGAAACAAAGCAAAAATTTTAAAATGGTGAACATTTTACACAATGAAATATGCATCTCAGCATTAACAGTTAAATAGAGAATGAACTGCTTTAATTTTAAAAAATCCTACAAAAGAAGAATGTATAAATGATTTAAAATCTAAAACTGCTGTTTGTTCAAAAAATGACAAGTGTTATAATGACTGTCACCTCTGAAGAGCTAGATTCAGTGTCAGTGAACCTGTTGCTGCCAAATCTTATTGGAAAACAAGATGCCACATTGTCACCTGGAGTTGCTTGTTCATATCTGGCCCTGAGGATGTTATTTCTGTCTCCGAATGGCATAGAGGTAGTCCCTCCAGGCCAGAGTCAAGACTCATTTGTAGGTGATATGTGCAGAAAACCACACCTGCCCCGACCACCTGCAAAGATGGCTGGAGAGTGGATGACTTAGGCAGGCCTTAGAAAGGACTTCAGAGAGGCCACAAAACCCTGTAGGACACATTCAGTGGATGACTGCTGAGCACCATTGTTCCATTTGTACTACTGCATGAAAGTATCCCAAACTCAGTGGTTCAAAACAACTCTTTTATCAAGCTCAAGGATTCCATGGGTCAGTAATTTAGGAAGGACTTGCCTAGATAGTTCTCACCTGGGATTTCTCATGCAGTTGTGGTCAGGTATTGGGCTTGGGCTTTAGTATCTGAAGGATTGACTGGGCCAGACATGGCTGCTAGTTGATACTATTGGTTGGTGCTCTCTTGGCACAGTCATATTTGTCTATACCTGGCCTCTCCATGTGGTTTGAGTGTCTAAACTTGGCCTCTCTATGTGGCTTGGCTTCCTCACAGAATGGGAGGCTCAGGGAAGTTGGACTACTTACGCTCTAGCTCAGGACTCCAAAATCCAGTAAGCAAAGGAAACTGCATTGCCTTGGAAGTCATACAGCACTGCTTTTCTGGATTTTGTTGATCATGAGTTAAGTCACTAAGGCCAGTTCACATTCAAGGAGGGACAAAGACCTCATCTCTTGGTCTCAATGATAGCCCTCTCTATGGATTGGGAGCCTAGTTCTTGCTACTGGAAATGGAGACCTAATACTTTCTTATTTCTTTATTTAGTTATTTATTTTAAAAACTTGTTTCCAACTCTGTCAATAAGAGAGCCACAATGGCTGGAATGTTAACAACATTCCCAGGGTTATCAGAAGTCTCCATAGAGCTACTGATATACTTTTACAGCTTGTCAATGATCCTAGTTTTTAAATGACATTTTGTGGATCTGGTCAGAGTGATAATTCTCTGGGGACAATTCCTTTCTAATATATTGATTGACACTAGTTTCAGTGTACATCTTCTTAACATATCTCTTTTCTTTCCAAAGAGAATTCCAACTTGACCAGAGGGATTTCAATTAGTGATCAAGCTGGTGGTGGAAGCAGAAAATTGCAGCACAGAGCGACTGAGGAGAAAGTGGGAGGAGGATGGAAAAGTAATTGATGGGAGGCCAGATAGAATAAGGAAGATGTAAAAGAGGAAAAACAGGATGGGAAATTGCTCAGGGCAGGTGGTTTGGCCTTTATGATAGTTTCTGCATCCTATTTTCATATTTATAAAGCTTATAGATTTTGTGACTATGCAGCAATCCAAAATGTCATCAAAACTCCTAACATCAGCTATTGTGAGACATAAGGGATGAAATCACTAAGAATGATATGGTCTGATAATGTCACATATATTCCTCAGCAATTCTATTCCCCACATATTAGTATTAATGCCTCCATTTGTGAGAGGGGAGAGAAAATGACTCAAAATGACTGAAATGAATCAAACAATAAGGAGAATTTTGTCTGCTGCTGAAACTAAGACAAAACAGGGTGAAACTGCAATTGTATCCTTCTCATATAGCTACGTCTTACCTGTGAGATCTGACATTGACAGCATTTTTCAAGGGGTAGGCTAAAAGTTACTAATGAAACCCCTCAGATCTGATCATCACCAGGTCTTTCTTCACTCTACAAAGATTTATTTCCCTTTCTCAATGTCTTATTACATTGCTGCCATGCCAATGGTTAACTCAACTCTTCCACTATCCAGCAAGTTAGCCTTAGTCCAAACTCACCCAGATTCAAAATGGTCATTTCCATTTACTCTCAGCATTCCTAAAGCATTGTAACAAATAAAAGGACGGCATTTTTTTTTTCTCTCAGATATTCGCCAAATATCCTGAGAACTGCAATTGCTAATTTTGAATCCCTTAGCACCGCAAATTCTGACTGTAAAACTTTCTTAGAGATTTAATGGGTTCCTGCCCACGGAGAGACTGCTAAAGTACTTTTGAACCTTTGAGAATGACGCTAAAGGGAGCTGGATGAAGGGGGTGGGGGGGGAGGCGTGGCCGGAAATCTGCACCAGCGCACAGGCAGGATTGGCTGCAAGACTGAGAGCAATTTTGGGTATAGAATTCACTGGAATACAATGTTCCAAGACCAACTGCAGCAAATTATACGGGTGGAAATATGACAGATTGATGAAATACTGCTGGGAGGAGGGTGGGAAAGGGATGGTAAGGAGCCTCAGCTTCGATCACTTAGAAAAAGAAATACATTTTTGTCTCATTGTTTTCTACGTTGCTTTATGTACCTGATTTGTTGGCCTCGTTTTCTAGCATATGTAATGCTTTTCAAATGTCCATATTCTCCAGTGTGGACCAGTTGCCTGAGGTAAGACAGAGAAGTCAGATCCCAGCAACACTTAAAAGCTATAAGTTCAAGGCAAGTTCTTCAAATTGCAGAGAGTGTATCCCCTTCTCTAATAGGGGCACATTCTACAGTATTTGCCTCATGAGGTTATAGGAAATTCGTCTCTATTCACACAATGGTTAGACTTGGTGGCTAGGGAAAGGGTTTGGGGGATTGGCGGCTTCATTGCTTATATGGAGGGAACAAGAGAAGTATCATCAGCCTGTGGCCTTGTGGCACATGAAGGGCCCCCACACATGTCATGTAGAGGTGGGTGGAAAGGGCTTAGTCTGAGAATCAGCTTTCTCTAAGCTGTCTCTTTCCTATCAGCATCTTTGCTCTCAACCCTTAAAGAAGCCCAGAATTTTACCCCATCCTCACCCACCCCCACTGTAGACACCATGGGTGAAAATGTAAAATGTAGATGTCTCCTGGCATCCAGGCCTCAGA
This sequence comes from Mesoplodon mirus, assembly GCF_964341445.2. Lineage (NCBI taxonomy): Eukaryota > Metazoa > Chordata > Mammalia > Artiodactyla > Ziphiidae > Mesoplodon > Mesoplodon mirus. The sequence goes on from NC_138992.1 coordinate 50,118,870, forward strand.
GTGGAAGACAGCAGCTGCATGCAGGGGCAGGGACAAGTCAGGGACGATGCTTTCCAGACCAGAGGCCGTACATGGGAAGCAGGCTTCCTGGGTCCAGCTGATGGGTCTGCACTGGAGCCCTGCACCAGCTGCGGCCCCCCTGCCATCAGAACTGGGGTGTGGCCTAGGCTTCTCGCACAGCTGGGAGGCTAGGCACTTGGCTTTCTTTCTGGCGGTATGAGCCGCTGTTTTTCCTTATGCTTAAACATTCCTATCACTAAAATTATGAAAATGTTCTACAAAAAAATTTCTGAACTTTTGCAGAAAAATTGATTTACTTCTTGGTCTTTGTGCCTAATTCTAGTTACCAGTATATGTATATTCTCTGTAAATATTCTCACGTGAAGAACTTTCAAATATGTATATATGTTTAATTTTTAAACTATAGCAAATACAGATTTTTCTATTTAGGAATTTTTTTATTTTTGAAGAAGGCACTAGAGCAGTGTTTTTCACTTTTTCTTTTTCTGGGTAGTTCTCTGCACCAGTTTTACTGAAGTTTTATAGAGAATCCATATCCTGTAAACCAAACCTGTGATTTATGCTTCTGACTGAATAGAATACAACTAATGGAGTTACTTTCTTCTCAGGCCAAGTATGAAGAAACTGCAAGAAAGAGAGGTATACCTTTTATTTAAAGAAAGTTGTGAGAAAATTAGTTATAAGTGGTAGCCTTATTAACAAATTTAACACTACCTGCATCTATGGAATATGATTTGGAATTATGTAGCTTTCCCAAGCCTACCAGATCAAAGTGTATTAGAAAAAAATATGGTATTTTCCACCATATGTGGTCCATGTTGGCTATGTACAGCTCTGGATTTTTGTGGACCTAGGGAAGGGATGGACAGTTAAAAAATAAAGCAGACACTCAGTATTTGGGCCTGTGGAGAATCATGGGAAAGCAAAATACTTTTAATAGATTTGATTTTTAAAAGAACAAAAATAAGACTAGGAAAAGTACCATAGGGTTAACTAAAATTAATGTCTAAGGCAAGGTGAAGAATGAGACATAAATGTGGAAGCAAGATTTAAGGCTTCCGGAAGAAAAAGAAATGCTTTGTTTCAGGGTTGGCTTGCTACATTACCAGTCGGTCTGCAATTCATGAAGTGAAGTGTGGCTTAGTTTTGTGTGATCTAGATAATATAACACAACTCCTATTTCCCTCAGTAACTTCCTCTTAACATTTATGATTTGCTGCATTTCAGGCCCCTCACTGGGTTACAAGATTGGAATGTAACTGTTAATTTTAGTTCGATGTCTTTGTGAAATGCATTCAGCTATCCACACGACATTTCTCATTTCTTGTTCCTTCAGCTTGGTATACGCATAAAACACACCATAGTGGAATTGCCTGTTGAATGCCAGCACATTCATCTGTACCTGGGGAAGGAAAAAAAAACATGGACCATCAACTCTTCTGGAACATACTACTTTAATGAAATAATATTAAGCTACAGACTGGTTTGTGCTTGTGTAGTGCTTATCTGTATTTAAACAGACAACTTCTAAATTGTGTCAAAGAAAGGAAAGCAGTAGGAAATTCAGCAAGTCTAAAGGGAGAGCGTCACTCTGCAGAGGAAGGCAGACAACAGTAGTTTAAAAAGTAAGTTTGTAAAATCATAAGACAAGCTCCAAATCTCAGCGGCACTGCTAGCAGCAAGATTCCTAGGAGGACTTTGGAGTGTGTGTGTGTGTGTGTGTGTGTGTGTGTGTGTGTGTGTGTGTGTAACTTTGTAGTGATATTTATTTGGCTTCTAGCTAGTAGGCTGTTCTCATTTAGATAAAATATTTTTCCTTGGCCACAATTTTTAAAATTTTAAGGTGGTTTTTAGGCTATTGAACTCCCTTTCAGGGTAATGTCACAGGCCTCTGGAATTTGGACCAGGTGATATTATGAGTTTCCTTAGGATGCTCTGCAGCAACTTAACATACATTTGGATAGTGTTTTTCTGCAGAAGGCAGATCAGTAAAAGAAGATTTTCAAAAAACATTTCTTTAACTGGGGTACAGTCTGAAATGGAACAATTCCTTTATTCTTTTCCATTTAGAAAAAAGGAGAAGAGGTACTGAGTCCCACATGTAATTCTGAAAACCTCAAGCAAAGCAGTCAGGAAGGGGAGGCCCCCTGCTCTTAGAAACCAGCAAACATTTTTCCTGCCAAGGGCGGCTCCTTTAACAGCTGTCTTTGCAGCAGAAGGGCAATAGTGTGGAATTTTAAAACATCCCTAATATATGGGAATACTTGCATTGTTTTTACTTCTTTCTAGAGAATCGTTGGAAAATGTCTACAGTAGGACTTACAGGAAGACCCCATACTGCTTTCTCAAGCCAGTTTAATCCTGAAGTGTGTGTGAATTTCAGGGTTCTCTGTTAGTTCCAATCAGACTGAGATGGAAGGACCAGTGGTTTTAGGGAAATGAATAAAGTACACTAGAAAAAAGTCTCCAGATTTGGGGGACTTTACCTGGCTACACTTCCCCAAAGTCCTCTTGTTGGCACACTTCAGTAGCTCAGGAATTGGCTATAAATGGATCAAGTATTCTTCTGCCTTTTCAGGGAAAGAGAATAATCTAGACGGGATGGATTTCCATGCAAATAATTCCTAAGTGTTCTAATTGTGCACAGGAGTGATAAATCCTTCTTGAAAAAGGGATGGATTCAAGTGGGATGCACTTAACCGGGTATGCCCCCTGGGGACAGTCAATATGTGATCATGAGAACATCCTAGCTTTGTTTCTCTAGATAATTACAGAATGGCTGCATTACTTCCAGAGCTTTGCTATGTGCACATCTGTCTGGATATGACAATCCCACAAGAAGCCATCATATGTGAACCACAGTGCCTTGACTCTCCAAGGCAGAGATACTAATACCCATTCAAACTATGAATGTACATAATCAACTGGTCTGATCAACTGTAAAGAGAAAACCCAAGTAAAAAAAAGAAATACTAAGACCCAGAGTATGAGAAAAAGAGGTATAAGCTAGCAGCATTTCCATTTACATCATACCTCACGCTCATAAAACACATCCTCCAATGTCTTTCCCCCACTGCCATCACCTACAGCCTCAAACAGAGGCTTGTATACCTGAAAAACGAAGACAAGAAATTGTTTTTTAACAAATTTTCATTTTTTATAAATATAAAAACTATATTTTCCAGAAATATAGAAACTGTGCACCCATCTTAGAAAATCTATCCAGAAGGCATGGACTTTTTTTGTAGGATCTTTGGCTTCTTGAGGAAATACCAAAAAATCCAAACAATGAGAGTACAGATGGCATTCCATCCTATTGGCTTGTTCAGGCCTACAAGGCAAGAGGCAAAAGCAGTTCTACTTTCAGTGTACACTGAGCTGATTTCCACATTTGATTCTTAGGGCTAGTTAGACACATTATAGAGGCTAAAGGAGTCCTTGTGGCTTAATCAGTATGGCTTCATGGGTTCTTTGAGATGACAGCTGATTAAATTTCATTATGGAATTTCAAGTGAGGAAGGGGTGGAAATTGGGGAGAAATGCAAATTTTAATATTATGCTAAAGAACCTCTTGCAGTGACACAAGAGATGTCACAAAGGTTCACGCATTGTCTGCTGGCTTATCTTTCCTGGAGGGTTTCAGAAATCCATAGGCAAAGATAAGAGGGGTGTCATTCCAGTTCTGGAAAAGCTACCTGGAGGGTCTGTATGTTACTGTCTTCAGGTCAGAGGGAACGGTACCAGGGGATGAGGTTATAACCTTGAGCTGAGAAGCTTCAGGCTCTCTAAGAGCAATTGAGTGCTGGAGTGAGAGAGGACATAGCAGCCCTCTTTCCTTTCCCGAATCCTGGCCACTGAGCAAAGGGAGTGGTATGAACAGTATGTCCATATTTTCTCCTGTCCTTCAAGCAGACAGTCTGTACCTAACACTGTTTGCCCAATGGGCACTTGAAAAGATGGCTGGGTCAGGCTCTTTTACATAACTCTGGCATGAGCTCACATTTCCAGAACACTGCACCAGTCCCTTGGGGAACTTGCTTTATCAAGCACTTCAAAAAGAAAAGGGCTCAAATGACTGTTCCTTGGAGATTTAAACAAGTACTTGCTTGTCAGGAACCTTAAAAAACACCAATAGCTTGGGTTAGAAATTCAGCGTATTTCTTTGGGAGAGACATTACAGCAAGAGATACTGCTTTCTATTGCACAAACATTATAAATGTTTTAGATAAAAAGTGTAAATGTAATGTGCGGACTTCTAAAGTACACGTGATGAAATCACACAAGACATTTCGGGAACCTGGGACAAACACATACTCCATAATGGTCCGCTACACTCTTCATTTGCTCGAAGTCCTCTGCTTGGGCCAGCAGGCGCAGTCCCTCGGGATAGAGCTTGCCACAGGTCGGGTAGAGGGTCTCGCGGTCCTCTTTGCTCAACTCGGTGCCAAAGGAGTTAAGAGTGATGATAAAAGCACGTCTGTCTGCCTCAAACTGAATTTGCAAGACATAAAATCAGTGAAATTGAACCATCTACTAAACGCTCTAGACAAATTCATTTCCAAAATGATTTGCTTTCCTTTCCTGATCTATGTCTAATTATAATACAGACATGTGTTATTAATGTTCCCGTAGTCTCTTCATGTAACGGAGTAACTCTGCTTGCCAAAGAAGGATCACACAGCAGTGACAACAGCCCAGGAGCCCAGGACCTCCCACTAAACTTCAGTTCCCAGACTCTCCGTTATTAGTTACTCATGTGTCTCTCTCACGTAGGCCACTAGAGTCTCAAATGTGTCTTCCATAATAATTGGAATAATACCTACTTGCTGGGGTCGATTCAGAGATAGAACAAGGTAATGTAAATAGAAGGGCCTAGCAGAGTGTTTAGCACAAAATGTGCATGTCATGCATGTTAAACATCCCTTTCTGATTGTTGATGTCAGTAGGATTTTTTACATAATGAAACTGTGCTACTTACAATTCGTTTGTACTTTCCTGGGTTTGTTTTTCTTCTTTAAAGTTCTAGATTAGATATCAATAAATTTAAGTCTGTAGCTAAGGATTACAGGGTTGGGATAAGTGATCTTCCCCTCAGGGTCTCAGTTTCCTTATTTGTAAATGGTGGGGTTTGGCTACACGATCTCTCAAGTGGGTCACATGTACTCCCAGCCTGTCTTCTCTGTGTTGAGTACCACTAGGCACCCGAGCTCCCAGCCGGTCAGGCCTCTCTGTCTTATCTAACCATGGAGTCCTTCCTGAAATTGCCTTCTCTTCCTTTGGACTCCTCTTAGTTTTCCTTCTACCTACCCTGACCATTTGATCTCAGTCTGTCTGCCATGGGCACCTCCTCTGCCCACCATGGGAGTTTGCCATGATGTCCTTGGGCTAAGAAAGCCTTCTCCATCCACCCAAAGCAACCTGCACTTACCACATTATTTAAAAATCTGTGCATGTGTCTTTCACCCCACCACCCTCTAAAATCTTTGAGAGATCATGTCTCTCTTGTTGATTGTTCATTTCTGAATATCCAGTGCCTGACACAAGAAGATCTTAACTGTTTACTAAATCCAGTGGAATGGTGCACTGTTCTACTATGGTTCTACTATTTTAAAAATTCTCTAATATTCTCTACAATGTTGCTATTCAAGGTGTGTTTCAAGGATTAGTAACTTTGACATCACCTGGAAGCTCGTTAGAAGTTCAGAATCTTAGACCGTAGTCCAGACCTAGTAAACCAGAATCTGCATTTTAACAAGATTCCGAGCTTATTCATATGCACACGAAAGTTGAAATGAATTGCTCTACAATACTATTTTTGACTAATTAATAACAAATCCAGACTTGCAACAGATTTTACTGGAACTCTTTTGTTAGAACAGGTGTTTCCTATCAGTACAGTGAGAGTTGGTTCCTTCTGATCTTTTTGATTGCCCTCATGGAAATTATGGGTGCGCCAGAAGCAAGGGGTGGGCTTATTCGAAAAGGCAGCTGCCTCTGGCTACTGAATATAACCAGTCCTGTCAGTAATCTCAGACTTTCCAGGGATAAAAGAAGAAATGCAAGAGGGAGATTTCATGGCAATAAAGAAAAACCTTGAAATAACAAATAGGGCAGGAGGAGCAACAATGGAGTTAATTGTCCCAGATGATCTTCAATGTCCTTTCTAGTTCTAGAATGTTAGAATAATAAGGAGAGAAATAGGGCCAGGTAGGCAGCACTGCAGGCATGCAAGGCAGAGGAGGAAGCTGCATGGAATAGAGCATTACATTTTGGAAGAATGGCCATAGCTCAAACCCTGGGGAAGCAGCTGGAGAGGCAGGATGGACAGGTAGCTGGGGAGAGAATAGGAGAGGCTTCACAAGCCATGCCAAGAAGAGAAGACTTTGACTGATGCGGCTGGTTATCTGAACACACCACACACTTTCCAACTTCTTGTCCTGGTTAATACTTGTTCCCTTTGCCTACAGAGCACATACTCCATCCCATAACTCTCCAGGTTGAAATCCTACCTGCATTTGAGGGTTCCATCAAATGCAATCTTTTTCATAAGAAGCCCTTCTCTTTCCTCTCTAATTGGATATGATTTCCTTTGCCTCTTTATTATACTTTAATTTCCCTTTTATTATAACTGTCTATCTACTTTACTACTTCTAGCCTAGAGGCTGTGTGTGTGTGTGTGTGTGTGTGTGAATGTGTATTTTCTTAGTGAAAAGAACTATAATTTTTGAATTGTAAAGGAGCTATTCTATCTTTGACCATCCCTAAGCAGACAGTTTGCTATGACCTCTGATTATGGAGGAGAGTAGATGGGGTGGTACTAGTTTCCTGTAAGTCCTGTATCATTTTCAGAGGGCAACCAGCCTGTGTGGTACAGTGTACGTTGAATGTCTTTCCTTTCACTCTACCCTTCAAACACTCATGCATTTTAAAACCATTACTTATTTTTTGTTGTTGTTGCAAAAGATAACCATGCAGTGTTGATGTATTCAAAACCATTATCTGTTGCTCATGATGGAGTTGGGCTCATCGAGTCAAAAATTCTGGCCAGTTCCTTACAGGAGGAAGGGTCTCCCTGGTGGGAGCAGTGGATAGAGGGGTCAATGGCAGTGGAAGAGAGTGAAGTGAACTGGGACCAAACCCAGCCTTATTAACATGTGCACTGACCGAGGGAGATGAAGCAAACATATTCTGTGCTTATTTTTCACTGCTTCGTTAACCTTACAGACTGTCAGAAGAGCAGGAATAAGAGGCAAACACTATGATGCAGCACATTTGTCTGGAACACAAGTCAATTTCTTTTTTTAAGTATGAAGCTACAGTCTTGTGATTAGGTCACATTTTAACCTGCAAGCCTAGGTTAATGCCTTCTTCCATTGTATTCAGTCTTTTAAAGTCTCCTGTCAAATGAGATCAAATGAGAATATGGAAGAACTTCAGAAACTCTAAGTGCTCTATACTTGCACAAATAAAAGGGGAACTAATTACATGATCTGGTATATTTATATAAAACTGACAAGCCTCTTCCAATCATATCATTAGAAATGTTATAACTGCATAAACATACATAACTGATATTTTTATATAAACATACAAATATAGTTAAATGGATTTTTATTTTTAACACAGCTTGAAAAAAATCTAATCTAATAAGGTAGTATCATGGGTATAGGAAAGGGACAAAGAGAACACCGGGTATATAGTATTTTGACCAAATCTTCCTGGTGATAAGTATTCTGCTAATACTGTGCTATCCTTTTTACATTTACAAAGACATAATTCTTATTTACTTCTGATTTTTGTAGCATGTGCAGTATGATCTTGCTTAAGAATTAGCACAGAAGAGCAGTTTTTATACAAAAGAACTGTGCAGGTGAATTTGATGTAGACGTAATTTAACGTAGATAAACATATAAGAACTGGAGCCAGACTACCTGTATTCAAATCCTGACACTACCACTTACTAGCTGTTTGACATCAGGCAACTTACTAGCTTTCTCTGTGCCTCAGTTGTCCCTTCTGAAAATGAGGTACTAAACTACCCATCTCATTGTGCTATTTTGAAGTCCAAGTGAATTTGTGTATATAAAGCACTTAGGATAGTATCTGGTATATAATAAGTGTTAAATATTAATAGTGCCATTGTATACCTCTGTAAGGTTATTATTCTTTTTTCTCTTTTTTATTGAATGAAAGATTCTTTAAATACTAAGTGCTTTACAATTTTGAAGTTTCACATTTCATATAATCCCAGAATAACCCTTTCTTCCCCCTTCCCCCTGCCCCCCTCCCTCTCCCCACTGGTAACCACTAGTTTGTTCTCTATATCTGTGAGTCTGCTTTTTGTTTGTTCATTTGTTTTATTCACTGGTTTGTTCTATTTTTTAGATTCCACATGTAAGTGATATCACACAATATTTGTCTTTCTCTGTCTTATTTCACTTAGCATAATGCCCTCCAATTCCATCCATGTTGCTGCAAATGGCAAAATTTCATCCTTTTTATGGCCAAGTAGTATTCCATTGTATATGTGTACCACATCTTCTTCACCCATTCATCTGTTGATGAACACTTAGGTTGCTTCCATACCTTGGCAATTGTAAGTAATACTGCTATGCACATTAGGGTGCATATATCTTTTCAAATTAGTATTTTTGTTTCTTTTGGCTATATACCCAGTAGTGGAATTGCTGGGTTATATGGTAGTTCTATTTTCAGTTTTTTGAGAAACCTCCATAATATTTTCCACAGTGGCTGCACCAATTTACATTCCCAACAACAGTGTATCAGGGTTGCCTTTTCTCCACATCCTTGCCAACAATTGTTATTTGTATTCCTTTTGGTGTTAGCCATTCTGACAGGTGTGAAGGTTATTAATTTTAACATTAATCTTTTCCTACATAGTTTGTAGGTATAAAGTACATGAACCATTTCTAAACCACAGGAATTATGCCATGTAGAAACTACATTTTTGAGCCAGAGATAATGTGGCTTTTTATAGTGTGGCTAGTAGTTAAATTTATGAAAAGAAAGGGAGGAGCTTCATAGAGTCACTAGGCTGCTTGTGTTATGTTATCAGCATGTCTGGAAGAGACAAACTCACTTTCTGACAATTAGCATGCCATGAAAAAAATGTTATTTATCCATGCCCACTGTCTGTATAATATAGATAAAGACAAAACATATTTTTTGGAGTTCTCCAAGAAGTTCTGACTTCAAGGACTGCTTTGACCTTAAAGTTTTAACAGTATCTTTAACTGTAAAATGTTAATAATTAGGTATTTGAGGGGAGCTAATTTTATCAAATGCAATTTCAGAACGTTTGGTTGAAATATATGCAGATGAGGTTATTTCAGGTTTTTTTCTCTTCTTACCCAAAGGGTAGTTCTTATCAGGCTTTTCTTGAAATCAGAAGTCACTGAACAGCTTAAATATCTACCCACCAGTGTAGAAGCCACTGTAACAGATAATCTAATGGTTAAAGATATGCTTTAGATAAAACTTTGTTTCACAGGGCAAAGCAAGAGCTTTTTAAGCCCAGAATGGTTTGTTTGGTTTTTTTGGTTTTGTTTTTAAGATGCAAGTGAAATCGGAAGCCAGCAAGAGAGATCTATGTCAAATACTCAGTGCAAACTATGCCCAAAATTCCCCTCAGACCATTCTGATCTCTGGCCTGAGTCCCTCCTGCATGTGCAGATTGACATTGCAAGCAAGAGGGCCTGTGGGCACAGATGAAATCTGTGATGATAAAGAGGAATTAAAGAGAATATAACATCAATTAGAGAGGTTGGAACCAATGGTGGCATCTGACACATTGTGAGGTTTAAGTGGGCATGCAAACTGTGAGTCACTACCCATAGAATCTTCTTGCCAAGAGCAGGGATGCTCAATGGTTGTTTGGGGCAACCTTTATTTTAGGATTTAAATAAGGAACCATGGCCACAGTAGACTTTGTTGCCAAGTTGTGGGGGTCCACAGCTGCCCAATTTTGGGAGGGAAGTTGGTGATTATTAAAAGAGTACCTATAGTGCACCAATTGTCCAAAGCATACTAAATTTTTAACTAATTATAATCTACTTTCTTCATACTACATCAAAGTGAATCATGATCAAACTTCTATCAAAAGCATTCTTTTCTAATTCCAAAGTAACTCTTCTATGTAGAAAACTAAGAAAATACCTCTTTTAACTGAAGACATCAAATGATATATGTATAATAAAATATACTGCTATTTTATTTCTAAATAAAAGAACTTCTAAGATTTAAAAAATTGGTAGGATTATATAAATAAAAAGTGTATAAGTACATTATTTAACATAAAAAAATCCAAGGACTCTTTCTTACCTCAAGAATGGGACACATAATTTCTGCTGTGACATCACCATGATTCTTACAGAATTTATAGAATGCCTCGATGTAAGACTTAAAAAGAAGAAAGATCATAAGGCAAGAAAATGAATATATTTTCCTTTTGGAAATTTCTAGATCAGCTTTTCATGGGTTATTAAACTCTTTAATGGAAATTGAATTACTTCTCCCCTAGGGAGATATTTTATAATAAATTTGGTATAAACTTTCACCTTGAAGCACATTGCACAGCCTAAAAAAGGAACTCCATAAAAGAACAAAATTGTACTTATCATAGCTTATAATTACTCAACAAGCACTTTTTTGCATGCCTCTTGGATTATTTCACACTGTTAATTCTTGCTATTCTAACAAGAGTGCCAAACTTTCTTATGAGCTCTGCAAATAAGTCTAGATTTGGTCCTATGTTGATATTTAATGTCTCCTAGTGCTCAGGAGACACATTTGGGATGGCATTGAGCATGGAAGATACTCTGGAAAGGCAGAGTCTAGGCTGTAGAGGTAGCCTGTGTTTGAATCCCAAATCTGTTACTTACTAGCTAACTGACTTCTGCCAAGTACATTTACCTCTCCATGCTTCAGTTTTCTCATGTGAGGAATGGGGATGGCACATAGTTTTGCTGGGTGGATTAAGTGATTAATGCCTATACATGCTTAAAACGGTGCCTTCTGTTAGCTATATCTCAGGGATGCTTCCTCTAAGCCCATAAGTCTTTATATAAAAAGGAAAACTGCAATGCAGTGCTTTTGAGAGGCCCACATGTTTCAGCATGAGAAGCTAGATATACAGCATGGCAATGTATACATATATGAATATATATATATATATATATATATATATATATATATATATATATATATATATATTCACTCAGGTACTCTGTAAGAGTGTCCAAAGATGCTGTAGTGGTGTGAGTGAAAATGGTTATATTTTGCTCAGCCCTTATCACACAGACTGACTCAAATGGCGGCAGCATAGTCCAGACAGACAGCTGGGCAGATTATACAAAGTGGTGCCTATGATGTTGTGTCCACAGATGGTCATCTTGGTATGCTGCACACAGTCAGTAGATTAAAATTGTGTGGACAGATTAACTGTGAAATTCAGGGACTCTGTTAACAGGATTGCGGACAGAGATGGACACTACATAACACAAGGTTCACTATGTATGCTGGTTCTTTTGAAATGGGTTCATATGGTTCACCACACTCATCTATCCACCCACCCATCATCCATCCATCCATCCATCCATCCATCCATCCATCCATCCATCCATCCAATTGATACCTTTTATGTTCCAGGCACCATGTAAAGAGTTAAGGATACAGAGAAGCATGGGATCCTCTCAAGGATCTTGTTGGCTGGAAGAAGTTGACATACATGTATTTAACTCGAAGACAGGCCAGGACTAAAAGAGCTTTGTCCCCAGTATGCCTAGCTTCCTAATTCAGCAGCTGGCTAACAGGCAAGTAACATTTAATAAACAACTTTGGCTATGATGTATTATGTAATAAAGAAGAACATAATATTTGGGGAAACAGTTACCTTGTACAGTTTATTACGCAGTATTTCAATATTCAGTTCGTCTAGAGTATTTTCAGACATACAGTCTTGAAAGAACGGAGCTGAAAGCAGAAATTATTGTACAAAATAAATTAATCAAAACATAATTATAAACCATAGAAAATGTCTCCCGAACGCACCACCCTCTGCCCACCCCTAACTAGGACACTGTGGAGTGGCAATCCACAGACTCGGTGAGGCTAATAGTGATGGTGACAAGAAGGGTGATTACTTAGGAAACATTTGCTCTGTGCAAGCTGTCACTGAACACTGGATACACCTGAACTTATTTAATCCTCCCAACCTGGAACTACTCACTGTATGGTTTACTTTTTGAAGCCCCCCCGACACCCACCTTTAGAAAACAGCAATATTTACCATTTGCAACCTTACTATGTGCCAAGCATTGAGTTGTATTAAAACCATCTTAGTTTTCAAAACTCTGTTATAGTAAGATATTATTGTTTTTAAAATGAGGAAACTGGAGTGAAATGAATTGTTCCAAGTCACCTGGTTGGTGGTGGGCAGAGCCTGTCATGATTAGGGATATCTGCTTTCAGACTTACCCTCTTTCTGCCATGCTATGCTCCATTAGCACTGGACACTTAATAATGATGTAATTTTTTTCTTTTTAAAATTTGTTGTAAACAGCAACTATTTTGATGAATGATCAACAGTGAATAACTATAATCCAGGTTTCCTGACAATAACTGTATAAAATTATCCCATTAGTATTTTAAATGCTACAACTGTTGTCAGTGCCAAATTATAATGGAATTATTACTTATTTCATCATTGCTTCAAGTCATTAGACAGACATTCCTGAGCATCTCAGAAAAATGGCATTCTTAAATTTCCTAAAACAAAATGTTTCCTATATGCAGCCTTATTAAGACAGAAATTTAAAATGAAAAGATAAGGAAGTAAACATATAAAACTCATCTAGAAAATTAATTTTTTGGAAAATTACAAGTTCTATCATTTATTTGCTATGGTCAGGAACAAAGTACAGGGGTTTGGAGGTTGGGAGATGAGCCCTAGCTCCTTCTCAGCTACAAATGGTTTGCATGTGATCTGGTATACTTCACTGTCTTGATCTGAAAAATGAGGGAGCTGGACCAGATGATTCTTTAATGTCCATTTCACTTCTAGGAATCTGTATAGTATGACACTATATTCATGGAGGAAATTGTGAATTGAAAGTGCATTTTCTAATACTGTGATAACATACACAAGCAGCTGTGCAATTATTTATGCATTCATACCTAATGGTGTTTCAACCAGAATGGCATTAAAGAGATCAGAAGGTGTCTCTGCAATGTTGACTGCTTCCATTTCTGTGAAACGGCCCAATGGGTGGCACTTTACCAGAATTTCTTTCACAGGTTTTTTTTGCAATGCACCGTTCATCAGTAGAATCACATTGTCTATCATGTAACTGCACCTGGTGTAGAAGAGGGCTCAATCGTTAGGAAAACAGTTGCATGAGAATAAGAAGCATCCCTCAGGTAAAAAACAAAAAACAAAACAAAAAAACAACCCCCCCCCCACATTTCAGTTCAGGCACACATGCTTTCATTAAGGAAATATATATCGCCTTTTATTTTAAACTCTGGGTTTTGAGAGATGTAGGTGAGGTAAAATATCTGACTCTCAGAGGGTACCATAGTTTGAAAAACCATGTTCACAGTTATAATACCTGACTGGTGGGACCACACAGAAGATGACCCTTACACAGTAATTGCCAAATGCGGTGGGTGGGGCAGAGGGTAGTGAGGGTGTTAAATTGTTTGGTTTCTCGTAATGGACTATGGGCTTAATTAAAAAATTGAGAAACAGAGACTTAAAGGGTTTCATTCTACTTCAAAAACTGACTATTTAAATCTTTGATGAAGCCCATCGTTGAGTATTCAAAGTTTTAAATATTTAAAAATAAAAAAATAAAAATATATATTAATTTTAATATTAAAATGTTTTACATATTAAAAATTAAAATATTCTGGTTATTTTCCTCCTATGAGAGCAGATAGTCAACTTTCTAGGCTTTTCCCCTCCCAGAACCCCAAGAGCCCATAGGTTCACACTTTACGTGATTTCTCTATTCAATATAAGCTCTACCCAGGATATTCCACGCAATGAGGTCAAGAAGTAAGAGAGACATAGTCGCTTCCTTCACAGAAAATACAGTTTAAGGGAGGCATTGGTACATTGCAATGCAGCGTACAGGCTACATAAAGGAGATTACAGGGTGGTGTGGGGATTCAGAGCTGGGCACTAAACCAGTCTGGGATCAGACTTCCTAGGGAGTGACATTCAGGCTGCAACTTGCAGAATGAGTAGGAGTTGTCCAGACAAAAGCGGTGGCTGGGAAAGAGTGCTTCCAGGCAGAAGGGAGAGCATGTGAAAACCCCAGAGACAAGAGGACCAGGAACAAGGATGTTCTTTTGCCTGTTGAGCACTGGAGGTGGGGCCCAGGCTGAACGTGCAGGGTCCTGAAAGACAAGATGAGGGATTTGGATTGAGGGCAATGGGAGATGCTGAATACTTCAAGGACAGGGGGAATTATGATCTATGTAGATAGAATATGCATTAAAACAGGATAAGAGGTAAGCCAACACTTATATAGTAAAGTGCTTTACAAAAGTTATTTTATTTAATCATGATAATTACACTGTGATGATGATAGGTACTATTATTACCTCCATTTGACAGATGAGGAACTGTAGGCCCAGACAGGTAAAAATCTCACCCATAATGACACAGCTAACAAATGAAGAGGGCTGAGAATCAAACTCAGACAGTCTGCTTCTGAAACTTTTCTCTTAACGCTCAGATTATGCTGTGTTTAGTTGTCAAGGATGACACATAGGTTTCTAGGTTTAACAGTTGGAAGCTGGAGCCATTTATTGAGATGAGAGCACTGGAGGAAGAACGGGTTGTAGTGGGAGCTGATGTTTTGGACCGAATGAGTTTAGATGCCCAGGAGGAGATGCCAAATAGGCCTCGGACATCTAAGTCCTGAAGAGACACCTGTGGACCAGAGACATTTAGGGAGCATGGGCAGGGGGTGCTAGTTTAAAGGTGGAAGCAGATGTCTTGGGAATGCATGAGACCACATTCTAGAGTGTATGTCAAAGAGTTCTGTCCTGAGAACTCTGGAGAACCCCAACATTTAAGGACTTTGATAGAACCAGAGAAAGAATGACCAGATGGTAGGAAGAAAACCAGGGAAGAGAATTCTAGGAAGAAGAGGTTAAAGGCCACAGGAAAGTCAAGGTAGACATTGAAGCAAGGTGTTCTCAGGATGCAGCCACTAAGAGGTCATCTGGCACCACAAAACATGTTCAGTGGAGTTTGCTTGTGGAAGGGAAAGGGGAGAAGCCAGAAACCTGACCACTGTGTGTTTAAAATGAGTGGGAAGTACAGAGGGTTTTGGTTTGTTTAATTGTTTTGTTTTTTAAAAGAGTTTAAACTATAAAGCAGGGGAAGGCAACTGTATGGAGACCCGGGGGCCAGAGGAGCTTTGGACTTTCAGTTTTGGTGTTTTTTTTGTTTTTTGTTTTTGTTTGTTTTTTAAGGTGGGAGAGAATAGAACACATTTAAGAGCTGAGGGGAAAGAGGAGGCCAAGAGGCTGAGGTGGCAGCTCAGAAGATGGAAGGGACAGCCAAGCGATGAGACAAGTGGGACTCAACCACTGCACAATTTAGGCTAGAAAAGAACACCTTTCACTGGATGAAAATGAACCTGGCCACTTAGAAGCCCTGTCACTGGAGTCTGGCTGCAAGGGTTACTGACTTCCTGTGCAAGAATGCATTTCCAGCAGGATAAGAATCTCCTGCATTGCAATTGAGCTTCTGCAATGTACCCCAATAGAATTTTTACCTAAAGAAGTTTAGAAGAAGGCAATTATCCCTTTATAAAAAGCACATGACTATAAAGTTTCTTCACTCCCCCAAACAGCAGTACCAAATTTGGACATTATGGAATTTTAGAACCCTTTTTATCTCTTGAAAATGATGTTAAAATGGAAGTGCTTATTTAACTGTCCCATTATGACTCAAAAGCTATTACCTGAGAGGGGAATTGCCAGCACTTACTAATCCTTAGCAGACTCCAGATGTTTAATTGTTCCCCCACAGCACCCCTGTAATGTAACAGCATATGAGCCGCCAACATTCTCAATGTGCAGAGGACTATGAGACCAACGTTGACGGGGGCAACCAAAGTCAATGCTGTGAGGATTTAGCCCACACGTAACATTCAAGCCTATGCCTGTACAGTGTGTGTGGGGATGTGCACATGTGTATGTGTGCACATGTGTGTCTGGAGTGTTTTTTTTTTAAAGGTAATAGAGAGGCTAGGCCCTCTATTGCAAAGAGCAAGGGCTATGGAGATTGAATTGTTTTATTTCAACTCATTTAAGTGGCCTTGTTTCTAAGATGGGACAACAGTAGCAGTTCTCATAGTTTTGTTCAGAAAATGAAATGAGACTCAGGATTTGGCCCATGGCAGGGGAGAAGGGTATCTTTCCTGTCCCTCCCTCATCTCTGTTAAATAGGCACCAGGTATATAATTATTATTGGCTGTTTGGGATGGCGGGGGTATAATGTGCCCAGAAGACAGCTTGCTCTTTCCAGAGTATAATTTTGATAGACCTCTAGGGCTCTGCCTCCAATGGTTAGGAAGGAAATCTCTACTGGCGTTGCTTGAGTAATGTTTGAGTTTAAAGACATCTGGGTGCTCACCTAGCTCAAACTCCTCATGTTTTAAATAACTGCGCTTATTAGTAGCAACAGAGCCAAAACTAGTGCTCACTCTGTTGGGTTAATTTTTCTCCCACTCATGGTCTAGACAAACATCTTCACTTCTAGCCCCTTCTAAATATTCTCTTCTGTAACTTTGATATTGGTACCTGTGAAAATCATGAAGTCACCTGGAATTGTAAGAGTAAATGACTCTATTTCAAAATTTTTAGGTTGTAAAAATAATAATTTTTAAAAATGCTAACACTTCTTGAGGTTGTTGCTATGTGCCAGGCATTACATGCATTACACTACATTACATTACATACATGCAATACATCATATGCATTACATGCATGTTCCCATTCAAGCCTCCCCACAAGTCAGTGCTCTAAGGACCATTATTACCACCACTTTACACATAAGAAATTGAAGCTTTGAGGGGTTCCATGCCTCATCCAAGGTCACACTGCTGGAAAGAGGCAGGGCTGGGACCCCACAGCCAAAGCCCCAGCTCCATGTGGGATTCAGATAAAGCAGCTCCAGCCAGAAGATATTTTAACATTTCCTTTTGGAGTTAGCACTAACCTTTTTCCTTTTGCTCCCAAACTTATTTAAGGATCTTGAAGCTAACTAAATTACATTTCTTATATGATAACTACCGCATTCTGGGCTAATATAACAGTTGCTAAACGGTCAGATAACGTAGAGCCATAATTTGGTGAGTTAGAGGAACTGTTCTATGGATAAAAATTTTAAGTACTTAAATGTCATTAGCAACAGCTGAGAAATGACTGTCATTCCCTGAGCACTTCGGCACGACATACTTAGACAAAGAGAGAGAGGTCTTCTGAGAACACAGGTGACGTTAAGTGAAGAAGAAAGGTGTCAGGTCCCTTCTGAAGACACAGCTACAAAGATAGTGGGCACAGGTAAAAGCCAGAGGATTTTATAAATCCTTTTAGGATTCTCTCATCAGATTTTGGGCTGAGCATATACCTGCACTATTTGACCCTCCCCAAACCATATTAATATTCAAGGTATACGAAAAGGAAAGCATTCATCAGTACAGTGACATGAGGGAAACATTTCAATAAATTTCTAGAAGATCTCAAACAAATAGAATCTTATTGATGGATTAGAGCAAAAGAAGTCACTGATCAGAGTGTACACATGATAAAGCAGTGCAGAACTGGGAAATTATCAAGAAAAGTGTCAAGCTTGGATTGGCTCAGGAACAGAGATAAGGACTGGGTTAAATGCAAGGGGTCAGGGAAATTAACTACAATGACTTTCTAGGGAAGTGACCTCCCAAGTGGGGTAAGGCAGCAAGTTTGAAGAGCGTTGCCCTGGAACAACTTAAAACAATTGTTGAAGCTATGCACTAACTCATTTAAGTTGATATATAAAAACTTTTATTATAAGTTTAAATACTGCAAAAATATATCTGGTATATTGTGAATGTCAGTATTTAAAATGAACCTGTTAAATCAGTCAAATTAAATTATCCAATGAAGTATCTGAATACCCACTTGCTAAGGACAGATTTTTGTCCCCCTAAACTTCATGCTGAAGCCCTAACCCTCAATGTGATGGTATATGGAGATGGGGCCTTTGGGGCTATTAATTAGGTTTAAGTGAGGCCATAAGCGTGGGGCCTACATGATGGGATTAGTGTCCTTATAGGAATAGACACCAGAGAGCTTGCTCTCTCTCCCTCTGTTACATGAGGACATAATGAGAAGGCAGGTGTCTACAGGTGAGGAAAAGAGCCTTCCCCGGGGAACCAAATTGGATGACACCCTGATTTTGGACTTCCATGCCTCCAAAACTGTAAGAAATCAATTCCTGTTTTTCAAGCCACCCAGTCTATACCATTTTGTTACAGAAACCCGAGCTCACTAAGACACTACCACTATTCAATTATAAATACATAAACAGAAGGAAATTATGTTGTTCCTTATTATTTTTTTCTGGAAATGTTATTTCTATTCCAATTCTCTGATGAGATTTTACCCTAATATGGCATTTATGTCTTTATGTTGAAAGTCTTTTATGGCTCTCTATAACTCTATGTACATATATTTGAATATTAATTTTTCACTTCCTGTGATCACAGGCTTCAAATGTTAGAAGAAATTTTATGAGTTATTATTATGATTACTACTATGTGGGCACAACAGCATGGTATAAATTTTTAAAGCTTTTTATCTTGAAATAATTAGATTGACAGGAAGTTGCAAAAATAATACAGAGAGGTCCTATGTACTCCTCACCCAGTTTCCACCAGGGGTTACATCTATATAGCTGTAGTGAAACATGAGAATTAGACAATTGACATTGGTACTCTGTGTGTGTGTAGTTCTGTGTTAGTTTATCCCATGTGCCTATTTGTGTAACTCCCGCCACAGTCAAGGTAAAGAACTACTGTATCATCCAAAGATCTCCAATGTGCTACCCCTTCACAGTCACACCCTTCTCTTCCCACCCACCATCTCCTAACCTCTGGCAAATACTAAACTGTTCTTTCTGTAACTTTGCCATTTTCTGAATAATATTTAATAGGAATTGTATATTATGTGACATTTTGAGACTGGCTGTTTTAACAGCCAGCATAAGTCCCTTGAGACACATGTAATACATACAAGTTGTTGCATGTAAATAATTTGTCCTTTTATTGGTGAGTAGTATTCCACAGTATGTGTATACTTGTTTGTTTAACCACTCACCTATTTAAGGCATTTGGTTTTGGGTTTTTTCCCCTAGTTTTTGGCTATTATAAATAAAAACTGTTATGGAAACTTGTGTCAGTTTTTACATGGAAATAAATTTTAATTTAACTGGGATAAATGCCTAGAAGTGCAATTTGAGTTGCATGGTAAGGGTATGTTTAGTTTTTTAAGAAACTGCCAAACTATTTTCCAGAGTGGCTGTACAACTTTTAGTGAAGTGTATAAACCTTGCCTCTTTTAAAATCTCCTTACCTTCCCTATTTTTAATAGAATTGTCTTAAATACTTCCTCTGCATACAGAAAGGACCACATCAGACAAGTATTAATTTTTGCTTCAACTGTCAAATATAATTTACAAAATCAAGAGGAGAAAGTCTATTGTATTTACCCATATTTTCCTCCTTTTTTGTTGTTCTTTTCCTGTTGTTTCAGACTCCTTCTTTTATCATTTCTTTTCTGTTTCAAGAACTTTTTCTGTTTCAAGAACATTATTTTAGCGTAGGTCTATGGGCCACAAATTCTTAGTTTTCATTCATCTGAGACTGTTTTGAGTTGCCCTTCATTCTTGAAAGATATCTTCATTGTATATAGAATTCAGAGTGGACATCTCTTTCCTTTTAGCATTAAAAAAATGTTACACTGGGCTTCCCTGGTGGCGCAGTGGTTGAGAGTCCGCCTGCCGATGCAGGGGACATGGGTTCATGCCCCAGTCCGGGAAGATCCCACATGCCGCGGAGCGGCTGCACCCGTGAGCCATGGCTGCTGAGCCTGCGCGTCCGGAACCTGTGCTCCACAATGGGAGAGGCCACAACAATGAGAGGCGCGCGTACCGCAAAAAAAAAGTTACACACTTTCCTTCTGAATGCCATGGTTTCTAATGAGAAATCCCCCATTGTTCACGTTGCTTTTCCCCCACAAGTGTCACAGCTTTCAGGCATTTTTGTCTTTGTCTTTCGGAAGTTTGACTATGATGTGTCTTGGCTTGGGTTTCATTGGGTTGTTCTTGTTTGGGGTTCACTCAGCTTCTTGAATCAGTAGGTTTGTGTTTTGCCAAATTTGGAAAAAATTTAATTACTGTTTCTTTGAATACATTTTCAGCCTTTCCCCTTTTCTCCTCTCCTCCTGAGACTCATTGCTGCTGTGTATTTTGAGTCCCAGGAGTGAGGGAGAGAATGGAGTTGGAGGAGTCTTAATCTTAAAGGATGTAGCTGGAAGAACTGGAAGCTTGAAATCCAGAAGCTTGGAGAAGGGCTCTGTGCTCACCTCACACCCCCACCCCCCAAGTCACCCCTGCAGACTACTTCTGCACTTCCACAAGCTAAGCAGAAGGAGCCATTTGCATCCCATCATATCAAAGGTGCATACTATTAGCATAGTTTATGACTGTTTGTGCAGATGTCTCCAGACTGAGAAGGTACTGCCCCCTCTTCCCATATTGCACTCTTTGGAAGAAGACACTATGTACAGCCTACCCTTAAGAAGTAGGGAATATGGTTCCCCTCCTTGGGGATGGAGCATCTACACAAATTATTCTACAAGGGAGATTTGTCCCTTCTCCCTCATTTATTAAGTTATCTAATCATTTATTTAGACCAGGATGGTCTCATAAATATTTATTGTACATTTGTTTTATATTTGGGGTGATAATTCAGTACAGCTCCCTTTATTTTGTTGCTCAAATTGTTCCAGCTTTAGCCACTAAGGGCTCTTGCAGTTGGCTCCTGTGTGCTCCTTTAACATACCCAACAATTGCAGGTTTTTTGTTTTGTTTGTTTCGTTTTTCATGTCCTCATATTCTGGCATTACAAGACAGTTTAAGTTCATCTTGTATATTTCTTGCCCCAGTCCTAGAATTAGCTTTTTCTCCAAGGAATGCTGATTCCCTTTATGGGAGAATGGTATTAGAAACCAAGATCTGGGCATTAGGTGGGGTATTTACTAGTGTGGTTTTTATTGTAGGCATTCTCAGTTAAGAGCAAAGAAATATACACATACCTACTAAGCAAGGATCCCATCAGAGTATTATTCTCACTCAGTAGGTCCCATTTCAGAAACCTTATCCACGGCCACACTTCCTTCTACCACATAGAAGTATACTATTTGCAAATCTTCAGCTCCAGACAAAACCTCTTCCTCCAGCCTCAGATCCATATTCTTTCACTTCCTTTCTGTGAATATGACTACCTGATTTTCTCATAGGCACCTCAGACACACTATCTCAAAAATCTTATTGCCCCTAATCTTTCTCCTTCTTCTGGAATCTCTATCTTTATCAGCAACCTCACTACTCTTATTCTTAAAAATCTCTCAATGGCTTCCTTCTGCCTTTAGAATGAAACATAAGTTTCTCATAATTGTATTCAAGGCCCTTCATTCATTGCTTTCTGATTACTTCTCTGGCTATTGATGTGAATGATATCATTAAAAAGAAAGTATATATTTTAGAAGAGAGAATAGAACAGACCCCAAAAAACTTTTAAAGGGTGGGAAGAAGACTTTGCAAGAAGAATGAGGAAAGGCCAGGATGGTTAAAGAGCCCAAAGAGAAAGTGTCATCACAGAATGCACAAGATGAGGACATCTACTGTGGTGAGTTATGAAAAAGCTGAAAATATATCCATTAGACTTAGCAACTAGAGTAGTTTTCAGGGCCTGGTGGGGTAGAAAATAAGACTGGAGTGAGTTGAGTAAATAAGTGAGAATATAGGAGTAGAGACTATCCTTTTTAAGAAGCTTGGCATCAAGGGGTGGGAAAGGGTAGAATACCATTATCTTCATGTGGTTGCTGTGTAAATTAAATCAAATCACACATATGAAAACAGTTTGGAATCATAAATTGTCACAGTAAAAGGAGCCCAAGCTTTGAAACAGATAAGCCTAATTCTAAGCCCAGCTCTGTTACTTAAAAACCAGTTTAACAAGAGTTTCACTTCCTCATCTTAAATGGAAATATTTATTCAACTTGAATGGTTGGCACCAGGATTAGTCATACATATGAAAGCATTACTGCAGTGCCTCCTGCAAAGAAGGAGGGTCATACATCCTTAGAGGAAGTTAATTCTCTATAAACCAGACCTTGGAAGAAGAGGAGGAGAAAATTATAAGCCACATACATAATCTTTAGAGTAAAAAATTTGCAATGTTCATACTCTTCCATCAAGTCTGAGATTTCTACATCTCTGCACTTTTACACTTAGTTCTAGTTAACAGAATCCTTTCTAAATTTACCTATTGCTCTTAGAAGGTAAGGGTTTAGGGACTTCCCTGGTGGCGCAATGGTTAAGAATCCGCCTGCCAATGCAGTGGACACGGGTTCGATCCCTGGTCTGGGAAGAGCCCACATGCCACGGAGCAACTAAGCCTGTGCGCCACAACTAATGAGCCTGCCCTCTAGAGCCCACGAGCCACAACTACTGAGCCCGTGTGCCACAACTACTGAAGCCCACGCACCTAGAGCCCATGCTCCCCAACAAGAGAAGCCACTGCAATGAGAAGGCTGCGCACTGCAACGAAGAGTAGCCCCCGCTCACTGCAACTAGAGAAAGCCCACGTGCGGCAATGAAGACCCAATGCAGCCAAAGATAAATAAAATAAAATAAAATAATTAAAAAAAAAAAAGAAGAAGATAAGGGTTTAACTCCTGGTATGGTGTGGAGACAAGAAGCTGAGTGGTACAGTCATTTGGAAGAGAGAACATCCACAAGACCATAAATCATAATACCTGTTGGGATACTCACCCTCAGTTCTGATTTATACCTTTCATAAAATCTGTTACCATCCTGTTCTACATCTTATAACCCTAGAATTATCCTTGTGTGGTCATTATTTTATATGATGTTTCCTTTAAGATATCTGAACTTCAAAATATTTAATGCTGGCTTCCTTGGTGGCACAGTGGTTGGGAATCCGCCTGCCAATGCAGGGAACACGGGTTCAAGCCCTGGTCCTGGAAGATCCCACATGCCATGGAGCAACTAAGCCCGTGAGCCACAACTACTGAGCCTGCACTCTAGAGCCCATGAGCCACAACTACTGAGCCCACGTGCCACAACTACTGAAGCCTGTGCACCTTGGGCCCGTGCTCTGCAACAAGAGAAGCCACCGCAATGAGAAGCCTGCGCACCACAATGAAGAGTAGCCCCTGCTCACCGCAACTAGAGAAAGCCCGCGTGCAGCAACGTACACCTAATGCAGCCAAAAAAATAATAATAATAAAGTAAATAAATTAAAAAAATTAATGTTTTCTCTTTGGAAATATAACCATTAATTTCAAAACAATGCTGGTTAACTCATCATAAATGATAGCTGCTTTTATGTATAAAAAGGCCTGAACCCCTTTGTTAAGATGGAAGCTCTTCATGACTCAGTCTGAATTCTCCTTTCGGGCACGACTGGATAGGAAATAACTTGGCGAATTTGGAGATGACAAGATATTCATCATCGCAAAGCATTGTGACTAAGGTTTGGCTTCATCACTTGAGCCACACCCTGATGTCAGGACTGGTTCCTTCTACCTAAGTGGCTGGATCAGCATCCTTTCATATGCAACATATAATAGTGTTCTCAGTGATAAAGATGCTGTTTTAGGCAAGCAGGACTGTGATACGATTCTAGGTCACACTTGTACGTATGGAAAGTATAAGATCAGGGACATAAAATGCAGGATCAAGAGTAATTGTTCATGGAAAGTAAAAGGGTGTGTGTGAAATACATTAGGTGTACTTAAGTTATTTCATTCCTGAATGAAGCTCCTCAGTGAAAGGTGCTGATCCACCCTTAACAAGCCCACCAGTTATTTACTGTCACATGGACAACAGGGCCATGTTGAAAGTATTTTCCCATGTGTTAATTTTCAAATGAAAGTTTTCCTTGATTGTATCGAGAAACAGTTCTGATATACCCCAGATTTATTCAATCCAATGCTAATCCTATATACTCAGATGGGGCAGCCCTGCCATTTAGTCTGATTTGCTAATAGACTGTTGAGATTTAGAATATCCCCATAAACACACTGCTCCCTCTTGAAATCTGACATTTTGGTTAACATTTCTTATTTCCCTGAAGTTTCCCATTTTTTAAATAGAGGAAGTGAAAATTAAAACCATTTTTTAAAGCAATTAATTTTGCTGTCACACTCATATTTTTTTCCTTCCAGGAAAATAAAATACTGAGAAACTATTAAGAAGTCAGCATTGCTGTAATAGCACATTTAGAACAAAAATGTTTACCACTATGCACTTCCTAAACCCTTGGTAGCTCTGGAATCTTTAGAAAACTTTTTTCTCCAGTACTTAAGATTCTCTACAATCTTGGTCTAACGCATTTGTTTGGATTAAAAATTCTTCAAACGTATTTGTCCTTTTCTCTATCAGTGTCTTTGTTCCTACTCTTCTCTATATGGATAAAGCATCCCTTCCCCACCAATTGCTAAAAGCTGAGATCTTTCCCATCCTTTAAGGCCAATATTCAAATATTCATTTTAAGCTTTTAAAATGTCTTTAGCTAGAAGTGGTATCTTTCTTTCTCTCTCTAAATTTCTGTATTTATATTTATATTGGTGTGAAATTAATTTTCAATATACATTGGCAGTAGCAATGGTGAACATGAGCAACAGTTAGCTCATTCATTCACAAATAGTTATTATATATCTAAAGATCTAAGACCTGGATTCCTGCACTAATTTTGCCACTAATCAATTGTTCTTGGGTAAGTGATTTTACATATTCAAGTGTAATTATTTTCAGATAATTCCTACCTATCTTTATTACTTATAGTATCCTTAAAGATAAGGAATTTGTACAGTACATTTTTTGTACTGAGGCCTGAACCATACTTGCACAGAACAGGGACACACACTGATGATTTTTTTCAATTGATGAATACATTTTTCTCTATGTTCAGACAAATATGTTAATCCTGATATTCCATGAGTAAACAGAATCAAGAAGATAACTGGCATTTTTTCTAGGGGTCATAGCTGCTTATTCCTTGCTTTTTCTATACTTTTCTATTGAGGAGAATAACATTAGTGAGATTGCTCCAGTGTTGCCCCTTCTCTAGCACTGTATGTAAATATTACAGAAATTCATAGGAAAACACCAATGGAGTGATACTTCTTGCTCATTAGGCAGTTAAACATGCTGTGTCTATAATAGCTTGTTCTCCACCTAGTCAAGAACAGTGACTGGTAAATCTCATCTTTATTATATTCAAAACACCAGTCACAATAAATTTTGGAGAATCTTATTTCTTCCAATGAGGAAAGAAAAAAAGAAACAGCTGAGAGGACAGGGAGAGGAACAAAATTTTCATATATTGTTGGAGCATGTGAGAGCGATCTGCTAATATCTATCAAAATCTAGAACTTGCACAGCTGCTGACAAAGCAATTTCACTTCTGGGAATCCAACGTAAGGAAATTCTGGCATGAGGAAGCAAATATATATGTACAATGATGTCTGTTGTAGCATTACTTGAAATAGCTAAGAAATAAACTATATGGACAAAAGGGGGATGATTAAATAAATCATGGTACATCCAACACAATGCGATACAATGTATGCTTTAAAATAAGATAGATCTATATACACTTATGTAGAAAAATCTTAATAGATTACATAAAAAAGACAAATTGTAGGCAATACATAGTATAATCTCCCTGTTCTAAAAAAAATAAAACCAACTATGTGTATTTATATTTATTGGTTTAGATATAAATGTATGCATATACATAAAATTTTTTTCAAATAGAAGGAAATTTGGAAAGGCATGCATAAAACTTATGAGTGTTTGCCTCTGGGCTTTGGGAAATGGGTACTGGAATATACTCTTTACTTAGAAAATCTCTGTTCCATATTTCTAAAAAGCCATCTCATAGGATTGTTGTGAGAATTAAATAAATTTAATACATGTAAAGTGATTATAAAATTGCTGGCTTGTAGTAAGCACTAAATAAAATTTTAAATAAAAACTCCTAAAAAAAATACACACGTGCCTCATTTTCAATTAAAAAAAAACCAAAATAAATGAGACAAAATAAAATACAACTAAGGCAGTGGTTATCTGGATAAGTACCACAATGGATTTCAGTCTCTCCAGTTATGGGACAGCCTTAAGTCTTTTACTAAACAATTGGCGGAGAAGGAGCAATACTTTGGAAAACAGGTTGCTGGGATCAATCATGCCCCCTGGTGGTTGATTGCTGCCTAGCCAGAAAGTTGGCAAAGCAAAGGATAGAACCCGTCCACCTTGGCCCTGATTTATCAATATTATATGTTCTGTGGCATCCATTACCTTAACATCGTTAACCCTCAGACACCACTTTTGCTGATGTCAAGTGGCATCGGCAACCCAACAGCCATACTGGTTAAGCCTGTGTTTCTGCTCTCTCTGCTGGATGTGCCTCCTGCTCACGTACAAACAGTCATTCTTCAGGCCTCCTTTATGCAAACTTTTCTCACTTTCACAGGTGACTAGACCCCAATGCATAAAGTTAGTTACATTTTTTGAGTATATGTGGATATGCTGTATATGTGGATTTATTTGTGTATTATATATATGCATATTTTTCAATCAGCCAGTTTCATGGATGTGCGATTTGTATAGTCACACAGGATTCCACACTTAGAAGGGCCCTGTGCTTGGTTTAATTCTCTGCTGTTGTTCTTCTGAAATTACTAAACGTTTTATTTATTTATTTTTTTGTGGTAAGCGGGCCTCTCACTGTTGTGGCCTCTCCCGTTGTGAAGCACAGGCTCCGGACGCGCAGGCTCCGGACGCGCAGGCTCAGCGGCCATGGCTCATGGGCCTAGCCGCTCTGCGACATGGGGGATCTTCCCAGACCGGGGCACGAACCTGTGTCCCCTGCATCGGCAGGCGGACTCTCAACCACTCCGCCACCAGGGAAGCCCTACTAAACGTTTTTTAACAAGGGCCCTGTATTTCATTTCACTGGGCCTCACAAAATAATGTTCTACTTTCAATTAAACTCACAGCTCTAAATTTAATATAATAATTATTATTGTAGATGAGGAAACCAAAGTTTTGAGTGATTCAGGAACTCTTTTCAGGGTCTCACAACTGGTGTATTGTAGACAGAGAACCTACCTACTGGCTGTAAAAATTTCTCACGTGCATCAGGGTCACCTGATAAAGACTTATTGAAAGTGCAGATTCCTAGATCACAGTCCAGAACCTACTAAAACATACTTTTTAGAGGAATGGTCTTGGTCAGATCGACCAAGCATCACTTTTGCAGAAGAGCACCAGTGTTTTTCCATTCAAGTGCTTGAGAGTTTTATATGAGGAAAGCTTTATCAGCAGTTAGAGTTGAGATATTTTTGCCCTGCACTTGTTCCCCATTGAACATTCACATGGATAGAAAGCCTTTAAGTTGGTGCAATCTTTATATTTCAGAACTTTTCTGGCCAAAGAGTCAGAATCACAAATGCATAGTGCTGTCAAATAGTCAGTCTCATAATATTATTGGGAATTTGATTCTTGAAATCAGAATTTAACAAATTAAATACTATGCAGACTTGGAGGTAAGGAAGACACAAAACATCTAGAATGTTCATGACCAGATGGAAGGCTATATAAATATTTAAAAATATTAGAGGGGGAAGGGGGTGAGGGGAGGAGAGGAGGTGGAGGAGGGGGCATGGGCTCGCACTGCTGAAGTCTACTCACTCTCTGGGCACCTCCTGACAAGTGGAGGGGATCCGCTGCGGACCAAGGAAAGTGGAGGGGTCTGGTGGCAGCCACCCCCTCTTCTGCACTTCCCTGCACTCTCATCTCTCTCTGCCTTGGCCTCTGACACGAGAAAGAGATGCTGGTTGCAAGTTTTGGAGATCCCTGTTTTTTATGGAACACAGTTCTGTAAAATTTTCATAGGATTCCTTGTCAATAACATACACTTGTGATGGACCCTAGAAATACTGCTATGTTAGGATTGGGTTCTGATTCCGAAAGATTTTCAAGAAAGAGTCCCTCTGCCATCAGTACTGGCACACTGGTCAGCAAGAGAGAAGTAGAGCTAGAGAACAACACAAAGGAAGAAGAGGACCTTCGCAAGTGGAATCGGGAAAGAAACATCGAAGCAGGGAAAGATGATGGATTGACTGATGTTACAGCAACAGTTTTCAGTGAAAGAAACAAATTTTACAGAGGGAAATTTAAAACTGAAAATTGGTCTTCAGGCTAAGAGAACTAAAAAACCTCCAAGGAACTTAGAGAACTATGTATGTCGACCTGCCATAAAAACAACCCTCAAGCACCCAAGAAAAGCACTTAAAAATGGGAAGATGACAGATGAAAAGAATGAACACTGTCATTTCAGTGGTGTTCTCTGATGCACAAACGTTTTCAATTTTGATGAACTCCAAGTTGTCTGTTTTTTCTTCTATTGCCTGTGCTTTGGTGTCATAGCCAAGATATCACTGGCAAATCGAACATCATGAAGGTTTTCTCCTATGTTTTCTTCTAAGCATTTATAGTTCTGGCTCTTATGTTTAGGTCTTTGAGAGATTTTCAGGTATCCATCTCACCCTGAACTTGCTCCCTGAGTTCAGAAACTGATTAAGATAGCAAAGCATACTTTGGACATGGGAAATTGTTATAAAAATTGTAATGAATAAGCTATGGATATTGGACTAGCAACTATTATTTTGATTAGGTAACACACTCCTATGATTCAGAATTTAAAAGATAAAAAAGGAAACAATAAAACATTGTTACCATCATTACCCTTCTCTCCTCTGAGTACTCAAATCCATTTCGGAATCTCCTTTTAGGCAATCATGTGATCACCCTCTACTAACTATGATAGCAGAACAAGAACAACAATTTCTCAACCCAAATGAAGAAAAGTGTTCTGTATATTGAAATTGTCTTACTTGGAAAATAAATAGAAACAAATTGTTTGGAACGAAAATTGGTGCAAAGAAACTTCCAGGAGCATAACTCCATCAGTGCCTTTGATATCTCCCACAAATATATATATATATATATATATATATATATATACACACACACAAACAAGCAAATACATGCCAACCCCCCCATTTAAAAATATAGATGGTACCATACTGTAAAAAAAAAAAAAAATTAGAAAAACTTACTTGAAAAAAATGCCGATAATAGATATTTTAAATTAATTAAATTATTTTTACATGATTTTCTTTTAAAATGTATAGAAATAGTATAAAAATATGTCAACTCATGGTGAGATTAAGAATGATTAATTTATTCATATAATTTTATCTAACTTAAATGGGTTTATTCTTTTTGATTAGAAATAACAAAATCCTTTTTCTGACTTGCAAATTCTTTCTTCCCTTAGCTTAGAATTCCCAGGAATCATTGACTGTTTTCTCTCATTCGTCATAAATCAAGATACTAAATTCTGTTGTCTACCTCTCAGATGCATCTAACCACTGTCCCTTCCTTCTTAACTCTACTATCAATATTTCCACTCTAAACTTTAAAAATAGCTTCCTCTATGGTTTCTCTGCTTCAAGCCTCATTTCTTCAACACATCTTTCACAATACCAACAGAATCATTTTCCTAAAATATGTATCAGATCATTAACCCTCACTTTTCAAGGCAATAAGAGTTGAAAAGTAAAAACAAACAAAAAAGTAAAAGTAGCACCTTTGAAATGCTATTTGGAGAGCCCTGATGTCGCATCTTAGCATCTCTACTACTTACTGGCTACAAGGACTTGGGCACTTGAAGCATGAAATGGTAGCACACTTTCTGAAAAGCCTTCCTTGATTGTTACTTACAGAGACTTAGGCCAGAGCCCTAAATCAGGCCGGGCTCTTGACTCTCATTCCCCAGTCCATGCTCCTGCTCTTGTGTGGGCTCCAGCCACACCTGAGATGACTTATCTCAAGATACACAATCTTATCATGCCTCACTGATGTACATGTATTTTTTTAATCAGATACCCACTGAAATACTGGTTCAAATTCTACTTTCTCTGCAAAATCTTTTAAAACCAGATTTAGTTATTTCATCCTCCAGAATCCTCTAATTGAATGTTTAAGTCTCTATTATAGCCGTTGCTTAATTCTGTCATCTTTTCACCCTTTGTGACACATATGCTTGCTCCATTAGAATGTAAGTTCTTAGTGACTCAGAATTAGGTTATTTATGTTTTGACTAACAAGTGATGGGGTAACCAACTCATCCAGTTTGCTGAGGTTTTTCCTGGTTTGAGCATCAAAAGACCTCATCCTGAGAAACCCTTTAGTGCAAACCAAGGTATACAGCCTCCTAATGTACAGCACAGCTCAAAGCCTACATCAGGGTTATAAAGTGTCACTGGAATAGTCAAGAACTTTGGTTAGCTTTCATAAATGAATCTCTAAAGATTTCTTCACTGTGTGGTCCTTAACCTACGATTCTTGGTCGATGTTACTGTGAAGTATTGAATATTATATTTCCTTGGTCATCCTATATTGAGAAAATTTGATTATTTCAAGAGATTAAAACAATCTTAAAATAAAATTAGTATTTTGAATATTAAAATGTTATTCTAGTCAGATGGCTAATCTCAAAAGATAGGAGGAATTGAAATGCTGCTGGAAAGTGTTGAGTAGGAGGGAAGAAAAATAAAACAATCCAAGCCTATATTACATAGTCTCTTCATTAAAATGCTATTGGATTCATTCCTTTGTTTCACACCACTGTGTATAATTATAGTACATAAAAACCTTCAGATCTTCCTGCTATTAGGCATTTAAAAATACCCATTCCAGATTTTCAAAACAAGTTTTACATATACAGTAATTATATCACACGCATGTGCAATGCTTAGATTATATTTATCATACCACCTTAAATTTAGACCATCTCTATTAGGGTTGACTTAATCATTTTCATAATGATGCCCTGAGCATTTCCTAATAGGGCAGGAAGTAATCCTGTTTGATGGGAATTCACAGGCGCTAGACAGACACTTGACTTTGCAACATGTTCTAAAAGAGAAATAAGAAAAATAGTTTCAGAACTATTGGACAACTGTCCTGCACACATACCTTTGTTACCTTTTGTTATGGTAACACATCTTTAGGTTCTGCAGAGCACAGCTGGATGCTGCCAGTGTTGGCAAGTCACACGACATGGTGTAACAAACCACGGATTGAGATTCAGAAGACTTAGGTTTCAGTGCAGTTGAGCTCGCTGGTCTCTGACAAGGAGATAATCCTAACCATGTAATTAACTGTGGTGAAAAACTCATAAGAATAATTGTGAAAGTGACTTCCAAGTCATAAAGTTGAGGCACCATACTGGGACATTTTTAATTAGGGGTGCACATCAGAATAACCTGCATGCCTTCCAAATTACAGGTGGGCCCCACTCCAAGGCCAACTGGATCAGAATCTCCTGGGATAGGGATCAGAAATATACTTATTTTTTAAAGGCCCACAGATATTTCTGATTTACTTGCCTTTTTACTACTGGGCCAGTACAAGATCATTAGTTTTCTAGAATGATGGACCTGAAATCAAATCCCTTCCAAATCTCTTAATACTGTTGTGGCTTTGAAATATACATTAATATGTTGAGCCTCAGTTTCTCTAGTTTGAAAACTGGAGATATAAACACTTCTTTGTGTAGAGATGTAGGTAAAACATCTAAGTCAGATGTCTGATAAGTAACCTAAATACCTGAAGATCATAAGACAAAAGGGAGTGTTGGCGACTGTGGCTAATTGGAGAATGCAAGCCTTAATTAAACATATTTTAAAAAATTACTGTAAAGACTGACGCGGTCACACAAAATGTATCGGCAGGCATGACATTTGGTTTTTACCCCTAACATACTGGCCAGTAAATAACCAATTCTCAAGTACTATATAAAATATAAAATCCTGAACTGTCTGAAAGTATGTTTCTATATGTATGTGTAAGATACTGGTAAATACAGGATTATATATTAATTCAGCAAATATTCAGTGCCCATTATATACTTGTAAGTCCAGATAGAGATACTAAAAGAAATAATTCAAAGAGTTTACAGCCGAGAGAGAGAGAGACAGAGAGACAGAGAGAGGCAGAAGATAAATTAAAACATGTCCATTACTAACAAAACTGATTCTACCAAAACTACATTTCCACGTCTTATTTTTTATTAACATTCTACCCAGGTATTTGTGACTGTCTGAATTCTTATATACAGTTTTTAAACATCGCTAATGACTAGAAATATTTGGAATTTTAAGTAATTTTTTTTAGAAACAGAGTATATTTTAACTAGATTGACATGGTATTTTGTTGTGAAATAAGAAGGCTAATTAATGCTATGGCTCCTTCCAGGTTTAAGATTCTATAATTAGGAAGCAATAAATCATGGAATCATCACTTAAGAGGAACCACTGACCAAATGACTCAGAGTCATTCTTAGAGCTGGAGCATCTCTTCACATATTTGGGGAAAATTTTCATCATGTGAGATCGTCTTGGAACCTAAAAAGTACAAAGCCTGGCAGTTTTCTCATTCAGTTAAAATTGGACTGTCCCCTGTCATCATCACAGGTCAGATTTTCCGAGCTCATCTAAAATCTGAGCAAAATATTTATTTATTATTATTTTTTTGCGGTACGCGGGCTTCTCACTGTTGTGGACTCTCCCATTGCGAAGCACAGTTTCCGGACGCACAGGCTCAGCGGCCATGGCTCACGGGCCCAGCCGCTCCGCAGCATGTGGGATCTTCCCAGACCGGGGCACGAACCCGTGTCCCCTGCATCGGCAGGCGGGCTCTCTACCACTGTGCCACCAGGGAAGCCCTGAGCAAAATAATTTTACAAAGCCTACTGCTAACATTTATTTCAAATCACGACTCCTCCACTTTTTAGATCTGTGACTTAGGCAAATTGCTGCACTTGAGTTTTCGTTTCCTCATCCTTAAAATGGTGATGATCAGAACTGAATAAGACTTGTCATGAGGGTTAAATGAGACAATGTTTGTAAAGCACTTAGCAGAGCCTTGGCATATAGCAATAGTTCATAAATGGTGTCTAGCATTTGGATTATCATTTTTACTGTTACACAACTATGGCCATGTTGTCTTAAAGCTCAGGAATCTTTAATGTCTTCATAATTACCCATGCCAGACATTTTTGCAGGAGGCTTCCCTGCTTGCAAATCCTCTCTCACAGGCAGCCATTCAAGATTATATATAAACTCGGATCTGACTCAGTCCAAAGCTCAAGTGCATTCTACTTCACCCCAACTGTTATGGAGAGGTATTAATCTTGGGAGCAAACCTGGCCTTTTCTTTTGTCTCTCCTATATTTGGGGTTTCTGCTAAAGATTTTATTTTTAAGGAAAGGTCTTGCAGATACCAACAAAACACACACACACACACGAAAAATACTCTGATGTGATAAAGGCCAGTTTCATTAGCCTGGTCACTGAAGACTCCATTATCTGGTTGGAATTTACTTCTCTAGCCTCCCTTCCCCATTTCTCTCCTGCCCTTTTTGCACAGCCTACTCCAGCCCAAACTGACCAGTTATTCCTCATGCAGGCAGAATCCTTCCCTCTTCATGCGTCAACCCCAGATGTTCAGCCTTCTCCCGAATCTCCAAATTCTACTCCATTTCCAGGCTTGGCAACAATGTCGGCCCTTCCAGAATTCTCAAAAAAAGAGCTTGGGCTTTAGACTGAGTTGGACCCAAGTTCATATCTGATCTTCATCCCTGACTAGTTGTATATTGGTGGAGTCTTTAAAAATGTCAGCCTCTGTGTCTTGCCTATAAATAAAATTCTATACTACAGTGCTGATAGGAAGATTGACTGCACAAACAAGGAACATAGGCACTAACAACATGTCTCAGGGACATCAGTGGTTACTTCCTGCCTGGAATTATGATCATTTCTTCTACTTGCTTATTTACAGAAATGGTACAGAAAAACTGGATCACTATGTGGGAAGAACAATTTGAGCTGGATCTCTAGTCTCATTCCTTACACCAAAATAAATTTTAGATGAATCAAAGTTTTAAATGTAAAAAATGAAACATCAACAACAACAGCAAAAAAATGGAAGAAAAGACAGGTGAGTTTATTGATGAGCTGGAGTGGAGAAGGCCTTTCTAAGCAGGACACAATAATCAAAAGATTGTACAATGAAAAGACTGCTGATTCTAGCTAATTAAAAAATTTCAATGTTCCTACAGCAAACAAGCAATATAAAAATAAAATTATATTATATCAAACTGAGAAAATAAATTTTCAACCCATATGATGAAAGGTTAACTTTCTTAATTTAAAAAGAGTTTTTATATATAAACAAAAAATGCTGAATACCCCAATTAAAAAAATAGACAAAGTATTTGGTCAGGAAGCAAATAAAAGTATTTGATCGGGTAGCAAATACACCTGACTACTTAAGTGTGAAAAGATGTTCCCTTTTGCTAATAAAAAAATATAAATTAAAGCAGAGATACAGTTTTTAACCTATTGGAAGGGCAAAACTTAAGAAGGTAGTATGTGATGTTGGTAATGGTTAGGGCTACAGGCCTTCTCATGCGGCGCTGGGATGGTTCAACTTAGCAAATTTTGTTAAGATAAAAATGGGGCATTCCTTTGATTCACTACTCACACTGCTAGAAATTTAGCTTAGAAATAAATTCAAGACCTACACAGTAATAAGCTAGCTGCAAAACATTTTGTAATTAAAAAAAAGTTAGCTAGTTGTTAATGGATGCCTGATAAATGGAGTCATGATATGTACCAAACACGGACTTCTACACAGTTATTTAAAAAAGTATGACACTGACGAGGATATTTCTAACAAATATTAAGTGGGAAAAAACTGATTCCATTCATATAAATTGAAAATGTGGGGGTAGGGTGGGTTGAGTGTGCATCAATATATATACACAATGTACATTTTTTTTTTTTAGAAAAATAATAAGAAACTGAGGGGACTTCCCTGGTGGCGCAGTGGTTGAGAGTCCACCTGCCGATGCAGGGGACACGGGTTCGTGCCCCGGTCCGGGAAGATCCCACATGCCGCGGAGCGGCTGGGCCTGTGAGCCATGGCCGCTGAGCCTGCGCGTCCGGAGCCTGTGCTCCGCAACGGGAGAGGCCACAACAGTGAGAAGGCCCGCGTACCGCAAAAAAAAAAAAAAAAAAAAAAAAAAAAAGAAAGAAAAAGAAACTGAGAAGTACCTACTTTTAGGGAACGGAACTGAGTGGGGAAGGAGGGGACATGTGGAATAAAGGGCCCTGGATCTAGTAATCATAACTTTGTATATTACATCTAAATTGTATATACATGATAAGCAGCTCATCTATTGCGGGCGTTTGTTCCCAGTTTGTCAGCTAAGACAACTAGAGAAGCTCAAAGTTTTGAGTGCTGGATATAATCTATTAACGGATTAAGAAATACAATTTACTATTGTGTAGAAGTTCAAACATTTTTTAAAAAGAAGGGCCTTCACACTGAAAGACTGGAACCACTGGTGATGGAGAGGGATAAAAATAAAACACATATAACTGATGGGAACTCCTTATGCTGTTGAAGAGGAATCCGGAAAGGGTGGGTGTGGCTTTAAGAACGATTTGTGATATTTCAACCCCACCCTGACAAGCGATCTGAAAACGTCGCATAATATCTACCTTCACGCCTGAGCAGTACTTATTTTTTAGAATGAAAACTGAAAACACTGCTTTACACGGAGGCCATTGCAACCTATCTAATCACGTTTATAAATAAATGAAATCTATATTCTAACAGTGAAAATGCAGCTCTGTGAGCTTATCAGTTGCTCAGATTTGAAAGTATTCAAACTTTCAAACAGTAGAAGAGGTCTTAAGCCTCATGTCAGCCTAACACCCCACCTGTTAACTGTTCGGGGTTGTTTGCACAATCACACTGGGGAGGAGTAGGGCCTCCTGCTACCACTTACGTCATGTATGTGAAAAAGGTGCTCAGGGGCTCCAGGGAATGATTCCGGAAATACTCAAATTCTCTGCATAGCTTTTTTCTCATCTCCGTGTCAATAATGGAAACAGTAAGAGGATTTGTTTGGTTAGCCAAAAAGTTGCCATAATCAGTGGTCTGGAGATGAATTTTCAGATCTGAAATTAAATGAAACCCCAAATCAGGTTAAATGTTGAACATGCATGAATAACCTTTACAACATTAATTGACAGCATGGTAACTTTATGACAAATGAAATGCATATTTAATTATTATCTTATTAGGCCTTAACATAAGGTCTACATATGATTTAGATTTGAGCATCAATCTCTAAAGCAATAAAAAATTCATGTTAACACCGTATAGTACGATATAACAATTTTTAATTACCTGAAAAAATCTAGAATTATTTAGCACAGCTCAAAAGAATGTAAAAAAGCACCTAGTCCAGAGATTGCAAATTGGTTTTACCTGAGCCAACTTAGTCATGTGAAAATAGTGCTAGGAAAACTGTTTGAGGATACTAAGCCTCCATCTCAGCTTGATGGAAAAGAAAAGTTTATTACTAATATTTACCATGGCTATGGGAGGGCAGCCACCAATATCCTTTGACTACAGGTGAAGAAATTGAGTTTCAGCAGGTCTAAATGGGAGTTTTGTAGTAGTGGAGCTTAAACTAGGAGATGGGTCTCCTTACTCTTGAATTCCAACATCATTTCCATGGGACCATGCTAGATGTCCTTTAAATGGCAATGCTTTTGGTTGCCAGATAATTTGATTTCCAACTTCATTTATTGTCACTTCATCCTGAACAAACCATTTGTTTTCCAGCCCTACACTTCTGTTAATACTGATCCCATCTAACGCTATAGAATTGGCCCCCTCCCCTTTTTAGATTGCTCATTATAATGTATCCTTCAGCATTAAAATAATAGTTACCAGTGATTGAGTGCTTATTGCGTATCAGGCATTGTGTCAAGTGTGTATTATCTCATTTACTACTCATGGCAACCCTATGAGTTAGGAATGATTTTTAGCCCCTTTTACAGATAAGAACCCTGCAGCTCAGAGAGCTTAATAACTTGCTCAAAATCATGTCGATAAATGGACTCAAAGCCAGCCTCATATCTTAAAAATCTGTAATTTATTGACAATCAGTTAAATCAGATTATCAGTTGTTCTGTAAAGCCTTAATTCTGTCTGGCAGAACTATTCAATCTCACACTGAATTTCAAAGTACTTGGATAATATTTCTAGCACAGCTCCTGTCCCAGCATATTATAAAGTCTTAATATGTTAACTCCAAAAATGCAGTTCTGCTTTCTTAGTTATATCTTTTAGTTATATCTTTTATCTTTTGGTTCCTTGTACAGTACCCAATGTATAAGTGTTCTTAAATATCTGAATATCAAAAATGTCTTTGGGGGCTTCCCTAGTGGCGCAGTGGTTGAGAGTCCGCCTGCCGATGCAGGGGACATGGGTTCGTGCCCCGGTCCGGGAAGATCCCACATGCCGCGGAGCGGCTGGGCCCGTGAGCCATGGCCGCTGAGCCTGCGCGTCCGGAGCCTGTGCTCTGCAGCGGGAGAGGCCACAACAGTGAGAGGCCTGCGTACCGCAAAAAAAAAAAAAAAAAAAAAAAAAAAAAAAATGCTAAGAACCTTGATATTTGGGAACATAGAAAATAAGAGCAAGATGCATAGGGATGAGAGCAAAAAAACCTAGGAGAGTTTTCAGAAGAAGGTTAAGCCAGAGGTGAGCCTTAAGGTACTATGTAAGAGCGCAAGGAAGGCATTCCATGGATTAATATGGGTATGGTGGCTGCAAGAAACTCAAAACAGTTCAGTGTGGTTTGAAGCACTTAGTGGGAGAGAAGGAGGGGTAAGAAGTGAAGACAGAGAAATAAGCAGGGGCTATCCCCAGGAAGGCTTGGTGTGACTTCCTTGATCCTGAGGATAAGAGGGAGCCCCTGTGGGCTATGAACTAATTGCTCTGTAAGCTGGGGCGAGGGTGGATTTTCAGTTAGGCACTCAAGTGGCTCTTGAGTCTCTGAGATTCAGCAGACAGGCATTCTTCCTCAGTGTCTGGAGTAGGTCATGAATCAGAAATGCTCTTCATCTGATTGACTGCAGAACTTACTTGCTCAATTACCTATTTAATTAACTTAATTAAAAAAAATCATACTCTTTTGCTATGTCTTCACTGGCTTTTATTTTGACAGTCAGATTTTTATACAGTTTGACAGTTTGCCTTCTCAGCACTGAGGAATATTTGCCAACAGAAGTGACACAAATGATATTTCTTCCAAAACCATGGTATATTGCTCATGTGACATATGGTTCTTTTAAGCAAAATAACTTCCATACCTTTCAGCTGCCAGTGAGATTCTGAAATTAAATGCCTCAAGTGTTTCAGGGCTTCCCTGGTGGCGCAGTGGTTAAGAATCCACCTGCCAATGCAGGGGACACGGGTTCAAGCCCTTGTCCAGGAAGATCCCACGTGATGCGGAGCAACTAAGCCCGTGTGCCACAAATACTGAGCCCGTGTGCCACAACTACTGAAGGCCACGTGCCTAGAGCCCTTGTTCCACAACAGAGTAGCCCCCACTCCCTGCAACTAGAGAAAGCCCGAGTGCAGCAATGAAGACCCAAGGCAACCAAAAATAAATAAGTAAAATAAATAAATTTATATTAAAAAAAATGTCTCAAGTGTTTCAGACCTTGTAAGCAATCTTGTAATACTGTGCCTGGTGGAGAGACAGTTGAGATAGAAGGAGCCCTGTCTCACCAGCCCCAAGATGATCCAAGGGACACTTGCAATCAGATCCTAAGAAAATCTTAAGAACTGAAATATTTGCTGAGATAATATCATTATCTGTCAGTAATGACAATAATGCTTATAGTTTTATAGTTTTAAAAATAGGATCACATATTTTTCCCCACATTTCCCTAAATGCTTATCTAAATAGATATGTGATGAATAGAGCTTTGTGGTCAAATACATTTGGAATAAAAAGGCTTCTTAACTGCAGGAACTGAAAGCCTTTAATACATTAATTTGAATGATTTCTTTAGAAAGAGTACGGTACAGAACCTCCCAAGCCACCAGAAATCAACGAAGACACCCACACAGCACACTTTGGAAAATTACACTCCTTTCTTATCCAGAGTAGTGTGTCAAGTGGCATTTTTTTCTTTTTTTATTCAAATGAGGAACTGTGAGATCACTACCAACTAAATCCATTTTATAGGTCCCAGATGTAATAACATAAAAGGAACAGATTGAGCTATTATAACAAATATCTGAGTATATCACCCAGAGTAGTGTATACGCAATGTGCCCGCATGTGTGTACACAGGGTCATAAAGTAAAAATGCATCTTCTGTGGGCTGCAGTTCACTGGGTTCAGGGAATTATCTGAGATCTCTTGGCCAGTGAGGCAGGACAACTATCTGGTTGTTATCTCTTCTTTATTAATTTGTTGGATAGATCTTTTTTTATTTTTATTTTTTCTGTGCAGCTTCCTGTTGATACTCTATAAAAATGAATGTCCAAGGGCTTCCCTGGTGGCGCAGTGGTTGAGAGTCCGCCTGCCGATGCAGGGGACACGGGTTCGTGCCCCGGTCCGGGAGGATCCCACATGCCGCGGAGCGGCTGGGACCATGAGCCATGGCCGCTGAGCCTGCGCGTCCAGAGCCTGTGCTTTGCAACGGGAGAGGCCACAACAGTGAGAGGCCGGCGTACCGCAAAAAACAAAACAAAACAAAACAAAAAAACCCATAGATTTAGAAACCGATGCTCAGAGAAATAACTTGTTCATGTTTTCTATGCTTACAAGTATTTGACTGAAGATTCAAACGTACCTCCTCATCCAATATTTTGAAGCTCCATAATTAGACTTTCAAGGGCCTTCAAAAAATTTCCCAACCTAAATTCTTGCCTTATTCTCCAAGTATGCTATTATTGAAGCCAAACTGCTTTACTCCTCACCCATATGCTTTTATTGTTTTCTATCTATAGTTCATTAATTCTCCCTAAGAACCTAGGATGTCTTGCCATATCAACTCCCCTCCACCCACCTCCTATTCCTTATCTCACTGGCATTTTCCCAACCTACTGTCTTTCAAGATTTGGTTCACTTTCAAATATATTTTCTATCTATTGGTTTAAACTCTTCTTATATTTTTAATTGTTTTGTTTATTTATAGAATGAATATTTCCAAAACAAACCAGTGCTTTTGAAGGCAAATAAAATCAGCTACTTAGAATCATATACCAAACACCATTAACCATAACCAAGACATGGAAGGATTATTTTAGGAATTCAAGAGTCCAGCAGAAGAGGGTAAATTAATTCTTGTTGTATATACACTGCAGTTCAGGGCGTGTTCTTATGACTTCCCAGGAATTCCTATGGTTTACAGTTTACAAAACATCTTCAGAAATTTCTAATTCCCCTGGTAACTGGGAGTTAGGCCAGGGAGATACCATCTAAGCATCAGATAAGAAAGCACCATGACTAAAAGTTAAGCAGCTGGCTTAACACCCCAGAGCCAGAAAGTAGAAGAGCCAGGACTTAAATTCAAACATGCAGACATTTCTAATGCGTATTTTCAGATTCTTACTATGTGCAAAACATAGCCTTGGGCTAGAGAAGCTAGGAGACAAAAAAGTATAAGGTGTGGTTTCTACCCTTAAAACAAAAGTCTTTTTTTTAAAAAAAAATTCAGTTTTATTGAAGTATAACCAACAAATAAAATGGTAAGACATTTAAAGTGTACATTGTGGTGATCTGATATACATTTACATTGTGAAAGAATTCTCCCACCTAGTTAATTAACACCAGACATATTTATAGTTTCTGCCCTTAAGGCTTAAATTTAGAAGAGGACAGATTCATTTATTCATTCAGGAGGTAAGCCCTTAACTGATAATTCAGAGGACTAGATAGATAAAGGAGACAAATGTCCTGCCCCAGGGTGACATATTTACGCAAATATCACAGATGCTACACAGAATTAGGTCCATTACAAGGCACAATAGAGCACAAAATTGAGATTAGTCAATTCTGTCCCAATAGGGATACAGGAGAAAAGGGTTTATAGAGAAATTGACTTGGAAGTGGAGACTTTAAAGAGGAATGGGTGTTCTCCAGGCAAGCAGGAGGGTGAATGGAATTTGTGGCTGAAGGAATAACTGTAGAAGGGCAGAAGGGTTCTGAGGAAACGCTTACCAGGTAGAGATAGGACAGACTGCTCCAGCTTTTAAACTGAGTGAAGTTTATCCTGCCCGATGAAAGTATTTTTGAACAGAAAAGTGATGGTATTGTATATGCGTTTTTAACACAAGGCAGAGAAAATAAGTACTATAATTAGAGGTACAAATAATGTCTAAAGGAGCTTGGTGAAAGCCCTTTGAAATAAGAGTCTTCCCTCTATATGAATTTTTTAATTTAAAAATAGGTAGCAGGGGGATTTCTCTGGTGGCACAGTGGTTAAGAATCCGCCTGCCAATGCAGGGGACACGGGTTTGAGCCCTGATCCAGGAAGATCCCACATGCAGTGGAGCAACTAATCCCGTGCGCCACAGCTACTGAGCCTGCGCTCTAGAGCCCGCAAGCCACAACTACTGAGCCCGCGTGCCACAACTACTGAAGCCTGTGTGCCTAGAGCCCGTGCTCCGCAACAAGAGAAGCCACCGCAATGAGAAGCCCGCGCACCACTACGAAGAGTAGCCCCTGCTCGCCACAACTAGAGAAAGCCTGCGCGCAGCAACGAAGACCCAACGTAGCCACAAAT
Organism: Mesoplodon mirus; assembly: GCF_964341445.2. NCBI lineage: Eukaryota > Metazoa > Chordata > Mammalia > Artiodactyla > Ziphiidae > Mesoplodon > Mesoplodon mirus. Next base: position 50,161,026 of record NC_138992.1, read on the forward strand.
AAATAAATAAATAAATAAATAAATAAATAAATAAATAAATAAAATTAAAAAAAATAGGTAGCAGGTATAAATACAGGTAAACAATGAAAGGTCTCCTACTTGTTACCTACCTATCCACCACCCCCACCACTCATTACCAGCCCCAGTAAATTACTAGTTTTAGTTTCATTTGAATCCTTTCACAGTTTCTTTGTATCGAGACAATCATATAGAAAATATATTTTAAATGTATGTGCCTTTTTCAGTAAAGAGTATCCGTATGCTACACAGTTCTTCCCCTTGCTTTCCTCACTTAATACATCTCAGCTATCTTTCCATATCAGTCCTCTTAGACTGTGTGTGTGTCCTCATGCTTTTTTCTTTTCTTTCTTTCTTTTTTTTCTTTTCTTTCTTTCTTTTTGTAGCCACAGAATATCCCATTATGTGACTGTTCCATAATTTATCTAACCAGTTCCCTGCCAATTGATATTTGATTTCTTTTTCATTTTCTGCTATTCCCAGCAATGCTACATGAAGTACCAGGTCAAGTGTACATGCATTTGGAATTTTGAGGCCCAACTGCTATCATTAAGGGGTTCTTATTTTTTCAATATTTTTATTCTCTAGAGTTGGAGCCCTTTTAGGGCAGGGACTATTTCGTTTCCATCTTTACTTCCTCGGCTCTAACGAGAAAGTGCTTAATATATGAATGAATTCCCATGTGAAGGCACAGTTGGAAAGTAATGAAGGTCATGTCCCTTGGAAAGGAAGTAATTGTTTGTGAGCTATAATCACCTCCTCTCATCCCCTTCCCAAAAATGATGGCAAAGAGGACGAGGTAAAGGCTGGGTCCAGAGCGCTCTTACCACACCCTGAGAGCCAGAGATCACTTTCACCATATATTTTAGAAAAGGCTATTTCTTACTAAATTCTAAAGCTCTGAAGTATTCATTTTACCACTTTGTCCTTTTTCTGAAGAGGAAAGAATACTTACAAAAGTCTTGTTTGTAATTAAAAAAAAAATCTGATGAAAATAGCAGTGTTGCCATGAAAAGAAATGGAGGGGCTTCAAAGGTATGTCACTAAGTGAAAGAAGCCAGTCTGGAAAGGCTCCATACTTACTGTATGATTCCAATTAGGTGACATTCTGGAAAAGACCAAACTAGGGAAGCAGTAAAGGGATCAGTGGTTGCCGGGCTGGGGGTCAGGGAGGGGGAGAATAGTCAGAGTATAGAGGAATTTTAGGGCAGTGAAAATACTCTGTATAATAAAATAGTGGTGGATACACATTATACATTTGTCCAAACCCATAAAATGTACAACACCAAGAGTGACTGAAATGTCAACTCTGGACTCTGGGTGATTACCACGTATCAGTGTAGGTTCACTGATTATAAAAATGCACCACTCTGGTGTGGGATGTTGATAAGGGGGAGGCTATGCATGTGTGCGAGTAGGTGTTACATAGGAAATCTCTGTCTTTCCTCCTTAATTTTTTTTTTTTTTTTTTTATGCGGTACGCGGGCCTCTCACTGTCGCGGCCTCTCCCGTTGCGGAGCACAGGCTCCGGACGCGCAGGCTCAGCGGCCATGGCTCACGGGCCCAGCTACTCCGCGGCATGTGGGATCCTCCTGGACCGGGGCACGAACCCGTGTCCCCTGCATCGGCAGGCGGACTCTCAACCACTGCGCCACCAGGGAAGCCCTTTCCTCCTTAATTTTGTTGTGAACCTACAACTGCTCTAAAAAAAGTTTTAATTAAAAAAATTAGCAGTGTTCATTCTTCTAAAGACTATTTTATGTCCCTTTAACATTATTATTTTGGTTCAAGTTAATTTTAAAGAACTTGTTTTAAAAGTTACTTTTTAAGAATTTTCTATGTGAATATAGCCGCCAAGCAGTACCATCGACACAGGCCATGTGAACTGGCTTCCTCTCCTGTCCCCTGGAAGGACTGAGTCACAGAGGGTCCTAGTGACTGGTTCAGGTCACTGTTAGTCAGGGTCAGGCCTTGGAGTGGATGAGTATTTCTGACCACACTCACACAATCATAAATACTAGGATTTCTCAAAGCTTTTCTGGACAATTTTCATATTTCTCTCTTCCAAATTTACCTGAAACCTTATATGTTCCTGGTAAGTGGTTCTAAAACAACTTGTTGGTATCAGGACACTTTTCTTTTAAAGACTAGAGGATTTCAAAAGACTAAAGGCAAATATAAGCTTTGCCAAGTTAGCTTTCCTTTACAGAAAATGCCTGCTTCAACACATAGTACTATCCTGACACTGTTTTACCTACTCTTCTTTACCCATAATTTGTATGGGGCATATTATGTGAGAAAGTAAACAAATCCTAAAATCCTTAACTTCTGTCTCAATGAGTGTCCTTGAGTTCTTCTCTTCATGTCTTAAGCCAGGTCGGAAGGTGGTTGGGTTTCTCTCAGTACACCCACAGATGCAACAGTTGCACTGCTTTTCACCAGTGATTTATTTCCCAACATCTTATAAAATAAACAAGCAGGTCAGACATTATTTTCTGTATCAAAATGGAGCTGAGAGCAACATGGACCTATTCCTGTATCTTCCATTCATGCTCAGGAGGCAGACATTTTAGTGGAAAAGCAGATGCAGATGTCTGCATACCCCACCCCTGACAAGGTGGTTAGATTAGTCACAGCCACTCTAAGCCTCAGAGTCCTCAACAGTTAACTGAGGAGATGAAACCCTTACTTTATTTAGATTGATTTTCTCATGCATCATTATAACCTATAGTTTGATGGCTCATATTTGGTATTCCTAAGGGTCTCCAAACAGATTGGCAACAGATTCAAACACAGTTGTAAAACGAATGGTTGAAAAAAATATATATATTAATTGGAGGAAAGAAAGGTAGAAACCATGAGATACAATGACAATAAAGCAATGGTGTATATAAGATGGTTTCTTACTTGGGGTGCAGGATGACTTCAGGTGGTCCATGACTGCCTGATGTTATATGGAAAATTCTATATGTATGCACCTGTGTGTATTTTTCTAAGAAGTTCATTCTTCAGGTCTTCAAAAGGGTCTGAAACCTTTCCTTCTCCCCAAAACTGAAGCTGAGGGTGGTTTCTCTTTGAATTCTTTAGTGAGCTGGTTAAACCTTGCTTTGTATCATGAAGACATTTCATGTATTGTTTATGTTTAAATTTGCATTCCTCAGCCCATTTAGAAGCTTGACTGAAAACTATTGAGAATTCATTCAAATGGCTTCTCTCAGAAGCATTCATTATGCTCTGTGTTCACTAATTTTTTCTACCTTAATTTATGCTGATTATATATATATATATATGATTAACATTCTCCAGACACCAAACTCCTAATTAAATATGCTGAAGTGATTTAGGATTTGGGATTATATTGTAATTATTTGTAGCCAACAGAATTAGTTATCATCTACAAGATTTGTCTAGCTCTTTCCATTGCTAATGAAAGGAGAGGGTCTCCCTCAACTTGGGCAGTTCTGCCTTAACTCTGGCTCTAACTGGTCAGAACCATAAAGTGACCTCAGGAACATCAGCCCTACTTGAGAAGCCTGCAAAGTCACCTCCGAGTTTTTGTTTTATTTTGCCTTCTAATACTCTTCCTGGCAGTCTTGATCCTTATTGCTTTCTTGTTTTTTCTAGAATAACCTAGAAGTTTTAAAGCACCCTATTATTGACATTATTATATTAATTTTATAAGCATATTTCAAAGTAAACAAATGTAGTGTTTTTAATAATAAAAATACTATATATTTAAATGTGAAATCTTTGGTAAGTCTTTGAAAATACTGTAGCTTAAAGATAATTTCCAGGGACTTCCCTGGTATTCCAGTGGTTGAGACTCCATCTTGCAATGCAGAGGATGCTTGTTCAATCCCTGGTTGGGGAAATAAGGTCCCACATGCAGCAGGGCAACTAAGCCTTTGTGCCGCAACTACTGAGCCCATGTGCTCTAGAGTCTGTGCGCCACAACTAGAGAGAAGCACACATACTGCAACTAAGACCCCACGCAGTCCAAAATAAATAAATAATTAAAATAAATAATTTTTTTTAAGAAAAAGATAATTTCCAGAATGGGGGGGAAATGAGGAGAAGGGTACGAAGTGTTGATTATACAAGATGAATAAGCCCTAGAAATCTACTGTAGAGCATAGAGCCTGTAGTTTACACACACACACAAACACACACACACACACACACACATAGTAATAACAGAGGGCAGGAGGAAACCTTTGGAGGTGATGGATGGGTTTATGGCATAGATTGAGGTGATTTCCCAGGTGTATACTTATCTCTAAACTCATCAAGTTGTGTACATTAAATATGCACAGCTTTTTGCATGTCAATCATACCTCATAAAGTGGTTAAAAAAAAGAGATAATTTCCATTTGTAGAGTGTTTCACAGTTCTTAACACACTCTCTCATGTACTCATGTTATTTCTCCAAACAACTCAGCAAAGCAGGCGTTACCATCAAGTTTTACAAATAAGGAATCAGGCTCAGAGGCTTTCAGCCCCAAGTCACCTACCTATTCCTGGCAGAGGTCAAAGTCAGGACTTTTGAATCTAGGATGGCCTCACCACATACCATGTCTCTTGATCTTTTTCTTAAGCTGCATTAAAGACAAACCTCAAATATACATACTCTCGTGTTAATAGATACTGGTAAGTAGAATAGAATAAAATTCTCTAGACGAAGGTTTAGGGTATTTTTTTTTTTTTTTTTGGCCATGGATCCCTGGACAGTTTGGTGATATCCTTCTCCAGATAATATTTATAAATATGTAGAACGAGGGACTTCCCTGGTGGCGCAGTGGCTGGGAATCCGCCTGCCAATGTAGGTGACACGGGTTTGAGCCCTGGTCCGGGAAGATCCCACATGCCGTGGAGCAACTAAGCCCATGAGCCACAACTACTGAGCCCACGTGCCACAACTACTGAAGCCCACGTGCCTAGAGCCGGGGCTCCGCAACAAGAGAAGCCACTGCAATAAGAAGCCCGCTGACAGCAACGAAGAGTAGCCCCCGCTCGCCGCAGCTAGAGAAAGCCTACACGCAGCAACAAGGACCCAAGGCAGCCAAAAATAAATAAATAAGTATGTAGAATGAAAATACATAGTAGTACAAAGGAAACCAAATATTTTAAAATATAGCTATTAAGATATTTTAAAATGTGTAATAACGTGACTCTTTATTAAGACATTAAATATCAAGGATGAGTGTAATATCTAGTATAATTTTGAAAGAGTGAAAACATAAATGATATCTCAATGTATCTGCAAGAACTGTATGAGGATATGAAAACACTGAATTTCTGTTGGTTACAAAGTACTAACCGCAGTGATTTGTTACCTACATTCATAATGAAAGGAAATGCTACATTTTACTTAGAGAATACTAAAAATAGATTTGTAAGTTTTTTCCTCGTCCAAGTTTATGGACCACTGAAGTCTGGACCCTGGGCCTAAGAACCCGCCCTGGACTCCGAGGCCCCCTGGCCATGCTTCCAGTGGGCAGCATCAATCCCTTTTTTCCTTTTTAAACGGCGAAAAGAGCGGAGCTTACCTTCCAGGGTCTCACACTGGACCAGGTTGATGTAGTCCTGCTGGGTCAGGAGGCCGGCTTTGCATCCTCGCACCAGGCCCTCCAGGTAGCCATGGTCCGCATTGAAGTAAAGCTCGGCGCCCTCAAGCATGGGGGAAGCGGTCGCGGCCGGGAGAGGCTGAAACAGCTCTGCGTCCCGGGCGGACCCCGAGGACGTGCACCAGTCTGGAAAGGGTGCTAGCAGTTCTCCGGAGTTACCGGGAAGCGATCTCTCAGCTGATACTCGGGGTTTCATGACTAGTTCCCTCCGCTTTCAGTGGCTTTCAGCATAGCCTGCCCAGCCCTGTTTTTACATCAACAGTGAATCAGCTAGATAACCCGAGTGCACCCGGGAGCAAACCCTTGCTGGGCGAGGAGGGTCGTGAGAAGGTGGGGGGGGGGGGGGTCAGGGCTCTTTCCCTGCGAGAGCAAATGGCCCCTTCCCCGCTTTGCTATTGGAACCCTTGCTACAGCAGAATGTTGTGTAAACATTCCTTCCCCATCTGAGCTTCTGAGCTTTCAATTGTAAATTACATTTGTCCTAAGTGTCCCGAGGACTATCAATAAGAAGAAAGAGAGGGCTTTTTTTAAAAAAAAATTAACTTATATGTAAATAGAGCAAATGTGAGCAGGCAGTTTGGAGAACCCTGAGAAGCTAATTCAGCAGCACCGTGTTTGTAAAACCAACGACTAGTAATGCCTTAACCTGGTCAAAGGTTCGTAGCTGCTTCCTTCCCCGCGCCCAGTCTTTAGGCAGAGACCAGAAAACAATCCTGGGAGCTGATACACAGTGCTGTGATTCTTAATAATAAACCACTACCTTTGCAAAATCTGACCCTTTACAAGGCGCTCTTCATTTTCTTTTTCCCATTTGGATCTCAGGATACTCAGATGAGTATCTGGACTGATAGTCTTATTACTCAAATCACAAATAAGGAACCAGCTCTCAGAAGTCGGGAGGCAGCTCAAAATGCACAGCTTAATTAAGCCAGGACGTAACTTGTTTCATGCTCCCAAAAGGAATGCTGGTTCTCCCTTACACTTAGCTCTAAAATTGTATCAAATATCCTGAACACTATTTTACATGTGTAGTATTTCACTTTCATATATATTGTGTCAAATTCTTAATTGAAGTTAAGGTGCCAGAAATTCTCCAGTCTCTTCTCAGTATTTCCAAGACTGAGCCATGTGGCAGAGCAGTTCTCCCGGGTTCCCTTACCCTGCTACTCTCCGCCCAGGTGCCCCTTCCCAATAAAATCTTTTGCTTTGTCAGTACGTGTGTCTCCTCGGACAATCCATTTCCGAGTATTAGACAAGAGCTCACTTTCTGGCCCTGGAAGGGGCTCGTCCCCGTTCCTGTTACAGTTATATTGTAAATTGCAAAAAATTTGAAGAAATAGTCTTTCAGTACTCAAAAAACTGTTTTATTCTGCAAAGAAGCCACGCACATTACATATGACTTCATTGTTTCATTTTTGGCCTACTCACTAATGTAAGTAAAAATATCAACCAACAGTCATTGGAACTACACTTGTTTGTCAATTGCAACCATAGGTTGGCTACAGATTCTAGAGTTGAACACAGATAAATGAAAGCATACTGTGAAAATCAATGGAATATAGGGGATTTGTAAGAAAGAGTATTATTTTATTGTTATTTGTAAATTGGGTAATAGGCATCCTTTATATCATAAAATTTATGATAAACATATATACATATTTTGGGGAGAGAGCCAGTTGTTAAATATTTAGAGCACAACACAAAGTCTTCATAGTTTTGCTGAGAACTAGCCCTGAATGTCCACATGCTCAAAAAAGAATGGATTTTGTATGAGTGTGTGCAAAAAACTTCAGTTTGCCATATTTTATATTTATAAACAGACAAGTTCCAATGTTTCTTTAAAATGATAGACATCTACTTTCTCCATTATTATGAAATTAGAGGATGAAGCAGGCAAAGTATTTCCTTTTCTTCACATTACTCTTCTAACCTAGCAAAAGCAAAAAATGTCTCATTCCTGCTAAAGGTACTAATCAAAAATGAGATCAAACTCATGGGATATGAGAGGAAACCCAGCACAGTGACAGTAATCTGGAGCTTCTTTGTAAATGGGTCCTTCTGGTGAAAATGTAATGAAAATGTTCCTTTCAGTGTTTAAACTACCAATGATGTTTAGGAGAGTGGGCTTTGGAGTGACAGACTATGAGTTTAAATGACTTCCTCTCTCTGAGTGCCAGTGTTTTCATGTGTAAAATGAAGATAATAACACTCACCTCAGTTTGTTGTAAATATTAAATGAGATACAATCCTTAACATGCTCAGCAGGTGAGGGCTTGTGTGCTAAGAAGCTACTGCAATGGCTTCTCTCCTTCCTCCTGGTACTACAAACTGTAATCCTAATTCTTTAACTACACTGAGTTCCTGAAAGCCAGGAAGAGTATCTTATCATCTTTCTCAAGTGCCTAGTAGCATGCCTTGAGGGCGAGCAGAGACTCAAATAGCTGTTTGCTGGATAAAATTGCTCTTACAGAGTCTTTAGTTCCACGTTTCTCTAGGAAACACTATATTTGGTAATTGTATCCGAAGAATGAAGGTATTGTGGTTTTGTAGCATGCTATACAAATATATGTATATGTGTATGTATGCTTATCTATATAGAATATATAGGACTTATTACAAATTTCTGTCAATTTTAAGAGCTCCCAAGAGTCATTAGCTTTGTAGCCATTCCGAGCCAAACAGTCCCTCGGAGTGTCTTTAGAGACAGTGTTGTGTAGGATACACCTTGGAGTGGGCCCAGTATGCCATCCTCAGTGACAAAGTCAAAGGCCAAGTCAAAGTCCTTTCTTAAAGCTATCAGCACTTCAAACAAACAAACAAACAAACAAACTTTAAACCTTTTTATTATGGGACATTTCAAACATATATAAATGGAAACAATACTTTATAATTAACGCCCATGTATCCATCACCCTGCTTCAATAATTATTCACTCATGGCCAGTTTTAGTTCAGCTTTACCAGGGATCACAAAGGTTTTTCCCCATAGGGCCAAATAGTAAATATTTTAGCCTTTGTGGGCCATACAGTCTCTGTTGCGACTACTCAACTCTGCCTTTGTAGCAAGAAAGCAGTCACAGATCACATAAACAGGTGAGCCTGACTGTGTTTCAATAAAACTTTATTTACCAAAAACATTGGATTTCCCTGGTACTCCAGTGGTTAAGAATCCTCCTTCCAAAGCAGGGGACATGAGTTCGATCCCTGGTTGGGGAACTAAGGTCTCACATGCTGCAGGGCAACTAAGACCATGTACTCTGGAGCCCTCCCGCCGCAACTAGAGATAAGCCCACGCGACACAACTAAGACCCGATCAGCCAAATAAGTAAATAAATATTTAAACAAACAAACAAACAAAAATAAACAGGTGGTGGGCCAGATTTGGTTTGGGCCATCGTTTTTGGCCCTGCTCTGTAACATTGCCCACTTCCTCCCTACCCTTAATTATTTTCAAGTAAATCCCAAGATATCATTTTTTATCTATAAATATTTCAGTTATCTCTAAAAGATAAAAGTCCTTTAACAATAATATAATATTGTTATATATACTGTATTATATATTATAATATAATCATGACTCCATTGTACTTGAAGTTATTCCTTAATATTAAATATCCAGTTAATGTTCAAATTTTCTCAACATAATTTTTTTTACACTGGGCTTGTTGGAATGAGGAGACATTATAATTGGGTTACATGCCTCTTAACTTTCTTTTAGGTATGCCTTCCCTCCCATTAGCCCTGCTTTTTGTTTAAGACACTTGGTCTCAGGTTCTGGAGAGTTTTTCACAGTTTGGAATTTGCTGATTACATCCTGAGGTGTCATTGAACTTGTTGGTCTATCTTCTGTTATTCCTATAAGTTGGTAGTTAAATCTGGCCACTAGATCCCTTTCATGTTAGATTTTTTGCAAGAACACTTCACAGCAGTATTGAATGCTTCCATCAGGATGCATGTAATGTATCTCTTTTTTTTTTAATGTCAGATGCCATTTATGATTACCACTTAGGTCCATTGTTTCATTTAGTCACAAAATGATTAGATTTTAGTTTATCATTCCTTCTTCATTTATTAGCTGGAGAACTATATAAAAAGAGACTTTTTAACAGCAACTGTTGGTTACCCTAGCTTACATTTCATATAAGAAAGCAGGATAAATGCTTAACTCGTTCCATTTACTTACCAGTTTTCCAAATAATAAGTTGGTTCTTAGCATCTTCCAAAAGTGACCAATAAGGGTTTTTTTTTAAATAAAAAATATTATTATTAACATATGGATTTAAGCGTAGTCATCCTGTTTTCTGATATAACCCCAGTAGTCTTTGACAAATTCCTTGCTTTCTGTAGACAGGCTGTTCCATGCTCATTTTGTTCAATTTTTACCCTGACCTGGAATCGGCTATTTCTCCAAGGAGCTCTGGTTTAATAACATTGTAGTTCTTAATGAGTTTTCGCAGAAAGGCAAAGTCTCCGCAGTGGAGTGGGCAGTTCAATAAGTGGTGTGATAGCCCCACACTGCTCACTGGAAGGTAAGGTTAGTACATGCAGGTGGCTGATTTCTAAGAGCACATGTACCCAGTAGAGACAGTGCCTTTGTAGATGGGTTTGTGGTTACCTCTCCTTAACTGTTTTCTCCAGTACTTAAGTTTTCTGATTAGGACATATCAAAACAGAACAAACCTCCCATATCAGTCCAAAAAAACACATCATGCTGAAAAATTGAGTTTTAAAGCTACATGAACTTAAATTCCATGTACGTTCTTCAAGAATCCCAGCTTGATTAAAGTGGGCTACAGTGAGAAAACCCAGAAAGCATGTGACTGAATTCAAGACAAGAACACTGCAGGCAAAGCAAGACTGCTCCCTTGACATTGATTCAAAACAGCTCTCACATTGCTCAGCCAGAGTGTACTCCTGGTTAACTCCTTTCTTATAAGCCAGAGTATTTGCCAACTGTCATCAGCATCACTGACTTTCTGGGTCACTTCAGCATGAAGGATCTCTTGTTTGAGGTTAAAAGTGGGACCATTGGGCTTCCCTGGTGGCACAGTGGTTGAGAGTCTGCCTGCCGATGCAGGGGATACGGGTTCGTGCCCTGGTCTGGGAAGATCCCACATGCTGCAGAGCGGCTAGGCCTGTGAGCCATGGCCGCTGGGCCTGCGTGTCCGGAGCCTGTGCTCCGCAACGGGAGAGGCCACAACAGTGAGAGACCTGCGTACCGCAAGAGAAACAAAAACAAACAAACAAAAAATTGGGACCATTTATGCTTTGTTGGGTTTGGATAATTTAAGGTTTTAAGGGTGTTTTAATATTTTCTTCTTGCTAAAGAGAATACTAAAGGTACTTCACATGCTGGCTGGTGATGAAATCTGTTTTATCAGTGATTTGTAATGTGCTGTTTGCCTTAATGATTCAGCTTTTATACTTTATCAAAATTATACTTTTGCTTTTATATGTTAATTAAGCCTGGACCTGATACAGTATGTGTCTTCCTTCATAATAGCTTATTGTTCTTCAGTGACCCTATTTAATTTCTTACCACAAAATCTGTTCTAGGGTAAAAATTTTTATCTGATTAGAGAAGTACAAAAACCAAACATCACTCATAATACTTAGATAAAATATTTATGTAAGTATAACTCTAAAGCAAAGGTAAAAAGTTCAAAATCCTGGGCTTCCCTGGTGGTGCAGTGGTTGAGAATCTGCCTGCTAATGCAGGGGACACGGGTTCGAGCCCTGGTCTGGGAGGATCCCACATGCCGTGGAGCAACTAGGCCCGTGAGCCACAACTACTGAGCCTGCGCGTCTGGAGCCTGTGCTCCGCAACAAGAGAGGCCGCGATTGAGTGAGAGGCCCGCGCACCGCGATGAAGAGTGGCCCCCACTTACCACAACTAGAGAAAGTCCTCACACAGAAATAAAGACCCAACACAGCAAAAAAAAAAATAATTAATAAACTCCTACCCCCACCATCTAAAAAAAAAAAAAAGTTCAAAATCCTGTTTATTTAAAAAGATTAAGGGCATTAATTTACTTTAATCCAAATTCTGTATTCTGACCTGCAGAGAAACGAATATCTACCTGAGAAAGATGATTATTTTCCCTTATATTTTGTTTAGTCTTTATCGTTTTCTGTTCTGCTTACCAGGGCAATGCATATTTTTTGCAAAAATTTTAACTATTACAGGAATATATGAGATGAAAGTCCCTCTAAAACCACTCTGAGGAGATAACCACTGACAATAGTTTGGGGAACATTGAAAGAATGTTATTTAAACTCCAAGATACTTGCTGCTCATGGTGCCAGGATTAATTTTTCAAAGGGTCATTTTGGTTTTGAACCACAAGGGGTCATCATAACATTACAGCAAGCCGCTTTTCACTTAATTGACCTGTCCAAGAACAATTCAACAGAGTAAATCTGAAGGCTTTATTCAACAATTCATGAACCAGGAAGCATCCCATCTGGTAACTACAAGAGTGCTCCCAGGAGTGGTACAGGCAGAAGGCTTTTATAGAAAGAAGGGTGGGGAGAGGAAGGCATTAGTAAAAGAGAATAAAGGATTATTTTGGGCCAGGACAACTTATTTTTGGAGGGAAGAGACCCAGAGGGTTTTATCATGCAGGCTGCATCTTCTTCCTTTGGGATGGGGGGTGGGGGTGGGGTGGGGAGAAGGCCAACATGCTGACTAGAAAATTCCAACTGCGTGATTAAGATTCCATTTCTGAGGCAGGTTGAAACTGCAGTTAGGCTAGCTATGAAATCTAGGTGGTATCATGGGCTTTAGCAAAAGTGGTGCCATTTGGGGCCTGTGGTTTTTCTCTTTAACATACATTACCTATAAATTTTTCATTTAAAAAAGTCACACTGCAGCTTCCACAAGTGACTTCCTGTTGTCTATGTTAGATGTTTTGGGACATCTCATTAAGTGTCAAGGTGTTCTCCTACTTCCTCTCTCTTGATGGCTCACCAAACCATCACTGGTCTTCACCATAATGCAAGCCCTTCTTTTCTTCCTCCTAAATAGCAATTTTTTTTTAATGTTTTCATCTGTTATTTCACAGTCTGGTTCCATTTACCCTACATGTTCACTGCAACTTATCTTGTTTTAAGGGTCTGTAAACAAAAAGAACAGAGAGACTGTTGTTTATCATCCAGTTACACAAAGGGATAAGTTGCAATCCACTGCAGTCACCCACCAACTGTACGCCCTGAATTTGCAGTCACCCACCGACTGTACGCCCTGAATTCAGGATGGCAAAAACAGGATGAAGCATTCTGTGTTTAGTATTACCGTCCCTAGATGGTTAAGATGCATATCTAAGGAAGAATTTCAGTGACCCCAGATTCTTGCACCTTCCCATACATAGAAAAGCGCTAAACTCGTTGACGTGAGATATCTGCTTTTGTGATTTGCGATAATTTCTTACCAACATGTACGCATGACTACATGTATTCCCCAGCCCCAAATTCATGTTTATACTGGCTCTTCCCCTACCTCTTCAGAGCAGCACCTCAGAGCTATCTGAGAGACTGTCTCCAGGCTATAGTCCTCAATAAGGTTCCCAAATAAAATAAAACGGAGCTTTCTCCCCTGCTTCCCGCTGGACTCGGCAGTTCGTTCAACTGCACACGAACTTGCCCGCCGGCCGCGTGCCCGCGGGCCCGGAGAAGCGGCTGTGCGCGGCCACTGCCGCCACCCTGGGCAAGCCTGAGGACGTGATCATGGGCCGGGGAGCACGAGGTGGGAGGAGGTTGGCTGACAGGGGTCGGGCTCTGTCCCCGCCCCGGCTCCCCCACCGTGAGCCCGACCCTTCCGCGCCCGCCCGCCCCGCCGCCCGCCGAGTCTGACCTCCAGCTCTCTGTGACCCCGCGGCCCGGTCCCCCAGATCCGCTCCGTGTCGCCTTGCCCAGTCAGGACCCCGACGTGACCTCCAGTAACCCCGGCCGGTGCCCCCAGCTCTAATCCTCTGGGGCCCGCGCATCTCCACTCCGCGCTCCCGCACTCCGCGCGCCCCGGTCCTCAGCGCGATCCCGGCCTACGCCGGCTTCAGGTTAAGCTTTCGTGTCCCCGCAGCGCGTGAACGTGACGGTGCGGTCCGGCCTGGCCACAGCGGTGAACGACTTGGCGGATCCCGGCGCGCAGCTGCTGGTCTCCTCCATCGGTGTGATGGGCACCCCGCCTCTTCGAGTTCCTCACCAAGGAGCTGGAGCTGGCCCAGGACTGGTGCGTAGGGGCAGGGAGAGGACCCTCTTGGGACTGCTGCGCGGCCGGGAGCAGGGATCCCACCTCAGGCCCCTCCTAAGTTTGGGGAAAAAATAAATATCTCACCCTGTGCAAGAAGGATCTGGTGCCCCAGGGCCCATTGACCCCTTGCCCCCACCCCCACCCCCCTTGGTGGAGCCACCTTGAGAGTGGTGGTGGAATTGAATGAATTCCTTGCTCTGCAGTGGTTCCTGTGACACCTGGGTAAGGTGTGGCCTCTTGGACCTCAGTGTTTCCATCTGTGAAGTGGGAAGGCTGTCCTTTAACCACTCCCTGGGGGCGCTGCATGGGATGGCACTATACCGTACCTGCCCTGGCACCTGGCAGGGTGGGATGTTGTTACCCTGACAAAACCAAAGCCACTTATCATCTGCCTTCAGACTTCTCCACATCTTAGGAAAACAGGAGTAATTTTCTAGAACTTCTCCAAGCAGGTTAGGAGGAATTCTGGGTATGTTCTGAGGTTGGGACCTTTGGGTCCCACGTAAGGTTCCCAGGAGGGCCACGGAGTAGTGGAAAGAGCATTGGACTGAATGTCTGGAGACCTGGGTTCTGGATCCCGAGCAGCTGGGGAATCCAGACAAACCTGGAAATGAACCATCTCTGGTTTGTAGCCTTCTCTTCTGTGAATAGAGAGGCATGGATTAAATGATTCCCAAGAAGCCCCTACAGCTCCCAAACCTGGGATTCTGTGGCAAGGTTAAAATTTCTTCCCGGGTGAAAAATATTCCTGAGCCAAGTCCATGCCTATGAAGTACTAAGTGCATGAGAAGCTTGAAAGAACCTTCCAGAATGGAGCCTTCGTTGGCCCAGAAAGGCTGGTGAAGAATGGTCACTTCTGGGGGGTGCTCAGACCTGGTCCTCAAGCTAGGGAGCGATAATAATTCTAACAATGATAAGTAATGCGTAATTTACCATGTGCCAGATACTCGATAGGTAACTCATATGCATGATTCCATTTGATCCTTAGAAGTTTTGTCCGCGTGTCCACACCCCTCATGCGGACATGCCATCCCCATGAGGTAAATACCTCCATTATGCCTATTTACAGATGGGAAAACTGAGGTTGTCACATATACCTCCTTGGCCCCAGGCTATCCCAAGTAACCAGTTTCTTCACAAAGAACTTCCTGTCACTTCTGTGAGAGAGGCATACTCACTCCACAGACATTACGGGGGTTGGTGGGGGGGAGTGGGAGTCACCCTGTGCTTGGCCTTCTTAAGCCAGGCTTTGCGAAAACAGGCGGCTGGAGCACTGCACATGTCCCCAGGGGGCCTGCAGTTTGGAAGAGGGAGGGTTCCCCTGTGAACCCACAGACAGCATACAGTGACCACAGAGGCTGCCGTGTTGAGAGTCTGTCCTGGGAGGGCAATGATGATGTGCAGTCACCATCCCATCCCTGACATGCCCACTGCCCTGTTGGGGGTTGTGGGGAGAGCATTAATGGGGTGAGACAGGCTTGCAAAATGCCTGGGGGCTAAGGCAGGCTGGCCTGGGAGCCCATGGTGGGAGTGCCTGTCTCGGGGTCTTGGAATGTGAGGCATTAGCCCAGGAGCTGATGACATCTTTTTCTCTGTCCCCTGAAGGATCATTATCTGCTTTCTTCCCCTGGATCCCAGGCAGATTGGCAAGAATGGGACAGTCGTGACTTTTTTGTGATTGGCATGGAGGGTGTCCAAGGCATCTGTGAGCTGGCAGCCCCTTCCAGAGAAGCCTCCTGGCAGAGTGGGGGCCTGGTGGGTACCAGCTTCTGGCACCCCCACGTGCAGACATGCCTGTGACCTCTCAGTCCTCTTCCCCATCCTCGTGACAAATAAACGAAGAGAGCTTTGTCTCTCAAACATGAAAAAACTAAAAAATAAAATAAAACTGAAACACTGCTCTTAAGCTGTGTGTGTGTGTGTTTTCTTTTCAGTCGAGAGTTTCATAAGAGATGTTTTGTGGGGGTAAAGAAAAGCTCTGTGAAAAAACAGGTTAGATAGTACATTCCACCCTGGACAAAGTGCATGTTAACATACTGAAGTCTCTGAGCAGTCCTTTGGTGATTAGAGCCACTTAACTTTAAAACAGTATTTTCCATACAATTGATTGGACAATGACTCCCTTCGTTTGGGCAATTAATGTCTTTAACAACCTGAAGAAGTAGTATGCTTTGGAATAGTATTTGAGAAATTCTGATTTATAACATTAATTTTAAAAAGTTATAAAACTCGTATATCATACGAGTATAAATATAAATATTCATGTGTCACTTGAAGAAATTATATATTTTTGAATTCATGTGTATTTTAAAATGTAATAACCTTACAATGTTTTCTTCTGCCCTCCAAATGTTTCTCATTTTTATTTTTTTCTGTCTTTCTATTTATTTATTCATTTTCGGCTGCATTGGGTCTTCATTGCTGCACGCAGGCTTTTTCTACTTGCGGCAAGTGGGGGTTACTCTTCATTGCAGTGTGCGGGCTACTCATTGCGGTGGCTTCTCTTGGAGCACGGGCTTTAGGCATGCAGGCTTCAGTGGTTGTGGCATCCGGGCTCAGTAGTTGTGGCTCATGGGCTCTAGAGCACAGGCTCAGTAGTTATGGTGCACGGGCTTAGTTGCTCAGCGTCATGTGGGATCTTCCCGGACCTGGGCTCGAACCCACGTCCCCTACATTGGCAGGCAGATTCTTAACCACTGCACCACAAGGGAAGCCCTATTTTTTCTATCTTGATGGCAGAGATACCAGGACCTGTCTTGCTACAGCAGTAAACTTGTATGGTAATTACATGAACTAATGATGGAAAATTCACCAGTGGGAATAACAAATGGCATTGTTATGCTGAGAACACTGTTTCTATTAGAAAATATGAACTAAGAAAAATGAATTATTAGGTAGAAAGGTGATTTTACATTATTATACATTATATTTGCATTATTAAAGATGTCACAGAAGAAAGATTTGTAATCAGAGAGAGTTTTATACAAACAAACCTTATAATCTTAGAATAGGAAGGGATATTATCAGAGATAATTTGATAGAATGTCATACTAACTGAAGAAATAAGGAGGAATTCATGGCTTTTTGTGTCTAATCATTAAAGAATCTGAAAAAGAAATTTATTGATTTAAGAGTTCTCCAAATGCTACATATAATAGAATTGTAAAACGTATTGAAAATTATAGAGAATTTAGGAACATCAAAAACAGCCTTCTTGGGGCTTCCCTGGTGGCGCACTGGTTGGGAGTCCGCCTGCCGAGGCAGGGGACACGGGTTCGTGCCCCGGTCTGGGAGGATCCTGCATGCCACGGAGTGGCTGGACCCGTGAGCCATGGCCACTGGGCCTGTGCGTCCGGAGCCTGTGCTCCGCAGCGGGAGAGGCCACGGCAGTGAGAGGCCTGCGTACCGCAAAAACAAAAACAAAAACAAAACCAAAAACAAAACAGCCTTCTTACCTCAAAGAAAGGGAGACCCAACTTCAAAAAGTTAAATAATTTTTTTTTAAACAGACATTACAAATCAGTAATTGCAGATCTGGAGATAAAACAAAGATATTCTGACTCTAGGTTTATGATTAATTCTACTATTTAAAAAGTGATTTATAAACTATTCATAGTTTTATACAAATATGAGGTTATTACTGGAGTGACCTTACAGCTGTATTCTGAAATGGGATTATTTTTTAGGGGGGAAATACCTGTACTTCTCCATTTCAACCACTAGATGGCAGGCGACTGAATAAAACAATATGGGATTTCATAGGTCTAGAGTGGTAAATAGGGTCAATGAGAAGAATGGCAAATTGCAAAGTGACAAAAGACAGGAAGTTATAAAGATTTGGATGAGTTGGGATTTACTTGAGGAGAATGAGGCCGTAACTTTCCCCTACTTCTAACGCAGTGAGAGCCAGGTCTAATGACTCCTGAACCCTGAGATATAATTTGCTTTGGTGATCTCAAATCAGTGTGGTGGGTAGGAAATGAGAAACTGTTCAATCAAAAGTACAGAGGCTGATTACACAGTGCATTTCAACATCACAATGTATCCAATGTAGGAGTCCTTTCTGAGTTCAATGCAAAAGGCAGAAACAATAAAGGAAAAAATTAAAAGACTTCTCTCAAATATTTAAAATATCTATGTGTTGAAGGGGATGGTGGTGGCACATCCCATGTCCACCACACAGTGGGACTGAATATTCAATAACAAAAGAATATTTAATTAAATTGTGGAATATCTACACGATGGAATGCTGGTTAGCCACTGAAAATCATCTTTTAGATAAGTTTTTTTTGACACGGGAAATAAGGATACTGATAGGTGGGAAAAAATTACATTGCATTATATATACGATGATATTTTCAGGAAATAACAATATACAAATATGAAAAATAAAGATATTTATATACATCCATAAATTAAAGTTATTATTAACAGTCAGCTTTCTTTTTGTGTTTTCAAAAATGTTGCGCTAATCATGTATTACCTCTGAAATTGGAAAACAACAAAACCAAACATTAACAGAAGGGTTGGTAAAGCAACTCCTTTGCCGTAATCAGTACCCGATGCTCTCCTGCTGTCCACTGTCCAAGCCATTCAGAGCTTGCCCAGCGCTCTCGCTCCCTCTCTCTCTCTTCCCTTCTCCTAGTGGTGGCTACCTCATATCTGTTTTCCCTGGAGGTGATGACATTTGGGTGGGGTCTATGAATTTACTGTGTAGGTGCCCAGTTTTGCCATTTATGAGTAATAGCGCTGAATATAGTTATGATTCTTTGATTTAAATTTTAATGACTTTTAGATTTGAATGTCTAAAACAATATTTTCAAATTGTGGTTTACAGACCACTTTACACTGGTTTGTTAAAAATGCAGCTTCTTGGTCTTTTTCCCAGGCTCAATGAATCTAAAATTTTGGGAATAGTGTTCTGGAATTTACATTTTTTAACTAGCTCCCTGAGTTTGCTTTTTTGTTTTTTTGTGTTTTTAATTAACGTTTATTTATTTATTTATTTTTGTCTGTGTTGGGTCTCTGTTGCAATGCGTAGGCTTTCTCTGGTTGCGGTGGCTTCTCTCGCTGCGGAGCATGGGCTCTAGGTGCACGGGCTTCAGTAGTTGTGGCTCACGGGCTCTAGAGCTCAGGCTCAGTAGTTACGGCGCGTGGGCCCAGTTGCTCCGCAGCATGTGGGATCTTCCCGGACGAAGGCTCGAACCCGTGTCCCCTGCATTGGCAGGCGGATTCTTAACCATTGAGCCACCAGGGAAGTCCCCTGAGTTATTTTTATGCACATTAAAGTTTGAGAACCTTTGGTAATGGCTGAGATCAAGCATGAGAAAAATGAGAGTAAAAATATCAAACTAGTGAATGCTTTTAAAGTCTGAATATCTATCAAACTCCTCATCTGAGCTATTTTTCCAGCAGATGCTTATATATTCAATATTTTTAAAGGCACAAGCATATAGGGACAAACTAATAATTTTAATAATCTAAGCACTCCCCCACCACCCACCAAAAATTTACTACTTCATGAAAGCACCCAGTATGTATGTGGCAATTGAAGTGAATAAACCAAGAAACAATGTCTTAAAAAATAAAATGAAACAAAACAACATTTCAGAAATAAAGCTTCACATAATGGAGAAATAAATCTAGATTTAAACATTCTCTGCTATTCCTGACGCCAAATGGCACCTGACAAATTTGGACACCAGAGGAGTTGATGATAGGGTGAAGAGATTAAGTCTTGAAAGCTTTCACAGCTGGCTTTTCAGCTTGACCACGGGCTCCTCTTGGGCTCCAGGCTGTGTCCCACATTCTGAGACTAACATTTGGAAGGAAACTGTGACCTCCAGTTTCAGTCCATAGCAGGTTTCTCCAAAATGTTGGAAAGAGAAAATTGGTCACAGACTAACAGTCAGAGAGAAAAGCATTGCCAAGGATGCAGTTGATGGTGTCCTAGGAAGAGGAAGCTATTTCCCTGGAGAGAAAGGCTTGTATGGGAACAACGGATATAAGAAAAGTATCAGGCTGTGGAAATGCCCCGAAACCACAAGTCAATCAAAAACCAAGGTTCTTTTCTCTGTTAACTTTTTTTAGAGTCTTGTTTGAATTAAACATGGCAGCAGGGAAATCCAGGGCATGTTTCGGGAAATCCAGGGCATATTTCAGTAAATTGTAAAAAATGTTGATTTATTTAGGTTAGAAATCAGTCTCTAAGCAACTGGTTTTTGAAATGTTTATGAAAACTGTGCAAATATTTTTGGAATAAAAGTTTTGATTTTTGTTTGTTAAAATGCTCATTTAAAAATAGTTCATCTAACTATTCAAATATAGTTTTCTTTTCATAACAATTGTCTTGATACTTGATTATCTGTGGCAGTCATGAGAATTGCACCTTGAGAACCTCCTACTAGAGGAAGCTGACTGATTGAGGGCCCAGTCAACTGTGCATTTTTGCAGAGGTAACCTCTCTGATGACCAAGTGTGGTGGGCATACTCAGACCTATTATTGAGAGACAGGGGATGCTTCTCAGCTCACTTGGTTAAAGTTTGAAAGCTACTAAATTCAGGGGAGATTTGTTATAAAACAAGAGACAACTAATACAACCCCTTAAAACCATTTACTTATGTTAGTTTTTAGTGTACTATGTAGTTATTATATATAATATATTACAATAATGATATTTATTGGGCATTTATAATGTTCCAAGTACTGTTCTAATTGCTTTACGTGAATGGAGTTATTCACAGCAACCCTATGACATTTGTGTTATTATTATTTCAAATTCATAGATAAGAAAGCTGGAGTGATGGAGAGGCTAGGTAACTTTCCTAAGGTCACAGCACTGGTAAGTGGTGCTAACGGGACTTGAACTTGGAAGTCTACTTTCAGAGTCAAGCTCTCCTGAGGTGGCAGTCAAGCTGTCATCTGGGGCTGTAGTCATCTCGAGGTTCAGCTAGTGTTGGAGAATCTGTTCTCAAGTTCAGTGACATAGTTGTCAGCAAGTCTCGGTTTCTTGCTGTTTGATTTTTGGCTGGAGGCTTCCTTCCACACCATGGGAACTTATCTCATTAGTGAGATTATAAATGAGATCATACTATATAGAGTTTGGGTTTTTTACCCCACCCCCAAATATATTGTAAATGTTTTTCCATGTAACTAAATCTATTTTTAATCATCATTTTTTTTTAAGGTTTGGATGCAAATTGTCAACTTGAAAAGGTAGAATTATTTTAGGCAAATCAGCTAAAATATCATGGAAAAACTCCCACTTTATCTTCTTTGATTTATGCACAATATCAGGGAAACTTCACTCATCAGTTGGCTGTCAACTTCTTTGAGTCATTACTATTAAAAAGAGCAAAATTTGTGTTTTTACTTGACAGCAGAGATCTTACTTGCAATTTATTATTATATACTAACATTTATCTTCTTTTTTTGCAATTATAAGATAACATAAAACTTGAAATTCTACAAGAGCTAAATACTCTTTTTTTCAGTGCTAAATGTAGAACTATGCAAATTAACAGGAATGATTCACTACTGTAGTGGAGACAAAGTATTTTCAGTAATTGAAAATTTCTTACTAACTTGGCTGAATTATTATTTTTTTGGTGTTATGATAATGAAAAATAGTCTGCCAAGGGTAGCAGGAACGTTTCTCTCATCTCTGAATTTCACACGAAGGCATCCTACTTAGAGGTTCTTTATTATTGGTTTATGAGAAGAAAGCTCAGAGAGGAGCTTTGCACTGTTGGTTCCACACTTCACTTTGTATGTGAAATTGGCTTAAAAGAGCACCATGCTAATTGTCATTACAAACACAAACCCTGCACCTTAGGGAAAAGGAAGTCAGTAAGATGAACACCTACACCTTCAAACTGATGTTTCAGGCATGAGATCACTCTTGAGAAAATTAATCCCAGTAGGTGGGATCTAAAGAAAAGGAAAACTTGAAAAAAAACCAAAACAAAACAAAATTGCAGCTATTCCAGGATAAACTCATTCCAAATGAAGCAAATTCTTCATTTTATCTGTTAAATATGCCTTTTGGTTATATTTTTTTCTTCTTCTTTTTTTTTTTTTTTTTTTTTTCAGTACACGGGCCTCTCACTGTTGTGGCCTCTCCTGTTGCGGAGCACAGGCTCCGGATGCGCAGGCCCAGCGGCCATGGCTCACGGGCCCAGCCGCTCCGCGGCATGTGGGATCCTCCCGGAGTGGGGCACGAACCCGTGTCCCCTGCATCGGCAGGCGGACTCTCAACCACTGCACCACCAGGGAAGCCCTATTTTTTTCTTCTAAATCTAAAGAAGAGAGTATAGAATTGTAGGGCTTCCCAGGGTATCAGTCCTTGTGACCTCCCTAATTTCTTGTGTTGCTCTCTTTCTTTCACTGAAGTGTACTAAATACTTACAATAGAATAGAATACAAAAATTCATAATATTTTTCTGTTTTCCACCAATATTATTCATGTAAGAGAGAAATGAGTTTTCCCTAAATGATAGTCTAAGTCTTTAATGAGCTTTAGATTTGGCATAATTCTGTAAATCCTTTCAGTGCAATATTCTTTAGGGACTGGATTATAATTTGTTGAGTATATCTTTCACACATCAAGTTACTTAGTTGACTCAATTTATGACATATAAGCCAGAGTGTTATTCTAGGAAGTTCCTATGGGTTCAGAATCTCTATTGCCTAGGACTCAATGTGCGCTTCTAAACTCTGCTTTTTAAAAACTGGGTGTAGGAGGGAACCCAGCACTGAGTGATTGGAGCTATGCATTACATATTGTTTTGAACATTATAGCTGACTATTTAATGAGAATTTGTGACTTTGGGGTAATAAGTGGGAGCTGAGGATGAGGTAAGTTCTTTTTCTTTAGAAACCGGAGGTTCAATTTATTTAATATTCTTCAGAAAACACCACTAGAGTAAAGCTTAGCACAGAATCAGTTGTTGAACACCATTTTCATTTCTTCAACTGGTGTGAGTGTTACAGGAAGCCATTTATAGGCACTAAACACAAGGACATAAAAATAAAAGTTCATTTAAAATGGGCCTTAAGTCTAAAACTTACTTGAACAATTTTATTACTTCAGTTAGGATAAAATATATAATTTAAATAACTATAAATAATGTGTAAATAGCATGTGGTCCCAAACAATGTTTGCGTGGTCTCCAAAACAATGAGGCAATTATGAACAATAAAGAGAAATACGCACAGGAGACCCTGCAGTAGGATGCTATTCTACACATACTGACCCTTTTGGAGGGGTTAGTTGGGCTAAAAGAACACACTGAAGATGTGTGGTTAACATTTTAACATTTTAAAGCTTGGTGAAAACCCTTAAAAGTTTTGAATGTGTAACTAAATTTTGTCTCCTGGAACGGAATTTGTATTGTCAACAACACTTCCGTTTAACAGTTGGTGCTTTCCAAAAGAGAACTAATCAGTGGTTTCTATTTACTGTTTTCATTTCTAAAGAGCTTAAAAACCAGTGATTGTATTAGCCAATTTTCAAGGAAAATTCAGGCTTAGTAGGAGGCTCTTGACAAAGCTCTCCCTGCTGGGTGGCCAACTGCCTAGAGGGACTGCCTCGTGGGACTGAGGCAGGCTGTCACTGCTGCCCAGGGCCAGGATTTATGGTGGACGCTTCCTATCTGCTGGGCCACATGTATCCTCAGAGCCCTGTGCTCCCTGAGCAGGAGAGCTTGCTCTATGAGCAGCACCTGAACGTTTTACTTCTCTCCATCTTCTCCCTTTTCTTCTCTTTTCCATTCTGCTTATTTTGCCTATTCTGAAAATTAGTTAAAAACTTGAGACACAAAAGCACGAATTCTTCACCTGCTTACAACCAACTTTCTCTCTTTGTTTCCCAGTACCTGGCGAATCTTGAGGGTTCTTTTTCATGAAAAGTCTATTATTTGGCACTTAAGCTCCCTTTTCAGGATGGGCCCATTTTGGGCTCTAAGCTAAACCCAAGTCGTATTTTACATTTTCCTTCAAAATACAGTTCTTCTGGGCAAATCCATGACTAACTGACTCATCACAGATGGTCTCTGTTAAGCCAAACTAAACATTAAACAAAATTAGAAAGGATATGACCATTGAAAGAGCACTAGACTGGGAGACTTGACCCTCACTTCTGGCTCCACAACCTCTGAGGGGTACCTGATCTTGACATGCCTGGCTGGTTTTGACTGAATTTCACTCCCCATGCATCAATTATACAAAATTTATCAATGTAAATTATACGTAATCAATATATTGATATCTGACCAATATATAAAATATCATTTACTAAAACGATATGTATAACATATAATATATACTCATGTATAAATAATTATGAATACAAGGATGAAATAGATAAAGTAGATTGTATATTATATAATAATTACAATTAATAATTAATATTATACATAATTAATACTATTTTCCCCCCCACAGATTTTACCCTTGTATTTGCAAAGTATATTGGGCTGGGTTCTAGACAGAGTTTTTCTGTCTCAGATGCATCACTCAGAGGGTGAGGCTCATGTCTCTTACAGATGTAGGAGTTAGCGGAGTGCCAGACACAGACTAGTGTGCTCAATTAATGCAGTAGAGGACAGTGATATTTTATACTTTAAATATTATAAGCTCTTAGAGCTTAAAAATATTATATTTAATGTTCATATCATCTGGAATTGAGTGTCCTCTGCCTTGGAGACATAAAAGTCCTTTAGAAGGAAGATGTCCTTTATAAACTATATAACTTTATATGTTCACGTCCTCATTTCACAGATGAGAAACCTGAGCCCTTGAGAATTAAGCCCAGGCTCCTGACTTCTCGCCCACTTTGCTTTTACCACGTCAAGCTCTACTATGGATAAGTGGTCAGTGCGGATCAAGGCGGCTGGACTGTAGGCCGGACCTTCTTCCTAACGAGGGCCCCTTAGCGGGGGGCTCAGTTCTGCCGCCTCTGCTAGCCGGGGATAAGTGGGCTCCCGCACCGGGAGCCTCGGGCCCCGCTCCCCGCCGTGGCCATGGGTTGTGGCGCCAGCCGCCCGCGCCGGCCCGGGTCGAGCGGGAGAGTCATGACCAAGGCCACCCCGGAGTCTCAAAGGATGCAGGTGGCCCGCCTCCGCGCCAAGTTCGACCCCCGGGTCCTCCCCAGGTAAAGCTCGCCGTGAACCGCAGGCGGAGGGGCTGGGCTGAGCAAGGTGAACCGCGGACCGAGGCGCCCTTAAAGTTCCCCTCGACTTGACTGGACTTTACGCTTCTTTCTGATCAAAGGCCCCAGACCTCCCTAAGTCGTCTCTAACCTCTGAGATGTAAATCTTTTACAACCCAGGAATGTCTTTCTCAAGGACCTGGGCTTACCAGTCTCTGTGGGAGGGTAGGAATCTCACGTCCATGACACTCCTTCCTCCCCTAATGCCCTTTAGTAATTTCCTACAAGCTCACTCCAGCCTTACAACTCTCTTGCCTTGTGTTTCAACAGTTGAGTTCAGTGTCTCCCATCGCAGTAGTTTTGACCCCTCTTGCAATAGTCTGGAATAAAATCTTCCTTGATGTTTTTAGCAAGTGTCCAGTGCAATTTCTCTTTGAAAGAGGGGGGAAGGGCAGAAGATAGGGAAAGTTCAAGACTGAAGAAGTAGGGACTTCCCTGGTGACTCAGTGGTTAAGAATCGGCCTGCCAATGCCGGGGACATGGGTTCGAGCCCTCGTCCGGGAAGATCCCACATGCCGCGGAGCAACTAAGTCCATTCGCCACAACTACTGAGCCTGCGTTCTAGAACTCGTGAGCCACAACTGCTGAAGCCCCCGCCCCCAGAGCCCATGCTCTGCAACAAGAGAAGCCACTGCAATGAGAAGCCCGCGCACCGCAACAAAGAGTAGACCCCACTTGCTGAAACTAGAGAAAGCCCGCACACAGCAATGAAGACCCAATGCAGCCAAAAATAAAAATGCAGCCAAAAATAAATAAATTAATTTTTTAAAAAAGACTGAAGATGTAGAAGGAGCCGTAGGGAGGAGAGGGAGAGAATCCCTGACCTCAGAGCCCGGTGGGGGGGCGTCTTGCCATAGATACACTGGGGCTGGGGTGTGTGAAGGATCTTCTGTTACATTCTAGAAAAGGAGATCATAATTAGTGGAATAGAAACAGGGCTTTGAATCAACCAGACTTGAGATCCACTCCTGTCTTTTCTATTGTGTGTCATTGGGAATGTTCCTTAGCCTTTTTCCTTCCTCAATTTCCGCCTCTGTAAAATGGGAATAATAATAATAGCTGCCTCGTAAGAATGCTGTGAGGATGATTCAGTAATATATGTAAATGATGCTGCACAGTGCATGGTGCAGGTCCTCATGTAGATACTGTTATTGTCTTCATAAGATGACCATGTAAAAAATGAGCAAGGAAGGCTGGCCAGTTGGTTGGCCTGAGAAAGAATTTCCTCAGAGTGCCCCACGTTGGCCAGGTGGAGGAAGGACATCATGGAATCCCCTCCACTCTGCAGCGTTTGGTTGGACACAGTGGTAGGTGGCTTGACTGGATTCTCAGGGACACTTCTAGTCCTAGGATTATACGCTCACCTCATCACAGTGTTCTGACCAGAGTCTATGCAGAGCCATTTCCTGGCATCCTTGGGAAATTCTGGTACGAGGATAACTTGAGGATTAGTCTAGTATCTGCTAAGCTTAGAGAAGAACAAAGTTGGCTGATTCAACTGAACTTGAATCAGAGGGGATATGGGGTCTTGTCAAGATTGAATTGATTGGGTGGCATCTCTGGTCATCTGTGGCCAGGGTGTCTGGTCTAGTCTTTATCCACCCTCATAACTCCACCTCCGGGTTAGTCCCAGACCCTTAGATTATGACAAAGTCATAGAAGTAGAGGATGTCAATATTGGAAAGCTTTAGAGACTAATTAAAGGCTCTTCCTTAACCAATGAGGAATTGAGCCCCAAAAGATTAAGTGACTTATCCAAGTTGGTGACAGAAATGGGTCTAGAACACAGTTGGCTTTCCTCTCCATTGTGAACCCCAATGATAGATGATAGAATTTAAGTTTGACTATATTCACTTTCTTCTTGGGAGTTCATTACAATTGCTTCTGTCAAACCAGTTGCAATATGATTATTGTTTCCATGTTTCATTTTTTTTTATCATGTTCAGTTTGTGGCAGCTGAGGTCAAAGTAATAATTTTGTTTCTTATAATCTCTGGGATGATGTAAAATTGCATGACCTACAAACCTGACTTTGAGGCTGCTTTGTGAGAGGGTGGGAGTGGAGGGTGGAAATGGAGGAGGTGGATTGGCCTTGTAGATGCATCTTCCCATGCCTGATTCCATTCTTAATGTTTTAAAAATAAGGGGATAATTTGGAAATAATATCCATTCAGTGAGTGATTCTCTCATTCAACATTTATTGCTGTCCCCTCTGTGCCAGACACTACACAAGATATAGCCACCCAAGTCATAAAAATAGTCACCATTGTCATAAAAATTGTCACCATCCTCATAAAAATAGTCACCATCCATGGCCATCAAGGGCTCACAAGCAAGGCCACAGCTTCAGGCTTTTGTTGTGGGCCATTTGTTATCTGAAAGCATTTATTTGCACTATAAATTTTGGCTTAAACCTTACTGTTTCTTCCAATGCCAAATTACTGGCATTTTTTTAAACATTTGGTTTTTGAAGGCCTGTAACAGTGTTGAATAACACTCCTTTTATTTGAGTGAGAGTGTAGTTCCTCAGAAATGGTAATTCGTCTGATAGCTGATGATTAATCCCATGAGCAAATGAATTTTCCTGCAGTTTTGAGGGCATAGTGATAAATTAGTATTTGCAAAGTGCTTTCATCCACATTAGAGGTAATGGGTTGGTCTGCAAAGCAACAGAATTTGAAATGCCTGTGATTATCTTCAAAATCACACTGGGAGTGCATGTGAATAAAAAAAGCAGAGTTGGAAAGAGAAGAGGGGACAGAATCCATTTAAGTTTACTAAATTGCTATCTGTTTTGATAAGCTAATTGGCCAGAAAATTAAATGCACCGTATAGAACAAAGCTATTTTCTCTAAGCTGGTATAGCCAAATGCCATTTTTATTCAGTAAGCACGGGAATATAAAGAATAAGTAAGTAGACAAATGAAAAAAAAACTACAGGAAGAATAAACTCAGCAAAAAGAAGTAAGGCTGTTTAAAGTACAGATTGATATTTGCATTTGAATCTTTGGTATTCAGTATGTGACTTAAAGAATTACCTTCTCGGGCTTCCCTGGTGGCGCAGTGGTTGAGAGTCCACCTGCCGATGCAAGGGACACGGGTTCGTGCCCTGGTCTGGGAAGATCCCACATGCCGCGGAGCGGCTGGGCCCGTGAGCCATGGCCACTGAGCTTGCACGTCCGGAGCCTGTGCTCCGCAGTGGGAGAGGCCACAACAGTGAGAGGCCCGCGTACCGCAAAAAAACAAAAACAAAAAACCCAAAAAAACAGAATTACCTTCTCCCTGTGTCCTCCTTGAGTACATGCCATTCGCTGGCATTCTTACCTGGGAGAAGTTTTAGTAAATTGGGAAAAGCACCAAATTATGATGCAAGTAAGGAGACCTGGGTTCTAATCCTCACTCCACAAATTAAACAGCCAATCAGCTAACCTGATCTTCAAATGTCTTCATTTGTAAAATGAGGGGTTGGATTAAATCATTCTCTAATATTCTTTCCAGCTTAAAATCATGATTCTAAGTCAAGCACTTTCTCAACATTTCTTAAATAAAAATAGAAGGTTAAATGTTGATAGGATTCTTAAATTTACATAGACATTAACACAGGTAACTAAAGTTTAAGATCCCTAGCCTTTGAAATCCTAGCTGACTTTCTGGTCTTTCTGAGAGATGATTACTTTACACATTACTGACATACATCCCAGGTTAAAATTTTGTTGGCTGTGTAAAATTGCAAGTGCAGTGGCGTCAGGTAGGGGGAACTATGAGAGCTGCTGGCTGCAAGGGGGTCCTGACACCACTGCCACCCGTCTTCTGAAAGCTGCACTTATAATAGCGCAACCATGCTGACTTTCGCAATGGTACATCTACTGAGGAGCGATTTGGGGCGATACCTTGGGTGAGATACGAGTTATGCCTGGGACTGAGAGCTCACAGTCTAGTAACATGAGGAAGCCTACTCTTTGTAGCCTGTCTCCTGATATGGTTTCCTCCATCTTTGGAGAAGTTATAAATAGGACTAAGCTTCTTTTTTATTCTCTCCACCTGGTTTGGTGGTTGCTGTTGCCGAATGATAAAAACA
This sequence comes from Mesoplodon mirus, assembly GCF_964341445.2. Lineage (NCBI taxonomy): Eukaryota > Metazoa > Chordata > Mammalia > Artiodactyla > Ziphiidae > Mesoplodon > Mesoplodon mirus. The sequence goes on from NC_138992.1 coordinate 50,190,202, forward strand.
AGAGTTGGATGGAGGGAGGAAAAGAAATTGGTAGATGGAGGTCCCAAAATTCTTCAAGGAAATTTTGGAGAAAGGCATTTGAAGGAATTGGATTTAAATCGCATCTATTGCAACTATCAATACAATCTGTGTGGCCTTGGGAAACCACTTAACTTTTTAATATCACCCAGCAGGAATTTTATAGGGTAGGATTTTAAAAAAATAAAATTCCTGGCACATAATAAATGGTAGCTATTGTTATTAAGATTATTTGTCTTTCTACCAACTAATTACTTTTATATCACTTGCCTCCATTTCAAAAGAGGATTTGGGGTAACTTTCAAATATAATGAACACAGTTATGCAAGGAAATTGGATGGGGGGAATATAAAGCTAGAAAGGATGATATAAAGCATCTAATTAAATAATTTTGAAAATCATCACTTCAGAGGGTAACAGATTTATTTGGTTTTTCTTCCAACAGATATGATATCAAGGCTCTTATCAGGACAGGCAGTTTCAACAAGTTTGTCAGAGTGGAGCAGAAGACCACCAAGAAACCTTTTGCAATAAAAGTGATGAAAACCAGAATGGGAGAAGGCAGAGAGGCGTGTGAGTCTGAGTTCTCCATCCTGTGGTGGGTTAGCTATCATTACATCGTCCAGCTCCTGGAGATCTTTGAGACCCAAGATCAAGTTTACATGGTGATGGAGTTGGCTACAGGAGGGGAATTCTTTGATGGACTCATCTCTCAGGGATACTTTACAGAGCAGGACGCTGTCAGAATCCTCCACGTGGTTGCTGATGGCATGAGGTATTTGCAACGCATTGAAAATAACTCACAGGGACCTAAAGCCCCCAAATCTCTTATGTTATCACCCAGATGCAGAGTCAAAATTTTTTATCACAGATTTTGGTTTGGTACACCCTGGGAACAAAAGTGGTGGCTGGACAGTGAGGATGCTCCGTGGGACCCCAGAGTAAATAGCTTCTGAGATTTTGCTAAGGAAACCCTACACCAGTGTAGTCGACATGTGGGCTTTTAAGGCCTAATCACGTATGTTTTACTTCATAGATTCCTGCCTTTTGATGGTGAAAGCCATATGAGACTTTACAGGAAGATTCTGAAAGGCAAATATAATTATAGAGAAGATGTAAGCCCTCACTTTCTTTCTATTGACTTGGTCTTGAATAGTTTCTCAACCTTAGCGCTATTGCCATTTAGGGTGGGATGATTCTTTATTGGGGGTGGGGTGGGAAGAGGTGACGGGATGGGACTGTCCTGTGCATTGTAAGATGTTTAGCAGTATCCCTGGCCTCTACCAACCAGGTATCAGTAGGTACAATACTAGCAGATACCAGTGGATACTGATTTCTAGTAGCTACACTAGATACACACCTTCCCCCAGTTGTGACAATCAAAATTGTCTCCAGACACTGTTTTTTTTTAAAGAACTATTTTTATTTTAATTGTATTTTTTGACTGCATTGGGTGTTTGTTGCTGCGCGTGGGCTTTTCTCTGGTTGCAGCAAGCGGGGGCTACTCTTTGTTGTGGTGCATGGGTTTCTCATCGCGGTGGCTTCTCTTGTTGCCGAGCATGGGCTCTAGGCACGCGGGCTTCAGTAATTGTGGCTCATGGGCTCTGGAGCACAGGGTCAGTAGTTGTGACGCACAGGCTTATTTGCTGGGATCTTCCTGGACAGGGCTCGAACCCGTGTCACCTGCATTGGCAGGTGGATTCTTCACCACTGCGCCACCAGGGAAGCCCTGTCTCCAGACATTGTTAAATGTCCCCAAGGGGGCAAAATCACTCCTGGCTGAGAGCCACTGGTCTCAAGGTGGCAAGAGCCTCGATTACTGAGTTGTCTGTGGTTAGCACATGACATTGACAATCAAGTAGATGAGTGAGTTTGCTGTTGTTTCTCCAATCATCATGCAGAGCCTGAGCCAGCTGAGTAGATTAATGTGTACTCAGAGGCTCAGCATGCTGCTTGGGTGTTTGATGAGAGATTTTCTGCCTTGATTCTAGATGGTCCACACCCTTTTTGAGATGTAGTGTTTCCTCATTGAAATGTTTAACTTCACAGTTTGTGTAAAATATTTATCCATTGTTTAAACTTGGAACTCCCAGTGTTTATGAATGTGTTAACTTTTTTGCTTTGTTTAAGGAAGGAAAGTTACCAATACTTCTCTGTGGGAAGACTGACAAAATAGGAAATTCACTTCATGTTAAGCAAATTTATTTTATGTTTAAGTATAAAAGGGCTTTTTTTCCCTCGTAAAGAAAAGTATGGATAGTTTGATTTTACCTACTTAAGGTGTAACATCTATATGTATAACATCTTAAGCAAAATTGAAAGCTAAATAACAAATTGAAAAATAATATTGTCTATATTCTGACATATTTAATATCTTACAGTACATGTACATGTTTTTTAAAAAAACTGATACAAATTGACAATTGAGAACTGAGACTTACCTAGGGAGATAGGAAAGGATGGGAAGAATTCACAGACAATGTAAACCACTGATTGTTAAAAGCTTGAAAAAAATGTCTAGCTTCACTAATGATCAAAGAAATGTAAATGAAGACAACAATATATTTTCTTTGTCTTTCAAACTGATAAAGATTAAAAAAAAAACAAAAGAAAACACTTAACTTAATTCTACTCATTGCTGCTAAGAGTACTAAGAGATTAGTCCTGTCATTCACTACTGGTAGAGGATGAATTGTTGTAGATTTCTTGGAAAGTAGTTTGAAAAGATACATCTAGAACTTTTTAAAGTTTACGTATTTTGATCTACTAATTCCACTTTTAAGAATCTAAGGAAATAATCTCAGATGCAGCAAAGATTTCAGTGTCAAGAGGCTCATCTGGGCTATACTACAAAAGTGGACAATTGAAAAGGCTAAGGGAATGTTTGAATAAATTATTGAACATTCATACAGTAGTCCCTAAATTATTCAAGTTTAAAAATTATAAGGGTATTGGAAAATATTCTGATATACTGCCAAGTTAAAAAGAAACAGAATACAAATTGTGTATACGGTATTAACACAAATCATGTGGGAAAATGTACGCTTAGGAAAAAGTCTTTGAGGAAATACAGTGTAATGCACTATAATGTTAAGAGAGCTTATCTCCCGGTTTACAGATTATGTACCATTTTGGTTTTCCTCTTTATAGTTTGAGTATATCTGTATTTCTGTTTTGGTTTTGTTTACAAAGAACATATACTTCTGTTTTGGTTATCTATTGCTGAATAACAAACCTTCCCTAAACCTAATGCCTTAAAATAATAACCATTTTATCATGACTCATGATTCTGTGGGTTGACAGGACTCAGCTTCGTGACACTTCTGCTCCACATGATGTTGCCGTCATCTGGTTCTTGGCTGGGATGGAATAGCCTTGATGAAGCCTCAAATGGCTGACCTCTTGGTGGGAAAGCTGGATTAACTAGGTCACTGGGACCACTCGGCCTTTTTCTCTCTCCTCTCTCTGTGCATCTCACAGCCCTTTTCTCTTCATGGGGCTTCTCCACATGGTCTCTTCAGCAGGGCAGTCAGATGTTTTACATGGTGGTTTAGGCTTTCCAAAAGGCAGTATTCCAAGAGGGAGACAAGAAGTCGCCAGTCCTCTTCAAGTCTGGGCTTGGAAATGGCACAACATCCCTTTTGCCTCATTCTATTGGCTACTGTGAGTGCTAGGCCAACCCAGATTCCACGTGCAAGGAGACCACATAAAGTGTGGCTCCAGGGGGCCTGGTCCATTGGGGCCACATTTGGACTAGATATCACAGTGCCTTTTTTAATGTGCAAAAATAATAAACAATTATTCTATTAAGAGGTCCTTTTGTCAGGTTTAAGTCAGAGGGTTTCTAACGTCAGTTTCCTCAGAAGGCAGCCCTGAGAAGAGGGTTCATGTACAAGAAATTTATTAAAGATAGACTCCCATGGACACAGGTGAGGGAGTGAGGGAACCAGGATGGGTAGGGGAGGAGGCCAAGGCCATGGAGGTGAGCCTCATCCCACAGCGTTGTTCCAGCCTGAGGCAGGTGAGCTGGGTCTTCACTCCCAACCCTCTCTGCTGACCCATGGGGTGGTGGTGATAAGAATGCTGTGGCAAATACTCACTGCTCTCTGGGATCAAGGCAGAATGACCGCTGAAGCCCAAGGGTGATGATGAAAAAGACCGAGGTGCTGCGTTTCAGATGCAAAACACTCCAAAAGAGAAGAGTATATGTACATACTGAAAAGAGGGGCTCAGTTGCAGGATGGAGCACTGATATCTCAATGATGTCATGCTCTGTTTCTTGAGGACATGCCTGTCTGTACCCCAGAGTACTGAAAGCACATACCACAGAGCAGAAGTGCAACTGCTTTTAATAACTTATTGGATTTATATCCCCTTGGCCTCCTTCCCCATGCTGGTCAGCCACACATGTCTACATATTAACATTTTCTTTTAATATTACCAAGTGTCTTAGTCATCTTGAGCTGCCATAACAAAATACTACAGACTGGGTGGCTTAAACAACAGAAATTTGTTTCTCACAGGTCTAGAGTCCAGGAAGTCCATGATCGAGATGCCAGCAAGGTAGGTTTCATTCTGAGGCCTCTTCTCTTGGCTCACAGGCAGCTGCCATCTCACTGTGTGCTCATTTGACCTCTTCTTTGTGTGCATGCAGAGGAAGAGAAAATTAACTCTCTGGTGTTTTTTTCTTATGAGGACACTAATCCTATCAGATCAGGGCCCCACCATAATGACCTCATTTAACCATAATTACTTCCTTAGAAATTTCATCTCCAAATACAGCCACACTAGTGGTTAGGACTTCTATATATGAATTTTGGAGGGACACAAACATCATTCATTCCATGACATTAAGGAAACATATGTTGATAGGCTCAGATAAGGGTATCATCATGTTTTCTCTGTCATAATATTATTGTCTATACCTATCAAGAAGTTTAGTAATTTCTAAATGCACCAATTTTATTTAAAAACCAGGGTGACCAACAAGTCTGGAAGCATAGGTGTGATAGACAGAAAATGCCGCCACCCACCCCCCCGCAAAGATGTCCACATATTAATGCCCAGAATCTGTGGCTATATTACTTTACAGGTCAAAAGGAAAATTGAAGACATGATTAAATTAAGGGTTTTGAGATGAGATTATCTTGAATTATCTGGGTGGGCCCAATGTGATCACAAACGTTTTTATACGTAACAGGGAGGAAGAAGGGTCAAAGTTAGAGGACATGTGAAGACAGAAAGATAGGTTGGATTAATGTGTTTTGAGGATGGAGGAAGGGGTCACAGCGAGCCAGGAAATGTGGGTGGTCTCTAGAAGCAGAAAAAGGCAGGAAACAGATTCTTCCCTAGAATCTCTGAAAGGAACACAGCTTTGCTGACACCTTGCTTTTAGTCCATCTCTAAGAGGAACACGGCTCTGCTGACACCTTGATTTTAGTCCCTAAGATCCATTTCAGACTTTTGACTTGCAAAACTGTAAGATGCTAGATTTGCGTTGTCTTTTTTTTTTTTTTTCCGGTCCACGGGCCTCTCACTGTTGTGGCCTCTGCCATTGTGGAGCACAGGCTCCAGACGCACAGGCTCAGCAGCCATGGCTCACGGGCCCAGCCGCTCTGCGGCGTGTGGGATCTTCCTGGACAGGAGCACGAACCCGTGTCCCCTGCATCGGCAGGCAGACTCTCAACTACTGTGCCACCAGGGAAGCCCTGCATTGTCTTTTTAAAATGTCCTGTTGTCTGTAACTGAAATTCCAGGTGTGACACATTGTGTGAATCACTTCTTTTCTCTAGAAGTCAGATGGAAGAGTGAAATAAATAGCATCAGAACATCCAGAGATCTCTTATGGTGAAGAAGAGAGACATGTTTAATATAAATAGCTGATATTTTACTAGACACCTGGCAGATCTGTACTCTAGTCTCAACCATGTCTAGACAAAAAATTAGCTATAATGTTAATGTTTAATTTTTCTTGATTTTGGTGTGAAATACGTTCTTTTTCATGAAGCTTTTATGACCATTCCACTGTTGTTCTTTCCTTTTCTGAATACTGTTTAGGATTACCATGAATTTCTTTTGTTTTGACATTTAATCTATGTGTCATGTTTCTAAGATATTGTAGGCTCCTTGAAGGCTGGGATTCTGTCATATTTTTCTACCCGTCTCCAATATGATATCACAAAGAGGTAAGCATAGACAGCGCATTTCTTAAAACTAAATTGCTTTTAAAAATTGAGATTCTGATTTATACCTACATGAGTAAATGGATCTCAACCATCACTGCATTGAGTATAGAATACAAATTTTAATTTACGGTATGATAGACTATTAGATAACTCATATTTTTAGTTGCTGAATTTATTAGATTCATTCTGGAATACTCGGGTGGTTTAAAGGCTACATTTATTTTACGGGGTTTTGCAGGATAGAGGTGGGGGTTCCCCATTCCAGGTGCTCCCGGCAATGCCTGAGGAGCAACCAGGGTAACAAGACACAGCACATAGTGGAAAAGAGGTGGAAGAGAGCAAAGAGTTCCTCCTCACTGTGTGAGGGAGACCTTTGCTTATCTACTTGGTCACCAATGCCATCACAATGGCTTTCAACATGCTGGCAGGGCTCCTGATGGAGTCTCATCCATAATTCTCCTGGAGACCATTTGATGCATGCTTGTGTGTCTCCACCCCTTCCTTCTTCCTGGTTAGGCTTTCTTCATGTCAGGAATCAAGCTCAGCTTGGGGGAATACCCACATGAAAAATGCTCAGTGTCCCTGCTCTTAGGGATCTAGTGCTTTTGTCTGACAGTCCACATATTACTATGTATCTCTTCAAATATGAAGGCTGTAATACACATAGGAAAAAAGGCTCAAAGTCCATGGAGCAAGGGAAGAGAGCCTCTCACTCTGTAGGAAAGCTGGGTCAGATTTCCTGGAGAAGGGGAGATTTGTGCTGTGACTTGGTGGAAGAGTGGAGTTTCTGAATGGGAGATGAGCACATTCTAAGTATACAGAACAACATATGCAAAAGCACAGGAAATGGAATAAGTTGACTAGTAAAAAGTAAGACTTTTAGAGCATTTGTGTGCATGGGAATGCATATTCATATGAGTCTCTTGTAAAGTAGTGTAGTGTAAATGTTAAGAGCACAGTCTGGAGCGATACTGGCTGCTCTTCACTCCCAGCTGTGCCATTTACTAACTGTGTAACTCTGGCCTTGCTTCTTAATTTCTCTGTATCTCAGTGTCTTCATTGGTAAAACAGAAATAATGATAGTGTCTGCCTAACAGCGTTGTTGTGAAGATCAAATGAGCTAATAGATGTAAAGTGCTTAGAATAGATTTACATGTTAGTACATATGTAGTCAGTGCTATATATGTGTTGGCTATTTCTGTTATTATTACTATTAATATGGGAAATATTGGGAATGAAAGTTTGAATTTTGCTTAAGCAGTATATATATATAGAGGGAGAGAGAGAGAATATATAGTTATCAAGTGTACCTGTCTCACCTTTTAAATGGAATAGTGAGAAACGTGTGGTGTTAGCTTTTTAATATTAATGATAAATCAATTACACATTCTTGCCAATGAGTTGAGCATCACATATTTTACCTCATTATCTCCACTATATCGCAGTAATCTTTTTTTGGTGTGAAGTAAATTGATAATAAAGTGAGTCATAACCATATTAGCTAACTGACAAGGATAAACACTGGTATTAAAAAGATATATATATATATATATATATATATATATATATAATTATTTTATTTATTTATTTGGTTTTGGCTGCGTTGGATCGTCGTTGCTGTGTGCGGGCTTTCTCTAGTTGTGGCGAATGGGGTCTACTATTCATTGTGGTGTGTGGGCTTCTCATTGCCGTGACTTCTTCTGTTGCGGAGTATGGGCTTCAGGCACATGGGCTTCAGTAGTTGTGGCTCGCGGGCTCTAGAGCACAGGCTCAGTAGTTGTGGTGCATGGGCTTAGCTACTCCGCGGCATGTGGGATCTTCCCGGACCAGGGCTCGAACCTGTGTTCTGTGAAATGGCAGGCAGATTCTTAACCACTGCACCACCAGGGAGGCCCTAAAAAGATATTTTAAAAATAACCCACATGGGCATTAATAGAAAGTGGTGCCCATCTGCTTAGATTCACCTATGATTGCTGTACTGTTAGGAAACAAAATTACTGATATGTTCCCTTGGAAGGAACAGATCTGATGGATTATGCTCACCAGCCATTACCCCAGTTTCTTTCTATTTCCTTATCTCCACTAGTTTCTCACATTTTTTCTTTACTATATTTCTCCTCTACTCAGGTTATTAAGTAGGAAACAAAGGAGAGGAGAGCAGAAGATTTGGTCCTTTAACTCCCATTCATTCCCTTTCCATCCTGACTAGAATGCCAATAATGAACGTTACACTGTATCTCAGGCCATAATTCTTGTAATTTGGTTCCTATTCCTGTGTTTTAGTTCCTAAGTACTTCTGCTCACAAAAAAGTGGTGCTTAATATTTCTTTAATGATATTTTTACTTAAAAAGTTGTTTTACAGAAAATAATTTAAAGATTATAAATCTTTCAAATTGGACTTCATTTTCTGCTTGTCACTTTCTTCATCTCTTCTCTGACTTACCTTAAATTGAATGTATGTATATCTTCTTTTAAACTCAATCACCAATAGTGAGTGTTTGTAAGAATTGAAACAGAGAAGCTTCAAGATGGCAGAAGAGTAAGCTGTGGAGATCAGCTTCCTCCCCACAAATACATCAGAAATAAATCTACATGTGGAACAACTCCTACAGAACACCTACTGAACGCTGGCAGAAGACTTAGACCTCCCCAAAGGCAAGAAACTCCCCACGTACCTGGGTAGGGCAAAAGGAAAAACAGAGACAAAAGAATAGGGACGGGACCTGCACCAGTGGGAGGGAGCCGTGAAGGAGGAAAGGTTTCCACACACAAGGAGCCCCTTCGTGTGCGGAGACTACGGGTGGCGGAGGGGGGAAGCTTCGGAGACACGAAGGAGAGCGTAGCAACAGGGGTGCGGAGGGCAAAGCGGAGAGATTCCCGCACAGAGGATCGGTGCCGACCGGCACTCACCAGCCCGAGAGGCTTGTCTGCTCACCTGCCGGGGTGGGCGGGGCTGGGAGCTGAGGCTCGGGCTTCGGTCGGAGCGCAGGGAGAGGACTGGGGCTGGTGGCGTGAACACAGCCTGAAGGGGTTGGTGCACCACGGCTAGCCGGGAGGGAGTCCGGGAAAAGGTCTGGACCTGCCGAAGAGACAAGAGACTTTTTCTTCCCTCTTTTGTTTCCTGGTGCATGAGGAGAGGGGATTAAGAGCGCCGTTTAAAGGAGCTCCAGAGATGCGTGCGAGCCACGGCTAACAGCGCGGACCCCAGAGACAGGCATGAGACGCTAAGGCTGCTGCTGCCGCCACCAAGAAGCCTGTGTGTGAGTGCAGGTCACTATCCACACCTCCCCTCCCGAGAGCCTGTGCAGCCCGCCACTGCCAGGGTCCCGTGATCCAGGGACAACTTCCCCGGGAGAATGCACAGCGCTCCTCAGGCTGGTGCAACGTCACGCTGGCCTCTGCTGCTGCAGGCTCACCCCGCATCCGTACCCCTCCCTCCCCCTGGCCTGAGTGAGCCGGAGCCCCCGAATCAGCGGCTCCCTAACTCCGTCCTGTCTGAGCGAAGAACAGACGCCCTCAGGCGATCTACATGAAGAGGCGGGTCCAAATCCAGAGCTGAAACCCGGGAGATAGGCGAACAAAGAAGAGAAAGGGAAATCTTTCCCAGCAGCCTCAGGAGCAGCGGATGAAATCTCCACAATCAACTTGATGTACGCTGCATCTGTGGAACACCTGAATAGTCAACGAATCATCCCAAATTTCGGAGGTGGACTTTGGGAACAACGATATATATACATTTTTTTCCATTTTTCTCTTTTTGTGAGTGTGTATGTGTATGCTTCTGTGTGTGATTTTGTCTGTATAGCTTTGCTTTTACCATTTCTCCTAGGGTTGTTTCTGTCCATTTTTTTTATTACTTAAAAAAATCTTTTTTTTCTTAATAATTATTTTTTATTTTAATAACTTTATTTTATTTTACCTTCTTGTTTCTTTCTTTCTTTTTTTTTTCCTCACTTCTATTCTGAGCCATGGGGAGGACAGGTCTTGGTGCTCTAGCCAGGCGTCAGGGCTGTGCCACTGAGGTGGAAAAGGCAAGTTCAGGACACTGGTCCACAAGAGACCTCCCAGCTCCATGAAAAACCTCCCAGAGTTCTCCATCTCAATGCCAAGACCCAGCTCCACTCAATGACCAGCAAGCTACAGTGCATGACACCCTATGCCAAAAACCTAGCAAGACAGGAACACCACCCCATCCATTAGCACAGAGGCTGCCTAAAATCATAATAAGGCCACAGACAACCCAAAACACACCACCAGACGTAGACCTGCCCACCAGAAAGACAAGATTCAGCTTCATCCACCAGAACACAGACACTAGTCCCCTCCACCAGGAAGCCTTCACAAACCACTGAACCAACTTAGCCACTGGGGACAGACACCAAAAACAACGGAAACTACAAACCTGCAGCCTGCAAAATGGAGACCCCAAACACAGTAAGTTAAGCAAAATGAGAAGACAGAGAAACACACAGCAGATGGAGGAGCAAGGCAAAGACCCACCAGACCTAACAAATGAAGAGGAAATAGCAGTCTACCTGATAAAGAATTCAGAATAATGATAGTAAAGATGATCTAAAATCTTGGAAATAGAATGGAGAAAATACAAGAAACTTTTAACACGGAGCTAGAAGAACTAAAGAGCACACAAACAATGATGAACAACACAATAAATAAAATTAAAAATTCTCTAGAAGGGATCAATAGCAGAATGACTGAGGCAGAAGAACGGATAAGTGACCTGGAAGATAAAAAAGTGGAAATAACTACTGCAGAGCAGAATAAAGAAAAAAGAATGAAAAGAATTGAGGACAGTCTCAGAGACTTCTGGGACCACAATAAATGCAGCAACATTCGAATTATAGGGTTCCCAGAAGAAGAAGAGAAAAAGAAAGGGGCTGAGAAAATATTTGAAGAGATTATAGTTGAAAACTTCCCTAATATGGGAAAGGAAATAGTTAATCAAGTCCAGGAAGCACAGAGAGTCCTATACAGGGTAAATCCAAGGAGAAACACCAAGACACATATTAATCAAACTATCAAAAATTAAATACAAAGAACAAATATTAAAAGCAGCAAGGGAAAAACAACAAGTAACACATAAGGGAATCCCCATAAGGTTAACAGCTGAACTTTCAGCAGAAATGCTGCAAGCCAGAAGGGAGTGGCAGGACATATTTAAAGTGATGACCTACAACCAAGATTACACTACACAGCAAGGATCTCATTCAGATTTGACAGAGAAATTAAAAGCTTTAGAGACAAGCAAAAGCTAAAAGAATTCAGCACCACCAAACCAGCTTTACAACAAATGCTAAATGACCTTCTCTAGGCAGGAAACACAAGACATGAAAAAGACCTACAATAATAAACCCAAAACAACTAAGAAAATGGTAATAGGAACATACATACTGATAATTACATTAAAAGTAAATGGATTAAATGCTCCAACCAAAGGGCATAGACTGGCTGAATGGATACAAAAACAAGACCTGTATATATGCTGTCTACAAGAGACCCACTTCAGACCTAGGGACACATACAGACTGAAAGTGAGGGGATGGAAAAAGATATTTCATGCAAATGGAAATCAAAAGAAATCTGGAGTAGTAATTCTCATATAAGACAAAATAGACTTTAAAACAGAGTATTACAAAGCACAAAGAAGGACACTACATAATGATCAAGGGATCAATCTAAGAAGAAGATATAACAATTGTAAATATTTAGGCACCCAACATAGGAGTACCTCAATACATAAGGCAAATTCTAACAGCCATAAATGGGGAAATCGACAGTAACACAATCATAGTAGGGGACTTTAACACCCCACGTTCACCAATGGACAGATCATCCAAAATGAAAAAGAGGAAACACAAGCTTTAAATGTTACTTTAAAAAAGATGGACTTAATTGATATTTATAGGACAGTCCATCCTAAAACAACAGAATACACATTCTTCTCAAGTGCTCATGGAACATTCTCCAGGATAGATCATATCTTGGGTCACAAATCAACCCTTGGTAAATTTAACAAAACTGAAATCTTATCAAGTATCTTTTCCGACCACAACACTATGAGACTAGGTGTCAATTACAGGAAAAAATCTGTAAGAAATACAAACACATGGAGCCTAAACAGCACACTACTTAATAACCAAGAGATCACTGATGAAATCAAAGAGGAAATCAAAAAATACCTAGAAACAAATGACAATGAAAGCACAATGACACAAAACCTATGGGATGCAGCAAAAGCAGTACTAAGAGGGAAGTTTACAGCTATACAAGGCTACCTTAAGAAACAAGAAACATCTCAAATAAACAACCTAACCATACACTAAAGCAATTAGAGAAAGAAGAACAAAAAACCCCCAAGTTTAGAAGGAAAGAAATCATAAAGATCATATCAGAAGTAAATGAAAAAATATGAAGGAAACAATAGCAAAGATCAATAAAACTAAAAGCTGGTTCTTTGAGAAGATAAATAAAATTGATAAACCATTAGTTAGACTTATCAAGAAAAAAAGGGAGAAGACTCAAATCAATAGAATTAGAAATCAAAAAGGTGAAGTAACAACTGACACTGCAGAAATACAAATGATCATGAGAGATTACTACAAGCAACTCTACGCCAATAAAATGGAAAACCTGGAAGAAATGGAAAAATTCTTAGAATGGCACAACCTTCCAAGACTGAAAGAGGAAATAGAAAATATGAACAGACTAATCACAAACACTGAAATTGAAACTGTGATTAAAAATCTTCCAACAAACAAAAGCCCAGGACCAGATGGCTTCACAGGTGAATTCTATCAAACATTTAGAGAAGAGCTAACACCTAGCATTCTCAAACTCTTCCAAAATATAGCAGAGGGAGGAACACTCCTAAACTCATTCTACGAGGCCACCATCACCCTGATACCAAAACCAGACACAGATGTCACAAAAAAAGAAAACTACAGGCCAATATCACTGATGAATATAGATGCAAAATCCTCAACAAAATACGAGCAAAAAGAATCCAACAGCACATTAAAAACATCATACACCATGATCAAGTGGGGTATATCACAGGAATATAAGGATTCTTCAATATACACAAATCAATCAATGTGATACACCATATTAACAAATTGAAGGAGAAAAACCATATGATCATCTCAGTAGATGCAGACAAAGCTTTTGACAAAATTCAACAGCCATTTGATAAAAACCCTCTAGAAAGTAGGCATAGAGGGAACTTTCCTCAACATAATAAAGGCCATATATGACAAACCCACAGCCAACATTGTCCTCAATTGTGACAAACTGAAACCATTTCCACTAGGATCAGGAATAAGACATATTTGACCTCTCACCACTATTGTTCAACATAGTTTTGGAAGTTTTAGCCACAGCAATCAGAGAAGAAAAAGAAAGAAAAGGAATTCAAATCAGAAAAGAAGAAGTAAAGCTGTCACTACTTGCAGATGACAGGATACTATACATAGAGAATCCTAAAGATGCTACCAGAAAACTACTAGAGCTAATCAATTAATTTGTTAAAGTAGCAGGATACATAATTAATGCAAAGAAATCTCTTGCATTCCTATACACTAATGATGAAATATCTGAAAGTGAAATTAAGAAAACCCTCCCATTTACCATTGCAACAAAAAGAATAAAATATCTAGGAATAAACCTACCTACGGAGACAAAAGACCTGTATGCAGAAAATTATAACACACTAATGAAAGAAATTAAAAATGATACAAATAGATGGAGAGACATACCATGTTCTTGGATTGGAAGAATCAACATTGTGAAAATGACTCTTCTACCCAAAGCAATCTACAGATTCAGTGCAATCCCTATCAAACTACCACTGGTATTTTTCACAGAACTAGAACAAAAAATTTCACAATTTGTATGGAAACACAAAAGACCCTGAATAGCCAAAGCAATCTTGAGAACGAAAAACGGAGCTGGAGGACTCAGGCTCCCTGACTTCAGACTATACTACAAAGCTACAGTAATAAAGACAGTATAGTACTGGCATGATAATAGAAATATAGGTCAATGGAACAGGATAGAAAGCCCAGAGATAAACCCACACATATATGGTCACCTTATCTTTGATACAGGAGGCAAGAATACAAAGTGGAGAAAAGAGAGCCACTTCAAGAAGTGGTGCTGGGAAAACTGGACAGCTACATGTAGAAGAATGAAATTAGAGCACTCCCTAATACCATACACAAAAATAAACTCAAAATGGATTAAAGACCTAAATGTAAGGCCAGACACCATCAAACTCTTAGAGGGAAACATAGGCAGATCTCTCTATGACATAAATCAGAGCAAGATCCTTTTTGACCCACCTCTTAGAGAAATGGAAATAAAAACAAAAATAAACAAATGGGACCTAATGAAACTTCAAAGCTTTTGCACAGCAAAGGAAACCATAAACAAGACGAAAAGACAACCCTCAGAATGGGAGAAAAATATTTGCAAATGAAGCAACTGACAAAGGATTAATCTCCAAAATTTACAAGCAGCTCAATAACAAAAAACGAAACAACCCAATCCAAAAATGGATTGGGATAAGACCTAAATAGACATTTCTCTGAAGAACATATACAGATTGCCAACAAATACATGAAAGGATGCTCAACATCATTAATCATTAGAAAATGGAAATCAAAACTACAATGAGGTATCATCTCACACCGGTCAGAATGGCCATCATCAAAAAATGTACAAACAATAAATGCTGGAGAGGGTGTGGAGAAAACGGCACCCTCTTGCAGTGTTGGTGGGAATGTAAATTGATACAGCCACTATGGAGAACAGTATGGAAGTTCTTTAAAGAACTAAAAGTAGAACTACCATACAACCCAGCAATCCCACTACTGGGCATATAACCTGAGAAAACCATAATTCAAAAAGGGTCATGTACCAAAATGTTCACTGCAGCTCTATTTACAATAGCCAGGACATGGAAGCAACCGAAGTGTCCATCAACAGATGAATGGATAAAGAAGATGTGGCACATATATACAATGGAATGTTACTCAGCCATATAAAGTAACAAAACTGAGTTATTTGTAGTGAGGTGGATGGACCTAGAGACTGTCATACAGAGTGAAGTAAGTCAGAAAGAGAAAAACAAATACTGTATGCTAACACTTATCTATGGAATATAAAAGAAAGAAAGAAAGAAAGAAAGAAAAATGGTCATAAGAACCTAGGGGAAAGATGGGAATAAAGATGCAGACCTACTGGAGAATGGACTTGAGGATATGGGGAGTGGGAAGGGTAAACTGGGACAAGGTGAGAGAGTGACATGGGCGTTTATACACTTCCAAACATAAAATAGCTAGCTAGTGGGAATCAGCCGCATAGCACAGGGAGATCAGCTCGGTGCTTTGTGACCACCTTGAGGGGTGGGATAGGGAGGGTGAGAGGGAGATGCAAGAGGGGAGAGATGTGGGGACATATGTATATGTATAACTGATTCACTTTGTTATAAAGCAGAAACTAACACACCATTGTAAAGCAATTATACTCCAACAAAGATGTTAAAAAAAAAAGAATTGAACCAGTGGTTCATCTCACTTTGACTGTGTGGATGTTAGCCTTGGCATAAGGGATAGTGATTAGAGTGGAAAATAGCTACTGGCTTCCTTGATTATGTTGCACTTCTTGACATTGATTTTATCAATGGAATTTATGGAGTCGAGAGGAAAAGAACTATTTGCATAAAGTTTTCATAAACTTAGATATATCTAGATTTAATATTATATTTATATTATTTATATTATGGTTTATGAGGCTTATAATATAGGAACTAGTTCTAAATGTATTTTATGTATGGAAGAATGGGGCAACCAATGATTTAGCATTCAAAGGTCAATTCAATTTTTTGTTATTTTTATTATCATCCTTTTTTGAGGATAATCTCTGCCGAATCCTTTTAAAGTTTCAGCACTTTCTTTATCAGTGAAGAGCTAAAACTATCCCTCACCCCATGTCAAGAGCCTCAAAATTATCCTCTTAACTTACAAAAATATCTTCCTTATGAGTCTCATGTAGGATTAATTGGCTCTTTCTCCATTTTTTATTAGATGTCACCTATAATAACTTGTGAATGTCTATTCACTTTTTCCAGGGTTTACAAATGTCCCAACAGATAGAGCATTGTGACATAATTAGTCAAATCTTGACTTTGAGCAGTTTCAGCTTTGGCAAATATAACACATAATTTGAAGTCTTGGGAGTCTGAATATTGGGAAGAGAAAAACCTTAAATATCTACGACATAAAGATGATGTACAGAATCTCTTGCTTTTTGAAATGAGGAACAATGATTTTGCCCAGTCTAGTGCTAACAAAGTTATGGAGAGTTGTCAGTACTTTGGGGGCACATTTACATAAAATTTAATCGCAAAGCTTAAGTGAAATCCTACCAAGGACATAAGGTTAAAGTTTAAAGAAGGAAGGGAAATGCTTGTCGGAGGGTTATCACCAGGAGAAATTTTAATAAAAACTACCATTTTTGAGGGGATTAATGTTACTTTGAATGCTCCTAGTCCGAGGCTTTGAATGATAGTTTAACCATCTACCTAGAAAAATAGATGTTTGTAGTTTTATGAAAACTTATGATTAAATCCACCAGTAATTACACTTTACATCTATAAGCTCTATATTTATCGTTTCAACATCAATTATAATTTTTAAATTTTTTTCTTCCAGTTTTATTGAGATATCATTGACATACCACACTGTATAAGTTTAAGGTGTACAGCATAATGGTCTGACTTATATACATCATGAAATGATTTTCACAATAAATTTAGTGAACATCCATCATCTAATAGAGATACAAAATAAAAGAAAAAGAAAAAAGTATTTTTCCTTGTGATGAGAACTCTTAGTATTTACTCTCTTAACAGCTTTCATGTATAACATACAGCAGTGCTAATTATTAAATCTTGTTGTATATTACAACCCTAATACTTATTTATCTTGTAACTGGAAGTTTCTACCTTTTAACTACCTTCATTCAATTCCTCTTTCCCCTTCCCTCCTGCCTCTGGTAGCCAAAAATCTGATCTCTTTTTCTATGAGTTTTGTTTGTTTTTGAAGTACAATTGTCCTACAACACTGTGTTAATTCCTAGTGCACAACATAGTGATTCAATATTTCTGTGCATTAAAAAATGATCACCATTACAATGTTTAAAATTTAAGACATTGCATCCAGAATTTTAGGGACTACATCTATAATGCATGTGCATGTGCTTGTGGTGTCTAGCTTTTAATAATGATTTTTAATAATGATTCTCTGTGGGAATGCCTCAGAGGAACCAAGAAATATGAAAGCTTTGACTGGTCATATGTGTATTATTCATTTTTTAAACTAGTTACATAGTCAGTTTTTGTATATTTGGTAACCTTCTGCACAAGCTATTACATTACCTTTATTAATCAGTGTTCATTAAAAGAAAATAATTAACATGGGAATCTGGAATGTAGGACTCTGTTGTCTCTTGCAGGGGGAGCTGGGGATCTCTATGGGGACTGCTGGGGCTCCTGGGGAGGAAAGTGAAGGAGACTATAGGATACAAAGCTGTGGGCAACACCTAGGTAAGAGCATCCTGAACAAATAATTTAATTTGGGAGCTGATCCATGAAATTAGAGATGAAAGTAGGGCCTGGTTGTCAGAACGAGGAAGAAGGGCAGGAAAGGATGGGGTGGAGGACAGAGCCAGTGAATGGAATACTGCAGAGAAGGCCAGGGAGCACCAGGTGAAGGGGAAGCTGAAAGACTCTGCTGAACAATAAGCCAGCAAGAGTCTCACTGGGGCAGGATCCAGAGAGCCAGACTCTTTCAAAGGCCCTGCACTTGGGTCACATTAAGAGAAAAGTATTCATCAACAAATTGGAAAGCAATAAACTACCATCATCCCCTACTTCTCTGTTTAGAGGCAAAGGAGTCAAGGCATCAATAGAATATGATACCATCCTTCTAAAATTCTTTAATTCCTCCAAAGCTAATAGTGCAATTGCTAGTATTGAATTTTACTTTTATACCCTTTTTTGTTGTTGTTTTGTACAGTTTAGCTAGTTTCTATTAGAGAGGACAGAGAAATAGGAAGAGATGAACAAAGGAAGAGAGAAGAAAGAGGAAAAATCCCCATATTGTCCACACATATTACATTGTACTTGTAACTAATTGGATGAGCTTGGGATAAAAGAAAGTGCTGTCTTTCTTTTTACATGGTTCATTACCGCTTCACACAGAACAATTTTTTTTTTAAGGACCCACATTTATCATGGTAATAATAAGTGGAATTAGTCTGAGAAGTTTTGGATAATTTGCATCTTCTGGTCCTCTAAATATTGTTAGTGAGGTGTCTATAGAAGTACTGAGGAGGAAGTTACATTGTGATTTAATAGTAACCATGACAAAAGCAACAACAATCTACCTAATATTTTATACTTTGAAAACCATTTTTCACATACTTTATTAATTTGGTCCTAATAGGAGATATGATGATCCCCATTTTTCTGATGAGGAAACCAAGACCTTGAGGTTTAGAGCTGAGTGTGGCCAGTCAACCTGTCTGGTCCAGACCCCCTTACCTCAATCCCCAGCTCTTTCTACATTAAGACGAGTTAACTGGCTGGCTGACAACAGTGTCTCCCTGAGACTGTGGAGAAAAGCCAAATGGGAATTTTCAAGTCAAAGAGTGGGAGTGGCCATGTCTAAGAAGAGAAATGGTGAGGAAAGCCTCATTGGACATAATGTGGATGTGAAAGCTGCTGACAGAACAGAATGATGTCATCAGGTGACAGTTGGTCCAGAGTAGGAATTTGATTCAACCTGTGGTGCCATAACTTGATTGTTTTGTGCCATATAACACTATTAGTTCAAAAATTTTGAGCATGCACACTCAGTTTTTATGCATTTCTAGAATATGTACATGTATGTATATTAATCTGTTTTATACTTTATAAAACATAGACAAAAATAAATTTTGGATTAAGAAGATAAAAATACAGTAGAAGTCCTAACATTTTTGTCCTTGTACTTGTTGTCTTCTAATATGTAACAAGAAATTGTCTTCTACATACTCTCTAGTTGTTCTTTGTGGCTCAGGAATTCTGTCATTTATAACCTGTGTTTGAATAATGAGCTTTGTCTGAAGAGTTTTTTTCCAGGACACTATTTACCTTATTTTCTGCAACTGCATTTTCAGTGTATATTCATTTAGTCATCTTAATGAGCTCTCCATAAATCTCATTGCACATATTTTATATTCTTTCCAGAAAGATTCAGTTGCTTGTCTTATAATGCTCCACTGGAGACATCTAATTTAACCTTCATTTAACTAGACATGAGCCCATATAAATATGTCTGGATCCAGGGCCAAATAAATGTCTAGTCAGAATCAGAGGACATGCCATCATGGGTGTCAGCTACTGACATGTTCTGTCTAGACTTGCAAGGTTTATGTTTTATTTTCCCTGTGTTTGGCAAGTGTGTTCATTTATTTCAGGAATTTTATTTTTGGGATAAACATTTCTTGTATCTCATTTATCTAAATAACCTGAAGGAAAAAAAGAAGAGTAATTCCTTTACTGATTTCTTTGATCTAGATTCTCAGAGTGCTAAGAGATTGGAGGCTGTGATGTTTATGTATGGAGTTTGATTTTTCCTTCCACAAGGACAAAGCAATAGCTTTTAAGGATTCCCTTATTTTTCTTGAGATACACATATCAACCAGAAATTGCTGTTTGTGATATAGCAAATATATGGTTAGTTTTCTCAATCTCTCACCTTTCTAGATAAGGAGGGATACAAATCCATAGTATTTTCCAGATATGTGCTACATGTTGATAGGTAACACAGAAAACAAGTTTGAGGAAAAGCAACAGCCCTCTTGTCCCCATCCTCACAGAAGTCACTATGAATTTCTGTCATTGTACTTAAATTATGTGCAAAAGCTGTAGGTTTTGCCAGAATACGTCCTTGAAACATCACATAGCTGGTTGAACATGTCATATTATCTCTGCTACGGGCTGAATCCCTGTTGTAGGCAACTGACTGGGAGTCATGAGGGCCCTGTGTGCCCAGAGGAAAGGCACTGTGAGGGATTCTTCCCCGAAGACCTCTTTTCTCTCCAGGCTGTGGAGAGGTAGGCATTGTAAGTCCAGAGTAAGTTTTCAAAGGGAGAGAAAAGTTGATGATTTCCCAGTCCATTCCACTTTCCATTCTAACTCATTCCTGGAGTCACAGGGGCTCTCTGACTTGATCACAATGGGGTAAATACTCACCTGATACTGGTGGAGTTCACCAACAACAGCTGCTTCGCCTTGTCCTGCTCACGTGAACAGGATGTGGAAACTTGCATTGCTGCTGGCAGCACCCTGGACAGATTTCTGGAAAAGAATTATCATTCGTTGGACAGAGAGTTTGGAAGAGAATTTTTGTGTTTGTTCTCTTCTTTTGCTAAAGAGAGATTTTTTTTTTTGTCTTTTCAAAAGTGGAATTTTAGGTTCATTACATGTTTAAAAACATAATCTCCAAATGGCTTATTTGAAGAAGTCATTTGGATTTAATAAGCATTGACCTTTATAATTAAGAACATGTTTCTATATGTGTGTTTGTGTGTGTTTTTATTTTATTTATTTTATTCTATTTTATTTATTTACTTTTCTTCTTAGCCTTGGCCAACTATTTCCCACTGGGCGAAGGACTTAACAAACTACTGATTTTGGAGGCTAAACATCAAGTGTCAGCTGGGCAGGCCCTGGACCAACCCTGGGTCCTCATGACTGCAGGGTCTTCCATGAAGAATATTTAGAGGTTCATTTCCCAGAACTTCATGCGGAGGGCATCTCCCCAACCACAGAGTCCCAGATCTGCACAATCTTCTAAGTGATGCTCTTATCATAAATCAAGTCATATGAGGAGCAAGAGAAACTTAAAAGTAGAAGAATCACCACTAGTTGCACTTTAGTGAGCAGATGAACTTTAAAATCACTTTATCAAATTTCAAGCCAGATACATTAACTTCATTAATAGCATTACGTCAGTAGGGACCATTTCATCATGATTAAGGCACCCTAAAGCTCCAGGGATCTGGGAGTATGTGGTTATTGTTGGATAATGGTGACTTTCACTTTTAACATTTTTTGATCTATAATTTGTCCCATATTTATATAGGAAATATGTAAATTCTCCAAAATTACTGCTGTAAACGATGACTAATATAGTAAATACTTAGTGCATTTATGTAATAGGAAAGAGTAGATGAAGAAAATCTCTTAATAATTGATGGATTAAATAAAATATGAGATTATAGGAATAAGGGATGAATATGTGAGGGAATGATGAATCAGAGACATGGCAGGCATTGTTAGATATGGGGAACAAATGTACTTATCCTGAAATTACTGATTTGCAGTTAAGACCAGTATATGGTGTTAATAACCAATGGGTAACACTCAGGATAGTTACAAGTGTCTGTTAATTTCATATTTAGTCTGCAAGTATTCATGGAAATTGTCAATTATGGGGCATATAAAAAAGCTTAGCAGGTAACAAAATAAAAATAAACCAGTGGGACTACCTCAAACTAAAAAGTTTCTGTATAACAAAGGAAACAACAAAACCAGAAGGCAACCCACAGAACGGGAAAGAATATTTGCAAACCATATATCTGATAAGAGGTTAATCTCCAATATATAAGGAACTTGTATAGCTCAATAGTAAAAAACAAACAAACAGAAAAACAAACTAATAAACCCAATTTTTAAAATGGGCTAAGAGCTTGAATAGACATTTCTCTGAAGACATATAGATGGCCATCAGGTACATATCAGGGAAATGCAAATCAAAACCACAATGAGATATCCTTCACACCTGTCATTAACAAAACAAAAGACAACAAGTGTTGGCAAGGATGTGAAGAAAAGGGAATCCTTGTACACTGTTGATGAGAATGTAAATTGGTACAGGCACTATGGAAAACAGTATGTAGGCTTCTCAAAAAATTAAAAATAGGGCTTCCCTGGTGGTTCAGTGGTTGAGAGTCCGCCTGCCGATGCAGGGGACACGGGTTCGTGCCCCGGTCCGGGAGGATCCCACATGCCGTGGAGCGGCTGGGTCTGTGAGCCATGGCTGCTGGGCCTGCACATCCGGAGCCTGTGCTCCGCAACGGGAGAGGCCACAACAGTGAGAGGCCCGCGTACAGCAAAAAACAAAACAAAAAATTAAAAATAGAACTACTGTATGATACAGCAATCTAACTTCTGCGTATTTATCCCAAAATACTGAAATCAGGATCTGGAAGAGAGCTAAACACTCCTATGTTCATTGTGCATTGTTTACAAAAGCCAAGATGTGGAAACAACCTAAATGCCCATCTGCAGATAAATGCATAAGAAAATGTGGTGTATACATACAATGGAATACTATTCAGCCTTAGAAAAGAAGGAAATTCTGCAGTACGTGACAACATGGATGAACCTTGAAGGCATTATGCTTAACTGAATAATCCAGTCACAGAAAAATAGATACCTCATGATTCCATTTATACGAGGTATCTAAAATATTCGAATTCATAGAATTGAAGAGTGGAATGGTTAGTTGTCAGGGCCTGAGGGGAGGAGGAAATGGGGAGTTAGTAATTAACCAGTGTAAAGTTTTAGTCAAGCAAGTTTCTAGAGATCAGCTGTACAACCTTGTATCTATAGTCAACAATACGTAATATACTGTAGACTTAACATTTGTTAAGAGGCTAGATCTCATCTTACCACAATAAAATTCAAAACCAAAAATGAATTTTAAGATTCTATAGCTATCCATAAGAAGCTTACAATCTAATTGGACCATTATTCACTGGAAAATGGGATTTTACAGAATCAGACAATAGTGATATTTTTCTACTGTTAGCATCCATCACCCACCAGAGTTTAAAAAGGAATATGTATGTGATCATCTTGCTTCATTCCTCTACTGTCAACACTTTTTTGGTTAGCCCGGGTTTCTTCTAGAATCATTTAATCAAATACCTTGATGGCTGTAAATACCCATCATGGAATAATTTTAAGTGGTGTATTAAAAGAAGTAAACTCCAAAACTCAGTTCTCCAGGCAAGGCGCATATGCTCTGATCCCTTGTACAGTAAATTTTTGCAAAGTGATACAAAGACTGAAATATTATTCAGTATATCACTTAATATCACTCTTTGAATGGATAAATATAGTAAATAGTGATTCATCAGTTGGCATCACTTTATTTTGTTAAGTACAATAATAAAACACTAGAGTGACATTTAGTATAACCATAAAATCAGTCTTAATTTTCTATTTTATTTTTCTCTTTTAGGTTATATATATGGAACAATTATATGTGATATATAAATGTGAATGTTAATTAGTGACAGAAATATTTCCAGTATAAATTGTAATGCTGTATCATATACGGAAAACAGTGGTTAATTCCTTTAGTATAGAAAAAATACAAATTCATTAAAAAAATAGAAAAAATGGGCAAATATCTTGACAGGTAGTTCATAAAAATACAAATGGCTAATAAGCATGTGAAAATGCTCAATTTCACTCATAATTTAAAAATGATAATTAAAACAACAAAGAGATAGGAATTTTTCACCTATCAGATGAATGCAGTTTGACACTTGGATAAAATGTCTAGTGGAGGTTGCAGGAAAGCAGACATTGTCATGCACCCTTGAGACAGAGGAGTGCAAGCTGTTTCCACTTCACCGGGGGAAAGTTTGGCAGCAATATCTATTCAAATTAAAAATGCAGTGGTCCTTTGACCTAATAGTGACATTTCTAAAAATTTTCCCTATCCTTGCCAAAGTGTGAAAAGATAATATGTGAAAAAGTGTATAAACATTGTTATTTATATAAACAAAAATCCCAAGAGAATGCCCATCAGTACAGGAACTCTTTAAATAAAGCATGGTGCATCTAAGCATAGGGCAATCCCACATTAAAAATGACGTGGTAGATCTGTATGTTATGTTATGTGATATGTTATTGTGTAAAGTGAAAAGGCAAGGTGCAGAGAACTATTACAGTATGGTCTCATTTGTGTGAAAAATGCATTTAGAAGCTTGAAAGTTGTAAGAATTTGATGAAGATAGTGATTATATCTGGGGGGGAAAAAGTAGGAGGTCTGGGGTGGAAGGGAAAGTTTTATTTTCATTTTATACCTATTTCTACCTTAAATTTTTTTAAACTGATGTATTTACTTTGTCTATAGTGAAAGAAAATCAAGTTGAAAATGCAAGTGGCAGAAGTGAAAAAATCAAAAAGGGAGAAGCTTGAATAAGCAATCCTAAAACATATATATATATATATATATATATATATATATATATATATATATATATGAATCACTTTTCTGTATACCTGAAACTAACACAACTTTGTGAATCAGCTATACTCGAATACAAAATTCTAATGCTAATACTTTCAGATTTCTTAAACGATTAGAAATAGCTTTAACATTCAGCCATGTTATTCTAACATTTATTGAACACAGTATTACTCTGTGCCAAGAACTATGCCCAACACCTTTAATATATATTATCTTGTTTACTCTTTACAACAAATTTATGATGCATGTATAATTCCTAATTTGATTTTACACATAGCTCAGAGATGTGCAGGGACTTATTCATGATCACACAGCAGGTAAATAGCTCTGGAATTAGAAACTCAGAACTCCGCCCACAATCTCCATGTTGGATTACTTCTAGGAGATTAGAATGAAAGAGGAAGGCTCTGAGGTCTTAGATTTTGTCCATATTGACACAAAGAAATAGTGGAATACAGTATTACCTGAAGTTATGGCATAATATCCATGGATAATTTACTTTCATGTCCTTTGCTTATGCAGGTTACCCAGATTTAAAGAGCCCAGTTGCAGGCATACTCTAATCCAGGGGTCCCCAACCCCTGGCTGTGGACCGGTACCGGTCAGAGACCTGTTACGAACCAGGCCACACAGCAGGAGGTGAGAGGTGGGCTAGCGAGCGAACCTTCACCCACCGCTTCCCATCGCTCGCATTAACGCCTGAACCATCTCCCCTGCCCAGTTTGTGGAAAAATTGTCTTCCACGAAACCGGTCCCTGATGCCAAAAAGATTGGGGACCGCAGCTCTAGTTCAGAGTCAGCACTGGGTTATTGTGGGGTCAACAGAGGGTGTTGAATGCAGGACACGGAGAAAGGTTTAAGAGAGGTAGGGCTGGCTAGGAAGATGGGTCGAGCCTCAGAGATGAGCAAAGGCAGGGAGCTTGGAAACCAGGGAGGCAGTCTGGGGCAGCAGGGATGAGACAAGAAGGAACAGGAACCCAGGCAGAGGGAGACAATAAGAACTCAGTGCCCCAGGAGAGGAGTCTGACACTGAGTCCAGGGTTCCTCAGGGTCAGAGCCCTTGTTTACATGGCAACGAGGTACCATTAGTGAGAGAACCTATAAGATGGAAGGACCGAGAAGCAGACAGTTGCTCATGGCGCCTACATTTTTAACTTCTCAAGGGCAGGGACCGGACCTTATTTATTTTTGAAACCCCAGAGCCTGGTAATGTGCACTTAGCAGGCACTCACTGTTTGAAAAGGAAATGTGGACAGTTCTCCCCCTGCCTTTGCCCTAAGGGTTCCCTGCTTAGCAGCCAAAGTTCCCATTGATCTAAACCTCTTAATCATTTGTAGAAGTTGGGTGGATGAGATGGGAAAGGCTCAAGATGTCTAGCGGGATGTACACTATGAATTTTCATGAGCAGAATAAAACACGCTTCTTTTTCCTGCTAGCTATTTGTGGACCCTCACTAAGAGTCCAGAACCCTTTAAAGGATTTTGAATGAAGGGCTGTGGGTTAGGTAATGTCCCCTTCGCTCCAGCTTTTGTAAAGTTCTTACAAATAAACTCACTTTGTTTTTAGTTGTCTCTCTGAAAAATTCATAGGTCTTTCACAGGCTCACTCTCGTTATGTTGATTTGATGTGACAAGGAACTTGTAGGTCATATTTAACACCCCAGGATGGAGTTCTTCCCACCCTCCTCTCTCCACCACAAAGAAACAGTCTAAGGAGCAAATCAACCACATTCCCAGCTGTATCATCTTCCAAAATTTTATTTTTGAATAAAAAGATTTTGACAGTTCTACAAATCACAGAATTTTGTAGTCAACTCCTGAGAGAAAAATATAAATTCGCATTTTTTTCATATGTGTCGACCCTCTTCTACCATCCTCTGGTGAAATTAGGTATTGCAAACCAATTTTAAAATATTTGGATACTCTTCACTTGAACATTGTTAATATGAACTGAGTGAAAAGAACACAGATTATTTTATAAAAGGTAAAGAAATCTCACATTTCCTTTTACATTTCTTTTTCTTACTTTTATGAAATCACTTCTCTCTTCCTCTAATAGAGAAAACAGGTTTATCCTGAATAATAATATCAACTTCCTCTTTCATCACTGTCTAATATCCATTTAGATTTTGTCTTGCATTATTATTTGTTCTTAATTTTCTTATCTTAGTATATTCTGTCTTACCCCTTCTCCCTGTCTCCTGGCGGTTATGTGATTATTTACTATTATCTTTGTTTGCATATTTAAAAAATGTTTGTCAAAAAGATCTACCTTCTGTGATATAAGGTTGATAACTATACTTTGAGGAGTTCTATGTTTGATTGACATAATCTGAATAATAGAAATCATGCGGGTTATGGTTCAAGATGGCAGAGTAGAAGGACATGCTCTCACTCCCTCCTGTGAGAACACAGGAATCATAATTAACTGCTGAACAATCATTGACAGGAAGACACTGGAACTGACCAAAAACGATACCCCACATCCAAAGACAAAGGAGAAGCCACAATGAGATGGTAGGAGGGACACAATCACAATAAAATCAAATGCCATAACTTCTGGGTGGGTGACTCACAAACTGGAGAACACTTATACCACAGAAGTCCACCCACTGGAGTGAAGGTTCTGAGCCCCATGTCAGGCTTCCCAACCTGGGGGTCCGGCAATGGGAGTCAGAATTCCTAGAGAATAAGACTTTGAAGGCTAGCAGGACTTCATTGCAGGACTTCAACAGGACTGGGGGAAACAGAGACTCCACTCTTGGAGGGCACACACAAAGTAATGTGCACATCAGGACCCAGGGGAAGGAGCAGTGACCCCATAGGAGACTGAAGCAGACCTACCTGCTAGCGTAGGAGGGTCTCCTGCAGAGGCAGGGGGTGGTTCTGTCTCACCGTGAGGACAAGGACACTGGCAGCAGAAATTCTGGGAAGTACTCTTAGGTTGAGCCCTCCCAGAGTCTGCAATTAGCCCCACCAAAGAGCCCAGGTAGGCTCCAGTGTTGGATTTCCTCAGGGCAAACAACCAACAGGTAGGGAACCCAGACCCACCCATCAGCAGTCAAGTAGATTAAAGTTTTACTGAGCTCTGCCCACCAGAGCAACAGCCAGCTCTACCCACCACCAGTCCCTGCAATCAGGAAACTTGCACAAGCCTCTTAGATAGCCTCATCCACCAGAGAGCGAACAGCAGAAGCAAGAAGAACTACAATCCTGCAGCCTGTGGAACAAAAACCACATTCACAGAAAGAGAAGATGAAAAGGCAGAGGGCTATATACCAGATGAAGAAGCAAGATAAAACCCCAGAAAAACAACTAAATGAAATGGAGATAGGCAACCTTCCAGAAAAAGTATTCAGAGTAAGAGTAATGATAGTGAAGATGATCAAGGACCTCGGAAAAGGAATGGAGGCAAAGATCGAGAAGATACAAGAAATGTTTAACAAAGACCTGGAAGAATTAAAGAACAAACAAACAGGGATGAACAATACAATAACTGAAATGAAAACTATACTAGAAGGAATCAATAGCAGAATAACTGAGGCAGAAGAACAGATAAGTGACCTAGAAGACAGAATGGTGGAATTCACTGCTGCAGAACAGAATAAAGAAAAATGAATGAAAAGAAATGAAGGCAGCCTAAGAGGTCTCTGGGACAATATTAAACACAACAACATTCATATTATAGGGGCCTCAGAAGGAGAAGAGAGAGAGAAAGAACCAGAGAAATTATTTGAAGAGATTATAGTCGAAAACTTGCCTGACATGGGAAAGGAAAGAGCCATCCAAGTTCAGGAAGTGCAGAGTCCCATACAGGATAAACCCAAGGAGAAACACATGGAGACACATAGTAATCAAACTGGCAAAAGTTAAAGACAAAGACAAATTATCGAAAGCAGCAAGGAAAAAATGAAAAATAACATACAAGGGAACTCCCATAAGGTTAACAGTTGATTTCTCAGCAGAAACTCTATGAGCCAGAAGGGAGTGGCACAATATACTTAAAGTGATGAAAGGGAAGAACCTACAACCAAGATTACTCTACTCAGCAAGGATCTCATTCAGATTTGATGGAGAAATCAAAAGCTTTACATACAAGCAAAAGCTAAGAGAATTCAGCACCACCAAACCAGCTCTACAGCAAATGCTAAAGGAACTTTTTTAAAGTGGGAAACACAAGAGAAGAAAAGGACCTACAAAAACAAACACAAAGCAATTAAGAAAATGGTCATAGGAACATACATATTGAAAATTACTTTAAATGTGAATGGATTACATGCTCTAACCAAAAGACACAGGCTTGCTGAATGGATACAAAAACAAGAACCATCTATATGTTGTCTATAAGAGACCCACTTCAGACCTAGGGACACATACAGACTGAAAGTGAGGGAATGGAAAAAGATATTCCATGCAAATGGAAATCAGAAGAAAGCTGGAGTAGCAATACTTATATCAGATAAAATAGACTTTAAAATAAAGAATGTTACAAGAGACAAGGAAGGACATTACATAATGATTAAGGGGTCAATCCAAGAAGAAGATATAACAAATATAAATATATATGCACCCAACATAGGAGCACCTCAATACATAATGCAACTGTTAACAGCTATAAAAGAGGAAATCGACAGTAACACAGTAATAGTGGGGGACTTTAACACCTCACTTACACCAATGGACACATCATCCAAACAGAAAATTAATAAGAAAACACAAGCTTTAAATGACACAATTGACCAGATAGATTTAATTGATATTTATAGGACATTCCAACCAAAAACAGCAGATTACACTTTCTTCTCAAGTGCACACAGAACATTCTCCAGGATAGATTACATCTTAGGTCAAAAACAACCCTCAGTAAATTTAAGAAAATTGAAATCATATCAAGCATCTTTTCTGACCACATTGCTATGAGATTAGAAATGAGTTACAGGGGGAAAAAAACGTAAAAAACACAAACACATGGGGGATAAACAATAGCTTATTAAATAACCAAGAAATCACTGAATAAAGCAAAGAGGAAATCAAAAACTACCTAGAGACAAATGACAATGAAAACACGATGATCCAAAACCTATGGGACGCAGCAAAAGCAGTTCTAAGAGGGAAATTTATAGCTATACAAGCCTACTTCAAGAAACAAGAAAAATCTCAAATAAACAATCTAACCGTACACCTGAAGGAACTAGAGAAAGAAGAACAAACAAAACACACAGTTAGCAGAAGGAAAGAAATCATAAAGATCAGAGCAGAAATAAATGAAATAGAAATGAAGAAAACAATAGCAAAGCTCAGTAAAACTAAAAGCTGGTTCTTTGAGAAGATAAACAATATTGATAACCCATTAACCATATTCATCAAGAAAAAGAGGGATAAGACTCAAATCAATAAAATTAGAAATGAAAAAGGAGAAGTTACAACGGACACCGCAGAAATACAAAGCATCATAAGAGACTACTACAAGCAACTCTATGCCAATAAAATGGACAACCTGGAAGAAATGGACAAATTTTTAGAAAGGTATAACCTTCCAAGACTGAACCAGGAAGAAATAGAAAATATGAACAGACCAATCACGAGTAATGAAATTGAAACTGTGATTAAAAATCTTCCAACAAACAAAGGTGCAGGACCAGATGGCTTCACAGGTGAAATCTATCAAACATTTAGAGTAGAGCCAAGACCCATCCTTCTCAAGTTCTTCCAAAAAATTTCAGAGTAAGGAACACTCCCAAACTCATCCTATGAGGACACCAGCACCCTGATACCAAAACCAGACAAAGACACTACAAAAAAGAAAATTACAGACCAATATCACTGATGAATATACATGCAAAAATCCTCAACAAAATACTAACAAACAGAATCCAACAACATATTAAAAGGATCATACACCTTGATCAAGTGGGATTTATCCCAGGGATGCAAGGATTCTTCAATATATGCAAATCAATCAATGTGATACACCATATTAACAAACTGAAGAAGAAAAACCATATGATCATCTCAATGCAGAAAAAGCTTTTGACAAAATTCAACACCCATTTATGATAAAAACTCTCCAGAAAGTGGGCATAGAGGGAACCTACCTCAATATAATAAAAGCCTTATACAGAAAACCCATAGCAAACATCATTCTCAGTGGTGAAAAACTGAAGGCATTTCCTCTAAGATCAGGAACAAGACAAGGATGTCCACTGTCACCACTATTATTCAGCATAGTTTTGGAAGTCCTAGCCATGGCAGTCAGAGAAGGAAAAGAAATAAAAGGAATACAAATTGGAAAAGAAGAAGTAAAACAGTCACTGTTTGCAGATGACATGATAGTATACATAGAGAATTCTAAAGATGCCACCAGAAATCTACTAGACCTAATCAATTAATTTGGTAAAGTTGCAGGATACAAAATTAATGCACAGAAATCTCTTGCATTCCTATATACTGATGATGAAATATCTGAAAGCAAAATTAAGGAAACACTCCCATTTACCATTGCAACAAAAAGAATAAAATACCTAGGAAGAAACCTACATAGGGAGATAAAGACCTGTATGCAGAAAACTATAAGACACTGATGAAAGAAATTAAAGATGATACCAACAGATGGAGAGATATACCATGTTCTTTGATTGGAAGAATCAATATTGTGAAAATGACTATACTACCCAAAGCAATCTACAGATTCAATGCAATCCCTATCAAATTACCAATGGCATTTTTTTTTACAGAGCTAAAACAAAAACTCTTAAAATTTGTATGGAGACACAAAAGTCCCCGAATAGCCAAAACAGTCTTGAGGGGAAAATAGCGGAGCTGGAGGAATCAGACTCCCTGACGTCAGGCTATACTACAAAGCTACAGTCATCAAGACAGTATGGTACTTGCACAAAAACAGAAATATAGATCAATGGAACAAGATAGAAAGCCCAGAGATAAACCCATGCACCTATGGTCAACTGGTCTATGACAAAGGAGGCAAAGATATACAATGGAAAAAAGACAGTCTCTTCAATAAGTGATGTTGGGAAAACTGGACAGCTACATGTAAAAGAATGAAATTAGAACACTCCCTAACACCATACACAGAAATAAACTAAAAATGGATTAAAGACCTAAATGTAAGACTGGATACTATCAAACTCTTAGAGGAAAACATAGTAAGAACACTCTTTGACATAAATCACAGCAAGATCTTTTTTGATCCACCTCCTAGAGTAATGGAAATAAAAACAAAAATAAACAAATGGGACCAAATGAAACTTTAAAGCTTTTGCACAGCAAAGGAAACCATAAGCAAGATGAAAAGAAAACCTTCAGAATGAGAGAAAATATTTGCAGAGGAATCAATGGACAAAGGATTAATCTCCAAAGTATATAAACAGCTCATGCAGCTCAACATTAAAAAAACAAACAACCCAATCAAAAAATGGGCAGAAGACCTCAATAGGCATTCCTCTGAAGAAGACATATAGATGGCCAAGAAGCACATGAAAAGCTGATCAACATCACTAATTATTAGAGAAATGCAAATCAAAACTACAATGAGGTATCACCTCACACCAGTTAGAATGGGAATCATCAGAAAATCTGCAAACAACACATGCTGGAGAGGGTGAGAAAAGGGAACCCTCTTGCACTGTTGGTGAGAAGGTAAGTTGATATAACCACTATGGAGAACAGTATAGAGGTTTCTTAAAAAAATAAAAATAGAACTACCATACTACCCAGCCATCCCACTACTGGGCAGATACCCAGAGAAAACCATAATTCCAAAAGACACATACACCCCAATGTTCATTGCAGCACTATTTACAAAAGACAGGTCATGGAGGCATCCTAATGTCCATTGACGACTGGATAAAGAAGATGCGGTACATATATACAATAGAATATTACTCAGCCATAAAAAGGAACGAAATTGGGTCATTTGTAGAGTTGTGGATGTATCTAGAGACTGTCAAACAGAATGAAGTAAGTCAGAAAGAGAAAAACAAATATCGTATATTAACGCATATATGAGGAACCTAGAAAAATGGTACAGAGGAACCGGTTTACAGGACAGAAATTGAGACACAGATGTAGAGAACAAACATATGGACACCAAGGGGGAAAAATCGTGGTGGGGGAGGGGTGGTGGTGTGCTGAATTGGGCGATTGGGATTGACATGTATACACTGATGTGTATAAAATGGATGACTAATAAGAACCCGGTGTATAAAAAATAAATAAAATAAAAGTCACAAAAAAAGGTTAAAATTAAAAAAGAAATAGAAACCATGCACATAAGAGCTGTATTTTTTCATTCTATTGAAAATCATACCATTGTTTATTAAAATACGTAATATAAAAATGTGATGGAGAATAGTCTTTAAGTGTACAAACTTCTGGAAAGTTAAAACATTTAGACCACAGTATAAACATCTTCAACTTAATATATCTTAATAAGTACTGATTTGTGTTTGAAATATTTTTTCAAGGTGAAGAAGCTTCACTTTCAAAAAGTCACTTTAATCAAGAGTTTAATTCATAAAGAAAGGTTCTGAAACCTAAAACATGGATTGGTGTGAATTTGAATCTGGAGACCTAAGATGGTGCATTAGTTTCCCAGGGCTGCTGGAACAAATGATCGCAAACTAGGTGGCTTAAAACAACAGAAATGTGTTCTGGAGACCAGAGTCTGAAATCAAGGTACCTGTGAGTTTGATTCCTTGTGGAGGCTCTGAGGGAGAATCTGCTCCATGCCTCTCTCCTGGCTTCTGGTGATCGCTGACAATGCTTGGCGCTCCTTGGCTCGTGGCTGCCCTCCAGTATCTGTATCAGTCTTCATATGGCTTTTCTCTGTGTCTCCTTCTCTGACTCTTATAAGGACACTTGTCATTGGATTTTCCACCTTAATTCAGGATGATCTCATCTCTAGATCCTTAACTATATTTTAAAAGACCCTTACTCCAAATAAAATTGCATTCTTAGGTTCTGCTTGGACATGTGTTTTAGGGTCACCATTCAACCCATTACAGATGGGAATTATCACCTATATTTGCAGCTCTGAGGTCACACTTGGCGTCCTCCTTTAGACCTGGTTTCCTAAACCATTGTCTGTTGCCTGTGGCCCTGGCCTTGGGGCTCCACTTCCAATCTTTCATGAAATGGTACTCATGATAGTGGATTTTTTTAAAACTATATTCCCTAGAATTGTTCCAATTCTATAATTCTATTCTATTTCCTAGTATGTCAGGAAAAGAGAACACTTTTATTTGCCTTTGATAAATAATTAAAGTACCAGATATTCCAGTCTTTATTTATTTGTTTCCCTGTTCCAAAGGTTTTAAGGTATCTTACATAAATAGATAAAAATGAGGTAAGAATCAATTTGAATTAAATAGAAGAGGAAAGCAGGAAACATGAAAATGAGAGTAGAAGGGATAGGAAGAAGCTAGAAGGTAAAATTATTACATAAAATTTATAAATAAAAATATTAAAACCCATAAATGGTAGAAGGTGATTTGCTAAAGGTAAACTTCAAATTTGACTCTCAGCCTTCTGGCAGTCCATTCAAAGAAGAAAGCAGGTATGTGTTTCAAAGTGTCCATAAAATTAAAGCAAATTAATTTTAATTAGGTGCTTGGAGGAAGTACATTCATTCCTGACCCTTAGAAAATTTCTTGTGGGATCTCCATGTGAGGATGTGCTATGTAAATAGCAAGTGCAATGCAATTAGCAGCATCTTTAAACACAGTGAGAAGTTTCAACAGGTTTCTTGTTTGTAATGTCCCTCAATATGAACCTTTGGGTAATTTGGTGAACATAGTTACAGGGAGCTCAAAAGCATTTGGTCCAGGTACAGAGCTCAGTGTTTGTCTGGATTGCTGGAGAGAGGGATTTTTAGAAAATCAAAAAGAAGGGATAGCTAACATGTCTTCCAAGTGATATTCCAAACATACTGTTTCTCAATACGATTTTGGCTTGTACGGCACAGCAGTTACATCAGGCTGTTCTAGTGAAAATAACCTGGAGCATGGCTCCCTGCCATGTCAGCTGTCATGTGCTCCAGCTGGCAGCCAGAGGGGCAGGCTGACGACCTATGCTGCACACATGCTAAAGAGAAGCTGCCCACCGTCCCCACGTGGAGGGAGGATGAGGGCACAGCCTTGGGGGCCACCAGGATTTTCTCCAGGAATTGGGGCCTGCTGCAGTGCCCTGAGGAAAGGGCAACCAAGGCCACCAAAACTCCACAGCAAATGGTGTAGATGTTTTTTATTTGAAAATTCTTTAAATGTCTATGGCAAAATATTTTCTTCTTATGTAAAAACATTTCAGTGAAGTTTCACAGAACCTTTCCTGTTAAATAGTGCTTCTTCTTGGTGTCACTTCTGAAATAAACTAGCATAAAAACCGATTTCTAGGGTAACAGTAAATTAACATGTTGTGTAGACTTAATAGCTTTATGCTAGTTAAAAGTTGGGAATCATCTGACAAAAATGATGGCTTTGATTCTAAAAGATCACTAGCCCTTCTTTCTAACAGATAACAGATAGGCTCACCCATCTATTGAAAGCATACCTAGTTTGTGGCACCAGAGCCTCTTATCCTGCATTTTTTTTTTTAAGATGTTGGGGTTAGGAGTTTATTAGTTAATTTATTTTTGCTGTGTTGGGTCTTCGTTTCTGTGTGAGGGCTTTCTCTAGTTGTGGCAAGCGGGGGCCACTCTTCATCGCGGTGCGCGGACCTCTCACTATCGCGGCCTCTCTTGTTGCAGAGCACAGGCTCCAGACGCGCAGGCTCAGTAGTTGTGGCTCACGGGCCTAGTTGCTCCGCGGCACGTGGGATCCTCCCAGACCAGGGCTTGAACCCGTGTCCTCTGCATTAGCAGGCAGACTCTCAACCACTGCGCCACCAGGGAGGCCCTTATCCTGCATTTTAAAAAGTGACTACCTATGATTCTATTTTATACAGGATTCCTTACAAATAATTAACACATTTTCTTAATAAAATAGGTGATCTAACTACAGATAGAAGATAATCTCCTCTCAGTGGTAAGGACCGGAGAAAAGGCAATTTGACTTGCTTGCCATCACTGCAGAGGTTTGGGATGGGTGAAAGGATTGTCACTTTTAGGCTGGGTCCTTGACCACACACACCTCCTGTCCCCTTAAACACCAGTACCTCCAGCATTCAAAAAATGGGGCAGAGAGCCTGGAGCAGGAGGGCGCAGATGCTGCTCCGTGTCTGTGGGGCTGTCCAGGGGATTAACTTGCGGGGTGCAGTTGGATAGTTTTCCTCTGGATACAGAGGCAGCGTTCTGCTTGTTCTTACAAATCATCTAAAGTTAGATTCATGCCCCAGGCAGTTCTTCTGGTACTAACTTGGTGCGGCGGCTCTGGCTACAGTTTAGAGCAACTTCAGAAGAGCCCTGCTCACTCTGTGCCAGGGCTGGCTTCGGGTTGAAAGTGATTACTGCAGCCCAGTGCTAGATGCCATGCATTAACAGCACTTCAGTGCTAAGAACATTTATGCCACGATAACTGCCATCTACTCAGTGTGGGTTAGGGACAAGCAGAATAGTGAGAAGGGGGTGGATGGTGTGGGAGAGAGCATTTCACAGCCTTTTAGAAGAGATTTGTGCTCAAAGAGAAACAGAAAACAAAAGGGAAGGGAGTCAAGGACAAGGTCGCTTCCTGGCATACACTCCAATGTTGTTGAAGAAACCAAGGGACTCTTCCTCCCCAGCCAGAGCGAATCTGAAGCAAAGCTGCCCTCTGGAGTGGAGAAGGTGACCCAGAAGGAGTTGTGAATCCCAGCTTGGGTTGAGGTTTTCACTAATCCAGGTTCCTGCCAAGACAGAGGACCTTGACTGGCACCTTTCCAAGGGATGACTGGTCTCCACTGGCATCCCTGACAAAGCAGGAGACACCAACAGCTGAGGGGCACATGCTCACTGCTGTCTGGTAGGAAAGCCAGGGAGGAAGGTGGTACTTTGGAAATGTGACTGTGCACAGAAGCCACTGTGAAGTGCCCCGTGAACAAAAGTCTTCTTAGTGGACAGTGCATTGCCCCCAGTGGGAATTATTCTCCATGAAAGACCAGTATTACAGGAGCAACTGTTTTCTATGTTCAGATATGGGTGTTTCTGAAAATAGGGCTTACTTTAAAGTCTTGAAAGAAAAAACACCAAAACAAACAAACAAAACCCTTGTAGCTACTGGATGGAAAAAGAGAGAAAAAAAAGGAGGCAAAAATCAGTCCAGAATTGGGTCCTCAAAATTCCTACCCATTCAAGCCTTCAAGAAGGAAGGAAACCTATGAACACAACTTTATCCAAAGCCTGTACATAAATGGTAGGTAGGTTGAAATATGTGTTGTAACTTAGAAAATGAAACATTTGATACATTGCTTGCATTGGAATGTACACATCTATGTGAGGACATTTCACAACTGTGACAGCCATTCAAAACAAGCAGAGAAATACATCTCATTTAGAAACAAACATCTAATTACAATGTTGCAAAACTTAGACAAGGTTTCCAACAATAATGAAGCATAATTAATTATATGATCTTATTAAATATATATTTTAATTAAAGTGAAATATATTTTATTAAAAAATGACATTTTATCATTAATACATTTAAATTAAAAAATATTATTTTACCTTTAGTTTGCCTTTTTTTTTTTGCGGTATGCAGGCCTCTCACTGTTGTGGCCTCTCCTGCTGCGGAGCACAGGTTCCGGACGCGCAGGCTCAGCGGCCATGGCTCACGGGCCCAGCCGCTCTGTGGCATATGGGATCCTCCCGGACCGGGGCACGAACCCGTGTCCCCTGCATTGGCAGGAGGAGTCTCAACCACTGCACCACCAGGGAAGCCCCTGCCATTTTGAAATCACTAGTTTGTGTATTTTCCCTAAAGTCTCTATTAATATAATAGTGTTTGCAAATAATTTTAAATATAAATATATAAATACATTTACTGATGAAAACTAGATAAGAAAGTTTGGGGATCATTTATCTAAGCTATCAAAAGAGTATTTCTAATGATCAGCACACTCAGATTTAAGTTATTGATATTATTGAATATTCTGAGCTCCACTTTGAATTCAGGAAGGTAACCTCGCTGAGTCAAATACAGAAGAAAGGCCAATAAAAGCAACAAATAATTTTGTTGTTCCTAGAAGATTTTTCCCCCCAAAGGGTTAAGAGTATACAATTGTTGGGGCTTCCCTGGTGGCGCAGTGGTTGAGAATCTGCCTGCTAATGCAGGGGACACAGGTTTGAGCCCTGGTCTGGGAGGATCCCATATGCCGCGGAGCAACTAGGCCCGTGAGCCACAACTACTGAGCCTGTGCGTCTGGAGTCTGTGCTCCGCAACAAGAGAGGCCGCGATAGTGAGAGGCCCGCACACCGCGATGAAGAGTGGCCCCCGCTTGCCACAACTAGAGAAAGCCCTCACACGGAAACAAAGACCCAACACAGCAAAAATAAATAAATAAATTAATAAACTCCTACTCCCAGCATCTTCTTTAAAAAAAAAAAAAAGAGTATACAATTGTGGTCTATAGCCCATCTATAATTAATTTGTCAAGAAGAAAAATGGGAAATGGCATTTCTTTGCAATGTCTAGTAAGTTAATAGTTTACAACTTAGGGAAAGAATTGCTCTTTTAAAAATGGGAAAGCCCACCTCTAGTTGCAGTGAGGAGGGATAAACTTGTAGATACTATAATCAAAGAGGCCAGGGTTGAAGCTCAAGGTTCGTAACAATCCTTAATTTGTTTTGAGGGCAGAATATCACCTTGTTAGTCAATCAGCATCACTTTTTTCAGACTTCTCTCTATATAAAGCACTATTATTTAAAACCTTTTTTTTGAAAAGTTTTGTTCTGCTAAAACCAACTTTAATCTTTAAGAATAATATAACCATATATTTACCAGGTTCTATTTTAAGTCTTCAATGGACTGTAGTAGCTTTTCCAAGTTAATGGTAAATATACTTTCAAAAGTATAATGCCAATTTTGAAATTTGTTCAGCCAATGAACATTACCAATGTAAGTAGATGAGAGAAATATGAGATGTGAGATGCAGCCTAGAGGGGTCAATGACCAGAAAATACACAGACACTTTGCCTGGAGGATTTGTTGCAGTTTCCACGAGGAGCCAGTGAGACGGACATATGACTCAAGTGTGGCTTCCCTGCTGGATGAGGAAAACCATCACATTCACCCACCAGCCCCCTTCTGTCTGGCCCAACTTGAGCCCCGACCCTGAGAGGTGACACGAGGCTCAGGGAAAAGCTGAGGATGTTGCTTCACACGTCACTTAATAGTAAAATCGTAACAGTAGGAGCAACAACAAAAAAAAAACCCTATAACTGTAATGAATTCTTTTTTTTTTTTTTGGTGGGAGGGTTAGGTCAAAATGTGTTTCTTTAATAAATATACCTACAGGGAACTCTGCTCAATATTATGTAACAACTTAAATGAGAAAAGAATTTGATAAAGGATAGATACATGTATATGCATAACTGAATCACTTTGCCGTACACCTGAAACTATCACAACACTGTTAATCAACTATACTCCAAAATAAAATTGAGTTAAAAAAAAAACTGTATTCTAAAACTAATATTTAAAAAATATCCAGTTTTAAGTTATACATATCATTGCTCTTCTGACCTTGTGCTTGACGCAGAGGTAGCTGGACATATAGTAATAAATTCCATTTATTGCTCCAAGGTTCGTAGGGGCTCTTTATGGCTATAAGAAGCTAAGAGCAGAGTGGCACACTGTCACGTGCTAAAGGGGACCAGATTTGTAGTTGTAGGATGTTTTCCACTCACATAAATTGTGATAATCAAAACTTCCAAAGTGCATGCTGGTTCCACCATCACGGCTGAGCAGTCACATAAATGTTTTCTCAGTCACTTTCTGATTCCACTGGATCACCACGCCCTGTTCTCTCCACCTCCACAATGCCTCTTTAATCTGTTTCCTTCTCACCACCATTTCTGTTGTTTTAGTCCTATTTCAGGCCTCTTATTTTTATTTTTTGTTTATAGTTCCCTGTGCTATAAGTAGGTCCTTGTTGTTTATCTATTTTATATATAGTAGTCTGTATCTACCAAATTCCAAATTTATCCCTCCCCACCCCTTTCCCCTTTGGTAACTATAAAGTTTGTTTTCTATGTCTGTGAGTCTATTTCTGTTTTGTAAATAAGTTGTTTTATATCAGTTATTAACATCCCACATATAAGTGATATCATATGATATTTGTCTTTCTCTGTCTGACTTACTTCACTTAGTATGATATTCTCTAGGTCCCTCCATGTTGCTGCAAATGGTATTTATTCTTTTTATATGACTGTGTAGTATTCCATTATATATATATACACCACATCTGCTTTATCCATTCATCTGTTGATGGACATTTAGTTGTTTCCATGTCTTGGCTATTGTAAATAGTGCTGCTATGAACATTGGGGTGTATATATCGTTTCAAATTAGACTTTTCTCCAGATATATGCCCAGGAGAGGGATTGCTGGATCGTTTGGCAGCTCTATTTTTTTTAAATTAATTAATTATTTTTTTGGCTGTGTTGGGTCTTTGTTTCTGCATGCAGGCTTTCTCTAGTTGCGGCGAGCGGCGGCTACTCTTCATTGTGGTGCGCGGGCTTCTCATTATGGTGGCTTCTCTTGTTGTGGAGCATGGGCCCTAAGCACTCGGGCTTCAGTAGTTGTGGTGCACGGGCTTCGTTGCTCCGCGGCATGTGGGATCTTCCCAGACTAGGGAACGAACCCGTGTCCCCTGCATTGGCAGGCGGATTCTTAACCACTGCGCCACCAGGGAAGTCTCTTGGCACCTATATTTTTAATTTTTTGAGAGCCTCCAGACTGCTCTCCATAGTGGCTGCACCAATGTACAATTTACAAGTTTTGATTATCACATTTACATCAGTGTAGGAGGGTTCCCTTTTCTCCATACCCTCTCCAACATTTGTAGACTTTTTGATAATGGCCATTTATTTGCCCTAAAATTTGCCCTACTGTAGTAGCTTCCTGACTGGCAAATCTGCCTCTGGTTTCTTTTCTCTCAATTCATCTTCCACATGACACACACATACATACACACGTTTCTAAAACACAGATGTTAATTGTGGTATAAGTGTGCTGAAAATGCTTGTAAAAATGTCCTGCCAACGACCTACTGAATATGTCTAAACTCCAAGTAGAATGCTTTCACACCATCTTTCAAAGGCATTTAAAGTCATCTTTCCAGTTTTCTCCCTGTTCCCTAACTGCACCATGAGCTGTGGTCACGCTGTAGCCTCCCAGTTACCGAAACACCGTGCACACTGCAGCTTCTCCCAACCACGACTGTGTAGTCTTGGCGCACCATGTGAGGCCCATTCTCACCATCTGACTCAGCATGAACCTTACACAGGCACATTGCCTAGCCTAGTCCTGCTGCAGGACATTAGGATAAGTTATTATGAAAATAAAAGCGGGAGGAATTTCATGTAATCCCATCACCTAGGTCCTAAACAGCAATGACACTTGGCTGGCCCCTGTTATATTTGCTGAGTTGCAGTTACAGAGTCATGATTATTTTGGAAGAACAAGGGATGTTTTTGTTTCTTCATTCAGGCTCATGACTCTATCCAACACATGACGCTTCTGCTTCTTAATTTTTTATAGACAACTTTTATTGTTTATTTTTCAGATTACAATGGGCATACATGCTCATTGTACAAATCCATAAACCACAAAGAGAAAATCAAATTACCCACAATAACAACACCCAAAGGTGTTGCCATACTTTATAAATATGCACACACTGTTTCATAGTATGTTTTTTCTCTATTTTTATATTGTGCAAACTTTCTCTTTATTCTTTCATACACTTTTTAAAATGACTACACAGTGCTTCATCATGTGGATAGATCATAATTTATTTAGCCTTTGTCCTATTTTTGAGTGTTTAGGTTGTTTCTAAAACTTTGTTATTGTAAATAAATGGTATAAGGAAAATCCATGTAACATGCTTCTTTCCACATTTGTTCTTGGGATAAATCTTCAGAATGGAATTGATGTGTCAAAGGGCATGCACTTTTTATTCTCTAGAAAGTTTATATAAGTTTATACCTCCTACATCCTTGCCAATATACTGGGTACTGGTAGTTTAAAAAGAATCTGGCCTACTCAAATAAGTAAAAAATGATATCTTGATTAACTTGGATTTTTTACTCTTCAGTTGTAAATGATTCCAAAGATGAACTAGAGGATAGAGAACAGAGCTAAACATACGTATGCAAGGATAGTGTGTTATGTAATTTTGGCAAGCTTTTAACATTCAGACACCTCCTCCCTCCTTTGTTTTACCTATCAGGAATAAAACAAACAAAATCCAGAGCAGAAATATCTTATTCTATAGTTTATTGACACATTATACAAAGTAGCTTATTTTAATGAGGTATTCTTGGTAATCCTCTTGCCCTGCCCTTTGCTGCCAACATCAGAGCCTAGAAAGGGCTGCCTGACTTCGTGGTCAGGGTTGAGACCTGTGTCAACACGACCTGAATGACCGTAGTGTGATCATGACCTTCAGTTTGAGGCAGGATCAGGGATAGACTTCATTTGCGCCTGCATTTCTGTGAGCTGAAATACTGGTAAAAGAAAGGACACCGACCTTATCGTTACTTTGAGTGCCTGTTCTCACTGAATTCTGTGGCTCTATTTGTTTATGCTTTCAGGGAAGCTGCAGTCAAGTGGATTTGCTCAAACTTGGGAAGTCGTGTCGCACAAGTATTTCCTTATCCAATAAGGGCAAAACGTAAAAGCACTTCTTACCAATATCTAACAACTTGTCACAAGCAATAACAATACAATTTTTTACTTTATTTTGTTGAAATATCTGAGACAATTCAATTTACAATTAAGAAACCAATTCCTACTTTTGAAAAACACACAAGCAAAAACACAAGCAAACAAACAGAATGGGTTATTCTTCACTGAGGCTTTGTGTACCATCCCCAAGGATACAGATCAAGAGAGCTGAGGCTGCCTGTGTTTCTGATCAGGCAGACGCTGTCATCACAAACCCCTAGCCTCAGCGCCTCTCTCTAGACTTCTACACACATGTGAGGTGTGCTCTGTGAGCAGGGCTATCAACACAGTCAGGCT
The DNA here is from genome assembly GCF_964341445.2 of Mesoplodon mirus. Taxonomy (NCBI): domain Eukaryota; kingdom Metazoa; phylum Chordata; class Mammalia; order Artiodactyla; family Ziphiidae; genus Mesoplodon; species Mesoplodon mirus. The sequence goes on from NC_138992.1 coordinate 50,232,976, forward strand.
ATCAAAGCTCAAAATGCCAAAAGCCTCAACAAAAGCAACTTAGAGAAGAAATGATTGTATATAATTTTACCAGAGATTTTTGTTATTTTTTGTAAAGATACGACTTTATCTTGTAAGGAAATTATTTGGACCTTATTTTTTTTCCTTTTAAAACACAGTGTAATTCTACCACATTGTTTATGTTTCTATTCTCATCCATTGTTCCAGGTACTGCGAACAGCATGGTAGCCACAGAGAGGAATAAGAGTGGGTTCCTACCTGTCCAAGACACGGGAAAAGGTCATGTGTGGGAAAAAAAATCACATGGATTCAACGGGTAATAAGTATAGAGTTTAATGCTAACAGAGACAAAGGACTGGCCCCTTCCAAATAATGGCTCATGAAATCGCTATATAGTAGGGATTCTTTAGTCCTAGAAAAGCAGATTGCATTAATAACTCTTTGACACTAGATGGTGCCATAAAGCATTCATGTGTTAGTATTTCGGCGGTCTGGAGTGAGACTAGTTCAAACTAAAGTTTGAGGTTGAAAAAATGTATTAAGGAAAAGGCACAGTTTCTAAAGTCTACACTTTTTCACCGTTATAATATCTTCAAACTCTAATGGATTATAGACATACATTTTATATGGTTAGAAAATATATTTTTCATTTAAAAATGATATGTAGATATTATTACCAAATGGCAAAATGTTCCATTTTTCATATTTTTAGGCCTAACCTTTATTAAACACTTGCTGTCTTTTTGTTTTAGACTGAAGTATAATTGACATACTACATTATGTTGGTTTCAGGTGTACAACATAATGATTCGACACAAACACATCAAAATGATCATCATAATGTCTAGTTACTATCTGTCACTATTTTTAAAACTTTCTCCTCAAAGCTAAATTAGGAATGCTTATTAAGCAATTTTCTTGTGCTGAGAACTTTTATTTATTCCCTTAGCAACTTTAAAATATTCAGTACGATATTACGGACAATAGTCACTATGCTGTATGTTACATCCCCATGGCTTATTTATTTATCTGGAACTTTTTACCTCTTGACCCTCTTCACCCATTTTGCCCCCCTACCCTCTGGAAACCACCAATCTGTTCTCTGTATTATGAGGGGTTTTTTTTTGTTTTTTGTTTTTGGCGGTACGCGGGCCTCTCACTGTTGGGGCCCCTCCCGTTGTGGAGCACAGGCTCAGCGGCCATGGCTCATGGGCCCAGCCGCTGTGCGGCACGTGGGATCTTCCCGGACCGGGGCACGAGCCCGTGTCCCCTGCATCGGCAGGCGGACTCTCAACCACTGCGCCACCAGGAAAGCCCTGTTCTGTTTTTTAGATTCCACGCATGAGTGAATTCATACAGTATTTGTCTTTGAAAGCACTCACTGTGTTCTATATCAAGATAGTATAAAAGTCAAGTTAATAGTACTTGTAACAATGAAGATGCATTCCATGAATCTCTTCATTTTCAGAAAACTTTGACAAAAGAAGAGATAACACTGGTAAGGAAATAGATCAGAAAAATAGAATTACAGTATAAAAATATTTGCTTAAATAAATTTTGATTTAATAAATAAATAATTATTGAGTGCCCCTGTGTATTAGGACCTGGGCTAAGTGTTTTCCAAACATAAATAAAGAAAAACTTTGAAATCGTTTTCATGACTCCCATTTTATGGTAGGGAAAACTAAGTCTCAGAGATGTTAAGTAATTTGTAATAGATAGTGTTGTTAATAAATGCCAGGATGCCATTTTTTTTTTTTTTTTTAGTGAAAGACCTTTATCTTCCCCTTATATTTGCTTTATATCTTGCTTTACAAAGTTAGGAAGTTTACAGCTTTATACCAAAATGTAAGAAGGCTAAGCTATTTGCTTATAAACACGTTTGCAGTCAAGTGTCATCTGATTTCATTCTTCTAACCCATATTCAATTAAAAAAAATCAGACATCAAGGGTGCTGGCACAGCTCTAGGGCACATATTTCTCTTGAGTAGGAGAAAGATCTTCAACAGCCTTTCCTCCTTGACTCCCTTCTCCCCCAGTTCAATTGGGCTGCTACCTTGAATTTAGAGGAAATCTGGGAAACGTTAGTCACCATGTGACCCAGCAAGGCCACATACTTGGGGGTTGGAGGTGAGGTTAGAGGTTATTGTCTGGTAAGTAGTAGGTTTGCTTTAATCAGGATTTCACATCCACTTGTATATGGAACTCAGTCTAACCCAAATCATCTCTACCACAGTTTCTAAGTCTAACCATTAAGCAGCTTCTCTGAAATCTTGAGGTATCTGATGGTTTGGGGCAGGGATAAAATCACTGTTTTAACAATGTGGCAGTCATGGCCTTCTTAACAGATTTAGGAGTTCTTTAGGTAACAGGAACAAAATTTATAAGACAGCGTATGTAAATTGAAAACCAGAGGGTACATGCTGTTTAAATCCCACTTCACAATATACTTTAATTTTCCCTCCAATGAATTCTCTTCCATAAAATATACCATCCCACTCTGCTAAGATTTGTACACTTACTCGCACCAAATCATCCACATACCTAGTCACTAAAGTTGTACACTGTATAATCTACCAAAAAGAAAAAAACCAAAACACTCTTTGTTAGGCAAATAATCACTTAAATAGCAGTAATGTTGCCTATAAGTTATAGGTAGGTCAGGAGCTAAACACTCAACTGCTAACTCTTCTGAGGCAGAAGGAAATTCTCCACAAAACAGGAGTGTAGTAGCAATGACATTCTCTCAAATAGATGCCAAAATAGTGTCAGATTGTCAAAGACCTATTGTACTTTGATGTGAATTTTAATATTTAACTCTGAAAATTTCTTCTTTTGCCCTCCCTGACCATCTAGATTCACTATTTCTGCTACTTCTAGTGAATAAGCATTGGAACTCCTTCATTTATCTTCCAAATATTTTATTTTTTTCTCTTTATCACTCCATATCATATTCTGGGTAATTTCCCCTAATTTAACTTCCAATTCTAGTTCTTTCAATTCTGTCCAATCTACTCTTTAAGCTTTTGTTCCAGTAATTATACTTCTTATTTTTAAAAATGCGTTTGCTCTTTTTCACTACCTCTTGCTGTAGAGAGCTTATTGGGAAAGAAATTTAGTGCAGAGGTTAAAGAAAGATGGAGTTTCCGGAGTCAGACTGCCTGGATTGCATTCTGACATCTTTGGTTCCGAGCTGTGTGATCTCAGGCAGGTTACTTAACCTCTCTGTACCTCAGTCTCCTCATTTATAAAACATGATAGTAATACCTACTCATAGGAAACGGAAGTCCATTTTTACCATTCGAAAAGGAACCCTGCCTTGAGAAAGATAAGTTAGAAGGAGGGGAAGCAAGTAATAGTTGTTCTCGGGTGATGTGAATTGGGTACCCAGGGCCTCCCCTGCCTGACCCATCACAAACAGAAGGCTATCAGCTGTGAGGGGTGGCTCTGACAGCTCCTTTGTTCTTTTCTTTTCTTCCAGGTGAAGCAATCAGGAAATCTCCCTGGAATTCTCACCCTGTCTGTGGATCCACGTTGGCAGAAAGTGCAGGATTTGTGCCTCTCTCAGGCAGTCTCCTCCCATGATTCTGCCTCCCATCTCTGGTGATATGACCGCTCAGTTTGGGCAACACCCACTTTGTGAGCCCTGGAATGTGACCCTTGCAGCTGCCAGGCTTGTAAGAGGCTGATACAGAAGGTGTTCCAGATGGTGCCAACACATTCTCCATTATTTTTATTTACTTTTATAAATTATTATTATTTTTTGCAGTACGCGGGCCTCTCACTGCTGTGGCCTCTCCCGTTGTGAAGCACAGGCTCCGGACGCGCAGGCTCAGCGGCCATGGCTCATGGGCCCAGCCGGCATGCGGGATCTTCCCGGACCGGGTCACGAACCCGTGTCCCCTGCATCGGCAGGCGGACCCCCAACCACTGCGTCACCAGGGAAGCCCCACATTCTCCATTTTTGCCACCCACTCTCTTTTCAATAGTCTCTCCTTCCCTCTGCCCCAGTCCCCATTTCCCACCTCCCCACGTCCTGACCTCCAAAAGTTATGAATCTAAGACAGAAATTGTTTTGGGGGAAAAAAAAAGTGAGTGAGAGGGAGGAAAATTTTAGAGGTCATGGTTATGTTTTATGGTGATGGTTTCACAGGTGTATATTATCTTCAAACTCATCAAGATGTATACATTAAACATGGACAGCTTTTTTTTTTTTTTTTTTTTTTTTTTGCGGTACGCGGGCCTCTCACTGTTGTGGCCTCTCCCATTGCGGAGCACAGGCTCCGGACGCGCAGGCTCAGCGGCCATGGCTCAAGGGCCCAGCCGCTCCGCAGCATGTGGGATCTTCCCGGACCGGGGCACGAACCCGTGTCCCCTGCATCGGCAGGCGGACTCTCAACCACTGCGTCACCAGGGAAGCCCGTGGACAGCTTTATTGCATGTTAATTATACCTCAGTAAAAAAAAGAGTTGTATTATTTGGGAATTTACTAATAGGGAATCATTGTAATGAAGATATCTTTCATCCAAAGACATTTAAAAATTAACCCTTAGAAACATTCCTCCCCCTCCCAGTTCATGTAGACAGTCTACAGGAGGTTACAGGCCACATCATGTTCACGAACGCAATGAAGCCGCTGAGTGCAGGTACCGCCAGTGACTCTGGTGTGGAGTCATCCTGCTCATATGTGCTGGATCTGATTTTATATTAACCTTGCTCTTCTTCCTGCTTTTTTAATGGCGTCACCGTCCTCCCAGTTTTTAAAGCTAGAAACTTCAGAGCTATCCTCAGCATATTTTCTTCATTGTCCCCTATGTTTAAGTATTCACCGAAGCATGTCAACTCTAACTCCAAAATGCCTCTCAAATGTATCCCCCTGTTGTATTTGCTCTTCCTTACTTAGGGTCACACTTTATCAGTCTCACCTGGATTGCTTAGTACCTTCTAACTAGTGTCCTTGGCTTCAGGTTTGTCCCCCTCAAATCCATTTTCATACCTATTCGAGGCAGCTTTCTAAAACACAGACCTGACCCCAGTCCTCCCCTGTGGTGATGGTGGTCCCAAACCCAAAGGCTCAAGGCAACTCCTTTACAGGTGATGATAAGGCCCTTCACAGTCATATAATGGGCCTGTCTGTGCACTTCCCTGCTGGCCAGTCCTGTGGGTCCTATCAGGATGTTATTCCAGGGAGTGGACAGTGCCCAGGCTTGTGGGTTTTCTCACTTCAGCTCAGCAGCGATGCGTGGAGCCCAAGGGCAGTTATTAGGAACAGCATCTAAAGATGTGCCGGGGCAGAACCCACAGACCAAAGTTGGGTCCTCAGTCCACGGGGACAAGAAGAAACAGGCAAGGTGTAGACCAGAAGAAATGGACACCGACAGGAAGTGAGAAGCAAGGAACTTGGGTGGAGAGAGTATGAATAAGCCCCTCACAGGTCTGTGGGAAGCGAGCTGGATGGATCTCCTAGAGGTGTGCCTGGAGGGTTATTTTTATTTTGCGTGGGGAGTATTTAAAAGGCCTAAGAGGAGCCAATATCCTTTATGAAGCTTCCTTCCACTCTGATTGCTGCTCCTCTAACACACTGGGCATCTCGGCTGTATATGTGCTTTCTGCATTCTGATTATTAAGTTATAAATGAACTGTTCAAACATAGGAGATTGGTAATGAACTTGAAGTCGGAAGGTCATAGATTGGTTGCACCCAAGATAGGGAAAAAAGGCATCTGTTATCTTGTGGATATGAGACTTCATGTTTCTGGAGCATAAAGAATAGAGAGACACATGCTGGCCGAGGGAAACTGACACACAGAGCATAGCAACTGAGATCACCGTTCTCTGCTGCAGGACTTACAATAGTGTCAATACTGACAAGCTTTTGGGACAAGAGGCAACTGAACAGATAGTTATAAGAGAGCAAATAAGAGCAATACCTGTGATATCAATAGAAATGCATGATAGTACAGAGGAGTGATTAATTCCATTTTGGAGCATCTATAGGAAGCCTGGATGGAGGAAGAGACTACAAACGAGGTCCTGAAAGATGAGTAGAGGTTTGCAACCTGGAAAAAGAAGGAAGGGAATTCCAGGAAGAAGAAATGTGCACATAACAGCACGAAGGTATCGGGGATCACAGCTAATCTGAAGATCAGAGTGACACTGAGTGGAAACGGGCTGGAGACAGGTGGTGTGTAGTGAGGAGACCTTGGCCAGAAGACCAGGCTGTGGTTGGGCTGTGAGGAACCCTCTACACCATACCGAGAAATGTTTGAGTTATCTTTCAGGGATGGCAATGGGAAAACAGTTTACTTCGTCCATTTAAAAATAGCACAACGGGGCTTCCCTGGTGGCGCAGTGGTTGAGAGTCCGCCTGCCGATGCAGGGGACACGGGTTCATGCCCCGATCCCGGAAGATCCCACATGCCGTGAAGCGGCTGGGCCCGCGAGCCATGGCCGCGGAGCCTGTGCGTCCGGAGCCTGTTCTCCGCAACGGGAGAGGCCACAGCAGTGAGAGGCCCGCATACAGAAAAAAAAAATAAAATAATAAAAAAAATAAAAATAGCACAACGATGAACAACTTCCTGGGAGATACACTTTTTGTCTGGCATATCTCTGGTGGAATCTTCCTTTCTGTGATTCTCACACTAGAAAATACAGTAAGAGGATTCTTCAGCACAAACGCGACTGCCTTTATTACTTTGGCAATTAAGAGGGTTTCAAATGCAAGTAGAGATTTTCTCACTCCTCAGTGGAGTTCTTCTAGAAGGAGACAGAAAGCAGTATAGTACAGTGGTTCAGAGCAAAAAGTTTGGCTTCAGGTTGTCTGGGTTTGGATCCTGGCTCTACCTTGAGTAAACTAGTAAGCCCTTAAAACCTCAGTCTCCTCAGCTGTGAAACGATATGAAAATAATGCTACTCACCTCATAGGGCTGCATAAGGTTGGAGATCATGCTTGTAAAGCATTTAGCTCAGTACCTCTGGCACAGGGAAACACTGCATAAATATTAGCTGACAAAAGGTCCAACTGTTATCCGAGATGTATTTAGTGCACATCAGAAGCCAGTCTCCTGTCCGTGGAGCCTGAATCAGTCATTGTTCAACTCGAGAGCTGCCTCATTAGAAATTCACTGAAGTTAGAAATGAGTCTTGTTTTCTGGGACCTTATTAAATATTCCTTCCCAGGCTCTATATGATGAAATCCCAGTGACTGATGAACAACAGCTATCTGCACATCTGTCACCCTGAGACCCTGAAGTCATTAAGGCCACAATCTGAATACAAGTAGTTTTGCCTTAATTATTTTTGTGACAATTAAGAACTTTGCAAATCACATTTTTGGTTACTAGGAGGCAGAAAGATTGGAGTAACTTTGGAGCAGTCATTACTCTTGTCATCATAGTGAAAGAAGGAAATGAGCTAAAACATGCAAGTTAATGGAGAGTTATGTGTAAATTCTTATACAACGTGGCTTAGAAAATTCAAAGAAAAGTTGTAGTTAGGCAAGTGGAAGGCCATGGATGAGAAAGGCCATAATAGAAGAGCTTTAAAAGAAATGGCTGGTAGGAACAGATATTAATCTCTGTCTCTCCTCCTCTTGGCAGGAGTGGAGGGTGAGATGCAGTGGCGAGGGACTGGCTGAGAGGCTGGGTTAGCACAGCCAAGACAACAATAACTTCCAAAGTCCAGTCCTAGACATTGTGAATGTTTAAAAAAGAAAACACAACAAAATATGCAGAAAAGATTTTCGGTAACAAAATTTTGGTAATTTTTTTCTCCTTCACATTTTATCATGAAGGGAAAGATCTTTTTCATTTAACCCATATTTGCTTGCCACCGGGGGGACCACAGAAGGTGGGAGGGAGGCAATTATGTGCAGAATCCACAAAGACTTGAGAAATTCCAAGAAAAAAAAATGACATTAACTTAGAAAATCACCTCAAACCAGAATGTTGATATGACTCTCGGGATTGTGCATCTGAATTCTTCTCATATGTGATGATTATATGGAGAACCTAGCAGGCTTGTACTTAATATTCCTTACGTCTGCTGAGGATTTCATTGCCCCAATACACGTTCTTTCTGTCTCTCTTTTTCAGCCCCCCTCTCTCTTTCAATCCCTTTGTTGAATCACTTCAGTAATATTTCAAGTGGAAAAACATTAGAAACAAAACCAATGAATGACTAAATTAACATGCATAGATTTTAACTTTTAACTACTAGATTTTAAAGTCCTTAAGAGCAAGAAATGTCATGGTGTTCCCACAACAGCCTATATCTACTTGTAATGTGACTTTGGGTAAGCATCTAAGCTGTCTGTGTCATGCTTTTACTAGCCGTAAAATACGAATAATAGTAGTTCCTACCTCGTTTGGTTATTGTGATAATATAATGAAATGACACAAGTGAAGTGGTGCCTGACACGTGTCCTTTGTTTATTAATATAGTGCCCCATATTTGTAGATGCACCATGACACCTTTCACTCAGGGTGTTGTATTTTTAAAAAATGTTATCATCTTACTTCTTTTTTTTTTTTTTTTGCCTGTGCCTGCAGCATGCGGGATCTTAGCCCCCAGAACCAGGGATCGAACCCGTGCCCCTTGTGGTGGAAGCACAGAGTGTTAAACACTGGACCGCCAAGGTAGTCCCTTATCTTATTTCTAAGTACCACAAATTGGGTGGCTTAAAACAGAAATTTATCGTCTCACAGTTCTAGAGGCTAAAGATCCAAGATCAAGATGTTGGCAGGGTTACACTCCCCTGGAAATCTGTAGGAGAGACTCCTCCCTTGCCTCTCCCTGGCTTCCGGTGGTTTCCTGTCAGTCCTTGCCTTGTAGCTGCAGCCTTCAGTCTCTGCCTCTATCATCGCATGCTGTTCTCCTTGTGAGTCTGTCTCTCCTTTTTCTATAAGGACACCAGTCACTGTGGGCTAAGGGCCCACTGTATTCCAGTATCACCTCAACCTAACTAATTACACCTCCAGCTAATTACATCCTATTTATAAGGTCACATTGTGAGATACTGGGAGTTAGGACTTCAACATATCTTTTGGGTGACACAACCTATAACATTATGTCATTTTATGTTCGTTAAAACTATGGCTACATATGATCATCAAACATTAGTTCACAATCAAATAAACAGAGAAAAGGGAGGTTGTTTAAATTGCCCAGGATTATGGCAGACTAGAAATCAAATTCTCTGCTTCACAGCTCTTTCCCTAATACAAAATCCTACCTGCAGTTATATGACTGTAGATTAATGAATAGCAAATGGAATATCAGCATTTTGGTTTATATATATTTACACATATCATGTTGATTTTAATCTTGAATCAGTTATGATTGTATTTTCTTTTTGTTGTTGTTTTGTTTTGTTTGTTTGTTTTTGGCCATGCTGTGTAGCTTATGGGATCTTAGTTCTCCAACCAGGGATTGAACCCAGGACCTTGGCGATGAAAGCACAGAGTCCTAACCCCTGGATCGTCAGGGAATTCCCATGATTGTGTTCTCATTCCAGGCTCTGTTGTAGCATTACCAAATACAATCACAAAGCAAACAATCTCGGAACAGAGCAAATGGTAGTAGGAACACACCTTGCTACAGATGAGGGGACAAAGATGAAGTTGAAGGCCTTGGCTGTTTCATTTGTGTTTTTTTATCTGTTTGTTCCATCAAAAAAGAAAGATATTTTTCCAAGAAAAACACTACAGAGGAGATTCAACAGGAAGAGAACTTTTTGAGATTTTTTTTTGGATACAGGTATAGATTTATTTTAAGAAGCTGGCTCATGCAATTGTGAGGGCTGGAAAGTACTAAATCTGTAGGGCAAGCCATAGGTGAGAAGTGATTTGCAGTCTTTTCTTTTTTTTAAAAAAAATAAATTTATTTATTTTTAAAATTTTTATTTATTTTTGGCTGTGTTGGGTCTTTGTGGCTGCATGTGGACTTTCTATAGTTGTGGCGAGCGGGGACCACTCTTTGTTGTAGTGTGTGGGTTCTCACTGTGGTGGCTTCTCTTGCTGTGGAGCATGGCTCTAGGTGCACAGGCTTCAGTAGTTGTGGCTCACAGGCTCTAGAGCGCAGGCTCAGTAGTTGTGGCGCACGGGCTTAGTTGCTCTATCACATGTGGGATCTTCCTGGACCAGGGCTCGAACCCATGGCCCCTGCATTGGCAGGTGGATTCTTAACCACTGTGCCACCAGGGAAGCCCTGATTTGCAGTCTTGAATGTGGGGTGTGTAGGGCTGGCCAACAGGCTGGAAACTCAGGAAGGATTCCTCTGTTACAGTCTTGAGGCAGAACTCCATCTCTGAGAAATTGCAGATTTTGCCCTAAAGCCTTCAGCTGATTGGATGAGGTCCACCCACATTAGCAAGGTCAATCTCTCTCTCTCTTTTTTTTTTTTGCGGTACGCAGGCCTCTCACTGTTGTGGCCTCTCCCGCTGTGGAGCACAGGCTCCAGACACACAGGCTCAGCGGCCATGGCTCACGGGGCCAGACACTCCGTGGCATGTGGGATCTTCCCGGACCAGGGCACGAACCCGTGTCCCCTGCATCGGCAGGCGGACTCTCAACCACCAGGGAAGCCCTCAATCTCTCTCTTTTTTACTCTGTGGGATCTCGATGAAGTCAGAACTAAGTTGTAATGTTGTCCAGACTTGAAGGAGCACATGTTGAGAAGAGCAGTATAAATGTTTGACTGGCAAATGACTGAGCAGTACAAACGACTAAAAGGATAAGGGAGACAGAAGTGCAGGAATTGACTCTCCTGCAGTTACTGGATGGGGCATGGCTAGAAAGCTGGACTCCAGACCCCTTGCCCAATTCAGTGTCTGGTAAGCTTCTAGTTCTGACCCCTGCAGCAGTCTCCTGCCTGGGCCTCCTGCCTCTGTTCCCAACCTCACAAAGTGGCTCAGATCCAAGGCTACATGAGGGCCTCTTTAATCCCACCTCCTCAGAGAGAATGTCATTGGTCAACAATTATTCTCACCACTTCACCTTTGTTTTATGTTTTCATTGTTTTTATTGAAGGGTATCTAATTTTGATAGGCTCTATTTTCAAGGAATGAACCCAATTATTTGAAATTCAGTTCAAAAATCTGCGTAACAGCAAGAAAAACTATGGAACATCGATTGAGCAATGTTTACATACCAGTCATTGACCTCACTCATCACTGTTCCTGAGAACTCCCAGAAACAAAGGTGTTATTACTCCCTGTTCAGAGGTTAGAAAACAGAGACAGTGAGGTTTGTGCTTTGTCCCCGGCCTCTCAGAAGGAAACAATTCAGTCTAAAGTGATCTTAGGATCATCTTTGTACTTTTTTTCTTTTTTTTTTTTTAAAGTATACTTGTCTTAAGCTTACAGATCAGTCAACTTTTTTTTTTTTAATGATGCAATTTCTTTTTTTTATTAATTAATTAATTAATTTATTTATTTATTTTTGCTGTGTTGGGTCTTCGTTTCTGTGCTAGGGCTTTCTCTAGTTGTGGCAAGCGGGGGCCACTCTTCATCACAGTGCGCGGGCCTCTCACTATCGCGGCCTCTCTTGTTGCGGAGCACAGGCTCCAGACGCGCAGGCTCAGTCGTTGTGGCTCACAGGCCTAGCTGCTCTGCAGCATGTGGGATCCTCCCAGCCCAGGGCTTGAACCCGTGTCCCCTGCATTAGCAGGCAGACTCTCAACCACTGCGCCACCAGGGAAGCCCCCTTTTTTTCTTTTTTATGAAGGTGTAGTTGATTTACAATATTATGTAAGTTTCAGGTGTACAAGGGATCATCTTGGTTCTTAAATGTCTCTATTCCCTTCTGGAAGCTGGCTAGGCCTAAAGCTCATGTTAATCATGCTTCTTGTATGTTGAAGCCTATCGCACGGCCACCACTCTGCAACGCATCTTAGCTAAAATCATCTAAAACGTGTCTGAGGTGCAGTGAAAGTGCTGCTGGCTCTCAGAGTCACATCTCATGGGGCTGGGAAGCTCTTCCCGAGGAAGCTCACATCTGCAGACATCAGCTCCACCGTGCACCATGCTGGCTTTTCTACGTCTCCGCATTCTAGAGCTGCTTACATACAGAAATGTGCCAGGAAAATGTACACAGGGTGTTTTGGAAAAGCAAACATTTGTGCAAAAATGATGCTTTTCAGTTTTTTCTGTGTGTCTGGTTGCTTTCTTTGGAAGGTAATTTTTACACTGAGTATGGTTAGCACAGAACATCAAGGCTCTCACAATCTCAGTTAATCCCTCAGTCAGCATTTCTACTGAGTTATAAATATCACATGCACATTCCCAAACCATTTTTGTCTTTCTGGAATTTTCCTGAAAGAGTAAGTTCCATTGCTCATTTCAATCATCTGTCTCTTTGACCTATTGTCATTCAGATCTTCCTTTATATGGAAAGATGAGCAGTCCCTCCTGTGATGAGCTGGTCACAGCTATTTCTGAGATGGAAGGAAGACGATAGCATGTAGGGATTATGTGTGTGAGCTCGGGGACCAGACGGAAGCTCAGAATCCCATCTTTGTTTCTTATTGAAAACCGTACCTAGTTCTTAGGGTTTTAGTTGAGATTAAAGGCGATCATGTACTCACATTGCTTAGCACAATGCCTGGCACATAGTAAATCTAGAATAAATATTAGCTAAAATTATTTTCCCAGTCGTTCCTATCAATTCAGAAGCCAGAGTACTTGCATACATACAGACGTCTTGGGAAATCTTAAATCAGTTTTATGAATTAATGTCTAGTCCAATTCAGTGAACACTTGGTGACCGTTCCTAGGACACCAGGCACTCAGCTGGGTGCTGAGAGTATGGGTTGTGTCATTATACCCTGTTTTCAGGAAGCTCACAGCCCATAAGCAAGGCAGTTATAGACACACCTGATTACACAGTGCATGTACAATGACACAGGGATAGAGGGATGCAATGGTTGCAGCAGGAGCACAGGTGCGGCACCAGGTAGCTCTGAGCGGGCCCCAAGGAGAGAACACACAGGGTCAGGGCACCCAGGCAGCATGCAGACTCCTCCTTCCACCCCTTGTTCAGGGCATCATCAGTTCCTACCCAGTTAACCTTTACATGTTTCTTGCCGCTCTGTACCACTGCAGTGTCCCAGTTCGGATGCCCATCAACTCTGGCCTGGCCTATTGCAGTGCCCCCCCATGTGGTCTCCAGCTTGTTCATGCCCAATCTGTTGAAAAATAAAAAACAAGTCTTGACTTAGTAAGGAGAGACTTTGTTCCAAAGGATAATTGTTAAGCGAGGAGTGTGAAATGGACTATAGCAATAGGAAGAATGCTCTGACCATGAGATCTGCAAGGGTATTTCTTTTGCAGGGAGGAGTAAACAAGGCTGCAGAGAATCAGGTGTGGGCTCGTGGGTTGAATAGGAGTGGCCTATTGGACCGTGTGGCAGAGAATGTTCTGAGGGTTCAGTCTGCTTTCAGGAGGGGTTTAAGGAGGGGCTGCTTGCTGACTCAGGCTGATGGGGCCAAAGCTCACCTTATCCAAAATTTGATTAACAAACCCTGTGTTCTGATTGAGCAGTGGGGACAAAACAGTTCAGCTAATTATTTATGAGGCAAAAATGGGGATTTGGAGGGTCTCTGTCTGGCCTTGCCAGAGGTAAATGCAGGGTGTCCACGAGTCTTATCTAAGTCACATGGGGACTTCTTTGCATTAAGTAAGTGTTTCCAGAACACAAAGGAATTTCTAAGTTTCCCATTTTCCAGGAACACAGGGATTGGGTCAAGTTCAGCATTGTCACCATCCTCTATCAGCTACAAGAACTTTTTCTCTGAATGATGCATGTGATCAGGTGGCCCTTTGTGTAGCACAGCTCAGTGGCTCTCATCAGATGACCACTGCTTACCTCTCCTGCCGAATCTCTGGTTTCCAGCTCCAGCAATACCAAACTGCTCATGATTTCAGGTCTACACCACGTGGCTTCCAACCTCTGTGTCTTTGTTCATACTGTCCTTTGTGCCTGCAATGTCATCTCCCCCTTTACTTGATGACACCTAAACTCCTAATTATCCTCAAAGTCTCAGATGAGGCAACTTCTTCAGGAGATCTCCCCCAGCCCTGCACTGGTTTGGGTACTTTTTGGTGTTCCTGTAACATTCTGAACTTATAGCTTTTGGTGTAATGCTTGCTTTTGTGTCTTTAGTGTCGGGGACTATATTATAAACCTTATGAGTGAACATTTGTTTAGTGTGTGCCTGGTTCTCTGACCAGTGCTATAAACTCACTTATTTGTTAATCTCTGTCTTTCAGACAAGAATACTGAGATTAGGACGATAAGCAACTTGCCAGCTATCATACAGAGACTTTGAATTGAATAGGATGGATATGCCAACATGAAGATTATCCTAGAATCCTCTCTCTAGAGTTCTCTTACAGTTTGCCTGGTAGTGACAGAACATTTGAGCTCAGCGGGATTGTGGTGTTCATCCAGGTCACTGTCACCAATGTACAGGTATTTAACCTTTGGGACGTAGAAGACACAGAGCTCTTTGTGCTTGAACAATATTGTTTTTTCTAGGTCCGGTTGAGGTTTTGCAACAGTGAGTTTATCATCTTCAGTAGTGTAGCACTCAACTAGTATGTGCAGTCAACATGGCCCCAGAAAGCTGATACCTTTATTCAGAATTCTGAGTAATATGTTAAGAAGCTGCTTAGCTTTCACTCCCAGAGAAAGTTTCCTGGTGTTTCAGAGGCTCCTCCCTTGTCTCATTCTTGATCCTCTAATAGTGGCAAAAGGAGCGCTCTTTGGCCTTAAGAATGGCAAAGACCTACTGAGAAATCCAGCAGTCGTTCATTTATCCAGTCATGCAATCAATTATTGACTCATTCATTTGGTATCTCAACCAATATTTATTAAACACTTAATTTGTGCCAGGTACTATCAGAGGCTCTGGGGGTAAAGAGAAAAATAAGAAGTGATTCCTATTTTCAAGGAATTTATAAGCTTCTAGATGAATCAGTCAGGTAAACAAGGAAGCAATAAAATGATGTTAGTGCTAAGTTAGAAATAATGCTGGGGCAAAAGAAAGGAAAAATGGACTGTAATTCCTCAAAACATTATTTACGGTAATTATCGTCTCCCTGACTATTCCAGGTCTCATGTCACTCAGTAATTATAAGGCTTGAAGCCAAATCACCAATCAGATTCTACCGAGAGGCAATGCAATTCAATAAAAGCGCTCTTATAATTTTGCAGATTTGAGTCTGTCAACTGAAAAAAAAGCACAACCTAAGAGTTGCAGATTATGTCTTAATCAGCAAATTTACTGAGTACTGAAGCCCAGGATACAGCCTCTCAGATAGCTCGGAGGAACTGTTCTGAAGAGGTAAGGGAGGAGCCAGGATACAGAGGAGTTTTACAAAAAACACCTCAAAACCACTAGGTACTCAGAACATCAGAAGATTGCTGCTAATTAAAGAGAACCAGACATGTTAAGTTAATGAATTTAACGCTCTTCTATGGGAAGATCTAAGTGTCTGGGCTTATTGCAATTATCCTTTGATATGCACCTTACCTATCTAGGGTCAGTATCCTGTTTTCTTCCATCCTGAATTTCCCTCAGGATATACCATCAGGGGCCACTGCAATGGCTGATACTTGATGGCCTCAACATCCTTTGTTTACTGAAATGGCAGGCAACATTTTTTGTCCACAAGTCTGCATGTATAGATTGCACATACAACAAAAAATTATAGGAGTATACTTTGACTCATTAATAAAACTTGAGACTCTGGGTTGAACAGAGAACATGAGTGTTGATTGCTGAGTCTGAAAAATAGTAAACGTCAGAGTATCAGCAATGAAATTGTCAGCCACAGAGTCTTGATAAAAATACCAACATAGAAATCAGAGGGCTTTGTTTTGCTTCCCTGTCTACTGCAGGTGGTTGACAGGATGTAACTCTGAAAAGCTTTCTTAGGAAATTTTTGCTTCTCTTGTTTGTTTGTTTTTCTCTTCCTGTGCCTCCACACAGGGCTCTGTGACCTGGTGCCACCTGACTCATATCCAAGAGCCCACAGAAAGGCTGCTCTTTTTTGGTAGAAGGCTTCTGGGGCATATTGAATTACAAAGAAAATAGCTTGTGAAACAAAAGTGCATGCAAGTCCAGGAAATGTCTTTTTTCTCATCTAATTTTTATTCAAATGAGAACAAAATATGGTAACTTATTCCAACTGCCAGTGTTGTTTGCAAGATGGCCATATCTTTGCTGAGCTAGTGAATCTCTTCAGGACTCCACCAGGGACCTGGTGAGGTCCCAGCACCACTTACTGGGGCCTCTCTCTCTTCTCACCCAGTGAGGACAGTAGTAGTTTTCTTCCCCTGGGAAGATAAGTTTATATTTGTGAAGTTCAGCAAAACTATAAATGATCCAATTTGGGGAAAATGAAAAAAAATGATAATATAGTATACTATCTAATGTTATGTAATTAACTCACAAACCCTGTAAGTTAATTCTTTACTTTTCTTATCAGAAAGGCACCACAGTGGAGGTGGATGGTGTCTGGAAGCCAGATAGACCTGGCATTGATAGCTCTTATACTTACTAGCCAAGGGACTTAGATTAATTTCTTTTAAAAATTATTTATTTATTTATTTGTTTGTTTGTTTGGTTTTGGCTGCATTGGGTCTTTGTTGCTGCGTGTGGGCTTTCTCTAGCTGAAGTGAGCAGGGGCTACTCTTCATTGTGGTGCGCGGGATTCTCATTGCAGTGACTTCTCTTGTTGTGAAGCATGGACTCTAGGCACGTGGGTTTCAGTAGTTGTGGCACGTGGGCTCAATAGTTGTGGCACATGGGCTTAGTTGCTCTGCAGCATGTGGGATCTTCCCAGACCAGGGCTTGAACCCGTGTCCCCTGCATTGGCAGGGGAATTATTAACCACTGTGCCACTAGGGCAGCCCTGGTTTAATTTCTTAACCTCATTTTCATCCTACTTGAAATAACACCTTTAACAGTTGTAGGATTAATTGTGGTTAGAGATCAAGGATGCTGCTAAACATCACTAGATGCCGGTAGCATACCTCCCTCCCTGATTATGACAATCAAAAATGTCCCCAGATGTTGCTGGGGGTTCAAAATCATCCTTGACTGAGAACAGTGACTATAGAAAAAGATGCCCTGGACTCAGAAGGGGAAGGATGGCTACTTCTGGCTAGTTTACCTACTAATTCTAAATTTTGCTTTTCTCACCTTTAAAACGTAGGGGTTAAGCAAGATTATCTGTAAGGTGCTTTCTAGCTCTAGCAAGATGAGATTCTATGGAAGGAAGAAAAAAAGATGATGAAGATTTAGGAAGACATGCAGTGAAGGCCAGGGAAATTGGCTAAGATAGGAAGAGGTCAGGTAAATTCTGTACTTCTGAGCAAAGTTGAGAGTACACACCACCAATTAGACAAAATTGCTAACCTAAGCTAACTAACTAGGGAATAAAGGGTCAGAAATCCAGACCAGGAATCGGGACTCCTACAGATGATGGAGATGACAATGATGATGATGATGGTGGTGGTGGTGATGGAAATGACACAGCAGCTAACATTTATTGAGCACTAACTATGGACCATGCTCTCAGGCCAGAATATGGGTGACAGAAGGTTGGCATATAGACTCGATTGGGATATGATGGTAAGAATCATAAGGAGAAGCTGCAAGAACCAGACTGCTCTCAGATCTGGGGTAAGTCAGAGCCAAGGGAGATGTGCTCTGGAGATGTGCACACGTTTTACATAGTTCTTTGTGAAGCCACTTCAGTTTCTCTTGGGTGTCTGGTGCTGAGCAAATGAATCCCATTCTTAACTTTTTCCTTCATCAGATCCTCTTCATTTGGCTTTTAAGAAGATCAGTATGTTAGGCTGGAGTTGTGACCAAGGAGGAAATTTTGAGTCTCCAAATTCTCTGTACACCACAACTTGTGCTTTGGATAATGACCTGTTCTCTGCATCCCTAACCCAATAGTTTATTTTTATTTATATTTATTTATTTTTTTTATTTATTTTTTTTTGCGGTATGCGGGCCTCTCACTGTTGTGGCCTCTCCCGTTGCGTAGCACAGGCTCCAGACACGCAGGTTCAGCAGCCATGGCTCACGGGCCCAGCCGCTCCGTGGCATGTGGGATCTTCCCAGACTGGGGCATGAACCTGTGTCCCCTGCATCGGCAGGTGGACTCTCAACCACTGCACCACCAGGGAAGCCCTAACCCAATAGTTTAAGTAGAATAGTAGACTAGTCTAAGTAAGTAATGGGGGGCTGGGAATAAAAATTCAACACAATGAGGTAAGAGTGATTTTCTTTTTCTATAGTAAGAGAGGAATTGAAATATTTCCAATGGTAATGCAGTAGCACAGTTGAAATACTAATATTGTCTGGATAGGTGGGGCATCGGGAATTAGTTTTGGAAAATAATTAAAGTGAGTCAATAACAATAATGTCTAAAGTAGTTTTTGGCCTTTTCCTGAGAAGGATATTAGTGATTTCTAGTATCACATTTCCCTCATATTCCCTTATTCTATATTATCAGATTAATAGAGAGGATACACAATTCTTAAGGGTGAGTGTGGCAGAGGTCATGGGGAGGATAGTAAGTTTCTGGACATACTGATCTATATATAATCCAGAAAAAAAAATCTATGTTTGTATGTATGCACATATGCATGTATGCATCTATTTCTAAAATAACTACAGATCTTATTCCCACTTTTTAATAATGGTAATTTATTGTTATGAATTAAGAATTTTGAAAACAATTTCATTCTCAGAATTAAGAATAATCTTTGGATAAAATTTTTCCATGAAGCGTCATATCCCCATAATCCCATCCAGGTTGAGAGCTCACCTGAGTAGAAGCTCACCTGATGCATTTATAATTCTTCCAGTCAGTGTGCAGTAACCCATCCAGAAGAGTTTTACTATGAATCTTATGCTATATGTGCTTATAAATGCTAACCCATCAGAATTCCTTTCAGAAGGAAATAATAATGAATTAGTTTTGCAAGCAGTGAAGAAAAGAAACTATGACTGTGAAGGGTGTAATCCAAACACAAACAAATAGGAAATATGTACTTTCCTCCTACTCACTTTTTAAAAAAATGTCTTAAAAACCAAGTATATTAATTAAAAGCACCTAAGTGTGCATCTTGATTTGACAGTGTGATCAGAGGAGAAACACACTAAATGTATAGATTTAGAACTAATATAGTTTTAAATACATTTCAATCAGCTCAACATTTCCCCTATGACTCACTAATCAGACTGAGAAATAGATACAGAAATAGTTGGAACTCTCATAGGAATACTAAGTTTGTGGCATGGTCTATACTAGCCTTATACTATACTAGAAAATAATATTAAAGTTTTACTATCAATATTTATGAAGTGCCTCCTATCTTTAAGATAATTCACTATATGAATACTTTCACTTGTCACCTACCAGCAACAAAAGTCATTTCAAATCAAAAGATGAACAGAATATTTGATTGGGCCTGGTTGAACTCTGAGACCTGAAAATTAAGTTTTTCAGTGTCATCTTATTGTATAACAATAAAGCCTGTCATTCACCTCTTTCCATGCTTTGTTCCAGACCTATCTTTTTGACCTGCTACTTCTCCAGAAATGGCCTCCAATTATATATTTTTGGTTCTATCTTCAATTCTCTCTTCATGCCCATCATATTCTAGCCAAGCTGAGAATTTTTTTCCTCTACTCTTTGCCAGTATATTCTCTCTTGCTTAGAAGTTCCATTCCTTCATCTCCAACTGTGAAATCCTTTGCATACATGACGCCCTCATTCAACATTACATCTTTTTTGAGGTCTCTCATGATCCCTCCTGTTGCGCATGTTTTCCCCTCTTTTCTAAGCAAGTGAGGCTGGTATCATATCTTGCACCTTGCCTAGCCCAGAATGCTGTACAAGGTATGAGCGCATTAAACACTGATTGAATGGGCTGTATGTGGAATGATTGTAGAAGAGGCCAACAGACTTGTGTTTGCATCTCTTGTGGGAAAATGTGGGAGGAGAAGGAATAAATCAGTCTCAGCTCAGTCAGGGTTAAGGCTAAGCTGCTGAAGAAAAAGACCCAAATAAACAATATGCAGTGGCCTGCAACACACTACAGCTTGACAACATGAGGCTGTGGGGTGGCTCTCTTCTATATAGTCATTCAGGGACATGGTTTGCTTCCATCATTTTCCTCCTTTTCCCAGGGCAGTGGCTTATCTGGAAGGCTGAAGCTGCATCTCAGGCATTGCTGTGTTCAATTAGCACAAAGGGGTAACACAGCAAGTCAAGGGAAAAATAGCTTCCTACTAACAAAGTGCAGCAGCAGAGTTTGCATGCATCACTTCTGCTTGCACTCCACTGGTGAGAAATTTAGTCATATATGGCCACCCTTAGCTGCAAGTGTGTGTGGCTATAACCTTTAGTTTCTGCACTGTGCCCAGGGAAAAGAGGAGGATGCATTTGGTGAGGTGGGTAGCTGTGAGGTTACTTCCTTCAGGAACTAGGTGTCGAGCCCAGGGAGGATCTGATTGCACTTATGTAGGTCCATGCTCTCTCAGGGCCTGGACTCCCTGTGAATCAGAAATCCTGGAGAGGAAAGAGAAAATGCCAAAATGTAATGTTTGCATTTAGCTTCGAAGGGAGCAAACATTAAAAAAAAATAATAACATCAAGGACTTCCCTGGTGGTGCTGCAGTTGGGGCCCCACTTCCACTGCAGTGGGCGTGGGTTCAATCACTGGTCAGGGAACTAGGATCCTGCATGCCACGTGGTGTGGCCAAAAAAAAAAGACCCAAACCGAAACAACAAACAAACAAACAAACAAACAAAAAATCAGAAATGTGTAATGACACAAAGTTAAACAACATAATGGTGTTGGTGTTCACATTTGGGGATGAGAATAGAGAAAGGCAGTGAAAGAGAAAGAGCAATGAGGACCAAATGCATTTCTTTTCCCTCCCTGTGCTACGAGGAGCAACTTGGTGGAAGCAGAGGGTTGATTTCAGTCCCTCTTTATTGTATTCCCGACCTCATTGATCGAAGCCTAACACTAATCCATGAAAACTGCTGAGAAGACTTGTTCATATTTTTCTGAGGAGCCATAAAAAATTTAAAAGTATTAACATTCTGAAGACTCACACAGATCGTTGCAATAACAGAGATAAAGGAAAATTTTAAGCATTGTGAAGGAGCTAGAGAATCGAAAGTAACCAGTGACAACTCAATTGGAAGTGTCACTTCCACTGCGTACATTAGGACCTGCCATGAAGCCAACAGCAGTTTCCCATGGACATTTCTGGCCTGTGGTGGAGATGAGAGCATTTGTAGGGTGCCATTTAATAAACTTTTTATAAATTACAGGAGCAATGCTAGACAATGTTAAGAGCTTTATTTATTTCTACAGAATATAATAAAATCTATAATATCTTTGCCTGAAATTGTGTCAGCTCAGAGAACAGAGCAAGCTTCTATTATTGTGTGTGCAGGAAACCAAGTGAGGAACAGGTGTCCACAGATGGAATTTGGAAGAAAAGCCATGTTTTCAGAATAAAAAATGTTTTTATCTCTCTTGAAAGAGAGACTACATAACAAGTAAAATACTTTAAAATCATAAATATTTCCTCAACCTAAAAATGACCTCAGACACAGAACAGAAATTCTAAGAGACGAGAAGGGTCAGTAAAGTGCATATTTAAAAACAATAAAAACTCAAGGCTCAAGGAACTGAGATTTTATTTTTGATATGAAAGAGAAATTACTTTAACGGGAGACTGGAGAGGTTAAGAATGGAAAATGACATGGAAAAATGACAGTTTTCAGGAAATCAGTGTTCTCATTTCACTGACACATTTGTGCACATTTTCTGACCTGAACTCAAAGTGTAAGAGGTAGCAGATTTATGAAGCAGAAACCTTGAAGAACATAATGGTTTCTGGACTATGTGCTTCTAGTTTCTGAATCTTCTCTACACTGTTTCTGTCTTCTGAAATGTTCCTTTCACATCCTTTCCAAGTCTCATTCTATTCTTTCTTCTATCCTCTATACATTCATCACAACTTTAACAACAGAGATTTTGAACTCATAACATTTACTAACCGTAACATCCACTCAGTGGTTATGATTTGCTTCATTGCATTGTTAGTTTTAGAAGTGCTTATCCAATCTCCCCTCATTTATGGTACCTCACCCCCACCCTCATGAAGTCAGGAGCCAGACAAGAATCAGTTTCAGTGATGCATGTGGGAAATCATGAGAGTTAGATAAAACAGTGAGTGTGAGGAAGGAGAAACATGATGGATTTAAGACACTGAGCCTGTCCACTAAGTATAGGTATCTATTTTATTGAACAAACACTGATGTTGAGATTACTATGTGCCAGGCTCTGTTCTAAACACTTGACAAACAATAACTCATTTAATACTCATGGTGAGCCAAGAAATAGACACAGTACTTCTGAATAGACACTATCCTCTCCAAGTCCTATTCCTGGAAATGATTTAGTGTTATTATCTCCCAACTGGCAAAAGAACTTGGGGGTGTCTTTCCTCCCATCTTCAAACTCCTAGCTTTCTTGAGACAAAACTGTATGTACTCAGACTAAATTTCGTATACCCAGGAAACTCTTGTGCCTCTTCATTGGCCCTGCCAAGCCAACATCTGTCTCCAAGGAGGAAAAGAAACAGAACTATTATTTTCTCTGCTGAAACTCTCCAGATATGCCTATATCACCAGTTCCCTCCAATGCTGAAGGAATGGGTAGTGGGGGACTTAATTCTTATCATAATCAAGTTCTCTTGTGCTGGGCAGAGAATACTTTTCTGACTCACTGGATCTTCTTTTTCCAGATTCATGGGCTTTGGAAATGAACGGTTGGGTTCAAATTCCAGCTTGACCACTTAATAACTGTTTAACATTCATCTGTAAAATGTGAATTATTACTACCACTCCATTGGTTGTTATAAGTATTAAGTGAATACTTACACATCAAGAGTTTAGGACAGAGCCTCATCCACCAGAGGACAGACAGCAGAAGCAAGAAGAACTACAATCCTGCAGCCTGTGGAATAAAAACCACATTCACAGAAAGATAGACAAGATGAAAAGGCAGAGGGCTATATACCAGATGAAGGAATAAGATAAAACCCCAGAAAAACAACTAAATGAAGTTGAGATAGGCAATCTTCCAGGAAGAGAATTCAGAATAATGATACTGAAGATGATCCAGGACCTCAGAAAAAGAATGGAGGCAAAGATCGAGAAGATACAAGAAATGTTTAATAAAGACCTGGAAGAATTAAAGAACAAACAAACAGGGATGAACAATACAATACCTGAAATGAAAACTACACTAGAAGGAATCAATAGCAGAATAACTGAGGCAGAAGAACGGATAAGTAACCTGGAAGACAGAATGGTGGAATTAACTGATGCAGAACAGAATAAAGAAAAAAGAATGAAAAGAAATGAAGACAGCCTAAGAGACCTCTGGGACAACATTAAATGCAACAACATTCGCATTATAGGGGTCCCAGAAGGAGAAGAGAGACAGAAAGGACCAGAGAAAATATTTGAAGAGATTATAGTCGAAAACTTCCTTAACATGGGAAAGGAAATAGGAACCCAAGTCCAGGAAGTGCAGCAAGTCCCATACAGGATAAACCCAAGGAGAAACACGCCGACACACATAGTAATCAAATTGGTAAAAATTAAACACAAAGAAAAATTATTGAAAGCAGAAAGGGAAAAACGAAAAATAACATACAAGGGAACTCCCATAAGGTTAACAGCTGATTTCTCAGCAGAAACACTATGAGCCAGAAAGGAGTGGCATGATATACTTAAAGTGATGAAAGGGAAGAATGTATAACCAAGATTACTCTACCTGGCAAGGATCTCATTCAGATTTGATGGAGAAATCAAAAGCTTTACATACAAGCAAAAGCTAAGAGAATTCAGCACCACCAAACCAGCTCTACAACAAATGCTAAAAGAACTTCTCTAAGTGGGAAACACAAGAGAAGAAAAGGACCTACAAAAACAAACCCAAAACAATTAAGAAAATGATCATAGGAGCATACATATTGATAATTACCTTAAACGTGAATGGATTAAATACTCCAACCAAAAGACACAGGCTTGCTGAATAGATACAAAAACAAGACCCATATATATGCTGTCTACAAGAGACACATTTCATACCTAGTGAAACATACAGACTGAAAGTGAGGGGATGGAAAAATATATTCTATGTAAATGGAAATCAAAAGAAAGCTGGAGTAGCTATACTCATATCAGAACAAATAGACTTTAAAATAAAGAATGTTACAAGAGACAAGGAAGGACACTACATAATGATCAAGGGATCAATGCAAGAAGAAGATATAACAATTATAAATATATATGTACCCAACATAGGAGCACCTCAATACATAAGGCAACTGCTAACAGCTATAAAAGAGGAAAGTGACAGTAACACAATAATAGTAGGGGACTTTAACACCTCACACCAATGGAAAGATCATCCAAACAGAAAATGAAAAAGGAAACAGAAGCTTTAAATGACACAATAGACCACATAGATTTAATTGATATTTATAAGACATTCCATCCAAAAACAGCAGATTACACTTTCTTCTCAAGTGCACATGGAACATTCTCCAGGATAGATCACATCTTGGGTCACAAATCAAGCCTCAGTAAATTTAAGAAAATTGAAGTCACATCAAGCATCTTTTCTGACCACAATGCTATGAGATTAGAAATGAATTGCAGGGAAAAAAATGTAAAAAACACAAACACATAGGGGCTAAAGAATACATTACTAAATAACAAAGAGACCACTGAAGAAATCAAAGAGGAAATCAAATAATACCTAGAGACAAATGACAATGAAAACACTCTGATCCAAAACCTATGTGGGATGCAGCAAAAGCAGTTCTAGGAGGGAAGTTTATAGCTATACAAGCCTACTTCAAAAATCAAGAAAAATCACAAACAAAAAATCTAACCATACACTTAAAGGAGTTAAAGAAAGAAGAACAAACAAAACCCAAAGTTAGCAGAAGGAAAGAAATCATAAATATCAGATCAGAAATAAATGAAATAGAAACAAAGAAAACAGTAACAAAGATCAATAAAACTAAAAGCTGGTTCTTTGAGAAGATAAACAAAATTGATAAACCATTGGCCAGATGCATCAAGAAAAAGAGGGAGAGGACGGAAATCAATAAAATTAGAAATGAAAAAGGAGAAGTTACAACAGACACTGAAGAAATACAATGCATCCTAAGAGACTACTACAAGCAACTATATGCCAATAAAATGGACAACGTGGAAAAAATGGACAAATTCTTAGAAAAGTATAACCTTCTGAAACTGAACCAGGAAGAAACAGAAAATATGAACAGACCAATAACAAGTAATGAAATTGAAACTGTGATAAAAAATCTTCCAACAAACAGAAGTGCAGGACCACATGGCTTCACAAGTGAATTCTATCAGACATTTAGAGAAGAGCTAACACCCATCCTTCTCAAACTCTTCCAAAAAATTCTAGAGGAAAGAACACTCCCAAACTCATTCTATGAGGACACCATCACCCTGATACCAAAACCAGACAAAGATACTACAAAAAAAGAAAATTACAGATCAATATCACTGATGAATATAGATGTAAAAATCCTCAACAAAATACTAGCAAACAAAACCCAACAACACATTAAAAGGATCATACACCATGATCAAGTGGGATTTATCCCAGGGATGCAAGGTTCCTTCAATATACACAAATGAATCAATGTGATACACCATTTTAACAAATTGAAGAATAAAAACCATATGATAATCTCAATAGATGCAGAAAAAGATTTTGACAAACGTCAACACCAACTTATGATAAAAACTCTCCAGAAAGTTGGCATAGAGGGAACCCACTTCCACATAATAAAGGCCATATAAGAAAAACCCACAGGAAAAATCATTCTCAATGGTGAAAAACTGAAAGCATTTCCTCTAAGATCAGGAATGAGACAAGGATGACCACTCTCACTACTATTATTCAACATAGTTTTGGAAGTCCTAGCAATGGCAATCAGAGAAGAAAAAGAAATAAAAGGAATACAAATTGGAAAAGAAGAAGCAAAACTGTCACTGTTTGCACATGACATGATACTATATATAGAGAATCCTAAAAATGCAACCAGAAAACTACTAGAGCTAATCAATGAATTTGGTAAAGTTTCAGGATACAAAATTAATGCCCAGAAATATCTTGCATTCCTATACACTAATGATGAAAAATCTGAAAGAGAAATTATGGAATCACTCTCATTTACCATTGCAACAAAAAGAATAAAACACCTAGGAATAAACCTACATAGGGAGACAAAAGACCTGTATGCAGAAAACTATAAGACACTGATGAAGGAAATTAAAGATGATACCAACAGATGGAGAGATATACCATGTTCTTTGATTGGAAGAATCAATATTGTGAAAATGACTACACTACCCAAAGCAATCTACAGATTCAATGCAATCCCTATCAAATTACCAATGGCATTTTTTATGGAACTAGAACAAATCATCTTAATATTTGTATGGAGACACAAAAGACCCCGAATATCCAAAGCAGTCTTGAGGGAAAAAAACGGAGCTGGAGGAATAAGACTCCCTGACTTCAGACTATACTACAAAGCTACAGTAATCAAGACAATATGGCACTGGCACAAAAACAGAAACATAGATCAATGGAACAAGATAGAAAGCTCAGAGATAAACCCATGCACCTATGGTCAACTAATCTATGACAAAGGAGGCAAAGATATACAGTGGAGAAAAGACAGTCTCTTCAATAAGTGGTGCTGGGAAAACTGGACGGCTACATGTAAAAGAATGAAATTAGAATACTCCCTAACACCATACACAAAAATAAACTCAAAATGGATTCTAGACTGAAATGTAAGACTGGACACTGTAAAACTCTTAGAGGAAAACATAGGAAGAACACTCTTTGACATAAATCACAGAAAGATCTTTTTAGATCCACCTCCTAGAGTAGTGGAAATAAAAGCAAAAATAAACAAATGGGACCAAATGAAACTTCAAAGCTTTTGCACAGCAAAGGAAACTATAAACAAGACGAAAAGACAACCCTCAGAATGGGAGAAAATATTTGCAAATGAATCAACATACCAAGGATTAATCTCCAAAATATATAAACAGCTCATGCAGCTCAATATTAAGGAAACAAACAATCCAATCCAAAAATGGGCAGAAGACATAAACAGACATTTCTCCAAAGAAGACATACAGATGGACAAGAAGCAGATGAAAAGCTGCTCAACATCACTAATTATTAGAGAAATGCAAATCAAAACTACAATGAGGTATCGCCTCACACTAGTTAGAATGGGCATCATCAGAAAATCTACAAACAACAAATGTTGGAGAGGATGTGGAGAAAAGGGAACCCCCTCTTGCACTGTTGGTGGGAAAGTAAATTGATACAGCCACTATGGAGAACAGTATGGAGGTTCCTTAAAAAACTAAAAATAGAATTACCATATGATCCAGCAATCCCACTCCTGGGCATATACCCTGAAAAAACCATAATTCAAAAAGACACATGCACTCCAATGTTCATTGCAGCACTGTTTACATTAGCCAGGTCATGGAAGCAACCTAAATGCCCATCGACAGATGAA
This sequence comes from Mesoplodon mirus, assembly GCF_964341445.2. Lineage (NCBI taxonomy): Eukaryota > Metazoa > Chordata > Mammalia > Artiodactyla > Ziphiidae > Mesoplodon > Mesoplodon mirus. Next base: position 50,260,686 of record NC_138992.1, read on the forward strand.
TGGATAAAGAAGATGTGGTAAATATATACAATGGAATATTACTCAGCCATAAAATGGAATGAAACTGAGTCATTTGTTGAGACGTGGATGGATCTAGAGACTATCATACAGAGTGAAGTAAGTCAGAAAGAGAAAAACAAATATTGTATATTAACGTATGTATGTGGCACCTAGAAAAATGGTACAGATGAACCGGTTTGCAGGGCAGAAGTTGAGACACAGGTGTAGAGAACAAACGTATGGATAACAAGGGGGGAAAACCGCAGTGGGATGGGGATGGTGGCGTGCTGAATTGCACGATTAGGATTGACATGTATACACTGATGTTTATAAAATTGATGACTAATAAGAACCTGCAGTATAAACAACAAACAAACAAACAAAAAAGGGTTTAGGACAGTGCCTGACATAAAGCATCCAAAAGCTTTTAGATATTGTAATTTTTTTTATACTTTCATATGATTTATCTTGCTATCAAAACAAAGTTTAAAATTTGTTCAAGATACTGAAAATTCTTTATTCTTCTTTTAAACCCTCCACAGACCCTAGAACATTGTCAAACTTATAACAAGCATAGTGAAAAGCACTGAAGGAAAATGGGGAAGTCCAAATTATGAAGCTAACCTAACCAGATTTGGGGCTCAGATCCACCATTTACTGCCTAAGTGTCAGTTTCCCTGACCAATAATCAGGATAATGGTTGATTCCTACACAACAGAGCTGTTGAGAAAATTAAATTATACGTATGTATACATATATATTAATACATCTGTATATATCTATAAGTGTGTGTGTGTGTGTGTGTGTGTGTGTGTGTGTATATATATATATAGGTAAATATACATAGTATATATTTATACCTGTATGTATGTATATAGTATTCAACAAATAGCAGTTACTTCATGATACAGTGAGGTTACATTTATTTATCCATAGCCTGAGGTCTAGAGAGAGTCAATAGAAAAATTACTACACATTGACATTTATGAATATAGTCTTTAGCCCGAAGAAGATGTTACTTAGTTCTGCTGGAGACCTCCCATAAGCAATTTGGACTATAGAAAAATTTTAATTATAGTGTCATGCAGGCAGATACTCCTGTTTAAAGTTCCAGGTTGGCAATATAACCAAGCTCTCATATGCATTATAGACATGATTTTAGATGAAGAACTTATAAAATAAGCTTTTTCTTACTATTGAAAGCTTATTTGATGTAATTTAATTTTCTGCTCTTTGAACTTCATTAAATGATATTATTTAGAAAGAAGTTTGCAGCTAACTAGAATTTATTGTCAGGATAAATCTCAGGAAGTAAAACTTATGTAACGTGGGTCTTGTGAATTTTCCCATTGATAATGTTGTGTTTTTCTTTTCTGTAATGTTTGTTTGGTAAAAATCAATTTTATAAATTTTTAGAAAAATGGATCATAAATTAATCAAAGCATAATTGTATTTATTGATGAGACTATATTAGTTTATAGCAATCTACCATTATATTGAATATTTAAAATTAAATTTCTTTTTTTTTTTTTTTTTTCTTTTTTTTTGCGGTACGTGGGCCTCTCACTATTGTGGCCTCTCCCGTTGCGGAGCACAGGCTCAGCGGCCATGGCTCACGGGCCCAGCAGTTCCGCGGCATGTGGGATCTTCCCGGACCGGGGCACGAACCCATGTCCCCTGCATCGGCAGGCGGACTCTCAACCACTGCGCCACCAGGGAAGCCCTAAAATTAAATTTCTGATGACTCTAGGAACTAACATTTCTTGAAACAAAAGTAGAAAAATGTACTCATCTGCTTATTGATCAATCCTGCTTGAGCCAGAGGTCCTGAGGTTACAGGCAATTCTCTGGCTGTGGTTTTGCTCATCAACTGGAAGTTTAGATACCAGTAACATGCCTGCAGTTTCTCCTTTATTTTGACCTTATTATTTTTCTGACTTTAACTTCTTTGATTTAATAAGAATAAATGCAGGAGAGGGAACATGTTCTTAGGCTGATATTAGTTTATTTGTGTTCTTTCTGGTAAGAAGGAAGTAACATCCTTGAGATGATTGCAATTTGTTAATGACAGTAATACCATGTCCTAATTTATCATCATCCTTATCTCCAAGCATTTAGATGTTGAATAAGTGTATTGCTATGAAAAGTTTATCAACAGTCACAGGAATGAAACATTGAATTCGGAAACAGTGAAGACATAAGGAAGGTGCTCTGGACTGCGCTGTGTCCCTCCAAAATTCATATGTTGAAGTCCTCCAATGTGACTATACTAAGAGATAGGGCCTTTATGAGGTAAATGAGGTTAAATGAGGCCAGAAGGGTGGGGCCCTAATTCGATAGGATTGGTGGCCCTATAAGAAGAGGAAGAGAGAGTGATGTCTCTCTTTCTGTATGTGCTGAGAGGAAAGGCCATGTGAGGCCATAGTGAGGAGGTGGCCAATCATAAGCTGGGAAGAGATATCCCACCAGAAACCAAACCCTGCTGGACTTGATCTGGGACTTCCAGCCTCCACAACCATGAAAGATAAATTTCTAAGTCACCTAGTCTGTGGTATTTTATTATGGCAGCCTGAGAATACTCATACACAAGGAAAAGGAGATGAAGGAAGGAAAGAGACACAGTTTCATGTAGATTCGTACTCTAGGTAAAGACAAAATAAGAAATAAAGTGGATTCAGTTTGACATGTACAACTAATCAGGAGGTTTTTAAATGTCACCCTGTACATTGGAATACCCAGCAAGCAGAAAAAAATTTGGGGAGGGGGGAGGTAGCTTTTTTATATCATTTTCCAAGAAAATTGCAGTATAAAAGTTATGAGTGACTGCTTCACTTACCAGAGGAGATTACAAGTCACATTGGAGCAGACTGGCTTTGTTTTGGGAAGATTTATTTGAAATGCTTTTACTATGATTTGATAAAAACAAAACAAACCAAACAGATATCCAATATTCCAAGGGAGGTGTATAACAGGGGAATATTCTTTGTTTGTCATAGAATTCCTAACCATTCTTTAGTTTGCAAAAGTAGAATGCAGTTCCAGGAGTAGTGGGGGGTTTGAATAAGGGGCTATTTAGTCTTCCAGGAAGAGAAAGATTGCAGTCAAATACACTTCTCCTGAGTTATAAACCCTGGAAAAAGATTGAGAACACAATTCTTCCTCTTTTGGAAATCAAGGCTATTAGATGGATTAAAAAGGCCCTGGCTGAGCTCATCTGGCAGAAGAAAATCCCAAGTTTCCCTAAGGGTTATTGTTTATGAAGGAGAGAGAAGTGTCATAATAGAAATTGTTACCAAACCAGGTTTGTTTTACCAGGTGTGCATGAAGCCAAAATGCTGAGATGTTGATGTTTGCAACAAAGAGAGGGTTTAGAACTGGAGAGTGAGCCAAGTTGCTGAGTGGATGACAGGGTCTTGGTGCTCCGGCAAGGTGTCAAAGCCTATACCTTTGAGGTGGGAGAGCCGAGTTCAGGACATTAGTACACCAGAGACCTCCCAATTCCAGGTAATATAAAATGGTGAAAATCTCCCAGAGATCTCCATCTGAATGCCAAGACCCAGCTCCACTCAACGACCAGCAAGCTACAATGCTGGGCACCCTATACCACAGAACTAGCAAGACAGGAACACTACACCACCCACTAGCAGCAAGGCTGCTTAACATGATAATAAGGTCACAGACACCCCAAAACACACCCCAGGACATGGTCTTGCCCATGAGAAAGACAAGATCCAGCCTCATCCACCAGAACACAGGCACTAGTCCTCTCCACCAGGAAGCCTACACAACCCACTGAACCAACCATAGCCACTGGGGGCAGACACCAAAAACAACAGGATCTACAAAACTGCAGCCTGTGAAAAGGAGACCCCAAACACAGTAAGTGAAGCAAAATGAGAAGACAGAGAAACACACAGCAGATGAAGGAGCAAGGTAAATACCCACCAGACCTAACAACTGACAAGGAAATAGGCAGTCTACCTGAAAAAGAATTCAGAATAATGATAGTAAAGATGATCCAAAATCTTGGAAATACAATGGAGAAAATACAAGAAACATTTAACAAGGACCTAGATGAACTAAAGAGCAAACAAACCATGAAGAACAACACAATAAATGAAATTAAAAATTCTCTAGAAGGAATCAATAGCAGAATAACTGAGGCAGAAGAACCAATAAGAGACCTGAAAGATAAAATAGTGGAAATAACTACCACAGAGCAGAATAAATAAAAAAGAATGAAAGGAATTGAGGACAGTCTCAGAGACCTCTGGGACCACATTAAATTTGAATTACAGGGTTCCCAAAAGAAGAAGAGAAAAAGAAAGGCACTGAGAAAATATTTGAAGAGATTATACTTGAAAACTTCCTTAATATGGGAAAGGAAATAGTTAATCAAGTCGAGGAAGCACAGAGAGTCCCATACAGGATAAATCCAAGGAGAAACACACTAAGAAACATATCAATAAAAATATCAAAAATAAAATACAAAGAAAAAATATTAAAAGCAGCAAGGGAAAAACAACAAATAACATACAAGCGAATCTCTATAAGGTTAGCAGCTGATCTTTCAGCATAAACACTGCAAGCCAGAAGGGAGTGGCAGGACATATTTAAAGTGATGAAAGGGAAAAACCTACAAGCAAGATTACACAGCAAGGATTCATTCAGATTCGACGGAGAAATTAAAACCTTTACAGAAAGGCAAAACCTAAGAGAATTCAGCACCACCAAACCAGCTTTACAACAAATGATAAAGGAACTTCTCTAGGCAGGAAACATAAGAGAATGAAAAGACATAAAATAACAAACCCAAAACAATTAAGAAAATGGTAATAGGAACATACATATCGATAATTACCTTAAATGTAAATGGTTTAAATGCTCCCACCAAAAGACATAGACTGACTGAATGGACACAAAAACAAGACCCATATGTATGCTGTCTACAAGAGACCCACTTCAGACCTAGGGGCACATACAGACTGAAAGTGAGGGGATGGAAAAAGATATTCCATGCAAATGGAAATCAAAAGAAAGCTGGAGTAGCAATTCTCATATCAGGCCAAATAGACTTTAAAATAAAGACTAGTACAAGAGACAAAGAAGGATACTACATAGTGATCAAGGGATCAATCCAAGAAGAAGGTATAACAATTGTAAATAATTATGCACCCAACATAGGAGCCCCTCAATACACAGGGCAAATGCTAACAGCTGTAAAAGGGGAAATCGACAGTAACACAATCATAGTAGGGGACTTTAACACCCCACTTTCACCAATGGACAGATCATCCAAAATGAAAATAAATAAGGAAACTCAAGCTTTAAATAATACATTAAACAAGATTGAAAGAAATTTGAAATCGTATCAAGTATCTTTTTCAAACACAACACTATGAGAGTAGATATCAATTACAGGAAAAAGTCTGCAAAAAATACAAACACATGGAGGCTAAAGAATATACTACTTAATAAGCAAGAGATCACTGAAGAAATCAAAGAGGAAATTAAAAAATACCTAGAAACAAATTACAATGAAAACACAACCACCCAAAACCTATGGGATGCAGCAAAAGCAGTTCTAAGAGGGAAGTTTATAGCAATACAATCCTACCTCATGAAACAAGAAACATCTCAAATAAACAACCTAACCTTACACCTAAAGCAATTAGAGAAAGAAGAACCAAAAACCCCCAAAGTTAGCAGAAGGAAATAAATCATAAAGATCAGATCAGAAATAAATGAAAAAGAAATGAGGAAAGCAATAGCAAAGATCAATAAAACTAAAAGCCGGTTCCTTGAGAAGATAAACAAAATTGATAAACCACTAGCCAGATTCATCAGGAAAAAAAAGAGAGGAGACTCAAATCAATAGAATTAGAAATGGAAAAGGAGAAGTAACAACTGACAGTGCAGAAATACAAAGGATAATTAGAGATTCCTATAAGCAACTGTATGTCAATAAAATGGACAACCTGGAAGAAATGGACAAATACTTAGAAAAGTACAACCTTCTCAGGCTGAACCAGGAGGAAATAGAAAATATAAACTGAGCAATCACAGGCACTGAAATTGAGACTGTGATTATAAATCTTCCAGCAAACAAAAGCACAGGACCAGATGGCTTCACAGGTGAATTCTATCAAATATTTAGAGAAGAGCTAACACCTATCCTTCTTAAACTCTTCCAAAATATAGCCAAGGGAGGAACAGTCTCAAACTCATTCTACGAGGCCACCATCACCCTGATACCAAAACCAAAGATGTCACAAAGAAAGAAAACTACAAACCAATATCACTGATAAACATAGATGCAAAAATCCTCAACAATGTACTAGCAAACAAAATCCAACAACACATTAAAAGGATCATACATCATGACCAAGTGGGGTTTATCCCTGGAATGTAAGGATTCTTCAATATATGCAGATCAATCAATGTGATACACCATATTAAAAAATTGAAGAAAAATAACCATATGATCATCTCAATAGATGCAGAAAAAGTTTTTGAAAAAATACAACACCCATTTATGATAAAAACCCTCCATAGAGTAGGCATAGAGGGAACTTACCTCAACATAATAAAGGCCACATATGACAAACCCACAGCTAACATTGTTCTTAATGGTGAAAAACTGAAAGCATTTCCACTAAGACCAGGAACAAGACAAGTTTGCCCACTCTCACCACTATTATTCAACATAGTTTTGGAAGTTTTAGCCACAACAATCAGAGAAGAAAAAGAAATAAAAGGAATCCAAATCAGAAAAGAAGAAGTGAAGCTGTCACTGTTTGCAGATGACATGATACTAGAGAATCCTAAAGATGCTACCAGAAAACTACTAGAGCTAATCAATGAATTTGGTAAAGTAGCAGGATACAAAATTAATGCACAGAAATCTCTTGCATTCCTATACACTAATGATGAAATATCTGAAAGAGAAATTAAGGAAACACTCCCATTTACCATTGCAACAAAAAGAATAAAATATCTAGGAATAAACCTACCTAAGGAGACAAAAGACCTTTATGTGGAAAACTATAAGACACTGATGAAGGAAAGTGTGGGGAGAGAGGAGAGTGTCCTCTTGCGGGAAGCCAAGTGATCTAAAATGGAACTAAAATTTCTACTTCAATAGCTCCAGACTATTACTAATAGAGCTAACTAGGTTGGCCCTTGCCCTGCTGAATTGGTTTGTGTAGAAAGAGTTAGTTTGACTCCGGTGAATGGAAAAGTTTATTGGCCACAATGGATCATTTCCTAAGTCATGAGGTGACAGCTCTTCTGTTTAAGTTAAATCATATTTTCATATGCTCCTATAGTTGCCTGTTTTTCCTCAGTTGTAGCGTTCAGCAGTCCCATGATTACCTATTTAATATGTTTTCCTTCATCACCTGTGACCTCCAAGAAGGCAAAGACCTCCACACCTGCCTCACAATCCCAGTGTTTAGCACAAGAATGCAGTAAAATTGTACAGAATTTATTCAAAATACGTTTTAATTTTCTTTATAGAAATGGATGACTCAAAGTGTATGAATAAGAATAATAAATACTCCGAGTTTATTCCATTATTACATATTTATAAAAATTGGTTTAGGTCATCGATTTTAATTATGATACAGAAAATTAAGAAAAGAATTGTCCATGGAATATCTTCAGAAATGAGACTTTTATATAAATTCTTGTTATACAAGGCAAATTATCTTTCGGATGGAGATGTGTTACTATACAAAAAAAGAAGAGTTCCATTTTCAGAGGTAATTCAAGGACATATCTGCCAATAGCCTCCTGTTTTCTATTAGCATTAGGTACAGAGCACAAGCTATTAATGACACTTGTGACATTGTCCATGCCCTTCAAGGTGAAAAATCAAAGGTTTATGAGCCTTGATTGATTGTCTTATTATTTCATGTAAAGAGAAGGCAGCGAGTGATAATTAGGCTTTTAGATTCAGATTTTCAGTGTCTCACAGAGGGAAGATTATGATTCTCACTAATAATTATAAGATTTCTGTGTTGAATTATCTACACACCAACCTGCATATATGCCCATTAATACATGGTCTGTAAAACATGAGAATGTATGTAATATACTGCTTTGACTGCTTAATAGCAGCATTTCTGAAATAGGTATGATTTAGCAACAAAAGAGGTTATGTGTTTTGAGGTATAAAAAATCCTGAAGATTGTTCCAGAGAACTTTTCCTGAGGCCATCAACATTACATCAGCTTTTCACTCATGCTCATTACTTCAGCAGTGACTAAAATGAGTCAAATATGTTCCAAGAGAGTTTTAAAGTAACTATATTAATGCAATTGTCTGCTAGTTAATTAAAATTCTGAATGTTATAGTCATAGCTGCTACCGGCAATATTCATTTCATTGCTGGATTTTGTGAACACAGCATTAGGTGTGTTCTTCGTCCACTGGGTTTACAATCTGAATGTGACACAGGCAAGTCACAGAGAATGGATGGGAATCACTCAAGAGGAAGGGGATCTTAATACACCAGAAAACAGGAATGCTCAGCATTGTTCAGTGGACCCTGGAAATTTTAAGGCCACTAACGCTGGCTCCGAAGGTGGGGTTGAGAAGGGACTAGTGTGATGGAAGAAAAGGAAACAGGATAGTGAGCTCATTTATTTCGTTCATATGCATATAAAGAAGAAAGGAAAGTAAAGCTATGAGAAAAAATAAAGAACCTAATAAGAAGTCTCATTTATCTAGGTTGAAGAAAGTGAGTGGAGTTAAAACAAACAAACAAATAAACAAACAAACAAAGTAAGTGGGCCAGAGAAGAAGTGCAAATGCTCTTGGAAGCAGAAGGGCTGCTCATATTTGATCTAAAATTAAGGGAAAGATAAGTATTGTCCTTAGGATAAAAAAAAAATAATCACAGTAATGTGATCAGAGTGTGCAATTGTAGACACATGTTTGTTGCAGGTAAACAAAGGAAACCTGGAGCCAGGAGAATTGTGTCCTAGTCCCAGTCATGCCGATTTTTGGACAAATTATGAGCCTCTATTTCAGTTCAACAACTTTTTTTTGAGCATCACTATATGGCCTGCCCTCTACAGGTACCAGAAACTCAGAGGTGAATACCTGCCCTAGAGGAACTAGGAGTGCTAGAGGAGAGGCTGCCCTCTATACAAACTAAGCCTCAATTTTTCTCAGCTGCAAAATGCAGATAATATGTGTAATTCTGGTTCATATGGGTTTTCTAGAAGGTTAAATATAAAAATTTTCTTCAGTAAAAATAATGGTTTAGTAAAATTAATATTTGAGATCAGTTTGAAGTATATCATATTTGCATAGTAATTCCAATTTAGAGGTTTTGGTTTTACTGTTGGGAAAATTAACAAAGTAGTCTTGTTCAGGCTTCAGAGGCAGAAGCAAGCCTCTGACGGACCTGTGACCCTGCTTGGACTGCGCACCTGCTTGCGCACCTAACAGTTGCTGTTAGCAAGTCAAGCGGTACTTACAATAAGAAAGGGAGTGGGTCTTGGAATTTCTTGAGCTCTGGGGACCTGGCCAGACCCCCGGGATCTGGAAAATCTTGGGACTCACATGGAGAACTTAACAGCAATGTTACAGTTGAACCAGAGCTACATTTTTGCCCGCAAACTGATGATATCAGTTTGCGGCCTGGAATTATAAACGGAAGTCCCCAGAACTCCAACCTGAAGTCTCTCCCGTGGGGTGGACACACTGCCCGGGACCCTTCCCAACTGGGACTCCAGATTGCTGTTACTCGGGCCTTCCCAGCTGCTGTTTGGATCTGGAAGTAGGTGTCGGCCCAGTTCGGTTATGTATACCCCGTTAAGTTTTTTTTTAATATTCTTATTCTTTTGTATATTATTTTGTATATTGATTGTATATTAAAATTAAGTTAAATCAGCTTTTATTAAAGAATTGATTAAAGCTGTTTATTTGTGTGAGCCTAGGGGTTATTTTGCCAGAGAATCCAATGAACCTTAAAACCGAAGGCACGCTTTCAGGAAAACATTCATTTATTGAAAGCCCTGAAAGAAAAGTTTGCGAATGCTGCCCAGACATCACCTAATTTTTTCTTTTTTGACAGTTAATGCAATTTTTAAATTTAAGTATAGTTGATATACCATATTGTGTTAGTTTCATGTGTACAGCATAGTGATTCAGTATTTTTGGCAGATTGCATTCCTCTATAGTTTATTACAAGATATTGGGTATAATTCCCTGTGTGATATGGTAACTCTTTGTTGCTTATCTATCTTACATATAATAGTTTGTATCTGTTAATCCTATACCACTAATTTGTCCCTGTCCCCTCTCTCTTCCCTTTGGTAACCATAAGTTTGTTTTCTATGTCTCTCTGTTCCTGTTTTGTATATAATTTCATTTGTATTATTTTTTAGATTCCATATGTAAGGGATATCACATAGTATTTGTCTTTCTCTGTTCGACTTCACTAAGCATAATATTCTCTAGATTTAACCACATTGCTACAAATAGGAATATTTCATTCTTTTTTATGGATGAGTAATATTCATATATATATGTACACCACATCTTCTTTATCCAATCATCTGTTGATGGACACTTGGGTTGCTTCCATATCTTGGTTATTGTAAAAAGTGCTGCTATGAACATTGGGGTGCATGTATCTTCCAAATTAGTGTTTTTGTTTTTTAGGGATATATACCCAGGAGTGGGATTGCTGGATCATATGGTAACTCTATTTTTAGTTTTTTAAGGAACCTCCATACTGTCCTCCACAGTGGCTGAACAAATTTATATTCCCACCAAGAGTGTAGGAGGGTTCCTTTTTCTCCACATCCCATAAATAACATTTGTTATTATTTATAGACATTCTGATGATAGCCATTCTAATAGATGTGAGGTGATATCTTGTGGTTTTGATTTGCATTTCTCTAATAATTAGCAATATTGAGCATCTTTTCATGTTCCTATTAGCAATCTGTATGTCTTCTTTGGAAAAATATCTATTCAAATCTTCTGCCCATTTTTTGATTGGATTGTTTGTTTGTTTTTGATATTGAGTTGCATGAACTGTTTGTATATTTTGGATATTATCCTCTTGTTGGTTGCATCATTTGCAAATATTATTTTCCTATTCTGTATGTTGTCTTTTTGTTTTGTTGATGGTTTCTTTTGCTGTGCAAAAGCTTTTAAGTTTATTAGGTTCCATTTGTTTATTTTTGCTTTTATTTCTTTTGCCTTGGGAGACTGATCTAAGAAAACAATGCTACAATTTACGTCAGAGAATGTTTCCCCTGTGTTCTCATCTAGGAGTTTTATGGTGTCCTGTCTTATGTTTAAGCCATTAAGCCATTTTGAGTTTTTATTTGTGTATGGTGTGAGGGAGTGTTCTAACGTCATTGATTTAAATGTGGCTGTCCAGCTTTCCCAACTCCACTTGCTAAAGAGACTGTCTTTTTTCCATTGTATATTCTTGCCTCCTATATCATAGACTAATCGACCACAGGTGCATGGGTTTATTTCTGGGGTCTCCATTGTGTTCCATTGATCTATGAGACATCACATAATCTTAATTGCCATAAATATTCCATGAGGAGAGGTCAATTTTCTATGTGAGTGTGGGAGGGGGTACTAGCTGTGAAGGGACTGAGATTTGGGAATATCTGTTGGTAGAATCAGGTAAGATCCCTGTTGTCCAGGCATCTCTTTGCAACTACTACAGAGGTTCAAAAGTGTTTCCTAGGAAAAGGGTTTGAACTGTGTCTGAAAATGAGTTTCAAGTATGTGTATATATGTGTGTGTGTGTGTGTGTGTGTGTGTGTGTGTATATATATATATATATATATATATATATATATATATATATATATGACACCATCTGGAGAGTTGAGAGTGTTGGGATGGAGAGAGAAGTATTTAAATTCCAAGAGGTACCTTAAGAGAGAAGTCATCCTAAGGAAAGATAGACTCAGGTACTAATACTCCACATAAATAAGACCTGAGTATTGATGGACAACCCTGGTGCCATATGTAGGCCATTACCTAAAGCCATTCTTGTGCAGAGGTGTCTGCTGGAAGGAAACGTCTAGGTGTAATTCTGCGGTCCCTCAGAGTCATGCTGTGGGACTCCTTTTGTATCAATAGATGTAATGGAGGAGAGGAAAATCTTCAGCTTTTTATTTTCAACTAACTTCTAAGAAGTCCCAGAGCCACCAGCCTGGAAAGATTCATGATGGCAGCCTAAGAAGCCATATTGCAGCAGGTGCTTTTGGCTCAGAGCTGAACATTGATCAAAGATGGCAGCACAGGCAAGCGGCAGCCTAGAATGGAGCACTGATGGGAGGGTGGTAGCCTATCAGAGCAAAGCATTGATCAACAGTAATGAGAAGTGAACCCTGATCCAGAATAAATTGAAGAGACATGTGAGACACCCCTCAGCAGTTTCCCAGCATGCCAGAGTTGAAGAGAAGCTGAAAGGGTGACAAACATGACAGTCAGATAAGATATTGATACTAAAACTCTTGCAATATCTTTGGTATCCACAGTGTAGTGAGACAGGAAGATACTCATGTTATTTTTAGTGAGCTGAGCCAATTATAAATCTCACCCTGAAATTATTTCTTTAATGAGCTGCCAAATGAGTGGAGACGAGACCAGGAGGAGTAATAGCTGGGGAACCTTTAAGTCTTTTGTTTCTATTGACTAAATAGAAGAACTGTAAGGAATATTCCTATAGGAATATCTGGCTTAGAAATAGCAAATGCTCCTTTTAATTGGTTGGGAGATATCACCCTAAACTGATCTAAGTTCACATTGCTTGTCTCCACATATCAACTGGAAATTTATTTAAAAAAGAAGTACTATTACTTCTCTCAGAGAGACCCTTAGAAAAGTATTCCAGACTACTTCATTTCTTATCTTTTTTATTAAACACACACACACACACACACATACACACAAACACACATGAAAGAAATCTGTAAGCAATGAATTGACCGCAGTCTTCTTATTTGGGGCTTGGGGGAGGTGGCAGATGTTCAAACTGGAAGAGAATCAAGCAGCATGAATCTGAGGAAAGAGGGAGGACAAATGAGCACTGTTCACAAAGCATGGAAACAAATTAGCAAATTAACTAGCAAATTTGCAGTTTCTACCCAAGAGAAAAGGTCTTTGGCTACTAACACATGAGCAGGCTAAAGAGCTTCTGGAGACACAGATGTGAATAAGAACTCCAAAGATGGTCGAGTTTTACCAGTAAACAATCTAATATGTGAACATGATTAATTAGTTTCCACTGATGGGGTGGGTGTTTGGCTTTGTGGTAAACACCAAGTGTTTCAGGATAAAAAACAATATATCCTTTTAATAAGGGTCTATCTAGGAAGAGAAAGGCAAAGAAGGTTTGATGGGGGCTGGGAATAATGCTTAAGGGGTTCTGTTAATATTGGCCAAGGCTGTAGTTGTACTTACTTTGCTATCCTTTATGTGCCATAATGTCCTTATAATTAATAATTTAAGATGGTTAAGATTATTCTAATTATAATAATACAGAAGCAAATGATATCCCCAGATGTCAACAGAAAAAAATAGAAGTTGAGTCTCTGTCATTTCAACTACTTTTCCAAACTCCATTTCTTATAGAAACCAATTTAATAAGATTCAGTGTACTTTCTTTTTAAATTTATGTACAGAAAACTTCACATTTTGGGGTGTACAGTTCTAAGATTTTTGACAAGTGTATAAAGTCTTGTGAGTACCACAGAAATCAAGATATAGAACAGACAGCCCCACACACACCAACACCCAGTCCTGCTGTGTGTTTATAGTCACCCCTCTCTCCACACTTAATCTCTGGCCACCACTGATCTGCTTTTTATTCCTATAGTTTTGCCTTTTCCAGAATGTCATATAAATACAATCATTTACATATATATATATACACACACACATATATATATATATATATATATATATATATATATATATATATATATATATATATTTGCTGGTATCTTCAGAATCTCAAGGAAATATATGTGCTTTTTAAAAAAGGAAAAAGATGGGGGAAGGATAAATTAGGAGTTTGGGATTAAAATATTCACACTACTATATATAAAATAGATAACCAACAAGGACCTACTGTATAGCACAGTGAACTATATATCTTGTAATAACCTATAATGGAAGAGAATATAAAAAATATATATGTGTATATATCTATCTATCTATAACTGAATCACTTTGTTGTACAACTGAAACTTAACACAACATTGTAAATCAACTATATTTCAGGGGACTTCCCTGGTGGTCCAGTGGTAAAGAATCTGCCTTCCAATGCAGGGGACGCAGGTTCAATCTCTGGTCAGGGAAGAAAGATCCCACATGTGGTGGGGCAACTAAGCCCGCATGCTACAACTACAGAGCCCACGCACTCTGGAGCCTGTGCACCACAACTACAGATCCCATGCACCCTGGAGCCTGTGTGCCACAACTAGAGAAGAGAAAATCTGCATGACACAACTAGAGAGAAGCCCGTGCACCGCAACAGAAGAGTCTACATGCCTCAAGAAAGATCCTGTGTGCTGCAGCTAAAGACCCGATGCAGCCAACTCCCCCACAAAAAAACTATATTTCAATAAAAATTTAAAAAATAAAAAGGAAAAAATAAACTGAAGATGTCATGATTGCCAAGTGTATTAGAATAGTTATATTGCCATTTAATTATTTTAAAAAATAAATATATGAGGGTTATCAGTTACGATTCCTAGACTGTGAATCTCCTCTTGGCCCCTGAAAGATAAGACAAACTCATGTACATTGAATGAAAATAAAGGAATCTTGCCTCTAAAAGGATATTGAGATGAGGTGCTTTTGAGACAAGAAGAGATGGTTACTCTGTGAAGGGCAAGATTCATTTCCTGCTGGCTTGAGCTGATCATAGAGACAGCACTTGACGAATGAACAGTCTTTGAAACCTTCAAACGTGTTTATGATGGTGAATTTTTGGATGAAATTGCCACTTGACTGACCCCTCTGATCAAATCTGCTGGCATGGCTTTCTTGATGTGTTTCCAGGATGTGCAGACCTTTGCCCATATGGTCTCAATGAAGCTTTGGATCCCCTGGGTGGAGGGAAGCCCTTCATTAGTCAGGGGCACACGGGGAGCTGCACTGCCTTGGAAAACTTTGAAACAAGTTTGGTTATAAGTCTCAGTTTTTCTTTAACTGCTGGCTAACTCTAACTCTAACCCTAACCCTAACCCTCTTTCTTTACACTGAATAGCTCTTTCCTATTTGCTGCCAAGCCCCCTGCTTTGCTGAGGGATCAAAAATTTTCACATCAAGGGAAAGTGATAGTCTTGAAGTGGTCCTCAGGGCCTCATGTGAGTTCACCGAACTTGACTCCCCTTGCTCAAAATAGCAGACCTGCTACATTTATTTGGTAAGTGGTTTTGGATAATGAGGATATCAATTTTTAACATTTTCTTTTTTTTTTTTTTTTTTTAAACATGTCCAGTTTTTGTCCTTCGAAAGCACTGCAAAGTAACCTTTCCATTTAACCACAGCTAAGTAGGCTCTCTGGGTCAAAAGGCATATCTTGAGGGGTAAAACTTCCTGCTATATTGTAGGTATTTCTAAGACCTGGAAATATTTTACTAAATTCTGTTAAAAAATGTTTCTGAGTACATTACTATTAAGGGATTGCAAGTGCATATAAATTATTTAAATACATGGAGTAACACAATATCTTGAAATATTAATGTTGGTATTTTACTTTTCCCCACTTATTTATGCATGACCTTTCTTCCACATTAAGCCCAGACATAAGATTGTTTTCCTGGGACTAAAAGATTAATAGTTTGCCCATCCTTATTATTTTTTAAAAAATTATCCAAGTCACACTCTTGATAATCATCAGGAAGAAAGACGTGAAGTAAACAAGGCCCAGATGGTATGAATTAACAATAGATTTGGAATGAAATGGAAGAACAAATTGCTCTACCCACACTGTCCTCCCATCCCTTGAGACCAGAAGCAGGGTTTCTAGAAAGAAGTAGGAGTTATGGAGGAGGGGCAGGAGTTAGGAAGTTCCCTTACAGAAGATTGGAGGGAGGGGAGAGGAGAGAATGGGGGCTGGCTGGACCCCATACGTGGAGCTGGTGCAGGAGACTACTGAGGGCTACAGGTGCTGAGCGAGGCTGGGATACTTCAGAGGGGCCCAGCTTGTTGCTTTGGGGAAGCTGTCACGTAACTCTCCACTGTCAGAGACTTTGATGATCCCAGTTGATCCCAGAGATTGTGGACTGTCTCAGCAGTACAGTCTCCCTACAACAGAATGGTCATCTTCAATCATCAAAAGGGATGGAAATGTGTAAGAGAAAGCCCCAACCCTGGAGCTTGCATAAGACTGGCTAGCAGTGAAACCAAGTAAGAATGAAAGATAATGATTCAGTTACTGAAGACTGGGAAGCTAATTAGAGGAGCCATATGAGATAGGCTGAGTGTGGTCATCACTAAGGCAGCAAAAATTCAAAATTTATCTCCAGTGAGTCCTGCTGCCCTAATTCCTGTTTATATTCTTCCCTGGAGCCTACATTGGATTCACAGCTAGCTACCACCTAACCCCCAACAAAGTTGTCAACTGACAAATTTTGGGTAAAGATTTGCATTTTTAAAAGTGGCAAGTCAAAGATCAAAAACTAAAAGGGGGGGCTTCCCTGGTGGCGCAGTGGTTGAGAGTCCGCCTGCTGATGCAGGGGACACGGGTTCATGCCCCGGTCTGGGAAGATCCCACATGCCGTGGAGTGGCTAGGCCCGTGAGCCATGGCCGCTGAGCCTGTGCGTCCGGAGCCTGTGCTCTGCAGTGGGAGAGGCCACAACTGTGAGAGGCCCACGTACCGCAAAAACAAAACAAAACAAAACAAAACAAAACAAAAAACTAAAAGGTCTGTTTCATGGTGGAATTAAAAGTTTTAGGAGGTTGTATAGGGAAACTTGATTGAGTAATAAAAAGGAATGAGCTATTGATACATGAAACAGTATGCGTGAATCAAAAAAATTACGCTGAGTGAAAGGAGTTAGACCGAAAGACTATATATCATAAGATACGATGTATCTAAAACTTTAGAAAATGCAAAGTAAATTTGAGGGGGTGGGAAGGGACAGGAGGGAGAGATTACAAAGGGGTGCAAGGACACTTTTGGGGGTGATGGATATGTTTGGTATCTTGATTTTGATGATGGTTTCACGGTTGTACACATATGCCAAAACATATCAAAGTGTACATTTTAGATACGTACAGTTTACTGTATATAAACTATACTTCAATAAAGCCACTACAAAAGAAACAAATGGGGCTTCCCTGGTGGCACAGTGGTTGAGAGTCCACCTGCCGATGCAGGGGACACGGGTTTGTGCCCCGGTCCGGGAAGATCCCACATGCCACGGAGCGGCTGGGCCTGTGAGCCATGGCCGCTGAGCCTGCGCGTCCGGAGCCTGTGCTCCGCAACGGGAGAGGCCACAACAGTGAGAGGCCTGCGTACTGCAAAAAGAAAGAAAGAAAGAAAGAAAAGAAACAAATGAACAAAACATGATGGAGTAAGGAGCCTTGAACCAGAGCAGACAGCCTCCTACTCGACCTACGTATAAAGTTTCTAACTGAAAACTGCCTCTTGGTAGGTGTTAAGCCAAAGACACAAGCAAGCCAAAGAGCAGGAGGAGGAAGAATGTATTACTTGCAGCAAGTAAGGAGAATACCAGGGATCTTTCCCAAAGCAGTGTCTCATGAAGGGGCTTGGGCTGTTGACAGAGTCCAAGCTTTAGTTGATTGAAGTCATGAGGGTCAGAAAAGGTCAACATAATCATCCCTTAGGTTTTAGTTGATCTGGTGTTTGAGAGCTCCAGGCTAATCTTTACTATTGAAACAGAACTCGACAACTGATATATTATCTTTGCTATCTCTTTCCTGATAACAGTCATTTGCTTCTGCATTTTTTTGTTCCCTTACAATCATTAATTACTGAGACCTCTTTAAGGATGGGCATTGTGGCCAGGCTTAGATCACAAAATGACTTAGGCCAAAAATGGCTTCTCTTATGTCAAGAAAGCCATGCTTGGTTCTCTTTCTCCAGGGACTTCCCTACCCTACCTGCTTACAAAGTCACCTTTGAGAACAGTTATAACCTTTCCTTGGAGGATACAGAGCTACAGGGCAAGAGGTAAAGTGACTCACAGAAGACCACACGGTTTGAGCTGCCTCTTCTTTTGTGTCACCCATAAAGCCACAGTGCCGGGAAGTGCTCAGGGGTGAAGGGTCTCCTATCCCCATAGAAGTATCACCTAACTTTAGTTAAGTAGCCAGTAGTGTTTCTGGCTGAAAGTGTCATGGGAAAACATACACTGTCATTTAAATTAGGGTGTTGGACTTGGTGTTAGACTGTAGCTAAATTAGTAAGTCCTTGTGACTTGTCATTCACTTTCCTTCTCTTTGTACTATTTGTCTGAGTTGCTTAATAAGCATTCCTAATTTAGCCTTGAGGAGAAAAGAGAGTTTCCTAACCATCCTTTTTTTGTGTATTTAGGACCTTGTTTAAAGATGCTGAGTTCCCTCACAGATAGGGAACCTTCTTTTAAGGTGTTTGGAGTTGTGGTGATACCATTTAGTTTTAACATGTTTGGATTTCAAAGCCCTTTAACCACACCGGCCCCCCTGGCTTCTCACACTCCCGTCTTCCTCCCCCAGCACCTCTAGAAATGGAGCTGGTTCCTGTGATGAAGGTCAGAGCTGGTCGGAACTGGTCCAGGAGGGGACCTTAGGCTGTCAGGCCTCTGCCCAGAACACTTCCGTGGAGCCAGCTTTCCTGGAGGATTCTGTTAGGTGTCCTCCACCATCACCCCCAAACTTTTCCCCAGCGCCTCACAGGTACTAGACTTCATCTTATTTATAAGGAAATCCCCATCTCAATTACTCAATATTTCAATATTTCCCCCCACAAATGAACATTTTCTCATGCCATGTGTAAATTGTAAAATTGGGCTGCTCAGAACATTTTTCATTAGTGATTTCTCGAATAAATATCCAGTGGTTAAACATTCTGTTGTCTCTAAGGCATTCATTATTGAGTTCCTGAACTGAAATCACACTGAATATCAGCCTCTTCCTAACAATGAGTTTAAAAGGTATAGTCTGTGCAAAGAGTATGTAATGGAAATAGGACGTAAATGATTAAAATAAACCCCTATAGTCTTTCCTTCCCAGAAAAGTAATGAGTTGTTTTTCTGCTCATTTTTATATCTTTCAAAAAAGGAAAAATACAACATGAAAAGTCAAACTTCATCAGCATCTGAGATACCCCTGTGGACTTAAAGCCCTAAGCAATCTCTTCTTCCCTCCCAGAAAATTAAATTAATCCACGCCTGAAAGCATAGCACTGTTTCCTTTGCTTATTTTTGTCCCAGAGCACGTCTAATCTCTCCCTGACTGTCTCTACTCTAATCCTGCTTGTGGATGTTAATTCCCTGAGGTCAGGCAAGGATACAGTGCAGAAATTAATTTAGAGTGTCCTGAGATAAAGCAACTACCTAAGTTCTTAATGCATTTTAAATATATTTTGAAGTATCTCCTCACCTTTGTTGATTTTTTTTGTGTGTGTGCGATAAATCTCTTCTGGGAAGAGAGCAAAACAAACCCTCAAGAAATCAATGAATCACTGCCCAGAAGCCAAAGAGTACCAGGGCTTGGGGTCAGGGTGGGGGCATCTCCAAGTGGAGGGCACAGTGGCTTGTCTAGGCTCTGCCATGGGAGAGAGGATGGGTGCTGGTTAGGATTATGAAATCTTGCTCCTGAAATGGGAGAAGGGGCAATATCTTGGTTTTGTTTGAAGGCAGCTATTTAAGGTATCTTTGCTGTAGCTTCTGGGGGGAGGGGGGGTAAAGAGGAGGGTTAGATCTGAGAGTGAAGGGGGCAGATGGGATAGGAGATGATTTAGCTGACACATTCTATGATGCCGGTCATCATGGAGTCCCTCAAATCCTTTTTCTCCCCCTTTTCATTGAGATCTGTAAGATTGCTGGTTTGATATTCTTAGAGAAAATAGATCATTTTTCACCCACTCAGGGATGCAAAGTTACGCTTACTATTTATAGTAAATATATATTTCATAGATAAAGCAAATATCCTCTCTGTGTCATCTGCCAAATGAAACAATCTTCTGGCTGATCAATCAGCTGAACAGATTGCCTTTTATAGGGCTGATGACCAACCAGTTCACTGTAATATTCCCAAAGCATAATGAACCCCACACCTCACCACCAATATCCAAAAGCAGTTCTAAAACTAGCACAGTTGTACATTTGGTAACAAGGTCTATAGGCCCTTGCAAAACAGTTGCTTTACTGAGTATCCTAAATAGTAGTAAAAAAAGTCATTTGAGAGTCAAAACAACACAGAAGGCATTTATTAAACAATGTATTATTAAAAAAAACAAGCACAAAAGAAGAAAACATATAGTTTCTTATTGTTCATGAGAATTATCTAACAAAATTTAATTTAGATTTTAGTAGACTTTACAAGTAAAATGTTGCTGTATGGAAAATTTTCTATATTAACTTCAAACATGGGCAAAATTGTTAAATAAATGAAGGTGGATTATAGAGTTTTCTTAACTCCACTTTTGATAATGAACTTTAAAAAATTTTGGACACATTTGATTCCCATGACTTCTTCTCAGTTTTTTATAAATAGACTTTCCCTAACATATATGGCAAAATAATTTGCCCAGGAAGTTTTGTGGTATTGGACTTAGGAAAGTAGAAAATTTTTTTAAGATCCAGAGGAATAAGTTGTGAAACTTCAGGAATGGTGACAGAATGTGGGAAAGCTACTGTGGGACCAAGTGCCATCCCACAGATAGTCACATAGGCACAGAATAAGTGGACATGCTGATCCCAATTTGATTGTCTTTTTATATATTGTGCAAGAAAGAAAACAGAAGACAGTGACAAGATTATCTAGTCACTCTTTAGGGAGGGAAGCCTGAACTAATAGCCAGGAATGGTGTATAAATATGAAAAGGAGACTTGAAATTCAGACATCTCTCGAAACTAAGAAGACGGACACCACTTTCAGAACTGGACTACATTTTGAATGGAAACTTGACCAATTAGCTTAGAGTTCAGCCTCTTGTCTATCCAGGTCCCATAGTCAGCTCTTAATTGCTAATGTAATCATGGGTTTGTCAATAATCAACATGGGGGCCTAATTTTTCATATTTGAAAATGTGGATGTTGTGCAAGTTGATCTCTAAGTCTTTTTTCAGATCCCACCTATCAGTTTCAAGAACATGAGATGTCAGAACAAGTAGTGTGCTAGAGCTGACTGTAGGACTATGGAGAGCCAAGAGTGCTCATCTTTCCACCTCCACACTCAGTGAAATCACACTGGTAACTTGACATCCTCCAGGGTGGGAGTATTTACACCGCAGAAATTGGTAGACTCTACAAATCAGTGCCCCACCCCCACTCCCACCCTGGGGGGATTGTTTTATATTTACCAGCCTTCATTAAAGAAGTTAATATTAAATATGTAAAGTGTTTAGGACAGTGCTGGTACATTGTAACTTCTCTATAAGAGTTAACAATTTTTGAAATACATTTTCATGAGAAATTATTACTTTCAAGAATTAAAATGTAAAAAAAAAATGTTCTCTGTTCATTTATTCTCTCACTGAAGGATAAAACTAAATGTAAATTCTATTATCAGGGTGTGTGTTTGTGTGTGTGTGTGTGTGTGTGTGTGTATTTTGACAACACAGCCAATTTATTTTTCTTAAATCTAATTCAGGCTACAGATGTCCATGATATCAAAAGAAATAAGATTTTAAAAATGTAAATGAGAGGATTTAATTTTGGATCTAAATAATGCCTAGAAGCAAACAAATAAACTGAATATTTTCATGGAATTGGCAAAATTTACAGGTTGCTGTGGATTAGCTGATGCTCCAGCTTCTCTCTGATGTCTGACTTTACTACGGTCCATTTGTTACCGAGACCAAGCTTGTACTGATTGCCACATGACAGGCCAACAAATCAAGGGATGAAGTGTTGGGGCAATGAATAGTGACTTTATTTGGAAAGCCAGCAGACTGAGAAGATGGCAGACTGGTGTCCCAAAGAACCATCTTACTCAAGCTAGAATTCAGCCTTCTTTTATACAAAAAGAGGAGGGGGTATGGTTGGTTATTATAAACTTTTTGCTGCTCTCCAGACCATGGAGTGGATGTGATGTGACAGTCCTTTGTTCTTACAGCTGTCCAAGTATGTCTGGTCATGATGTTCCTGTAAACCTCCAACAAGATAAATGTTATTCTCTGTTCTGCAACTCTTTATCTCTATATTAATGGAAAAATGTTATACCTTTAAAGGTCAAGCTTGGGAGGCAGAGCCTTGAGAAAGAGCTATCATGTATATTTCAGGCTATAGGCAACATTCTTTTGCAAAGGTGCAGAGCCAGTATAACTAAGCACAGGCAACAGAGCGCAAAGGTTGGAGCTAAAGGAATAGATCCAATACGGAGTCAGGTTTGTTTTTCTCTGTTACACATACTCTCTTCTTTGAAGTCCTATAGTACCTCAGGTTTGCACGACCAAATCTAACACTGAGCTATATCCTGTTTTGTATTACTTTCTAATATTTTAATGTATGACATGTTTCTCCAACTAGATAGCACTTCTCAGAGTGAGTGCAGCAACCACATTTGCTCCCTTTCTGTCTCCATTATCTAGCCTATATAGACACCTTGCAGTCAAGGCTGTCTATCAATTAATTGAGCAAAGTCTAGGAGTGAGGATGGTGAAGGGGGATGATTTTTCATCCCAAACCTGACCCCCAAATTTACTCAGATTCTCTCCTTCTGTTCCAATACCACTCATGTTTATTTTCTGCCTCTTGTTTGGACTTTGACTTATGTTCTCTCTCTCTTCCACTAGGTTGTCTAGTCACTGAGGATGAGGACAGTACTATACACCTGTTTATAATTCTAATTCCTTATACCAAATATAGTTTTAGTTCTTCAGTGCAAATAATAGAAACTAATTTTGTTTAACTTCAACTCGAATTACATTTATTTGAAAATATAAGTTAAGAGCTTGAAAGCTTGAAGGGAGAGATAAAGATCCAAGCCCAGAACACATAGTCAGGTCCAGTAGATCTCTGCAGCAGGAAGCATTTGAGAATCCTCCATCGACACAACCACTGCAATCAATCAACTCCATCTGATTTTCTATGCTTAGATCACTCTGCTGACAATTAAAAAATGTCTGCATAGAATGATCAGACTAGTTTAGGCTGCATGTTCACCCTTGACTATGCCTGGACAGTGAGAAGAAGCGCCTGACAGCCCTTGTCAATTCTTTAATTTTTTTAGATGGAGGGAAGTCTCTGGATTTCCTGCCCCAGCGAGACTATGTGCATCTCTTAAGAAAGGACCATGAATGCTGTGTGGCTTCCAATTGACAACTGCCCATTTGAGGATCTGGTAAATATTTAATGCTTTGTTGATGATGATTGGGCAGAAATGGGGTTTAAGACTTATTTTACAAACTTATGTAGTAGGAAATTGTATCTTTTCATAAACTTCAATAATAATTTTTATTCCTTTCTACAATACATTCTTATAAAGAAACACATAAAAATGCTTATCCAAAATTACAGAATGGGAAGATAAAAAATATTTTCAACAGAATCCTATTTTAACCTAAAATAACTATTATAAGCCTCTTACAAATCAGTCATTTCTGTATCCAAACTAGGCATGGCTGTACCAAAAGCACAAAGACAATCAGCCTGTTTTCTGGAACAACAAGCCTCATTCACGTTGTTTTCTGTGTTTACTACTGAGATTATGTTCTTAAAAATACCCGAGGTTGTAGGGACTGTCAAAAAACCCTGGGCTAACTGAATCCACTGTGAACAGTTCCAGGGGACTCTAGGTCACATGGCTTCCATAATACCTGCAGTCCTCCTCTCTGCATTGTGCAAGGCCTTTGAGTCCAAAGGAAATTTACAGAGTGATAGGAGGACAATCCTGGAAGAACTGGGCTATGATGGGATGATTGGCTTGTGGCATTCATGCACTTATTCATTCCTTTCTTCATCCATCCACTAAACATTTATTTAGTATCTAGTGTTTCCCCAGGCACTGTTCTAGTAGGCACTAGGAATAGATTAGGACTAATATTTAACCAGCACAAAACTCCGGCCACATTGGTGGTTTATAGTCAGCATCTGTTCTGATTGGTCAAAGCTTCTCCCATACTGGTTGTGAAATACATTGAGCAGCATCCCTGGATATGACGATGGGTAAGATATAGCTCTTGCTCTCAGGAAGCTTATAGTTTGGTAGAAGGGACAGACACATAAGTAAATGAAGGCAATATAGTAGAGTGAGAGCATTCTTGGCCTGATAATTTATTTTTTAGTTTGGTCTGCTTCAGGCTTCTGGATTTTCTTTACATCTTTCATTTTCATTGTAAAAACTATATCCATCCAGAAACAAAGTAAAAGTATACTATTATAACAGTAGAGACATTGCTGCAACTCTCTGATCTCTTCCAAGGCAAAGCCTCTCACTCTAATAATTCTTGGAAATGATTTATTTTCCCAGAGCTTGTAAATTCATACAAGCATAACTAATTGTGTAATGAGAGACCAAGGCAGAAAATACCAAATGGGCAGCTATATTCCATCTCTTTCCCAGTTATTGATTATGGTAGATTTCCCCGAAACCCTAAAAAGCCAGTATCTACTGAGAAGCTACTAAGTGACAGGCAATAGATGTGGAGGCTAGAAATACAAATATTTAACAGACGTGGTCCCTTCAAGAAACTGAAAATAACTTAGTATGATTAAATGTAGAGTATGTGCGTTGTGAAATCCGAGTCCCAGAGAAGTTAAATAATTTTCCCAGGTTTGCTGACTCCTTTACTTCTTCAATTAATCATAATGAATTTTTAGAGTGTTATGAGTAAAACATAGTCAAGACATACCAGTGTCTTTATTTTTTCCTGCATTTAATTTTGTTGGAACCCCTGCCACTCTGGATTATTTTGGTGGCAGGGAGGGGGAGGGGATGAATTAAATGCTACCCCATGCAAACCAGTCTCTTTCAGTGTGACCTTAGTTCGGTCAACAAATGAATGAAGAGGAAGAAAAGGGCTACAGCATCTTTTTAGCTGATCTGTTAGAATGAGATGGTCATTAGGATTTTGGCTTCTTTCACTTTTCACCTGAAGCCAATGCCATCCTACCAGCACACATGTATCCTATTGTTAATTTTGTCCATGCTTATTTTACAGGTAACTGGAGCCCATGGCCCATTGGGGGGTGCTTCATGTTTGTGTGATGTACACTTTTAAAGAGCTGCTGGTAGCTATAACACTTAGCTGTCCCAGTAGCAACATGACAATGTTAAATTCTAAGTGGCAGTGTCTGCATAGGAGTTTGGAAAGTGCAGACTGTGCATCTCATATACTCATGTGAAAAGCTTCTCTGCGAACACCATACTTCCAGTCTTTGTCGCGGAGCAC
The DNA here is from genome assembly GCF_964341445.2 of Mesoplodon mirus. Taxonomy (NCBI): domain Eukaryota; kingdom Metazoa; phylum Chordata; class Mammalia; order Artiodactyla; family Ziphiidae; genus Mesoplodon; species Mesoplodon mirus. The sequence continues at coordinate 50,286,253 of NC_138992.1, forward strand.
AGGATCTGGACGTGCAGGCCCAGTGGCCATGGACCACGGGCCCAGCTGCTCCACGGCATGCAGGATCCTCCCAGACCAGGGCACGAACCCACATCCCGTGCATCGGCAGGCTGACTCTCAACCACTGCACCACCAGGGAAACCCCTTCCAGTCTTTTAAAGAAGAAACAGCCTCTATCTTTAGCAGGTCTGTTGGTCAGAGGTAATGTTCGCAAATAAAATTCAAGTTAATATGTTAAATTTCAAATCCCACTGAAAATAGTTACTTCAGGATGCCTTCTTCTGTTTCATATCTCAGCCTTAATGTGAAATGGGTATCTTCACTCCTACTGATGAAAACAGTTGGCAAGTCTCCTTGCTTTAAACGTACAGAGCCTTCTTTGCTTGCTATGAAAAAATAATGAGGATGATTGAAAGCACTCATTGTAGCTAATGTTATTCAAACTCTACTTTCTCTTATAATATGGCAACTGATACTTAGTAAAATAAACAGAAATATTAGTAAGTAAAAAATTTCTATTTTAAGTAAAGGTGACCAAAAAGCTTTTTAAAATTTTTTTATTTATTTTTATTAATTAATTAATTAATTAATTAATTGTGCTGTGTTGGGTCTTCGTTTCTGTGTGAGGGCTTTCTCTAGTTGCGGCAAGTGGGGGCCACTCCTCATCACGGTGTGCAGGCCTCTCACTATCGTGGCCTCTCTTGTTGCAGAGCACAGGCTCCAGATGCGCAGGCTCAGTAATTGTGGCTCACGGGGCTAGTTGCTCCACAGCATGTGGGATCTTCCCAGACCAGGGCTCGAACCCATGTCTCCTGCATTGGCAGGCAGTTTCTCAACCACTGCGCCACCAGGGAAGCCCCAAAAAGCTTTTAAAGTCTTTTAAAATGACCTCAATGCCTGTTACTGGAAACTTTTCGGTCCTGTCTGTTGGTTTAATGTTTTCCACTCCCTAGAACATTAGAGAGGAACAAGAAGGAGGGAAGGGAGGAGAAGGTGGGGTAGCAGAGCAGGGGGTTACAGCATCTATTCTACAGCGAGGATTTCTTTGTCCAAATTCCAGCTCAGCCCCCTTTGAGCTGTGTGATCCTTGAAAAGTTCCTCAATTTTTCTGTGCTCTCTTACATAAAATTGATATAATAATAATAGTAATAGTAATAATAATTTCACAGTGTTTTATGAATAAGTAAATTAATATTTGCCAAGCACTAAGGCAGTGCCTGGCATACAGTAAATAGTAAATAGGTGTTTGTTAAATAGAGTTGTAGTGGTTACAGTAATAACAGCTAACATTTGCTGATCCCGGAACTGTGCCAAGCACTGTACTTAACATTTTTGTGTAGGTTTGCTCCTTTAGCCCTCAAAAAACCCCTATGAAGTTGGTATCATCATTATCCCCAGTTTATAGATGTGGGAACCGAGGCTTAAGGTGATCAGGTAACTTGTTTCAGGTCACAGAGATGTGAGAGAATGAGCAGCTATTTGGAATCTATGCGGCTGGAATCTAAAGAGCCTGCACCTTCACTTAGCTTAAAGTTTAGAATAAAGTATATAAAATAAAAAGTAAACCAGTAGTAAACATTTTTATGGGTATAGGAAGCAATTGGAAAAAAGAAACCCACGATGGTTCAAACATCCCTCATCTCCACCAAGAATTCACTTAATACCTAATTTGTGTAGCCTGTCTCTGCCTTTGCTTCCTGCATTCCTTTCTTCATCTTAGTGAAGAGAAGTAAGATGGTGGAGCTTTCAACACACTTTACATCTTTGGGGGGAAAGTGGCATTTCTGAAGGGGAATGCTTCAGGAGTGATGGCATTTAGATGGCATTCTTGTAAATTTTATATAACAGATTTGTAAATTCTATATAACAAATTTTATATAACAGATTTTATATAACACATATAACTTATGTGTCTGTCCCTTCTACCAAAGTATAAGCTTCCTGAGAGCAAGAACTATATCTTACTCATCTTCGTATCCAGGGATGCTGCTCAATTTATTTCACAACCAGTATGGGAGAAGCTTTGACCAATCAGAACAGATACTGAATATGAAAAAAGAAAAACTTCAACAGTAAACAGGACAGAAATCTAAAGTGCTGCTGTGTCAGTTAAGGATGTGTTCATCTCCTCAACTCTGTCATCGAAGACCCAGGCTCACATTTTCTTCTTTTCATTTCACTATTCTTAGCATGTTAGTGTGACTTTCCATGGTCTCAAGATGTCTACTCCTGTGGAAGCCCACATTTTCCTTCAAGGTGGGAAGCGAAGCAAAGAGTAAAAAGCTTACCAGAAGCCCCCAAATGTCCTCTTATGTCATCATGACTTTGTTGGTTGGAAACTTGTCACATGACTAGCCTAGCTGTGAAGAAGTCTACCAGAGTGACCTCTTCCAGCCTCTAGAGTGAAGGTGGGTAGAGGGAAGGGGAGCAGGTTAGCCAGCCACCTGGGTCTATCACAGCTACTCAAAATGCAGTTGAGTTTTTAGTAAAGATGGGAAAACTTTCACTTAGATACTTAGACTAACATGAATTAATTGTGTGTGTGTGTGTGTGTGTGTGTGTGTGTGTGTGTGTGTGTGAAAGAGAGAGAGAGAGAAAGAGAGAGAGGGAGAGAGGAAGAACAAATTGGCAACACAGGGTGGTCAATTACATCTTCTCTGTTAAAACAAAACTTAAAATAAAAAGCATAAATTTAACCCATCTATAGTGTATAAGAAACTGACACATCATTTTAACTAATTTTAAAGAAATTTGAGACCTATATAAAAATTGTCTTCCTTTTTTTAAAAAAATTATTTATTTTTGGCTGTGTTGGGTCTTCGTTGCTGCACGCGGGCTTTCTCTAGTTGTGGTGAGCAGGGTCTACTCTTCGTTGTGGTGCGCGGGCTTCTCATTGCAGTGGATTCTCTTGTGGAGCACAGGCCCTAGGTGCGCGGGCTTCAGTAGTTGTGGCACATGGGCTCAGTAGTTGTGGCTCTCAGGCTCTAGAGCACAGGCTCTATAGTTGTGGCGCACAGGCTTAGTTGCTCCGCTGCATGTGGGATCTTCCGGGACCAGGGATCGAACCTGTGTCCCCTGCATTGTCAGGCAGATTCTTAACCACTGTGCCAACAGGGAAGTCTCTGTGTCTTTCTGATTTAGTTTTACTTATACTGATTATCATTTATTTGATCCAAGAGTTTCTTTATTCTCTCTGCCTTTCTGTTAGCAATGTACTGAAAGTGTAGAAAAGCCAGTTTACTTACTCTCAGCTCCCTCATGATCTAATTCAGGCTGCAACCACCTAACTGGATTTGAAGAGTTTTGGGATCTTAAATCACCAGAGTTTAGTTTAGTATAGACCAGTCACTAAAGTTTTGTTAGTATTCTTGTGTCTTGAAGAAAGCTTCTCTGTCCCTTTACATGAGGGAAACTTGACTTCCACTCCTGAGGACATTTCATACACTAAGGGCACAATTACTCCAACTTTCTCTGTTCCTTAAATTGGAAGAGGACAGACTACCTGACCCCCACTCAACGCCCATATCTATACATGCTGTATTTTGGCAGTCTTTGAAGATCTGTCTCAGCTTTTAGCAGATTTAGAGCTCAGCTTCGGCAAAGGTTCTAAATATAATACAGTAATAATGTCTACCATATACTGACTATGTGCCAGGCTAAGTGCTTCAAATGTATTACGTTAAAGCTTCATGACTCCACAGGTGGATGTATTATCTTCATTTCATAGGTGAAAAAACAGAGATTAAGCCTCTGCTCAAGGCCTCTTAGCTGATAAATGCCCAAATTAAGTTTTTAATGAAGTTCTATGTGATCCCAAAGCCCATTATCTTCTATTAAAAATATTTTAAAATTAAAGTTTGTTTTTATTGAAGTAAAATATGCACATAATTTAAAAGCCAAATAAGATCAAAAGGCTTACAAACAACAAAACAGCAATTCCTTGCTCACCCCTCTTCAGGTTCCTGTCGTACGTCCCTTCAGCCAATACTTTCAACCCTTATTAGTCTCCGTGGGACTTAACTTCACAATTCTAAGTAATATGCTTACACTATTACACTATTGTTTATTTTAAATTTTAATCTAAAATTGCAGTTAATTAGAAATTACATAAGGAATAGATACATTTACATTCTTATTTAAAATATTCAAATAGGACTGAAGTTCATTTACTAGAAAAGTTCTCTTGACTTCCTCCCAACTCTACACCCCAACTCTTTTTTAGTTTTTATAATGAAAAATTTCAAACTTCAAAGTTTGAAACTTCAAATTTCAAACTTCAAAAAATTTCAAATTTCAAAGAAATCAATTTCTTTGATAGCATCCTTGCTTTTAGGCATGACAAATTGTCCTGGGTTCATTTTGCACATTTCTTACTCCAGATCTGAAATCAGGCATTTCTCTAAGAAGCTTTCCTTCCTTTTACTGGAATGTAGTACTGTATTTAAATACTGAGCAGTACAGTATCTATTGACTTCCTTTTCCATAGATGAGGATTTTGCTCTCTTACATCATTCCCTGTCGATCAATGACTATATCATAATTTTCAGTTAAATCAGTATTCACTGATTACATTGTTATGATTCCCATGATGTGTTGTGATTATTTTTCTATTCTTGCACAACTTTTTGTATTCCTCCTGAGATAATTCTTATTCTCTTTCTAATTTGCTTAGCTTTCTATGTACCTTACTCTATATGCTTGTTCTTCTCAAGTACCCCAGCTGTTTTTTTAATGAACTTTTCCTCATAAATACATCAGAAAATCTATCACTTTCACTTTTTTGATTGTTTTCTTCTGGACATTTCTATCAGTCATTCCATTCTGATCTGTACAGTTGCTTTCATGGCCTACTGTAAAGCTTTTGCCCTGGAAATTTCTGTCATCAAGGGATCCCCTTTGACATTCTTCTGCATGAGATCTCATTTTCTCTTGGATCCTATGTCTTCCTCTTCTTGGTTTATTCCCCTTTTTTGACGGAGAACATTCTCCAGAAATTCCTGAGAAAATCCCAGAACTAGAGTTTCAAATACCTTGGTAAAGTTTCAAAGACCAAGGATGTTCAGAAAGGTCTATTTATTCTACCATTGCTCTTGATTAGTGGCTTGGCTGGGTATGGAATGCTAGACTGAAAATGCTTCTCACAAAGAATTTGATGATGTTGCTTTTCCTTTTTTTTGAAGTTTCTAATATTGCCATAGGAGTACAATGTTTTCCTTAATAGATGACCTTTTTGTTCTCTCTGAAAGTTTTGAGGTCTTCTCTTTATTCCTAGGGTTGTAAAATTTCATGATGATGATCCCTAGGAACATCATTTTCTTGTTGTTGTTCATTATACTGGGTGCTCAGTGGTTCTCTTAATCTGGATTTCAAGTCCTTCAGTTCTGAAAAATATTCTTGATGTATGGCTTTTATAATTTATTCTCATCTGCCTTTTTTCATCCTTTGAGAACTTCAATTATTAGATATTTGACCCGTCAGTCATATTTCTTCATCTTTAAGCCCTTTTTATGTATATTTTTCTGCTGTAATATTTTATTTTTTTGTTTTCCAAAACCTTCTACTTGTGTTCCTTCATTAAAAAAAAAGAACTTGTTGTTCCTTGATTCAATATTCAATATCTCTCTAAGGATATGAATAGTATATGATTTACATGGTTTCTGTATCTACATCCAAGGGCATATGTCTGCTGAATGGAGTACAAGCCAAATCCAATATTAATAATTGCTTAAAAAATATTATCAAGTGTTTTTGATTTGGAGAAACAGAAATCTACCAAAGCTAACAGAATTGATTAGCTTTTACAAGAAAGGATTTGCTATCTATGAAAGAATCTTTCTAGTTTTAGTAAGTTGTGATTCAAAAAAGCAATATAAAAATGCAATGCCAACACCCATCACATATTCTCCTTTGAAGAGGATGTGGTTGATGCACAATACAGGGCTGTGATCCATGGACTTCCTGCTTGATTACACAAGTATGGTGAAACACAGCAGTGAAGCAGTGTGTATTGTTACTGACAGGTTTTAATCTGGAGATTTGTGATACAATACAGCCTTCTTGCTCTCTGTAAATTTACCCAAGGGCTCACATCAAAGGGAAAGTTGTGGTTATGATAATTTTAAAATGCCTATTAGTTTATATTTAACAGATAATATAGTATACCCTGTGCCATTCTATGATTTTTTTTCTTTTAAATTTCTCTTACTTTTGTCTCCTAGGAAATCCTGACACCACATTGACGCAAAAAACCACTCTTAGGTCCACAATATTCTTATATTCCAGATCTAGCTGCTTTCAAAATGGCAGATTGGTTTAAAACACTTCCACAAAATTTATTTAAATGAATCATTCTATATCAATAAAATAAAGGTCACTGTGAATGGTCATTGTTCAACGGCCTTGTTGATACTCTGGATTTTCTCAGCTTCCTCTTCCAATATGTAAATCCTGATCCTCAGCTAATTTCTTACTTGAGCAAAAAGTGTTTTTTATACTTATTTTTTCTCCATTTAGATGAGAAACTTCTTGAGACATCAGACTTGACTTTTTTAAAAAAATGAAATTACTATTTCCTACTAAACACTAAACCTAATTGATAATTTTATTTGCTCATTTCTCATACCCTAAAGACCTTCCTCTTCTTTTCATACATTTTTCTTAACTTCTGAGTCCCCAGTTTTCTATACAAAAGAAGTGTTCTCTATATAGCAATACCAGTGTTCCTCAGAATTATGTTGGAATAGTAACAATAAGAAATTAGGAGAGTTTAGACAGCTGGAGTTCTCTTTCTGTGTGTGTGTGTGTGTGTGTGTGCACGCACACATGCACATGGGTGTGCTGGTAAAGGGTACATAGCTGGAGAGCCCTGCTTATCTGTTAGTCATCTGTATGGTACCCAAAGATGGGATCTTGCTTCTGAGTAGATCGATGTTGCCCATGGCTGCTTCTACATTTTTTAAGGAGGCCTCAGAGAAATCTGAGTTTGAATCTCAACATTACTACTTAATAACTGTGTGCCCTATTTACTTATACATAAAACAGAGATCTTTTTTACCTTATCATAAGACTGATATGAGGACTAAACAAGGTCATTCATGCAAAATGTCTAGCAAAGCAACTAGAATTTTAATAAACCCCCAACAAATGATTAAAGAAATTGGATGCTTTTTCTAGGCTGTTTTTAATGCATATAGAGCAATATTGAAAAAGGACGTACTCCATCCGACTCTTTTTAGTGACAGTTTCATAATTAGGCAGGAAATTACTTTAATTGCCAGAGACTAATAGCTGCAAATAATCCCTTCTCATGGAGAGCAAGTAGGGAATCCAGAAAGAGAAGTGGAGAAAATTTTCATCTGAGGAATGCTGTTTCTTGAACATGCCAATCTTGTTTCTATCTTTTTCTCTGTCTGTTCCTCCTCCTGGAAGGATGTTTATAGGAGTGACGTTTATATGACTAGCTGCTCTTGTTCAGATCTTAGATTAAATTTAAATTTCTCAAAAAGAGTTAGTTCCTGACCAATCAACTCAAAGTAGACCTTATCATGATCTAGTTCTTTTCTTGTTTGTTTTACATGTCGGTTTACCTACTGCACTCCCCCCGCCAATGTAAGCTGGCACTTTGTCCATCTAGGTCACTAAATCCCAGTGGGTCATATGCACATGTAGTTAGTACACAGCAGGCATTAAAAAAAAATTTTGTTGAATGAACTTTTGAAAGGGCAGACCATATTTCAACATTAAGAATGCAAAGAATAGTGATGAAATAAAATTCATGTTTTATGAAAGACGAAAATTTAAGCATAAAAATTATCTCTGCCCGTTTTGGCCTCCTCCCTTCCCTTCAGCGTGTCTTGTACTTCTGCATTAATCCTGAAGAGATAATATTCCTTCCTAGTCTTGTAAGTGGTCATGATGACCCACTACTCTGTACATGCAGATCTGGATTGTGTTAACTGTCAGAACGTCATTTGATGAGTAACTCTTGGTCTCAGAAACATACGTAATTGTGCTTGAACTCTAATAGGTGGAAGAGTCCTCAGAGTTTTCTGAAAGATTGTCTCCTGGGTTACAATCCTCAGATAGGCTCAAATAAAATTTTCTATTTCTTTCTTAGATTGATTATTAATTAATTTTTCATCAACAATAGAGAGTCAGTCATTGACTTATTGCTAGTAATTCACTACTCTCTATGTATGGAGAAACCACTTAATGATGGTGGTGAAGCAGATACTCAATAGAAGTTTCCTGAATAAATCAAAAAGCAAGAAGTTGGGCTTCCCTGGTGGCGCAGTGGTTAAGAATCTGCCTGCCAATGCATGGGACACAGGTTCGAACCCTGGTCTGGGAAGATCCCACATGCTGTGGAGCAACTAAGCCCGTATGCCACAACTACTGAGCCTGTGCTCTAGAGCCCGTGTGCCACAACTACTGAAGCCCATGTGCTTAGAGCCCGTGCTCTGCAACAAGAGAAGCCATTGCAATGAGAAGCCCGTGCACTGCAACGAAGAGTAGCCCCTGCTCACTGCAACTAGAGAAAGCCCGTGTGCAGCAACAAAAGACCCAACACAGCCTAAATAAATAAATAATAAAATAAATAAATTTATAAAAAAAAAAAGCAAGGAGTCAAGTTAGTTTGTAGTTGATGATGGAGCTATAGCTATAGTCAATGAGAGTGTGTTTTAGAAGTAATTTATCAATCACTGGCCCCAGGATGAGGCAAGGTACAGTGAACAGAGGATGTCAAGTTCTTTTACATCCAAGCTGTCCATCCTCACATGTTGTCCCATGACTGCCCAGGCACCTTTCCCTAATTCTTTTAGCAGCACCTGAATTCTGCTCCTTTTAATCTTTCTGCTCCTCTAACTTTCCATCAATCAAATCTCATCTACCTATGCTCTTTCACAAAAAGCCTTGTTCAACAGATAGTGCTTTCAATAGCTTTCCTCCTCTTTGACTTCTCATGCAACCCAATTAATAAAATAAATTAGAATGTATTTTAATAGCACTCTCCTTTGTTCATTGTTCAGTAATGAATAGTTGACTGGCTCAAGCACCATCAGCAGAAAGCAGAGAGATAGTTTAGTAAACAGTTTGAGAATGGGCTAGTATCTATTAAAAGGCTGAAAGAGGAGTGTGCTTTGGGCCCATGTCTATTGAAGCAGAAATTCCATTTTGCTAACACCCCCTCCACACCCATTGTCTGAAGGATGCACTGCTGTTGACTACTAAGTGGGCCCAAATGACCCTTGTTGGGCCTTTGAAATTCCCATGGAAATTTGTAAATTCTATCTATTCTCCGAGCAGCCAGCCACGACTAATGGCAGGCCAATGATGTTAGTGGAAAAAAACTTTAGCTTTTTATATTGGCTTGATTGAAGAACTAGGTAAATATGAAATTGTTACACATTTTTTTCTGATTTGTTTCATAATAATTAATAATACCTAACATTTAATGAATAGTTAACATGCGTCGAGCATTTTTATAAGTGCTTAACATGTGGTTTTTTATTTTATCTCCTTTTTACAGGAAAGGTTTCCAGAAGGCCAGAGAGATTAGGTAATTTTGCCAAAGGTCATTCAGGTAGTAGAAAGCAGAGCCAGAAATTTGATACCAGCTTGTCTGTTCCTTATGCAGAGCGCTTGATCCCTGACCCACTCTTACTCTGGCACGCATGTGAAAGAGCGATGATTACAAACTGATCTGAAACACAATAGCAATTGTCTCCAAAGAATTTCAACATACAAAATCCAGAAATACGCCTTTCCCTTGCCATAGATAATCCTCGTGATAAGCACAGTTCAAAGGTTATTAAAATAATTTCAGATTGTTTAATTCTATATATAAAATGGCATATCTCATTAAGTTGTATTTCAAAGATGAAATATTGTATTTTGTCAATTGTTCTCTCTGAAAGGCTCTCGTGTTTTATTTTTCTAGGTGGACTTTTTCCACCTGTTAACCACTAGGTGGTGCATGGGTTATGCAAACACCTCAAATCTCTTTAAAGCATTTAGTCCAAAACAAAAGGAAAAAATATCAGCAGATAAATGTGGAATTTGGACTCAGTTGAAGACGTAACATCCTATCTAATGGCTTTCTAACGGTGGGAGTCTGGGTGTCTAGTTCCATCCCTTTTCCTTTCAGAATAAACATTAATAGCTACTTAATCTGAGATAAAGAAGATATGAATAATAGTCAAAAGCTGTCAAGAGTGTTTTTCTCAGAAAACTGCATGCCCATAATTGCAGCCAGGGTTGGCATTTTGAAAAAGAGGAACACATTCCAAGAAACCAAACAACAGCTTCCTCTAACTTTGTGTTTTCTTGAACCTAGTAAAATCTGCAAGTTGTTATTTCTTCCTAATTTTCTTCAATTACTCTGTAATAAAAATGGGCATGAATATCCAGTTACCACTTTCTAGCAACCATCTGACCAACCAAAATTCTGATATTCTAAAATTCAGGGTTGTTCAATGAATAAGACTGGAACATTCTTGGAAATCCCATGAGAATGAATTTTCAAACCAAAGGGAAGTCATTTATTCTTTTTGAGCTTGAGTTGATTTTTCTACAGAATGAAAAATGAGCCCTTTACAGGCAGCTGTATGACATCTAAAGAAAAAGAGAACAGCATTGGTGATTATATCCACAAAGACACATATGTACAGGTATCCTCTGTTGTTTGGTTTTCACATAGAGTTATGTTCTGTTTCCGTATTTAAGGGTACACGATGACATTATATTTGCTGAAGGCGTAAGGAGAAGGAAACCTCGTTTTTCGTCACACCAGGTGTGGTGGTGGTTGGAATTAGGTATTGCTCAAAGGAGTACCATCATTTGTTCTATTTTTCACAAGTCCTGCAGATCCTGTTTGTGAGGCAAATGGTGGTAATAATAGGTCCTAACATGCACTGCTAGGCTAACAGTTTTCACTATATGTGGAGTTCTTTCCTCTAAGTTTTTTCCTCAGGTAAATAAATATATTTGATCAACTCTTAGCTGTTAAACCTTAAGAATACCCAGTTGTCATTTTCACTTTGGACTAGGTCCAGGTTTTTGGATTAAAAACATAACTGGAAATGACCCAGTAACAAACACATGGATGAAATAAATCATGCCCACAAAACAGTCCTGCCAGCATGATGTCTATTTCCACACTTAGATGAAAATCGTTGACCTAATTCTTCTGCCTTTGGTGGAATTCAGAGTTACAACAGAGCCAGAGCGCTTGGTTTGCTCACGTCTTCACTTGGGCTGTCATTCTCAGTCCTGAACAGGGAGGGGGCGCCAATGCTGCATGGATGAAAAACAGCGTGGTTTCCGTGGGAAGGGCGCTTTTCTTTCTCTTTTAGGGGTATTGAAGTCTAGGCTCCTCTCTAAAGACACATCATTCTTTTTTGGGTAAACAATAAAAGCAATTTTGGCTTCATGTTAATTACATTCGCTGTGCTGAATTTTATAAGCAATAGTTACATTCACTATTTTATGGTAATGTTGGTTATTTATCTTTATGATTATCAAGCAACTGCCAAAGTATACAGGCACTCAGTGGGCATCTAGGGTGCCTTAAAAAAAGCAGCTTTCTAAGCAATATAGATTAGGGGAGAAATGTGACACGTGGTAGATGGGTAGAAAAGGGATAGGAGATCAAAGAGACATCTGTGTTTCTTCTCTCTGAAGACTTCTGACATTTATGTCACCCTCATTCTGCATTCAGTGTCTCCAAAGATCTGGTAGAGCCACCCTCTAACCTTAGTCATCGGCCTCACCTTGACCCACTCATAAATGGGTCAGGACATGCTCCAGCCCCAAGCTATGCTGGATAATCTGTTTGGTACAGAACATAGATAGGATTCAGTATAAGTGTTCAGGTTGCATTACTGGATGCATAAACGGTTATTCATTTACTTGAAAAGAATTTTGGTCCTAGAAAGGAATCAATCCTTAATTGGAAATATAAAGAACATTTGATTACAGTACCATTGGTCATTTTATATCAGAATATGACGCTCTATTTTCAACAAAAGTGATCTATAATAAGGCTCTGTATGTCTCTTTAAAACTTGGAGATAATTTTTCAGGAAAAAAGGTTAATGTATGGTATCAGAGTTAGGAATAATTTGACATCAGGTAGATGGAAGATCAGAAAAAAGAGATTCAGACTTCCCTGGTCATCCAGTGATTAAGAATCTGCCTTCCAATGCAGGGGATGTGGGTTCGATCCCTGGTCGGGGAACTAAGATCCCACATGCCGCAGGGCAGCTAAGCCCGTACACCACAACAAAGAGCCCGCACGCCGTAACGGAAGATCCCGTGTGCCACAACTAAGACCTGACGCAGTCAAATAAATAAATAAATAAATAAATAAATAAATAGATAGATAGATAGATAGATAAATTTAAAAAACACATTATAACTAGATGAAACAATATCTCCCTTTGTTGATAGCACTGGTGAATTCTGACACTGGTAAGTTTAACAACAACAAAAAAAGAGACTCTAGATGCCGTTTAAAGCCACTCTGGTATTTCAAGTCTTCAAAGGGATACGATTAGTCTATAAATGAAAACTAGTGTTTCAAGAACTGTCACCCAGTGTAATCTGGCTATGTTGAAAATGTCCTCTTTTCTGAGGAAAAATACATGCTGGATTCTATGACCTGTGTGAAATGGCAGGATTTTCTTTTACTTTCAGTCTCTTTGGGACCACACATTATAACTTTAGTGGTCGTTCACCAAGTGGTCACTCAGGGCCTCCAAAATGCAAAGGATTGAGCTCTACAATGCTGGTAATAAGCTAGGGGATAGGTACACTGTGGCCGTTGTCACCCTTTTATAATACCATTGTTTAGGGTTAATAAAAAACCATGACAATTCAAAATTATTTGCATAAGGAAAATGTAACATTAGTAAGAAAACAAACAAACAAGAACAGTGGCTAGTCAAGGAAACACCCAGCAGACAAATCTTTAAGAAAATCCTCTAGTTACTAAGTCTGGGAAGGGTCAGTCTCTAAAGGACTAAGGGAATTCCTGTGAGTATTTTGTAAACTGCTCTTTAGGGTATGCTTATATAAGATTACTTCCTCCCACCTATCTCATTCTCCACTAAGGCATATTCTTATTTGGGGGAAGTGGACAGCCCCCAACTGAGCTCCGACTTAGGTGAGATAGCTCGCTCTCTCATTTACAGTGGGTAAAAGGGAAGACATACAGCTGTGGAATCTTTGATCCTAAAGGATAGAGATGATATACTGGTGAGAATAAACCCATTGGCTTCCTTACCTTCTAAGATCTGCATGATACCTTTTTAATTCCTACTGTATGTTTCATTGACTTCCCAGGTAAAAAGAGTGAGTTGAGGCTGTGGACAAAGAACGTTGCCTGCCATATCACTAAACAAAGGATGTTGGGGCCACTGAGCCATCCGCCACTGCAGTGACTCCCCGTCCCCCAACAGTATACCCTTAGGGGACTCAGGATGAAGAAAACAGGATACTAGCCCTAGATAGTTAAAGTGCATATCCAAGAAATTATTTCAATGAGCCCAGTCTTGCATCTTCCCATATATAGAAAAGTGCTAAATTCATAAACTTGAGATGTCTGGTTTTCTTTAATTAACAGTCATCTTTTGATGTTTCAACAGCCTGTTTTTTGGCTTTTTTTTTTTTTTTTTTGTAAAAACTCCTATGTACCCTGGAGAGGCTGTATCTCAGGCTTAAGTCCTCAGTATGTCTGCTGAATGAAACATAATTCTCAACTTTTAGGTTGTTCATTTGTTTTCTGTTGAAAAAGCTTATAAAGAAGATACTTCACACAACCTAAGCTGATGAGGGGTTTGGACTTAGTATCTCCAACTCGATCTTAGACCCTCTCAAAAACAGCATCACTTATTTTTTAATAGAACTTCAATCCTTCAAGTTAAAAACAAAATGAGTGTACCAATGAAATGTATAGAAACCAAATGAATATTTCAGAAGGACCGCAATGTTTACAGTTCTTTCCCTCCGTTGTTGTGATTTTTAAAATAGGAATTTATTTTGTAGAAGACCATCACTTTGAATATATATTAATTTCATATTTTTTCATCCTTTAAATCTCTTTTCTTCTCCATTTTTTTTTGCCACTGAATATAAATACCTCTTGCACTTTTTTTCTAATTGGAATTAAAAACACTTTAAATGGACTGTATTTTGAGTTAAAACACGTTTTCTTGGTAAATATCATAGATTTCCTCAGCACTATAATTTCTGGAGATAATTGATAGCATTGCTATTATCATAAAAAAAAAGTAAGACCGTTGCCACATGTGACAGTACTGTACAAATCATCTAAAACAATTTTTTTTTCTCCTTTCAGAAATTCTTTTTCTAAGAGGTTTGCCATACACGGTGGGTGGGGGTCTGCTTTTGCTTAAACATCAATAGCAAGAAGGTTATATTCATATGAGTAAAATGCTTGGTAATATATGTATTATTTATATGTTTTAGATTATATTTGTTTGGCAATTTTATTTAGGTTTATGGAGCAGTTTTAAAATTTATTACCTAATTTAATCCTCAGAAGATATTGTTCCCTTTTTTTATACATCAGCAAACTGAAGCTTGGGGAAGTGAAGGGACTTTGCTTAAGATAGACAGATGGCAAGGAGCAGAGCCAAATGTAGAAGTATTTTGTCCACATCTCATGTGCAGCACATTGGGGTTTGCAGAATAAAGATAAGACATAGTTTCTGCCTTTAGGGAATTTACAGTTTAGTTGGGAAAAAGATGGATGTCAGGAAAACAGCTTGCACGAATGGTAGATGGAGCATGGTCTTGGGACCAGAGAGCTTTGCAGCTCATAAAAACCTGCTTCTCTGATTTGAATAAAGTTATAAGTAAAGTATAAAGCTGAAAATCTTTCGACTGATAAAGGTGCTGTCACAGGCATCTGTTGTCTAAGGATCTCAGAGCCAATTTGAGATAGATTTACCTCCACATAAATGTTTGTCAACCATATCACCATGTCTTCCCAACAGCCATGCAGCACACAACGTCACTACACAAGGGAAGCCAGGCTGTGTTGTTGACAAAATGCACCCAGTTTTAAATGCATTCAGTTTTACATCCCTGGCCTGTGGCAGGACCAGCAGCAGGACGCATGTCATGTACGCTGGTTGAACACGCTGCTCCAAGTGACCTCAGGCTCCATCCTCTGTAAAATTAGTTGCTGGTTAATATTCAGCTGGGCTGTTAACTAGAGCACAAAAGTAGGGACAAAATGTGCAATTGGTTAATGTTTTCTTAAAATCTTGTTAAGCAAAAGCTAAATCCATCATTAACAGAGCAATATAAATTAGATGCTGTAATTAGCAGTCCAAATGTATACCTTTGCAAAAGGTTATCTTTAATGTCTTTTTTTAAAAAAATAACATATTGATAATTGTGTGTTTTGGATAATCATAGTCACGGGGGAAAACTAGGAACTGCAAAAGTACTATTGCTTAGTCAAACAGAAATGAAAATGTAATGTCTGCCAATGTCATAAGCATGGGAAAGAAAATGAATAATAGATAACACATCCATGTATCTAACAAACTAGATTTAAAAATATTAACAAATATTACCATGTTTCCTTTAAATTGGTATTTTTCTAAAGAAATAAAGTGTTTACTGTAGCTGAAAAGAAAGAAAGAAAGAAAGAAAGAAAGAAAGAAAGAAAGAAATGTAGTCCAAATGAGCCACCACATAATTAGTTAGAAAAGTGTTGGGTAGTTAAGATCCTTTGGAAGGAAGAGACAGACAATTTAAAACTAACTTTTAGGGCTTCCCTGGTGGTGCAGTGGTTGAGAGTCCGCCTGCCGATGTAGGGGACACGGGTTCGTGCCCGGTCCGGGAAGATCCCACATGCCGCGGAGCAGCTGGGCCCGTGAGCCATAGCCGCTGAGCCTGTGCGTCCGGAGCCTGTGCTCCGCAACGGGAGAGGCCACAACAGTGAGAGGCCTGCATACCGCAAAAAAAATAAAAATAAACAAATGTAACTTTTAGTATCTTGCCCTTTATGGAGATTGTGTAGATAAAGCATACTCACAGTTTGGCACAAAGTAGGTATTCAAAAACCATGCTTGCTCTTATGAAGTTAGTGTTTGCGATAATCAAAGAATGTAGATCCTCTATCATTGTTTCCAGGGCCTTTCAGGCTTCAATATAGCCCTTGTTGTATGCTAATGCTGTTGACTTGATTTGTCCCACTTCTCGGGCTTGGAGCTTTCTTAGGACAAGGACTCACCTTTCTCTCCCTGGCAACTACCACATCATCTGGTGGACAATAGGTACTAAATAAGTATTTGTTAAAGTAATGCCTTTAGTCTAATTTTTCTCTGTTCATTATTTCATATTGATCATCTGATTTTAGCTAATCAAAAAGAGTCAAAACAGAATCTGTTTAGATCAGAGCAACATCATCTCTCACCTGTGTTATTTCAGCAACTTACCTTACCTGTCTCTCCGTCTCTCTTCTGCTTCCTCCACCCTCTCATCCATTATCATTAGTTCAATCCTTATGATGTTGTCAGCAGATCTTTATAAAATAAAATCTGATTCTATCATTCTTTTGCTCAAAAAGTTTTGGTGCTTTCACCTGCCCCCTGGGGTAAATAATGTAACTCTTTTCATGAAATGCAACGTCTTTCCATGAGTAGATGTTTCCCCCTCCAGTTTCTCTGCCACATCCCCCTTTTATTTTACACTCCAACTATACTACAACCTGTGTTGCATTCTTATCTTTTTTAACTTTTCCAACTGCCTGTAACACGCCCTCCCATCCCCAGGGATCCCCACAATACTCTTGCTTCTCTACCTAGCAGTCTTTTACTTATTCTCTGGCTTGCAGCCCAATAGTTCTCTCTCTATGAATCTTCCCTCATTCTCCTTTTCCTCTGCTTCTCACCACCCCCACTGCTACCTCCCTGCCGCCTCGCCCAGGTTTACACATATTTTTATTAAATCAAAGTGCTTGTATTAAAATTGTGTGTTTTCATGTCTATCTGCCCTCAAAACCACAAGCTCCTTGAGATAGGGTACTATGTGGTAGGCAATAGTAACTCGAGGCATATTTGTTGAATAAATGAATGAATGAGTAAATGAATTTGATAGATCTGACTATAAAAATGTCTTCATAAAGTCAGAAATTCAAAAAGAAAAAGAGAATGCCCAAAATCTGGAGATTTGTTGAAATGACAAATTCTCCATGTCGTGGTGATAAATGCAGCAACTAAGGAAGAAAAACTCTCACATATTGAGTCCTCCTTCACCACAGGCACATAGACCAACTGTCCTAATACTTTTCCCCTCGCTTTCTGCTTTAAGAAAGAAAGAGACAGGACAACACGATTCAGAAGAAATTTTCCATGACATTAAAGAATATCACAAAAGCTGCTATACAGCTGGTGAGATGAGTGAAAATAAACTCAGTGATTTAATATAAACTGTCACTTACTTCTACAGAAAAGAAACATTGTACAGGTGTTCACTGAAAATAGTGCAGCCTGGTGGGGCCCATATTGGCTTCTGAGGATGGGATCTGCATCTGAATCATTTTTGGTTTCCTGACAATGCCCAATACAGGTGTGCATAAGGTAGGTATCTGTTAAATACCTGAAGAAAGGAATAATCTGACCCATTCTTTTAGAGGCATTAGGTAAGTAATTTAAAGAGTGTTAGATATTGTCCTAATCTCTGGATTATGGTACCAAAGTGATAAGAATGCTGCTGGGAGCCTTTTCACTAAATATATATATATATATATATATATATATATATATATATATAACACGGTCAATAAAAATGAAAAGGTAATATCTGCCAATGTCATAATCATGAGAAAGGAAAATGAATCCAACACAACTACTGTTTCCTCTCTGGTCAAAGGTATTTTGAAAATGCGGCTTCTTGTGTGGTTAGAATCAGCATGTTGCTAAATCATGTGTCTGATGCTCTGCTGAGTCTTGTTAATTTTGGCCTAAAAAATGAAGCCTGGAACAAAGGGTGGGAATCTTTGAAGTTTTCTCATGTGTTCCGCCAAGAGCCTGTCTGTTTCAATCCCTGAAGCAGGGGTTTTTCTCCTTTCTTTTCACCTAAATATTTCTCTCATCCAACTATCCATTTTTAATTCTTCTTGTTGTCTGAATTTAAATTATTCCACAAATATTTGTTGAACACCTACTCTGTGCCAGGTTCTCTTCCAAGCCCTGGAGACACAGCAGGGCTCCCTGCTGTCCCTGATCCCAGGAGTGTGCAATCTAGTCCTGCAAGACCAAAGATAAACTGTTAGTACATTGTGTGCCTGGGGGGGTAAGAATTTCTGAAGGGGCAAGAGGCAGAGGCCATGGGGTCAAAGGAACAAGAGCTCTTTTAGATGATATTACCTGGAAAGACAGCCCCTAGGAGGTAACATTTTCCTTTGTTTTATCCCATTTTTCACTTCCATCCACATGATTGCCACAGAGTCTAGCTTAGATGAGTCTGATATTGATAGCTGTTTATTATTACCTCGGAGACACTTGTAAAGACCTTGCTGGATCTCTGATGGAACGCTCCTATTCACACTTCACATTCTCCAAGTGTTTCTGATGTGCAGGGCTGTGGTAGGTGCCGTGGGGAGCGATGAGGTCCTGGAGAAGACAGAGCTCCCCTCTCTTTGTTGCTTATGAGACAAAGCACACGCCACCCACGTAAGTGTTGAAGAACTTCTATTTATGAAGCAGCCTGCCAGAAGCACAACCTAATACACCTGAATTAAAATCCCAGCACTTTCAGGGAAGAATGAGGAAAATGTCGCCTCCTGGACCATCTTGTCTTATGATCATAGCTCTCCTTTCCATGGAGGAGCATAAAATTCCAGCAGCACAGTAGGAGGCCATTCTGGTATTTACAGCTTTGAAAATAGGGAGACCTTGCCCGCTAGAGAGCGGAGATGTACTCAGGAAAAATTCTTGTTGATTCAGAGTAACTTCAATCTACTTGCCCTATAACTCCACTTTCTTTCTGGGTTTGACTCCTCCACTATTTCATTTGGGGTAGTTATAGACCAAAGAAAATAAGGTTAACCTTTATGAGTTAAATGTCTCAATCTCTACACCAATGACGATCTAGAGTTTTCAACATCCTAATGAGAAATGGTGGAACTTGCCAAGCAGAATGGTTATGTTTAAATAGACCTTCTCCAGAAGTTCTTCTGCCAATGAATTTCTGAAGCTGGGGTACCACCTTGATTGGGAATTTACTTTCTTCTCAGTACCTATGTTCTAGTTATTATGACCATGTAATGAATCACCCCAAAACTTAGTAGCTTAAAACACACAATTATTTCTTTATCTCTACTGTTTCTGTGGGGCAGCTGTTTGGCAAAAGCGGCTTGGCAGGGTGGTGCTGGCCCAGGGTGCTCATGTGGCTCCAGATAGTGACTGAATTGAAGAAGCAGGGGCGGGAGTAGCTGTGGGCTCCCTTCGTGTTGTCCCAAGTCTTCTTGAGTGGTTTTTCTGTGGGGGTTAGATTGGGCTTCCTCATAGGATGGCGGCTCTGGGGCAGCTGGGCTACTTGCAGGGTGGTTCAGGGCTCTAATGTGAGTGTTCTGGCATACACGGGGAAGCTCACTTAGCCTCAGATGTCACACAGCATCACTTCTGCTTCATCCCAGTGCCTTCATATCTCTCACAACCCTGCTCACATTCAAGACTGAAGGGGGAGTTGCAGGGTCCTAGGGGAGCATTTGGGATGGGAGAGATATTGCTGCTGTCTTTGGAAAATACACTCTGCCATAGCCTACTCATAGCAGGTTGCAGGAGCAGGCTTATTTTAGGAGACAGACAACTTCTGATGGAATGAAAATGTGGCCAGTGGTGGGAAACAAGAAGTGAGAAGTCAAGAGGGCCCAGATATCAGGTCAACTAAATACTAAAGGGGGAAAGACAAATCTTCTACTCCTTTTTTTTTTTTTTTCACATTGAGGTAAAAACACCACAGTTATTTTTAACAAAATAAAAATGTGATTTTTTTCTTTTAGTACTGCCATGTATTATTCTGTGATGAAAAATAATGAGCCCAGGGCCTCCCTGGTGGCGCAGTGGTTGAGAGTCCGCCTGCCGATGCAGGGGATACGGGTTCGTGCCCCGGTCTGGGGGGATCCCATATGCCGCGGAGCGGCTGGGCCCGTGAGCCATGGCTGCTGAGCCTGTGCGTCCGGAGCCTGTGCTCCGCAACGGGAGAGGCCACAACAGTGAGAGGCCCGCGTACAGCAAAAAAAAAAAAAAAAAAAAAAAAAAAAAAAAAAAAAATAATGAGCCCAAATCTCTACAATAACTTCACTATTTCAAACGCTGACAATAGACCTAAAAAAACGTTGATTCTGATAAGTTTTATCCCCTGCCTGAAAGAAGAAGAAAAGACTCAGACATCTTATCTCACAGTCACAGGAGGAATGTGAGAAAACTGCATATATTATATAGTGCTGAAACTGGGGCTCGAGTTCCTGGTTTATGCTTCTTACTTTGCTATTTTAAAAATGGTTTGGTGCTGGTGGGGCTGATTGGAAGTATAATGGAAACCACATGATCCTGAATTATAAATTAATATAAACAAGTTTTCAGATGTGACATTCTGTCAGCTGAGAAATCAATTATAATTCAGAATTATTCATTTATTTTTCATCCTATGTAAACACTTTAGCCCTTGTCATAATCGTGAACGCATGATGTGAATGTTTTCAACTTAAAACACATGATGCTGTGTAATTCAGATTTATTAATGGATGACCATTAATGTACTCTGTTTTGTTTTTTTTTTTTTTAGAAATTTGATTTTTTGTCATTCCTTTCATGGTGGGGGTGATTTATTTATTTTTTAAATAAATCTATTTATTTATTTGTTTATGTAATTTTTTTTTTTTTTGGCTGCGTTGAGTCTTTGTTGCTGCATGCAGGCTTTTCTCTAGTTGCAGTGAGCGGGGGCTACCCTTTGCCGTGGTGTGTGGGCTTCTCATTGCTGTGGCTTGTCTTCCCATTAATATACTCTTGACCTTGACTTGTGAGGAATTGATATTTGTTGTCTCTTTCATTCCGTTGTGATTTTGAACGTGGACCCTCCTTCATGTGTACCCAGGAGAAGGCATACTCACCCATAACTAATAATCCCCTTGGATTCGTCTCAGGCTTCGATATACTTCCAAAGTTAGCACAATATTTACTTCCAATTTTTCAAACCATGTTTCCAATACGGCTTTAAAATCTGTGTGTGTGTGTGTGTGTGTGTGTGTGTGTGTGTGTTATCTGAATGGAGGAAAATATCTCAAATGGGTGTGAAAATATGTAAAAACGGTTGCCTCTCATTTCTCATTCTACTTGCTGAACTTCTATCTCTTCTGCTTTGCATCTCTAGGAAGACGTTTGGGGCAGGACCGAAGAAAGGATACACTCCAAATGAGGGAAATAAGTTGGTCCTTCCTTGTGATAAGTGCCTTGGACTGAAAACTCTGCCTCGTGTGGTGTGATGGTGTCCAGTGTCTGTGCTCCTGCAGCAAATAACCCCAGCGGGACCAGCATACACCAGAGACCATCACGTTGGGACAGCACATCCGATTAGCAGAACACTTCCCACTTTCCCACCCTCTTGTAAACGGAACACCTGGGGAGTTTTCTGCAGCGGTTCTGCCTCTGAGAGGGGCTGCGTGGAATTCCACTCTGAGAGTTTGAACTCATACAGCTCTTAGCACAGATGGTTTGTGGGATTTTTTTCCTGATGCCGATACGGTCAGACGTTTTCTCAAAAAGAAAGTGAGAAATATCAACAGCAGTAATTTCTTCATTTTACCTTATTTAAACTAAATTGTCTGGAGGCCCAGACAATTTTTTTTTTTCAGATCTGCCTACAGTTACAGTTAGGGCGTCAAGGCAGACTGGGAAGCAGCTTGTTCTTTTGTCACAAGGTAATTAGATAAATGCAGCTGAACCCCTTACACAGCTCTTCAGTCACTATCAAGTAAATTAAGATTATTCTGGGTTAGACTGACATGTTGCAACTGTCTTCAAGTTGAACTGAAGCATTATATTTCATCAAGTACCACCAACGATTTCAGAACCAGAAATCATCAGCTGCACAGCACAGGGAGACCAACTTGGTGCTTTGTGTCCAACTAGAGGGGTGGGATAGGGAGGGTGGGAGGGAGATGAAAGAGGGAGGAGATATGGGAATATATGTATACGTATAGCTGATTCACTTTGTTATACAGCAGAAACTAACACACCATTGTAAAGCAATTATACTCCAATAAAGATGTTAAAAAAAAAAACACCCAGAAATCAAACATTTGCAGGGGTCCACTTCCTTCAAATATTTCCTTCTTCATGTATCCAGAAGAGAAACTGGCTTTCAGTAACTGTTACTCAAACCTCAAATGCACAGAAAATACGGCAGCTTAAAAAAAGCGGAAGAATGACAAATTTTATCTTTGGTGACCAGATGTTAGGTGCTAACGTAGGATGGCAGTGAATGGAGTTTTCAGAAGAGTTAAGTGACCGACATGAGGGTGAATAATGGGAAGTGATGTAAGGGATGTTTCTGTCTAACTTCAGAAGCTTCAGTCACACAAACTTTCAGGATGTTTGAACATTTCCAGGGAGAACAAGCAAAATTAGAACACTCCAGTCAAAGAAGCATCTAAAACCTGATGACTCACTTTCTCTTTCATTTGAATAAAAGCTCTGAATACAAATATGTGGCCTCAATACATCTAAATATGGCACTGGGAAAAGAAAACATGCTCTCAAATAAAGTAACAAAGAGGTGAGTGGTAATTAGCAACTTCTTAAAGATCTCTATGTCTAAGAAAAGATGCTGTTAATTTAGCCCTTGAGAATAAATGTTCAGTCTAGGCTTAGGGATCAAACTGCTGTGTTTAACATAGAGACTGTGTCACTTAGCAGTAGCCTGCCTTTGGGCAACTTACCTAACTTTTGTTCACCTCAGTTTCTTCACCTGTAAAATGGAAATACTAATCGTATCTATCTCCTGGGAAGTTGCTCCTTGGAAGAATGGATTAATTAAGTAATATGTACACAGCACTTAACAAAGTGCTTGGGTCATAGTGACTAGTCAATAAATGCTGAGAGTTTTGATGGTGAAGAGTATCCTTTAGAATAATAATGTTCTTGGGATCCCAGTACCTAGAATCCTGGAAGATTCCAAATATTCTGGGTAATGAAATATACAGGTCTAATTTTGATGTTTTTGTGACTTTAAAAATAACGACAAGGGTTATACACGCTTGTTTTGCCTTTTAAATGAATCAGGCTATTGTGTAAATAGATTAAAGTCAATCAGAAGATTAACTATGTGTGAAAAGCCCAGGCAACATTGCTCAAAGTCACAGTCAGAAAATATTGGACTCTAATCCCACAAGGTTCCTGAACACAAGTCAGGCATATCAAAGGTCCGAAAATGAAGTAAAGAACAGGAATAACCATTTCTGGTCTGGAAGACTTTCTGTCCTGGGTGGAGACCCAAGGACAAGGAAGCCAAGGTACTTCCCTGTAATGCCTCAGACCCTTAATTATCAAACAAGGGTGTGATGACAGCCCATTTCTTCCTTGGAAATAGTTCCCATGTGTTCTTTGCCCTTCATATTCCTTAGCACTTCTTAACCAGATACTCATCACCTTAGGACCAGATTCCTGCCATCAGCTAACTGTTTACCTTTTGCGAAACTATTTCTTCCATTACCCTAATCCTAACCTAATTATTTGCTTTTAGTAAGCTTCTTAAGCAATTAGCAAAAGTTTCTGAAAAGCAAGTCTTTCATCTCTCCTTCCATTCATTAAAATTCCTCATCACTTCAAGCATTCAATAGAAAATGCAGTATCTGGTTATCAAGATTGCAAAGGAATTTTTCTGTTTCCCTGAAGGCAATTCTTGTTGCTTTTAACATCTAGTTAAAGAATTATATATTGTAAAAATGTGATAAGTATCCATAACTTCAAAGTAATATAAATAAAAATTCTAATAAGAAATATTATGGAATTTAGCAGGCGAAATATAAAATTCATCTGGAAAATAAAACACAAGAATGATTAAGAAATTATTTTTTTAAATAAGGGGGAATTTTTTCTTCTATGGTAAAGTGTATTCTTAAGTTATAGTAACTAAAACAGTCTGATATTCATGCAAAACTGGAACAATAGATCTATTACACCTAATAGAGAGTTCAGAAACAATATATACATTGAAGTTTAGTAAATGATAAAGATAGCATTTCATATCAGAGAGGAAAGAATTAACTATTCAGTAAGTGATTTTGTGCCAATGGCTATTCACTTGGGGAAAAATGTAAATAATTAAAAATCCAGGGAGATTAAACATTTAAATAAAATTTTAAAACTTAAAAAATTAGGAGAAAATATGAGAGGATATGTTTATAAATCTGGTGTGGGCAAAGTCTTTGAATCAGTATGCAAAATGCAAGTGCAATAAAGAAAAATATTCATAATTTAACTCTGTGCAAATTACAAAGTTCCTATACTATAACAATTAATGGTCAAGGAACAGACAAGCAGGAAATATTTGTAACAAATATTTAAAAACAAACAAACAAAAACTGGAGATTAAGTATTACATGAAGATGTGGAAAAATGAAGGACATGCAAATTAGTTAAGTAGCTTTTAGAGAAATTTGGTGGTTTTTATTAAAATAATTATCTTTAATAGAAAAATACTCCCACATATGTGCAAAGTGATATTTAGGAATATTTCGTTTAGCAGTTTTTGGGAAGAGTGAAAATTGCTAAGCACCTCAGGAAACTGATGATTAAATTATGGTACATTCGTAACTATGCAGCAGTTGAAAGAATAAGGAAGATCTATGTTGGAGATGGGAAAATATTTTCAAGACATATCAAATTAAAACATGTTGCTAAACTAAATGAACAGTATAATTCCATTTTTGTAAGCAAAACAGAGCAAAATTTCACAAAACAAAACTGCATCATATATATATATATATTTATCTGTATATCTATCTATCTATCTATCTATCTATCTATCTATCTATCTATCTAGAAAATGGTCTGAGGTGATACAAGCCAAATTGTCAGTGGTAGTTTTCCTGTAGTGTGTAATGAAAAGGGAGGAGAATTAATGAAAGCCAAGGAGAATTGGGCTTTATCTGTATTTTTAAAATTAGAATGTTTTCATGCACAGCTTGTGAATTAACTAGTTCTTTTCTGCGTGGTTGTTTTTATTTTTTAATTTTCTTTTTTTATTGAAGTATGGTTGATGTGCAATATAAGTTAAATGTGTACAATACAATGATTCACAATTTTTAAAGGTTATACTCCATTTACAGCTATTATAAAATATTGACTATTGTCCCCATGTTGTACAATATATCCTTGTAACTTATTTTATACATAATAGTTTGTACCTCTTAATCTCCTACCCCAGTATTGCCCCTCCCCCTCGCCTCTCCCCACTGGTAACAGTTACTTTGTTCTCTACATCTGTGAGTCTGCTTCTTTTTTGTTATATTCATTAGTTTGTTATATTTTTTAGATTCCACTTGAAGTGATATCATACAGTATTTGTCTTTCTCTGACTTATTTCACTTAGTATAATGCCCTCCAAGTCCATCCATGTTGCTACAAATGGCAAAATTTCATTCTTTTTATGGCTAAGTATTCCATTGTCTATATATACCACAACTTCTTTATCCATTTATCTGTTGATGGACTTAGGTTGTTTTCATATCTTGGCAATTGTAAATAATGCTGCTATGAACATTGGGGTGCATATATATTTTCAAATGAGTGTTTTTGTTTTTCTGGATATATACCCAGGAGTGGAATTTCTGGGTCATATGATAGTTCTATTTTTAGTTTTTTGAGAAACCTCCATACTGTTTTCCAGAGTGGCTGAATCAATTTACATTCTCATCAGCAGTGTACAAAGGTTTCCTTTTCTCCACATCCTCACCAACATTGTTATTTGTGTTCTTTTTGATGATGTCATTCTGACAGGTGTGATTTGCATTTCTCTGATGATTAACGATGTTGAGTATCTTCATGTTCCTGTTGGCCATCTGCATTTCCTCTTTGGAAAAATGTCTATTCATTCTTCTGCCCATTTTAAAATAGGGTTGTTTGTTTTTTTTGATGTTGAGTTGCATAAGCTGTTGATATATGTTGGATATTAACTCCTTATCAGTCATTATTTGCAAATATCCTCTCCCATTCAGTAGGTTGTCTTTTCACTTTGTCATTGGTTTCCTTTCCTGTGCAAAAGCTTTTAAGTTTAATTAAGTCCCATTTGTTTATTTTCTTTTTTTATTTCCTTTGCTTTAAGAGACAGATACAAAAAAAACATTGCTGTGATTTATGTTGAAGGGTGTTCTGCCTATGTTTTCCTCTAGAAGTTTTATACTTTCCAGTTTTACATTTAGGTCTTTAATCCATTTGGGGTTTGTTTTGTATATGGTGTTAGAGGATGTTCTAATTTCATTCTTTTACTCACAGCTGTCCAGTTTTCTCAGCACCATTTATTGAAGAGATTGTCTTTTTTCCATTGTATACTCTTGCCTCTTTTTTAAAAAGTAACAAACTATATGTGATGTGCTAACCCTGTTTAGTACATTTCCCTCTGGCTGAGGAGCTATTGGGTAGCACCTGGCAGAGCAGACAAAGTGATAAATTGAATCAGAGATGTACAGGAAGATGGCCTTCGCCTTTCTCACGTTATTCAAGATAGCTTAGAAATGATAGCTTACATCTGTTCGAAATGATAGCTTATATCTTGTTGTTTCCTTATATTAATAGAATACTTTGCCCATCCTGTCTCATTAATTAAGAAATTGAAGTGCTCCTCAGACAGGAAGAGCAAATTAGTAAGTTGGCTTAAGGGAAACCAAGACTCTGTGAACAAAAAGAGAAGCAATCTTTTTGTTTGTTTGTTTTTAGCATCTTTATTGGCGTATAATTGCTTTACAATGGTGTGTTAGTTTCTTCTATATAACAAAGTGAAACAGCTATAGGTATACATATAGTCCCATATCCCCTCCCTCTTGTGTCTCCCTCCCACCCTCGCTATCCCACCCCTCTAGGTGGACACGGAGCACCGAGCTGATCTCCCTGTGCTATGAGGCTGCTTCCCACTAGCTATCTATTTTACGTTTGGCAGTGTATATATGTCCATACCACTCTCTCATTTTGTCACAGCTTACCCTTCCCCCTCCCTGTCCTCAAGTCCATTCTCTGAGTCTTCGACTTTATGCCCCTAGGTTTTTCAGAACTTTATTTTTTAGATTCCATATATATGTGTTAACATATGGTGTTTGTTTTTTCTCTTTCTGACTTACTTCACTCTGTATGACAGTCTCTAAGTCCATCCACCTCACTACAAATAACTCAATTTTGATTCTTTTTATGGCTGAGTAATATTCCATTGTATATATGTGCCACATCTTCTTTATCCATTCATCTGTCAACGGACACCTAGGTTGCTTCCATGTCCTGACTATTGTAAACAGAGCTTCAATGAACGTTGAGGTACATGACTCTTCTTGAATTATGGTTTTCTCAGGGTATATGCCCAGTAGTGGGATTGCTGGGTCGTATGGTAGTTCTATTTTTAGTTTTTTAAGGAACCTCCATACTGTTCTCCATAGTGGCTGTACCAATTTACATTCCCACCAACAGTGCAAGAGGGTTCCCTTTTCTCCACATCTTCTCCAGCATTTATTGTTTGTAGATTTCTTGATGATGGCCATTCTGACTGGTGTGAGGTGACACCTCATTGTAGTTTTGATCTTCTGCCAATTTTTGGATTGCGTTGTTTGTTTTTTTGGTATTGAGCTGAATGAGCTTCTTGTAAGTTTTGGAGATTAATCTTTTGTTAGTTGGAGAAGCAATCTATTGAAGACATTAGAGGAGAAGAAGAAAACTGGTTGAAATTACAAAAATCAAGCAAAGAGGATTATTAAGAGGAGCCTCCTGGGTGACAGCATGGTGACTTGGATGGATGTTTATACTCTGGATGTGTGCTCAGAGTAGTAGGATGATGACTAAATCTAACTTGGTGTTCTGGCTGGTGAGAAGATGCATCTTCCAAATGGAATGGAGAAGTGAAATGAACAGTAGCAATGATATGCATGTGTTGGTTGATATATATCATCTTGGCGTGAAATTTCAGCATAATGTTAAATACTTGGCCTCTGTTTTTATAACAACTGGTGTGGAAGTAGGGCCTGACTTTCTATCTACCCTAATCTAGCAGGAGTGCCCATGTTCCAGGTGATAAGAATGTGTTCTCAGTCCTTGCTTGACTTTGGTTAACACAACTTCTTTCTCTCTTAAATGGAGTTTTCTGCCTCCTTGAAAGGAGAGTATCAGACTGGGCCAAACTAGGCTTTGGGTTCCAAGTAGAAAGCTGATGGGAAAAAGGGTAATTGAATGAGGAGGAGAGGAAGCTTTGGGCCTCAACTCCATCCTTTGCCAACATCAGACCAGTCTAGTCAACAAGAATGGAGTTTGAAGTGTGTGATTTAAAGAACTTTGAGTTCCCTCTCTCCTCATGTAAGATCCAAGCTAAATCCTCCACACTTTCCAGACTTTATCTGCTTGAGATCCATCTGGGTTAATTAGTTAACACTCCTGGGGATCAATTTGGTCCTAACATCTGGCTGAGGACAGATACCATGCTGAAAATTATGGTGACTGATGAATTTAAGAAGATAGGGTAAATGCATCTTATGAGTCACTCCTTGAAACCAGAGCCAAAGGCTAGCTCAGCTTTTGCTATAAAACATGCATTTAATAAGTACGTGAATGAATGAATGAACAAAGAGGTCTGAGATTCAAAACACTGTTTTGTGTATCCATGAAATATTTCAGGATAGAAGACAAAAATGCCTCTGCAGATTTTGGAAACAAGAAGAGCAGATTATTTAGAGGTCTTGACTTATTCTATTTAAGAAACTCCTTCTCCCCACATTTTTCCATTTCTCTCCTGCTGCAATAGAAACACATTCTAGGACCAGAAGGAGGTTTCCCAGGATTAGCTGTGCTCCCAGTGGAGCTTTGTGTGTTTGTAAACACCTAAGAGTTCATTAAGATAGTAACTGCCCTTCTCTTACCAAGGAAGCTGGTCTAGGAAACAATGAGGTGGCTTAAAGTCTATTTAAGTATAAGCAGAAAAGACATTTGAATGTTTAAGGTCTTAGAAAAAATTAAATTAAGGGTTTATTTTTATTTTTATTTGAAGTCATTCAAATACAATTAGTTGTATTAAACTCACCTATTGTTAGGTAGACGTGTCAATTGGTTTTGAATGATGGACAAAATCTGGAAGATAAGGCAGTGGAAGAAGGGATGAATTTCAGGATGCTTGTATAGAAGGAGGTCTGGAAAGTTGGAAGACTCAACTCCAAGGGTGGCATTTGAAAGGATACAATGAAGGTAAAAGAAGTTGGGGGACTTCACTGGTGGCACAGTGGTTAAGACTCCATGCTCCTAGTGCAGGAGGCCTAGGTTTGATCCCTGGTCGATGAACTAGATCCCACATGCATGCTGCAACTAAGAGTTTGCATGTCACAACTAAGGAGCCAGCCTGCCGCAACTAAGACTTGGTTCAACAAAATAAATAAATATTAAAAAAAAAAGAAGTTGGGTTGATTTGTAACGGGAGAGATAGAAAGAAGGAAAGACTAAGAAATAGATATTGGCCTCAAATATCTATTTGATCTATGGATCAAAAAGCAGATAAATAAACAAGCAGTTAGGGAGGAAAATGAGGAGATGTATAGGAAAAAGGAGAGCTGGTTGATCAAGGAAATGAGAAAAGAATCAGAGGAGATTTAGGAGAGAAACTTGGTAGCAAAGTCAACAAGACAGAGTCTTTCACAAACACTAGTTGTCATTTAATCAGTGATGGAATTCTTACCTCTCACCCAGGTTTGATTCTTAACAGTGCACTTTATCCTACCCACCAGTGTCTCAAATATGACTTAAAATAGTGCAGATAGGGAATTCATTTGTTGTCTAGTGGTTAGGATTTGGCTCTTTCACTGCCGTGGTCCAGGTTCAATCCCTGGTTGGGGAACTAAGATCCCGCAAGCTGAGTGGTGCTGCGAAGAAAAAAAAATAGTGCAGATAATCAGTTTTACTTTCTTTATATATGATTAAAATGATACATTTTACATATTGACTTTTAATGCAGTATTTTGCCTACAAATAATGAAATTAAGTGTGAATTTGGATTTGGATTGGATACTTCCTAGAGTAAAAATACTAGAGGCAAATCAAAGACATGCTTAATTTTAGGAAAATACACT
Source organism: Mesoplodon mirus (assembly GCF_964341445.2). Classification (NCBI taxonomy): domain Eukaryota; kingdom Metazoa; phylum Chordata; class Mammalia; order Artiodactyla; family Ziphiidae; genus Mesoplodon; species Mesoplodon mirus. The sequence goes on from NC_138992.1 coordinate 50,316,602, forward strand.
GATTTAAAATCAATCATTTTATTTTGTTTTATTATTTTTTCTAATTTATTCAATGATTATTATTTTTTATTATATAAGTTTCAGGTGTACAGCATTATAGTTCAAGCTACGTATGTATACACTGCAGAGTGATCATCACCACAAATCTAGTAACCGCCTACTACCATACAGTTAACCCCCTTCACTTATTATATTTCCTATTGTTTCCTTTAAAATTATAAGAAAATGATAAATGCTATAAAAGCCACGACTATTTTTAAATGAAATAAATTTAAATGCCTTGTTTCTTGAAAATTTTAATTCACAGTTTATGCGAAAATCATTTTCATTTGGCTGCTGACTTGGTAAATATTTGGAACATAAATTCAAAATATGGATACAAAGATTTTTTAACATATTCTGCTTACTCAAATCCTTAAGTTCCCTGTATCATCTAACTTCTACAGCTTAGTGACAGTTCCAGATTGACACAGATCCTCAATTTAGGTGACTTTATCTTGAGAGACTTCAGCAAATCCAGACTTAATGGGCCTCTAATAAACTTATGGATTAAATGTATAAATGAGTAAGAGGCAGAGAAAATGTAGTTTAGTTTCAAAATAAATAGCATTTTGAAGACTCAATTGTTATATTCAGGGATTTTTTTAGATAAAATATTAATCTTATGAATCTGGCTATATTGAGATGGGACATCAAGATCAAATATAAATTAAAAACTTGGCTTGCACTGTCTGTATGAGGCTGTTTGTTTATAAGTCAGGAATTTCAGTGTCTGCAAACATCTCATATCATTTCTTGTTTTATGATTTAAAAATTTTTCATAGTTCTTGCTAATTAAAAATCCTGTTCTGCCTATGTTAGTCAGTTCTGGTCTTCCAAGGTGCTAAGCAGATGCTAAGACAGAATTAGAAATGTAAGAGATTTACTAGGGGAAAAGCATCATGAAAGATGAAGTAGAGAGGGGCAGAAGTAGTCAGGGAGAGCCTTCAAACAGCGATGCAGGTCTGACTGTGGAAGGAGAGGAGGGAAAGTGGGAGGGTTATGTAGGAAGAGCCTTTGAGCACAGCACAGCTCTGAGAAGGCCTTGGCTAGGCCAGTGGTGGAGCCCTGGAACAAAGATTACCTGCTGAGGACTCCTGTGTTGGGCAGAAAGGGCCCGACTCTAATACTCCTACCAGACTCAGACTTGGTGGGGAGCAGCCTGGGGAGAGTGTTGCCTCAGCAGATCCCGAGGATATGGCCACTGGAAGTGTCAACCAATACTTTGCAGAAGGTTTTCTCTTGAAGGAGGATCTGAGTGGCACAGCTCCATGGCTGCCCAGTGGGAAAGAAGAACCCACAGTCTAGACAGGGAACAAATAAACTGGAATCTTTTGGTTCAAGTCATTTTGTCTACTCCCTTGTAATAATAATAATAATAATAATAATAATAATAATATATCCCATGGGTATAGCATGATACAAATTACAAAGTGTTGTAATATAATTTTCTGATTTTATCATCCTGACTTCACAAATGAATGGGGCTGAGAGAGGTTAAGTAACATTGCCCAAATTCATTTTTATCAGAGCTATGACTTTCTTCACTAAACCACAGCTGCTTCACTTTCATGTGGATGTAATCTCAAATACTTGATTTTTCTATTCTTTTGATAAAATATAACATACTGACAAAAAATTAAATATAACTTGTATGCACATTCCAGTGAATAATTATTAAGCAAGTACCTGTTTTACTGCCAATAGAACCTTACTAACATGCCGGAAGTCCTGATATGCCTCTTCCCAGTCACAATCTCATCCTTTTCTGGAAAGGGAAATTTGGGGGGAGCAAAACCTGGAAATAACTCTGATGTCTATCCATGGGTGAATGGGTAAACAAACAGTGGTACCTACATACAAAGGAATATACCTTTTAGCAGTATAAAAACTACCTATTGATATACACAACAGAAATGGCTCTTAAAATCATTATCCTGAGTGAAAGAAGCCAGACACAAAATGATACATACTTCAAGATTCAGTTATATAAATTCTAGAAAATGCAAACTAACTTATAGTGACAAAAAAAAAAAAAGAGTTTAGAGGTTGCCTGAGACTGGAGTCAATAGAGGGATAGACTATTAAGGGGCATCAGAAAACTTTTGGGGAGACGCAAATATTCTGTGTCCATCTGTAGAAACTCATTGAATTGTACACTAAAAAGGATGCAGTTTATTGTGTTAAAATTACAACTGCAAAATGTTGGAGGGGAAAACCCTCTTTAATGACAACAACAAAAATCTCCACCTATGGTTGTATATTTATCTAGTTTTCCCTGTGTTTCTGTCAAGTTGTGATTTTTGTATTTTGAGATTTTTATTATTTGCTTACAAATTTAAACAGTGTGACATCTTTTTAAAAATTGAATCTTTTATCAATGTAAAATGACTTTATCTCTGGTAATGTTTTTTGCTTAAGAGCAAATTTTGCCTAACATTAATATAGCTACATCTGTCATGTTGTTTGCTAGAATTGCATAGTATATCTCTTTATGTTCCTTTCTTTAATTTTTTTTTCTTTTTCTATTTTTAATACAATTTTTAAAGGTTACTTTCCATTTACAGTTATTACAAAATATTAGCTATATCCCCCATGTTTTACAATACATTCTTGGGCTTATCTTATACCCAATATAATACAATACATTCTTGTATCTCCTTCTCCTTCACCCTTATATTGCCCCCCAAAAAAACTGGTAACCACTAGTTTGTCCTCTACATCTGTGAATTTTGTTTTGTTATATTCTCTACTTTTTGTACTTTTTAGATTCCACATATAAGTGATATTATACAGTATTTGTCTTTCTCTGTCTTACTTATTTCACTTAGCATATGCCCTCCAAGTCCCTCCATGTTGCTAGAAATGGCAAAATTTTATTCTTTTTTATGACTGAGTAATATTCCATCATCTGTACATATCACATCTTCTTTATCCATTCATCTGTTGATGGACACTTAGGTTGCTTCCATATCTTGGTAATTGTAAATAAAACTGCTATGAACATTGGGATACATGCAAATTTTCAAATTAGTGTTTTTGTTTTTTGAATATATACCCAGGAGTGGATTTGCTGGATAATATGGTAGCTCTATTTTTAGTTTTTTGAGAAACTTTCATACTGTTTTCCACAGTGGCTGCACAAATTTACATTCCCACCAACACTATACAAGGATTTCTTTTTCTTCATATCCTTGCCAACATTTGTTATTTATGTTATCATCTTTTTGATGATAGCCATTCTGACAGCTGTAGGGTGATATCTCATTGTGGTTTTGATTTGTACTTCCCTGTGCTCTTTTCTTTAAACTTATCTTTATGTAAAAAGCACATCTTTTTTAGAAACAAGTCTGACAATCCCTGTCTTGTAACTGAAGCAGTAAGTCCATTCACATTCTTAAAAGATGACTTTTATGGGTATGGAATTCTAGATTGGCAATTATTTTATTTCTACACATATCATACAATCATACTACTGATTTCCAGCTTCTATTGTTGTTCTTAAAACCATACATTTGTGAGTAAGATTTTTATACCTGATACCAACACACTGCAGCAACAACAAATCAGGCATTGTATTTCTTACAACTGAATATGGATATTTGTGAAGGGAGGTTAACCTGCCCTCTTAACTCAGCAGTGGTTCTAGCATCCTATGCAGTACAATGAATCCTGTTGGACAAGCTTATCTCTGGTTGTCCAGATATAGTTCCATTTTCACCTTAACTTACACTCTCCTCCAGCTCAGGGATGTTGGATTAAGGAAAGTGGTGGTAGATGAGCTGTGGTGTGGGGTTTCTCTCAGGGGAGCCCATAAAACAGAATGCATCATATATTACATTTCCCAGAGCCTGTGTTCACATGTTGGATTTGACCTTCATAATAAACCCCAGTGGGGCAAATATTTTTACCAGTTACCTCTTATAGGCATGGAAACTGAGACCTGGATAGGTTAAGGAATTTGCTAGAGGTCACACCTGTTACAAGCTTGCTTGGTGATGTTCTAAAACACTGCTGGGATCTTAGGAATTTATTTTTAGTTTCAGTAGAGCTATGGGTTATATGTTGGTCTATAGCAGCACTGTCCAAAAGAAGTATAAGGTGAGCTGCACATGTAATTTAAAAGTTTCTGGTAGCCATGTTAAAAAAGTAAATGAAGCATGAAAACAAAGAGCCTATCTCTGTATCATTCTTTTGATAATCTACCTTTTTTCTTGTGGCTGTTTTAAGAGAGTTGCATTTCTTTGGTGTTTTGCAGTTTCATGATGACGTTTCTAAATGTGGTTTCACTTATTGAATCTGTTTTACTTAGTTCTGGAAAATTATCTGTTATTACCTTAATTATTACCTTTAATTATTACCTCTGTCCTCTTCAATTTTCTGAATTTGTCCCCTCTGGAACTCTGATTAAAAGTATGTTAACTCTTCTCTCTAACATGCATCTCTTAACTCTACAACATATTTTCCAACTTTTTGTCTCTGTATGCTGAATTCTAGTTAATTTTCTGGTCTATTTTCCAACTCACTAAATCTATTCCAGCTGCATCTCATTATCTCTTCACCCCTCAACTAAGTTATTATGCTTGTCTCTTATGTTTGTTTCTTTTATACTATTTATTTCTTTCTTTTTCAAATTTGCTAGGTTTATTTTTATAGTTTCTTTTCCTTGTAGGAATTTTCATTTTCTTTAATATCTTAAGCAGGGTAAGCATACTTGCTTTATTTCTGGATCTGATCATCTCAACATCTCAAATATTTTGGGATCTGTTCTGTAATTTTATTTTGCTGCTGATTATTTTTCATGGTGACTTATTTTCTTGTGTATTTTTACTTTATTATTTTTATCATGGACTACTCAATATTTCTTGAAAATTTACTTTTTTTATGATTCTTTGAGGCCTAAGATTAAGGTGCCTTCCTGCAGTGACAATCTGCATTTCCTTCTGCAGACCCTGTGGGCACTACTAATTTGGTAATGCCACCAACCAAGTTTATGGCTTGAAATTGACTGACTGCCCAAATAATATAACCCAAACTTTGGACCTATCCCAGGATAAGGCTGTGGTGACCACAACTTCTCAGGAACTTTCTCTGTCCTCTTATCTTTTTCCTCTATTTACACTGTATCATGGCATCAACCTTCTCTACAGTCACCTGAGGGATGTGTATGGGGTTGGGGTCAGGGACTTATTTCTGATTAGTTTTTGCCCTGAGATAAGCCCCATGGTACCCAGCTTAATGAGGGGAGGGTCTCATCATAAACCTACCACCTGGAGTGGACTCTCTGCCCTAACTTCTGACTGTTTCATCTCCTGTGTCCAAATTTACTGAGTTCAGCACATGGTCTCAAGGCTTCAAAAGAAGCTTCATCCTTTCATTTATTTCTCTGGTTCCCAATTTCCTTTAGGTTTCAACTTGATAGTCTCTTACTATTTCGTTAAATATTTATTCTTTTAAGAGGTTTAAAAAAAAAACCTTCCATAGTATTTTATTTGTTTCCAGCAAGAACTTGGTCCAAATCTAGTTTGTTGTTTACTGGAAACAGAAATGTTTGGTTCTTAGTCCTATGATAGAAATCATAACATGAAAGTTAACTAATGGAAATGATTAGAACACATCTTTGAACATGGAAGAATAATACAGTGTGGGAAAGCACCACAATGTTTTGCAGTGCATAAGAAAAACAAGTTTGGCTTGGGATGTGAGGCACTTATTTCCTTTTTCAAGATACAATTTTTCAGCCTCAAAACTGGTTAGACTGTGTCACCCAGTGGAATTGTCTAACTCTTCACTTCATCCTTAATAGACTCTAATCCCAAAGCAAATATGTCTTAGTCCACTTAAGCTATTATGACAGGAAACCACAGAAAACTATCCCTCACTGTTCTGGAGGCTGTAAGTCCAAGATTAAGGCACCTGTAGATTTGTTATTTTGGTGAGAACGTGCTTCTGTTCATAGACAGCTGTCTACTTGCTATGTCCTCACATGGCAGAAGGTACAAGAGATCTCTCTGAAGACTCTTTTAGAAAGGCACTAATCTCATTCAGGAGGACCCCACCCACATGACCTAATCATCTTCTGAAGACCTACCTCTTCACATTGGGTGTTAGGATTTAACAAATAAATTTGGGGGGAACAAAAACATGCAGTCTATAGCAGTATGAAATCCATGGATGCTTATGGATGGTCAGTTATACAATGGAGGGTCACATCTTGAATAGAAGAGTTAGGAAATACTCCACTCTGTTTTATCTATAATTTTCTCTACTGCTTGAAACTTGTTGAAAGACATGGAATTTTAGGATAAAAAGAGAAATTTTGATTTCATGGTTTATTTTGAAACTTATTATCAAATACATCATTACTGGGACATGGTAAGTTTAGAATAGACCACAAAAATAATTAATGCTAATAGATATTAAAATAAAGTCTACAGAGAAACAAGAGAGTTGGTTTTTCACTCCCATTCCATGCTAATTAATAAGATTAGTTAGAAGGGTATCACCTACTGTGATTTGTCAACTAGTAGTAAACAGACTTAAAGACCAATTTCTTACTTGAAATATGGGTGAAATAAACATTAGGAGAAATAAAGTTACAATTTTTCATCATGAATGTGACGTTAAAAATATAAGTTCATATATGCATTGCAATGAGGACCCTACAAGAGAATGTCAGTCTATAATGAGTGGTAAAATAAGACAAGGTGCTAAAACTTACAATGCCATATTAGTAAAGCTCAGCATCTGTTTCCCAGAAAAGAAGAACATTCAAGCCACTGTTTTTTCGTGAGGAGAGAGATGATAAATATGGAAGTCATCAATTCCAAATAACCCACTTTTTAAGATCTTCTTGCCACTTCTGACATTATATGTTAAAAAAATACTTCCAAGAATGTAAATAGAATATTTCCTGTATTTCAGCAGCCAATAGAATATTTCCTGTATTTCGGATGCGTTTACTGGTATCTGTAGCTTTACTAAGACATAAAAGTCAACATGTCGACATGAAATTGGGTAGCATGAAGTCTGCAGATTGGTAGAAACTGTACCTTTCAAACATCAGCCTTTATTAGTATTTACCAAATTAATCTTTGGGAGATAATTTGGAAGAACCCCTGTCATATGTTAAAGTTCTAGTTTTAAAATATTAACTCATTACAAAATTAAAATAAATGGGACATTGTTGAGTGATTTGTAGACACATAGTTTGATTACAGCTCTTTAGAAGACTAACAAACCTGAGGAATTGGCTAATTTGAAGATATTGCTAATGTAGCAGCCTTCTACATATTGATCAATGAAAATTTAGGAATACTTAGTCATATTGGGCCTTAATTCTTTTCATAGAAGTTCCTAGTAGAATAGATGATAACTTGGTAATTCCTTATTCAGGAAGTTACAAATCTGTAAGCTTCATGTGCTGTGCTAATCTGATATACTTAGCTAATTTTTTTTCTCAACCAGAAATTATTTTTTACTGGACACATTTAGTAGAAGGAATTTCTTTATTTTCTATCAACCAATGATAGGGGCAGCTGAGGCATCAGGTCCAGAGAAGCTGAGGTTTCCTGCTTGAGCCCAGGCTAGGGTTACAAAGGATTGAAGATTTATTGTCTCAAACAGGCTCAAGAATATCTGGTCATTGTCATGCAGATTCTTATTATGTTGTTTGTAGATGTCTAAAAATATACTTAATTTATATTTTTTACCATGTCCAACTTTACTTTCCTCATATTTTATTTCTTTTCTCTCTTCATTTCCCCTTTCCTGGTGAACTGATGATGAATAAGGCTAGATTCTTCAACTGCCAGTCAACCCTCCTCTCCCGGACCCAGGGTTGAGCTCACAATCACAGCATCAGGTGCCACTGTGGATGGAGGAGACTCAAATGAGCAGATGAGCCCTTTCTAAGTCTCACCATAAATTTCCAGATTGCTGAACTACTGCCCACTCGTTACCCCGGTTACAGCCCACACACTCTGTCTCTTCACACTCGTAGATGTTCCTCAATAAAACAAAGTTCATTATTACCAAAGGAATTTTTTTTTTTTTTTTTTTGCTTTTCCCTTGATGGAACAAATTATTCTTGCATTGAACTTGCTGCCTACTCACGCCCAGTCTCATTTTGTGCCTTCCATGTCTCCAACCCCACTCCCTTTGCATTCTCTCTGTACTGCTGAACTTAACAGATTTCCATCTGTGGAGCAGCAAACCAAGGCGGGGCAGCAATACAATAGGCCTTCTTTGGGAAGGCCAGAGCAAGGCATCTGGCTTCCCTCTTGGATGCAGCCTGCTTCACTCATTTTACAGCTTTCACAAACTCCCAGCCTTTGTGCTTCCAGAGCTATATATATTTTAAAAGGTTATTGATGTAAAAACATCAAGCCATACTAAGTCAAATTTACTCTGGCTAAAAAAATCTGTGATGCTAAGGGCAAAAATAAACCTTTACTAAGCTTCCACAAACATTAATTATTTTGGGAATCAGAAAAGTAATGTCAACAGGTGAAGCTGAGTGGATTTAGACAATAAGGATTGGGGAGGTCAGTGAAGCACTAGATCGCTAGTCTTATCTAAAAAGGGTCAGGGACTTCCCTGGTGACACAGTGGTTAAAGAATCCACCTGCCAATGCAGGGGACACAGGTTTGATCCCTGGTCCGGGAAGATCCCACATGCTGCAGAGCAACTAAGCCTATGCGCCACAACTATTGAGCCTGCGCTCTAGAGCCTGCGAGCCACCACTACTGAGCCCGCGTGCCACAACTACTGAAGTTTGTGTGCCTCGAGCCCATGCTCCACAACAAGAGAAGCCACCGCAATAAGACTGTGCACCACAGAGAAGAGCAGCCCCCGCTTGCCGCAACTAGAGAAAGCCCACACGCTGTAATGAAGACCCACTGCAGACAAAAATAATAAATAAATAAAAATGAATTAAAAAAATAAATAAAAGGGGCCATAGCCAATTGTAAAATGGCCAAGACAAATTTTTCAAGGACCAGATTCTGCCGATGAAGCCATCGGTTTGCAAAACGTTTGAATATTTATATGACGTGCACCCAAAGCTAAGTTTTAATAATATACACTAAGTATTTCTGTGCATCTATAATGCATACCATCACCAGCCCAGGAAACCAATGTTTGTGCTGATGTTCTATCTATAACGTCTATATCCAAATTAACTCTGTGTAAAGAAGTGAGCTCCCCAAGGCTCCAGCTGAATTTCTGCTCTGGTTTCTCCAAGTCAAGCAAACAAGTTGACTTCTTGCATTAATTTTCCAGTAGAACTGTCATCTGCAAGCAAGGTCTGCTGCTTTCCCCAGGGACAGTGCTCTCCCCCAGCGTGATGATCTCTTACATGTCTAGAGAAGATAGACTTCAAATGCTGTTAATCGAAAGAAACTGATGGTTCAGAAGTGCTGCTGGGACACAAGGAGAAAAGAGTTTGTTCATGTTCCATTGCTACAGAAAATATTTAGGGTGCCTAGTCAATCAGGTAGAGAAACAACTTTAGATTTTTGATACATAAATCAGAAAAAAAAATGCCATTGTTCCAGTCGTATTCTTTTGGATTCTAGACATAATTACCTGAAACCAAGATCGCGCTGCAGGAGTGGGAGGTCTCATCTCCCCAGCCTTGAAGTGCAGGAATAACCATAGGGCCCGCAGAGAGCCCTGCACGTTCTGGACCACTCCGTCTTTGTCTTAAAAGAGACAATCCAAATAAACAAGGGCCCTTGGAAATAGGAAAAAAAATTTGGGGGGAAAATGTTTTTAGAAAACAAATATCTAACCTAAACTTTCCTGCTTTCCATTTTATTCTCTCACATTCATTCATGAAACTTAACTTTAAACCAGAGGTTGTTTGCATTCAGGGAAAGAGAGATCAGGCCAAGCTTTGCCCTCATTTGTCCTCTCCATTTGGGGACAGACTGTGGCTGTGGAGCATAGAGTTTGCCCTTCTTTTGACTCTCCTGGCCTGATTCTGGGATGGCCCAGTAACCCAGGCTTCTAGCCCCATTGGGCTTTCTTTTAATTTGGTCCAGTTCAGGCTTCCCTGACTGAACCAGAGGGAAGACAGCTGCTGCCTTTTCCTTCAACTGTTGCTTAGCTTTGAGGATGAGCTCTTTGTAGACCTAAAAAGATTTCTTGGATACCAAAGGTTAAACAAAAGTAGCAAGATAAAATCCTTGTCTCTTCTGTTAAAAAAAAAAAGAAAAAAAATATTAACACATACAAAGTAGTTTAAAAATAGCATTTGATGTTGCCAGTATGGAGCATTTAATAGGATAATGGATCCTCAGTTATCCCACAAACATACAATTCAGACGACACATGCATTCACTGGTACTCCTGACCTTAGGATGATAGTTATATTTATTAAGTATCCACTAGTGTCAGCCCAAAATATATATTAACTCTCTAGGTCTAAAAACAACCCAAGAAGGCAGATATTATTACAAACATCTTCATTTTAAGGGTGGGAGAATTAAGGTACAAAAAGACAGAGTAAATTGCCTAAGGTCCAACAGCTAGCAAGTGCCAGCCCTAGGAATTTAACTCGAAGTTTCTGTTCTTTCCACTTAGACATTCCACAGCCTCAAAGGATCTAGGGGTCTTAATCCCTTCAAGAGGCCTCATACTTGCTCCATGAATGCAAAGCATGAGCCCTGACCCCAGCATGACTGTTGCTCAGCCACACAGAGTTCACATGCAGGCTGTCTCAGTTTTCCTTTAGGGACAAGGAAATGAATCTTGTGTGAAATAAAGCTCACAAAAATCCCCCAAACTCAACAATATCTGGTCTCTGTCTTCTCTTGGGAAGGAAACTGATGATTTATAGCCACACAAGTGGGGGTTTTCAGGCTTTAGAGAAGGAGAAGGGAAAGAGGGGTGAGGATATACTTCCATAAAAACACCCATCATAGCTGTGTATCAGCACAGCTGTCCTGGAGAGACAACATGCAAGTGTCTGGCTCAGTGCCTGTGTACAATAAGTGCCTGATAATTGGTGAACGCTCTCCTGACGGTCGAACAGTTCTGTTCTGTGGGAGAGGGGAAGTTGAGAGGGATTCGAGACTCCGGCAGGATTGTCTAAATGCATGGATTATCAACTCTTTCTTATCCAACTCTCAAGTGGGAGCTTTGCTCTCAAGTCTTATTTAACATCTCACCTCCTCTCTTAAATTATTCTCATGTAGCCAAGGCAACAAAATTTAACATTCTCATTTTACCCTTTTTCTTTGGTCCAGCCTATCTGACCTCTTCTCTTCAGTTTCCCAGTCACCACCTCCCTCCAAAGATTAATACTGTTTTAATTACTACCCCACTAATCTGGAAAAGCTGAGAAAGCAAGTCAAAAAGTCTTCAAGAAAGTACAGCTCTTCTCATTAGTATTATTATTCAGTGAGGGAGCCTATTAATTCCAAGAATATTCCTGAAAGAATTAAAGTTGCCAAATAGATGCTTAGGTTCAGGAATAAAAGACAGAAGATGTGAAATATGTAGCAGGGTTCCTGGTCCAGAGAACAGACTGAACAAACATTAGTTGTCTTCCTCCACAAAGTCCTACTCACAGAGCTTATGAAAATATTAAAAGAGGTGATGTGTATTCAAATGTGTTCTAGAGAGTAAAGCTCGATGTAAGTAACCTATTCTTAATACAATTCTGTGGTTGAAAGTTAATTCATGGCCTCTCCTCGTTGCAGTCACCTGCCAACCCTCTCCTGCCACTTCTCCTCAATCCTCGAGGTTTTGGGTCACTCTGTCCTACTTTGCCCCTGTCACATTGACTATTGTGGTCTTAATAGTCACACTGATGATCCTCCCAGGACCTTAGCCTCTTGGTTCCTTGACTTCTTCCCTCCCCTTATCTTGCCCTCCACCCTCCCTTAGACACTTACTGGACAATCTCAATTGTAACCATCCTGCTCTCTGCTGCCCCCTTCTCTTTTCAGCTGCTTCATTTACTGTCCCCCATCCAACCATCCATTGACTCACTAGGATCCAATGTCCTTCACCGCCTCATGCCTTCACTTACCCAGATTAACTTCCAGAGCAAACCATTTCAACCAGTCCCTAGGAAATTCCTTTAAACCCTCTGTCTCTCTCTTGTGTACTGAGTTCTTAGAAGCCTCCTTCCTGTCTACACCTCCACCTAGGCTCTTAACTACTCACTGTGCTGCCACCGGAATGCTGTGAAAAAGGAAAGAGGCATATGTGACTCAGTAACATTTAATGAAGTAATTACATTGTCACGTTCATGACAAATTGCCCAGCAAGAGTGCTAACGTTATGATCTCAGCTACAGTTTTCCTCTGGGAGAAGAAAGGGTCTCCCAGGTTTCTCCAGGTGGTCAGTTGTAAATCCTAACCTGGCTGATTTCAGGATGTTAGCTGCCACCATGCCCTTTCCTCTGAGGGTTACAGGTGGGAGTGGGAGAACGTTCAAAGAAGAGAAAACACATCTAAAGGCTCTGACGGGGGAAAGAGCCTCTTGTATTGTTGTGTTTCCAGAAGGGAAAAGCAGCCATTGTGACTGAAGAGCCAGGAGGAGAAGGAATAAAAAAGTATAACTCTATAGGTGTGAATCAGTCCTGCAGGCATCACAGGCCATGGTTAGAAATTTAGACTGGTTTCTGTGTGTGGTGGAAAATCCTTGGATAGAGTTGTCTAAAATTTTAAACTTATTAGTCTGGCTGCTGTGTGAGGAAATGATTTATAAGGACCAAAGCAGATGTTAAAGAGAAATGAGGAAGCTATTGTAGGAAACCAGGTGAGAAATGATGGCACTTGGACTGGGGCCCTGAGCAACGGAATGGAGAAGAGAATTGCCAACTATTTTAAGGGCAGAAATGACCAGATGTGTGTGATATATTGGATATAGGGAGTGTGAGAGAAAGAAAGGATTCAAGGATAATTCTTAGGGTTTTTGGTTTATGCAGTGGATGTGAAGACTGAGACAAGCAAATGTTGGGAGGAGGACACACAATCAAGAATGGGTTTTGTTTTGTTTTGTTTTATTTTTATTTAATTAATTTATTTTTAAGGTTGAAATATTTCTTTTTAATTGAGATACAGTTGATTTAAAATGTTGTGTTAGTTTCAGGTGTAGAGCAAAGTGATTCAGATATATATATATATATATATATATATATATATATATATATATATATAAACATATATGTATGTTTATTTTTTTCTGATTATTTTCCATTATAGGTTATTATAAAATATAGAGTATACTTCCCTGTGCTATACTGTAGGTCCTTGTTGGTTATTTATATATAGTAGTGTGTATATGTTAATCCCAAATTTCTAATTTACCTCTCCCCACCTTTCCCCTTTGGTAACCATAAGTTTGTTTTCTATGTCTGTGGGTCTATTTCTGTTTTTTAAATAAGTTCATGTGTATCACAGACATGTTAATTTGGGGAGACCTGTAGGACCTGCAAATGATGATACCAGTTGGCAGTTGCATTTATAAGACTGAAACTCAGAGAGGCAGTTAGACTGGAAACACCAAGTTGGACATCGATGGTGTGTAGAAGGCACTTAAAGCCACAGGAAAGAGTGAGATAACTTAGGTGGAAAATTGTAGAAGGAAGACCTCAGAGCCCAGGATAAAGCATGACAAACACCAACTTTGAAAAGTTAAATGTAGAAGAAGAACTAACAACAGACACAGAAAAAGAACCAGGAGAGGAGATAACATGCAGAATCTGCTTGAGTTACTAGAAAGGACACATGGTGGCATTTAAGCTTCTGTTTCTGAAGAACAGAGAGACGCGTGCTGACTGAAGTCCGAGCTTTCTTCTAATATGATTTCCCCACATACTCCACATCTCCTAGGCTTGACTCCAAATTAAACTGAGAGATACACTTTTAGGTATTTAGTCTAGGAAAGAGAATTTGTGGGGCAAAGAGGTAGGGAACCACAGTCTGAAGATTGTCAAAAAAGATCAAAAGAAATTATATTTTCCATCACCTCTCTGTGCCCTAGTCTCCTATTTTTAGTTTCAGGAAAACATGATTTCTAAGTCTTTTCTTATTCTTAATTCAAAAAGAAAAAAATGAAAGGGAGTAAGAAGGATAGAATAGTACAGAGAAGTTGAACTAAATGATAATTTCTTGACTAGATTATATATTTATAATTCATAATCAAATCAAGAAGATTGTCTTTGCCACTGTTATTAATTCACTGAAAATTATTAGTACAAACATTGCACTGAGCATTTTTCTGGGATATATGGAATTCTTAAATAAAGTTGCAGGAAAACAGAAAACAGCCTCTGGGAACCATCTGAAAGTTCTAGGAGAAGATGTCTAGCTCAGCGTCATACACGGGACTCAATGTAATGCATTATACTGATGATTCAACAAGTAGGCAAGTATTACCTGTCCTTCAATGACCTTTTTTTCTCTATTTTTCCTCCACCTTCCTGGAGCAATATCTGATTAATAATGAGAAACTGGAGATTTCTCTGGGCCTGGGAATGCAGCCAGTAGTTTTCTATGCAAGACGTCACTGAGACAGTCTGGGATCTGTGACAAAGAAAATAGGCGTAAGAGTAAGAAAGTGGAGAATCGATGGGCTGGAGTCTATTGGGAATTGCGTAAGTGCCACTGCTCTTAGTTTGCTTATATTCTGGATTGGGTGTGGCACTTCAGCAGAGTAGTCAAATATAAAGGAGTCAGGGGCAGCCTAAAGAGAAATCCATGTTGGTTTTATGGTATTTTGTTGTTTGTTTGTTTTAACAGAAAATTTGTTTCCATGTAGTCTTTGTAGTTGGCCCTAGTAATCCCCACCTGGTATTCACCCTTTGTAGAGTTTCCTCTTACACCGTATCAGGAGCTCTCTGTGTGGCCATTTGAATATGGCAGAAGTGTTGGCACATGACTTCCAGTTAGGTTGTAAAAGGCATTGGACATCTACCTTACTCTTTCTTTTGGATTGTCACTCTGATGGAAGCTAGCTGCTGTGATGTGAAGGTGCTCAAGCAGCCCCATGGAGAGATGTACATGGAGAGGGACTCAAAGCTCCATCCAGTAACCATGTAATGAGCCATCTGGGAAGGAGATGTTCCAGCCCCTTCGGATGATTGCAACCATGGCCAAATCTTGATGCCACCCTATGGAGAGACCCTGAGTCAAAACCACCTACCCTGAGAAGTTGCTCCCAGATTCAGATAATGTGTAATAAATGTTGTTCTAAGCTGTTACATTTTGGGGGCAACATATAAGCACCAATAGACAGCTAATGAAAGTCTTTTTGTATACAGAGCTGGAAATAGTACTTGGTAAGTCTTGGCTCTAAAGAAGCATGTGACAAATGAAGAAAGTATAAGGTGGCAATCCTTGGAGTTAGATAGACACTTAGATGTAAATCAACTATAGGAACTAAGAAAAATTTCATCAAAGCAGACAGAATTTCACAAATGGAGAACATTCAACATTCCATGCAGCAGGCAGCACCAGGGAAGACTGTCAGGGAATTTCAAGGTCAGGAGCACACTTACAGGCAGAACGGGTGACAACGAGAAGCCTATCAGCTGGCAGTGCTTTCATGTCCTGGCAGGCTGCACCAGGAAAGAGTCTTATAGCAGACGAAGGCCCCAGACAGAAGCTGGGCCTCATGGGGCATATGCCACTTCCTGAGAGAAGATGGATACAAGGAAAGAGGGACTGAGGACAGGTTTGTCAAGAACAGGTTCAAGTGCAGGGAAAGTACATGGATTCAGAGATAATAATGGGTGTACAAAGTAGGGTCAAAACTGTGGACTCAATCCAGCTGTTAGAAAAGGCCCTTGAGGTTAGAACACAATTAGTGGAGAAGTTGACTTGTTGCTGAATCCCTCAGAAATTAACTGAAGCTCCCATGAATGGGATGAATCCACCTGTCTAACTTCAATATTGGTCACTGAGCCTAAGACAGAGATACATCTGTAGGCGGGGATCCAGTTCTGAGAGGGAGACAGGGCTGGAGAAGCAGAACTGTAGGCAGACTCTATGAGCTTAGATTGTTTCTCTGATTCATACATATAGCTTACAACAGCTGGGCCTACTTCTCCTATTTTATCCTTAAGGGTGTAAGAATAGAATCTCAATTTTTTTGTTTCACCCAAAAGTAGAATTATTTCCACTTCAACAGTTGCTGGAAACTGTAGTTTAGTTTTTTTTCTCTTTCTTTTTTCTCTTTCTGTTTTCATGATTCATTATCTGTGGGAACCATGGAGTGATAATAATCTTTACATTTGTAGAAGCACTTTATAATTTTCAAAGTACTTACAACTGATTTATTCCACTCATCCACTTTGGAGGGAGACAGAGTGATTATTATCAACGTCAGATTGCAGATGAGGAAACAGACATTCCAACGTGTTACATAGCTTGCCTGAAGTCTCTTAGATGGTAAGTAGGAAAGCTACAATGAAAATACAAGTTTTCTGATTTCTAAACTAGTGTTTAAATGTCTTATGACCATCTATTCAAAATAGTAGTCAATCATTAAAAGTGTTTAAGTTTAATATTGGGGGGTAAAGCTTATTGTGTTTTCCTTAATTATTACTGTAATAATCTCATCCAGAAACCAAAAGGCCAGCTAATGATCCTTTAGATATTGACCTACATGATTCTGGCCTCCATAGGTTCTGGCCTCTGATTCCTAGAGGAAGTGGTCCAGAATCATCAAATACAAATACCAGATACTGGTCCCTCATTTTAAACCTAAGATTCTATGTAACACTCTTATTGTGGCAAAAACATTTTTTTAAAAAAGGGGGGAAACCAAGTAAGAAATATGGCCTCAAACTTAGTAGGTTCATTGCACATTGAAGGTTAAATACTTGCTTCTCTGTCTCTCCATCCATCCATCCATCTGTCTCTCTCTCACATATATATATATGATATTGTATTAATATAACATATATTCATATGTATATTTAGATAGGTATTTGTGTATTTATCAAAATGTTACTTGTCCTTCTTATATCATTTTGATGAATTTGAAATGAATTACTATAAGAAACTTTGAAACTATTTGTCACAATCAGATATTTGTATCTTATCTACATGGGGAGAATGGAAAGAGATAGCGAGAACTATTGAAATAATAAATATCCTCAAGGAATATGCATCTAACCAATAAAGTGTGTAGACTCACGCCAATTGCAATGTTGGGTAATGTGCATGAAACTGTGTGGAATATTACAGATAATTCCCAATGAGCATCAGTTATGCGCTGGTACATTTGATGCTTTTCCTAGAGGAAACTGAGGGGAGACTCATTAACTTTCTCAGAGCAGACTCTGAAGTAATATAATACCTGCCTCAGATTTCATAGCATCATTAAGTATATATTTAGCAACCTATGTAATAAAGTCGTACTGCAGTTGTTTGGAGAAACTAGAAATTGCTTTTCAGACTTCATCTAAAAAATTATTTAATTTTTTTATGGTGGTAAAATATACATAACATACAAATTTATCATTTTAACCAGTTTTAAGCATCCAGTTCGGTGGCATTAAGTACATTGTTGTGCAACCATCACCTCCATCCATCTCCAGAACTTTATCACCATCCTAAACTGAAACTCTGTGCCAATTAAACAATAACTCCCCATTCTTTCCTCCCCCAGAACATGGTAACCACTAATTTACTTTTTTCTCTATAAATTTTACTACTCTGGAGACCTCATATAAGTGGAATCTCACAATTATTTGTCTTTTTGTGTCTGGTCTTATTTCACTTAGCATAATATCTTCAAGGTTCATCCATGTTGTAGCTTATACCAGGATTTCATTTCTTTTTGAGGCTGAATAATATTCTATTGTATGTATATACCCATTTTGTTTATCCATTTATCCATAGATGGACATTTGGGAATAACTCCTAAGAGCATCATTATGCAAATATCTGTTCTAGTTCCTGATTTCAGTTCTTTTGTGTTTATATCCAGAAGTGGAATTGCTGGATCAAATGGTCATCTTATGTTTAATTTTTTGAAGACCCACTATACTGTTTTCCCCAGTGCTTGTACCATTTTACATTCCAGCAATGCTCAAGAGTTTCAATTTTTCCACATCCATGTCAACACTTGTTATTGGATTAGCACCTTTATAAAAGAGGCCACAGAGAGTTCTCATCCTTTCCACGATGTGATGCCATAGGGAGAAGTCAGTTGTCTATGAACCAGGATGCAGGCCCTCACTACACACTGACTCTGCCAGCACCTTGGTCTTAGATTTCCCAGCCTCTGGAACTGTGAGAAATAAATGTCTGTTGTTCAGAAGTCACCCAGTCTATGGTATTCTGTTATAGTGGCCCAGACTAATGGAGACCCTGGGCTTCATCAGTGCATGCCTGGTCCCCGACTTCAGGCCTCTTCTCCTCACAGCCAAGAACACTTGCGTTCATCAGTAGGCACAGTGTCACCCCCGGGAGGAGAGGCTGGTGGGCCGGGCACACAAGCCCCACTCTTATGAGAGTTTGCTTCTGAGATCTGGGAAGTTTTAAGCCCTCATTTCCTTCAACTCCCTCGGCACCCTGTATGCTTCTAATATAACATGTTGATTCTAATCTTTTACCATAAGTGTCTTGTCCTAATAGGTTTTAAGCACATTGAGTCCAAGAATCATTTATTTCTTACTTTTATGCCTCTTAAATTGGGCACAGTTCCTGGATTATCATATGATCTCAGTAAATATTTATACTTTTCAAATATATATATATATATATATATATATATATATACATATGCACACACATAGGTACACACCACACACACGTGTATACACATATCACATTTGCTTTTACTGAGCATCCAACACAAAACTATTACTCTGGAAGAAGAGAGACAATTTTTAGTGATCAGTTAGCAGTCTTAGCTGTCTTTTGTTTCCAGTTATAATTTCCATCTTGTGTTTTATTTCTGTGTTTAAGACTTTTTTTCTGTAAAATTCACTGTCCTCCTCTAACTAGTCCTGAGTCCCGGTATCTTTCTTGCCACTATTTCATGAGGCTCAGTGTCCAGTGCCTGGGTTCTGTAGTCAGCAGTGAGTAGACTCCCCAATGCTGCCTTTCCGCCAGATCTGCCACATGCAGATCCTGGTTTGTTTCCCACCAGGTCCTTTGGGTTTCTGGGTCATCCTATAGTTTATGTTGAATTTCCCAAATGTTTGCTGTAGTTGTTGACCTGCAAACTGCATGCTACACACACCTGCCAGACTGGATCTCCTCTCATACCTGGGACTGTACTTCCACTGCTCACATAGACATATCCTGAGCTCTAGATCACTGTATGCTCTGTAATGGAAACCTAGCAATCTCAGTGACTCTTAAAAATTTGGAGGGTTATAAATCCATTTTGAGCAGCTGATGAGAACTGTAAGCCCTCTCTGCAGAAAAAAGTATGCAAATTCACATAAAATTTTGCATCTAATTTCAAGAGGTAAATGGACTTTCGAACTGAAGGTCTAGTGACCTGGCAGATCCAGAGTGGGTCAGGAGAAGTAGGTCAGTAAAGCTGTCACTACAGTGGACACCAAGTGCCAACTCAATTGTCCTTCTTACTAGACAGGAAAGGGATTGTAGACTTTAGTTTGTGATGGAGGACTGCTAGCTCTGAGCGGCAATTATTCAGTAGGACAAGACTCCTTTTACATGTGATTTTAAAAATATGTATAAAAGTTACTTTCAAAAATCATAGTTTCCAAAGTGGTTTCAAGAATAGCCTGCAATGTTGTGTTTACTGAACAAGAAAAAGGAGTATGTTCTATCTGACAGCAGGGGACTATTGCTACCTTCCACTTAATGACTTCAGTGTAGGGAAGAAGCATGGGCAAAGTGAAAAACCCACAATCTAAGATTTTATACATGTATCAATAATCATGAGTTAATGGGGAATGAAAAGGAGAGAATTTAATCGAACAGAGACAGCTTCAGACTTTTGTGAATGTCAGTTTTGCAAGTAATTTGGAAGATTGAGCTGGAAAGAAAAGCAAAATCAAAAAGAATGTTTGGATTTCTCTGCTGTTAAAAGGAAAAAAGAAGAATCTTTTGGAGGTTTGAACTGAAGATTTCCAAACCATTCTTTTTCACACAGAAGTTAATCAGCCTCGGTTATATAATTCTGAGGTGAATTGGGTGAAAGCTTTTCAATATCTTATGCACTGGTAATGAGGACTAAGCCCACAGAGGATATGTAACATGCATATGTCAATATCACATATTTAGGTTTTCTCATTTTGCAAACTATTGCAAAAACATCACGTTGTAGTCACGAGATACTAGTCAGACTCCAGTGATACATTACCTATTCTTGTGAAGCAAAGTAAATATTGCAGGCTACCAGGATAACAACATTTGTCAAAGAATTAATTTCCTAAGAGTTTCAGATAATGGAGAAGAATCTGATTCATCCAGGACTAACAGTTTAATCTTGAAGGGAACAATTTTTTTTGATAATATTAAATGAAAATTAATAGAGAATTTATATTTTCTGTGATAACTAGGTAAAAGCTATTTCTTTTATTTATTTATTTATTTATTTTGGGCTCTTCATTGCTGTGCGTGGGCTTTCTCTAGTTGCCGCGAGTGGGGGCTACTCTTCATTGTGGTGTGCGGGCTTCTCATTGTCATGGCTTCTCTTTGTTGGGGAGTGTGGGCTCTAGGTGCATGGGCTTCAGTAGTTGCAGCACACGGACTCAGTAGTTGTGGCTCACAGCTTAGTTCCTCCGCGGCTTGTGGGATCTTCCCGGACCAGGGCTCCAATCCATGTCTCCTACACTGACAGGCTGATTCTTAACCACTGTGCCAGCAGGGAATTCCAAAAGCTATTTCTTGAATAGATTTTGAGTGGTTATTCCCATTTTATTCAAATTGAATTTTAAATAATTTCTTTTTCAACTTTTTTATATCTGTCATAAGAAATCTAGACCTCAATTACACTTATGCTTTCCTTCCTTTAAGTAATGTGAAAATAAATAAATGAATAAATGTCCTTTCCTTGTCCAATTCTGCCTTCCTTGCTTAAGAATTCTCATTCTTTAGTTTTGAGGAGAAAATAAAATCCTCTTTCCCTTTCCCCGAATAATTCTCTGTTTCTGCTTATCTCACTATAAACAGGAGAAGCTCTTGAAAAAAGCAATTAAAAATGTAGTAGACTCTCCTACTATTCACCAACATCCAATGCTGTACTCATGTAGGCCCATGGGAGGATTACACTTTTCAAACCCCTTGCATTTGAGTGGGGTCATGTGACTGGTCCCAGCTAGTGGATTGTGGGTCAACTCCATAACTGAACATTTAATTGCCAGTGCCAGACACTCCAAAGGATTCTTCTGCTACCACATGTGTAAAGATGGAGCTGCCATTGGCTTGGATTCTTGAGGCACTAAGATGAACAGAGCAGTGAGCCACACACATTGGTGACTGGCATAAGCTTTGTTGTTTTAACCGCTGAAATTTTGGGAGAGTTAGTTAGCACAATATAGCCTAAGCTATTCTAACTAATACAGAGAGAACAATTAATAATAATTCTAATAAAACAACAAACAATATTTCTAATACAAGCTGATATGGATTTGATGTGTGTCAGACATTTAAAACTACCCTGTAAGATAATTATTAATATGATTCCTATTTTATAGATGAGGCAACTGAAACCCTTAGAGATTAAATAACAAGATTACCCAGGGGAGCCTCAAGATGGCAGAAGAGTAAGACGCGGAGATCACCTTCCTCCCCACAAATACTTCAGAAATACACCTACATGTGGAATAACTCCTACAGAATACCTACTGAACGCGGGCAGAAGACCTCAGACCTCCCAAAAGGCAAGAAACTCCTCACGTACCTGTGTAGGGCAAAAGGAAAAAGAAAAAACAGACAAAAGAATAGGGACGGGACCTGCACCAGTGGGAGGGAGCCATGAAGGAGGAAAGGTTTCCCCACACTAGGAAGCCCCTTCGCAGGCGGAGACTGCGGGTGATGGAGCGGGGAAGCTTCGGAGCCACGGAGGAGAGTGCAGCAACAGGGGTGCGGAGGGCAAAACGGAGATATTCCTGCACAGAGGATCGGTGCCGACCAGCACTCACCAGCCCAAGAGGGTTGTCTGCTCACCCGCCGGGGCGGGCAGGGCTGGGAGCTGAGACTCGGGCTTCGGTTGGAGCGCAGGGAGAGGACTGGGGTTGGCGGCGTGAACACAGCCTGCAGGGGGTTAGTGCACCACGGCTAGCCGGGAGGGAGTCCAGGAAAAGTCTGGAGCTGCTGAAGAGGCAAAAGACTTTTTCTTGACTCTTTGTTTTGCGGTGTACAAGGAGAGGGGATTCAGAGTGCTGCCTAAACGAGCTCCAGAGACCAGCGCGAGCAGCAGTTATCAGCGTGGACCCCAGAGAGGGGCATGAAAGGCTAAGGCTACCTCTGCCGCATTCCGTACCCGTCCCTCCCCCAACCCTGAGTGAGCCAGAACCCCCTAATCAGCTGCTACTTTAACCCCATCCTGTCTGAGCGGGGAGACGTGCCCTCAGGGGACTTACATGCAGAGGCGGGGCCAAATCCAAAGCTGAACGCCAGGAGCTGTGTGAACAAAGAAGAGAAAGGGAAATTTCTCCCAGCAGCCTCAGGAGCAGCAGATTAAATCCCCACAATCAACTTGGTGTACCCTACACCTGTGGAATCCTGAATAGACAACGAATCATCCCAAACTGAGGTGGTGGACTTTGGGAACAACGATATATATATATATATTTTTTTTTTTCCCCATTTTCTCTTTTTGTGAGTGTGTATGTGTATGCTTCTGTGTGATTTTGTCTGTATAGCTTTGCTTTTACCATCTGTCCTAGGGTTCTCTCTGTCCAAATTTTTGTTTCTTTGTTTGCTTTAGTATAGTTTTTAATGCTTGTTATCATTGGTGAATTTGTTCCTTGGTTTGGTTGCTCTCATCTTTCTTTCTTTTTTTTTGTTACTTAGAATATTTTTTAATTTTTAATAATTATTTTTTATTTAATAACTTTATTTTATTTATGTCTTTCTTTCTTTTTTTCTCCCTTTTATTCTGAGCTGTGTGGATGACAGGGTCTTGGTGCTCTGGCCGGGCATCAGGGCTATGCCTCTGAGGTGGTAGAGCTGAGTTCAGGACATTGGTCCACCAGAGACCTCCCAGCTCCATGTAATATCAAATGGTGAAAATCTCCCAGAGTTCTCCATCTGAATGTCAAGACTCAGCTCCACTCAAAACCCATCAAGCTCCAGTGCTGGACACCCTATGCCAAACAACTAGCAAGACAGGAACAAAAGCCCACCGATTTGTAGAGAGGCTGCCTAAAATCATGATAAGGTCAAAGACAACACAAAACACACCACCAAATGCGGACCTGCTCAGCAGGAACACAAGATCCAGCCTAATCCACCAGAACACCAGCACTAGTCCCCTCCACCAGTAAGCCTACCCAACCCACTGAATCAACCTTAGCCACTGGGGGCAGACACCAAAAACAAGGGGAACTATGAACTTGCAGCCTGTGAAAAGGAGACCCCAAACACAGTAAGTTAAGCAAAATGAGAAAACAGAAACACACAGCAGATGAAGGAGCAAGGCAAAGACCCATCAGATCTAACAAATGAAGAGGAAATAGGCAGACTTCTTGATAAAGAATTCAGAATAATGATAGTAAAGATGATTCTAAATCTTGGAAATACAATGTAGAAAATACAAGAAACGTTTAAAAAGGACCTAGAAGAACTAAAAAGCAAACAAACAAGGATGACCAACACAATAAATGAAAGTAAAAATTCTCTAGAAGGAATCAATAGCAGAATAACTGAGGCAGAAGAACGGAGAAGTGATCTGGAAGATAAAATCGTAGAAATAAATACTGCAGAGCAGAAAAGAGGAAAAAAAATGAAAAGAATTAAGGACAGTCTCAGAGACTTCTGGGACAACATTATACACACCAACATTCGAATTAAAGGGGTCCCAGAAGTTGAAGAGTAAAAGAAAGGGACTGAGAAAATATTTGAAGAGATTACAGTTGAAAACTTCCCTAATATGGGAAAGGAAACAGTTAATCAAGTCCAGGAAGCACAGAAAGTACCATACAGGATAAATCCAAGGAGAAACATGCCAAGACATATTAATCAAACTATCAAAAATTAAATACAAAGAAAAAATATTAAAAGCAGCAAGGGGAAAACAACCAATAACATACAAGGGAATCCCCATAAAGTTAACAGCTGACCTTTTCAGCAGAAACTCTGCAAGCCAGAGGGAGTGGCAGGACATATTTAGTGTGATGTGATGAGAGAGAAAAGTGATGAAAGAGAAAAGCCGACAACCAAGATTACTCTACCCAGCAACGATCTCATTCGGATTCGACTGAGAAATTAAAACCTTTACAGACAAACAATAGCTAAGAGAATTAAGCACCACCAAACCAACGTTACAACAAATGCTAAAGGAAATTCTCTAGGCAGGAAACACAAGAGAAGGGAGACACCTACAATAACAAACGCAAAACAATTAAGAAAATGGTAACATGAATGTACATATCCATAATTATCTAAATGTGAATGCATTAAATGCTCCAACCCAAAGACACAGGCTCGCTGAATGAATACAAAAACAATACACATATATATGCTGTCAACAGAGACTCACTTCCGACCCAGGGACACACACAGACTGAAAGTGGGGGGTGGAAAAAGATATTCCATACAAATGGAAATCAAAAGACAGCTGGAGTAGCAATTCTCATATCAGACAAAATAGACTTTAAAATAAAGACTAGTACAAGACACAAAGAAGGACACTACATAATGATCAAGGGATCAATCCAAGAAGATGATACAACAATTGTAAATATTTATGCACCCAAAAAAAGGGGCACCTCAATACATAAGGTAAATGCTAACAGCCATAAAGGGGAAATGGGTAGTAACACAATCATAGTATGGGAGTTTAACACCCCACTTTCATCAATGGACAGATCATCCAAAATGAAAATAAATTAGGAAACAAAAACTTTAAATGATACATTAAACAAGATGGACTTAATTGAAATGTATAGGGCATTCCATTCAAAAACAACAGAATACATATTTTTTTCTAAAGTGCTTATGGAACATTCTCCAGGATAGATCATATCTTGGGTCACAAATCAAGCCTTGGTAAATTTAAGAAATTTGAAATTGTATCAAGTACCTTTTCTGAACACAATGCAATAAGACTCGATATCAATTACAGGAAAATATCTGTAAAAAATACAAACACATGGAGGCTAAACAATACAAAAACACACTTACTAACCAAGAGATCACTGAAGAAATAACAGAGGAAATCAAAAAATACCTAGAAACAATTGACAATGAAAACACAATGACCCAAAACCTATGGGATGCAGCAAAAGCAGTTCTAAGAGGGAAGTTTACAGAAATACAATCCTACCTTAAGAAACAAGAAACATCTCAAATAAACAACCTAACCTTACACTTAAAGCAATCAGAGAAAGAAGAACAAAAGACTCCTAAAGTTAGCAGAAGGAAAGAAATCATAAAGATCCATCAGAAATAAATGAAAAAGAAATGAAGGAAATGGTAACAGAGATTAATAAAACTAAAAGCTGGTTCTTTGAGAAGATAAACAAAATTGATAAACCACTAGCCAGACTCATCAAGAAAGAATGGGAGAAGACTCAAATCCATAGAATTAGAAATGAAAAAGGAGAAGTAAAAACTGACACTGCAGAAATACAAAGGATCATGAGAGATTACTACAAGCAACTATATGCCAATAAAATGGGCAACCTGGAAGAAATGGATGCATTCTTAGAAAAATACAACCTTCCGAGACTGAACCAGGAAGAAATAGAAAATATAAACAGACCAATCACAAGCACTGAAATTGAAACTGTGATTAAAAATCTTCCAACAAACAAAAGCCCAGGACCAGATGGCTTCACAGGTGAATTCTATCAACTATTTAGAAAAGAGAGAGCACCCATTTTCTCAAACTCTTGCAAAAACTTACAGAGGAAGGAAGACACCAAAGCTCATTCTACGAGGCCACCATCACCCTGATACCAAAACCAGACAAAGTTACTGCAAAAAAGGAAAATTACAGACCAATATCACTGATGAATATAGATGCAAAAATCCTCAACAAAATACTAGCAAAAAGAATCCAACAGCACATAAAAAGGATCATACACCATGATCAAGAGGGATTTATCCCAGGAATGCAAGGATTCTTCAATATACACAAATCAATCATTGTGATACACTATATTAACAAACTGAAGAATAAAACCATACGATCATCTCAATAGATGCAGAAAAAGCTTTTGACAAAATTCAATACCATTTATGATAAAAACTCTCCAGAAAGTGGGCATAGAGGGAACCTACCTCAACATAATAAAGGCCATGTATGACAAACCCACAACAAACATCATTCTCAGTGGTGAAAAACTGAAAGCATTTCCTCTAATATGAGGAAGAAGACAAGGATGTCCACTCTGACCACTATTATTCAACATAGTTTTGGAAGTCCTAGCCATGGTAGTCAGAGAAGAAAAAGAGATAAAATGAATACAAATGGCAAAAGAAGAAGTAAAGCTGTTACTCTTTGCAGAAGACATGATACTGTACATAGAGAATCATAAAGACGTTACCAGAAAACTACTAGAACTAATCAATGAATTTGGTAAAATAACAGGATATGAAATTAATGCACAGGAATCTCCTGCATTCCTATACAATAATGATGAAAAATCTGAAGGTGAAATTAAGGAAACATTCCCATTTACCATTGAAACAAAAAGAATAATATACCTAGGGATAAACCTACCTAAGGAGACAAATGACCTGTATGCAGAAAATTATAAGATACTGATAAAGAAATTAAAGATGATACAAATAGATGGAGAGATATACCATGTTCTTGGATTGGAAAAATCAACATTGTGGAAATGACTATACTACCCAAAGCAATCTACAGATTCAATGCAATCCCTATCAAACTACCACTGGCATTTTTCACAGAACTAGAACATAATATTTCACAGTTTGTATGGAAACACAAAAGACCCTGAATAGCCAAAGCTATTTGGAGAAAAAAAAAACGGAGTTGGAGGAATCAGTCTCCCTGATCAGACTATACTACAAAGCTACAGTAATCAAGACAGTATGGTACTGGCACAAAAACAGAAATATAGATAAGTGGAATAGAATAGAAAGCCCAGAGATTAAACCCACACACATATGGTCACCTTATTTTTGATAAAGGAGGCAAGAATATACAATGGAGAAAAGACAGCCTCTTCAATAAGTGGTGTTGGGAAAACTGGACAGCTACATGTAAAAGAATGAAATTAGAATACTCTCTAACACCATACACAAAAGGAAACTCAAAATGGATTGAAAACCTGAATGTAAGGCCAGACACTATCAAAGTCTTAGAGGAAAACATAGGTAGAACACTCTATGTCATAAATCACAGCAAGATCCTGTTTGATCCACCTCCTAGAGTGAGGGAAATAAAAACAAAAATAAACAAATGTGACCAAATGAAACTACAAGCTTTTGCACAGCCAAGAAAACCATAAACAAGATGAAAAGACAACCCTCAGAATGGGAGAAAATATTTGCAAATGAAGCAACTGACAAAGGGTTAATCTCCAAAATTTACAAGCAGCTTATGCAGCTCAATAGCAAAAAAACAAGCAACCCAATCCAAAAATGGGCAGGAGATCTAAATAGACATTTCTCCAAAGAAGATATACAGATTGCCAACAAACACATGAAACAATGCTCAACATCATTAATCACTGGAGAAATGCAAATCAAAACTGCAATGAGATATCATCTCACACCAGTCAGAATGGCCAACACCAAAAAATCTACAAACAATAAGTGCTGGAGAGGGTGTGGAGAAAAGGGAAGTCTCTTGCACTGTTGGTGGGAATGTAAATTGATACAGCCACTATGCAGAACAGTATGGAGGCTCCTTAAAAAACTACAAATAGAACTACCATATGACCCAGCAATCCCACTACTGGACATATACCCTGAGAAAACCATAATTCAAAAATAGTCATGGGGCTTCCCTGGTGGTGCAGTGGTTGAGAGTCCGCCTGCCGATGCAGGGGATGTGGGTTCGTGCCCCGGTCCGGGAGGATCCCACATGCTGTGGAGCAGCTGGGCCCGTGAGCCATGGCTGCTGAGCCTGCACGTCCGGAACCTGTGCTCCGCAATGGGAGAGGCCACAGCAGTGAGAGCCCTGCGTACTGCAAAAAACAAACAAAAAAACAAACAAAAAAACACAAAAAAACAAAAATAGTCATGTACCACAATGTTCATTGCAACTCAATTTACAATAGCCAGGACATGGAAGCTACCTAAGTGTCCATCGACAGATGAATGGATAAAGAATGTGTGGCACATATATACAATGGAATATTACTCAGCCATAAAGAGAAACGAAATTGAGTTATTTGTAGTAAGGTGGATGGACCTAGAGTCTGTCATACAGAGTGAAGTAAGTCAGAAAGAGAAAAACAAATACCGTATGCTAACACATGTATATGGAATCTAAAAAAAAAAGGTCATGAAGAATCTAGGGGCAGAATGGGAATAAAGATGCAGACCTACTAGAGAATATACTTGAGGACATGGGGAGGGGAAGGGTAAGCTGGGACAAAGTGAGAGAATGACATGGACATATGTACACTATCAAATGTAAAATCAGTAGCTAGTGGGAAGGAGCTGCATAGCACAGGGAGATCAGCTCAGTGCTTTGTGACCACCTAGAGGAGTGCGATAGGGAGGGTGGGAGGGAGGGAGAATCAACAGGGAAGAGATATGGGGATATATGTATATGTATAGCTGATTCACTTTGTTATAAAGCAGAAACTAACACACCATTGTAAAGCAATTATACTACAATAAAGATGTTAAAAAAATTCTTCAACTGTATTCACGACTAAAAATGTCATCTATAAACTAAGGATAATAATTATCCTACTTCAAAGAGTTTCTGAAAAAAAATTTAAAGTACTTAGGACAGTGTCTAATACAGAATAAACACATTATAATCATTAAAAAGAAAAACATTACCCAATTAAAAGCTATTAGAATGAGAATATGAATTTAAATAGATTTACTCCCCAGTTATCTGTTAACCAGAATGATCTTCTAATAACTCTCCAAACTGTACCTTCTAAGATTTCATGGATTGGCCCTAGGAAAAATAATGTTCTGTGCTATAGCTCTAAGAGTTCCATCTTTTATTCAATAATTGCAGATGAGAAATGTTAAAATGCAAGCCAGTTTTCTACTCCCCTAATAAAACTATATATAAAGCTTTCAAAGCTGAACAAATATTTAGGGAATATCTATTATGAATTAGCCATTCTACTAGGTGCACTTTATGTATGTTTTTAAATTATTATTCCTTGAAATCTTTTCAGTTTATAACATTATTACACCCACTTTATAAATGAAACATTAAAGGCCAGGGAATATATGTAATATGCTCAGCTTCATCCAGCTTGTGGAATTCACAGGAGGAATTCAAACTCTGTTCTGACTTAAAACTCATGCTTTCTCTTTTAGGAGAGAATTCATGTGCATAAACATAGTAAATGAAGCAAAACTCTGTGAAGTTGATTCTTTTAGGGTGGACTGAGCCTTGAACTAAGTTGGCTTAGGGGACTGTGAGAATTTCTGCCAGCTCAGTCGGACCGTATCTCATCCTGCTGGTTCAGTTCTGGCTGGTGACCGAACAGCACTGAACTGGGAAATGACTCTTCCTGGAGCACTTGAAAGTGCAGAATGGATTTCCAAATATGCCTGAAATGGCACTGCAAGAGGCACAGACACACCATCTGTTAAGACTTTCAGTTATTCTAAAGGTTTCCTCTTGAACACCCTCCAGGGAACACCAGGATTTCCGTCACCTACAACTTTCTGGCTTCTGTACCACTCTGATCACTGTTTCAGCACATGGTCTGACATCTGTCTTTCATTGGGTCCTTCACTGTAAACCTTCCACCTTTGAACTTCTAAGCTCCAATTTAAAAAATGCGTTAAGTAGACATTTTCAGACTCTGCCCCTTAAAAGTGCTACTGACAAGCCTGTTAAGTTGGCACTATGACCAACCCTTCGCTAAAATGTGAACACAAGAATCCCACAGAAGCAGCAGTAAAACAAGGAGGACTTTATTCCTGTTATACCCAGTCTTAAACATATTCAGTTTGCCAGTAAAATTCCTCAGCAAGTTGGCAGTACCTTGCTCCAGATGTGATAACAGTATATTGTATCGTAATACAAATAAGTGTAAAGCCCTGCCCTGTACTTACTCTGAATTTTGAAGTTTCTTTATGGAATGTTTGAGTTCCTGATACCTCTCTCTATGTGAAAAGCTTCCTTTGCTTCTTTACATACTGCTTGTCAAAGATTAAGACTAATTATAACCTTATTTATTTATTTTTAAATTAAATTTTATTTTTTATACAGCAGGTTCTTGTTACATTTTATATATATTAATGTATATATGTCAATCCCAATCATACAACCTTGACTTTGTTTTTGAAACTAAATCAAATCAAAAGGGTTAATGTCCTTAGAGAACAGACTTGTGGTTGCCAAGGAGGAGGGGAGGTCAGGGAGGAATGGACTGGGAGTTTGGGATTAGCGGATGCAAATTATTACATATAGAATGGGTAAACAACAAGGTCCTACTGTATAGCACAGGGAACTATATTCACCATCCTGTAATAAACCATAATGGAAAAAGAATATAAAAATGAATGTGTGTGTATATATATACATGTATAACTGAATCGCTTTGCTGTACAGTAGAAATTAACACAACATTGTAAATCAACTATAATTCAATAAAAAATAAGTAAATAAAAGACACATCCTTCTCAAAAAAAAAAAAAGTGTTAATGCCTTTAAGATTCCTTCCATGAGTGGCATTTAGAGTCTTCTTTGGTATTTGCAGTTTATGGAGCTGAATTTTCCTGATGGAAGAGTCTGACCATTGTTGACAAGAGGATAAATGTCCAATGTCTGTGTCTTCTCTGCCTGTATGTTCTATCTCTAAAAGCCAGATGTGGGATTACTAGAAGGCAGCCATTCCTGCCAGACTAGCAGAAAGCTGTTTAGATAGCCATTATTATTTTCTTTTCAAACTTTTTGATATCACTGGAGTCACTGATGTTTTTAACAAGAAAAAATAATCAAATGTAACATAGAGCACTGTAGATAAAACAAGAAAATTGTGTTAGAATTTTACCATCTTGTTACCCCCAGAAGTATGAAGCCTACCTGAGAGAAATCACTGACTCTTCTTTCCGTATAATTTCTTGAATTTATACATTTCACATTTGAGCCTATTTTTTCTTTCTTACTTCACCCATCTCCCCCACCCTCTCCCCACCACTACCACCACCCTGGACAATAAAGTCAAAGTAAAGAAAGAATTTAATTGCAAAATAGCAGAACTTCTTCCTAATAATAACATTTACTTTTTTAGTATTTCATGTAAAATTGGTCAAACAGTTTTCAAGTGAAAATATATGAGGCTGAAAAGGTGAAGTAAACAAAGTCCCAAACCACAGAAAATTTGTCCCAAATTAAAATATAAATGTGACATTTCATCTCTAGTTCAGTATTTTTAAAATGTTGTAGAGCATAATGTCTCTTGAGATTGTAAAAAAATATTTTTCACTTTCCTCCATCACTATTCCCCTTTCTCCACACACACACACACACACACACACACACACACACACACACACAGAGTCACATGCACTCACCCACACATACATTTAAAGAGTATCGTGGTAAATAAGTGTGGGTAAATAAGTTTGGAAAGCTGCATCTCTTGGTGATTCATGATGTGTCTAAGCATCTTAAAGCCTCTGCGAAGCTGTCAGTTAAGTGGACCCTTTGACATTGTGTAACAGCATCATTGCCCCAGGAATACTGATTTTATTTTGGGGATTCACAGCTTCAGAAATGCAGGACTAGAAATATAAGTAAGAGTCAAGCTCCAGATCTGCAGCAACTTAAGCACTGGCCAGATTGGAACCCTGTGTGGGTGGCACATAATTGTTGCAGGGGTGAATGGCCTGGACATCAGAAAGACTTCAGTTTGAATCCAGCTCGACATCCTAAGTGTATGCTCATGGGCAGGTGACCTCACCTCCCTGCAGCTGTGATTCCTCATTTATAAACCCGGAGTTGTGAATATATACCTCATTGTGTTATTGAGAGGGGCTGGCACATTTTGAGGGGCTGGTAGATCTTCGAAATAGAAATTCCCCAGGAATGTTTTTAGAAATTTCGAAGTCTCGATGCATAATGTTCTCTTTAAAGGGTTAGTGAATGGCTCTAGAAATGTCAACCAAAGCAACTTCCTTCTTATTTGTTGGTAATTACAGGTTCACAGAGTCTTTTTTTTTTTTTTTTTATCAAAACAGGTAGCCTCCCTGAGTAACACGGTTATGAGTTCATGACTAGGAGCAAATGTAAAGAAGAAATGAGTCAGCTTTTCTCACTCCGTGAGAATTATCAACACAAATACAATTCTGATGGCATCAGGGGAAGAAGGTACATCTCTTTATCATGGGTTTATCTTGCTACTTTCCTATTAATATTGACTGTGATAATATGACTGTGATATTTACTGGTGTTTGTTCTTTATTACTCTTGCGCCTCTCAAGTCACATCACTCTAAATAAGAAGAAAGCATAAATGTGCTATTTTTCCCTTTCATATATAAATATGCTGATGCATGGAAATGTACCATAAAGTTATGGTAAGAAATGAAAATCTGGGGAAAAGATAAAAAAGATTAAAAGTCTGTAAACTAAGAGATGTCATGAAGGGGAAGGAAAAAATGAAAAGAAATAATGCTGGCAACTGCCATTGAAATGAATTGGGTCCTGTTTGGGATTGACATGTACAACTGCTATATTTAAAATAGATAACCAACAAGGACCTACTGTATAGTACAGGGAACTCTGCTTATCATTCTATAACAACCTAAATGGGAACAATATCTGAAAAAGAATAGAGACATGTATATGTAAAAAAATTAAATCAAATTAAATTAAAATTTTAAAATAGAGGAAGAAATGAATTGGGTCCTGCCCCTGAGTGGAACTGTCAAGAATTTGGTGATGTGAGCTAAAGCAGAAACACAAGCTTAGAATGATGCTTGGATTTTCAGAAGATAGTATCTGAAGCAGATAATGGTGCAAATACCCTTCTTGATATTTGATGTGGGTATCATATTGCATTTTTGGTTTCTGGTACTTTTTTTTTTTTTTTTTTGGCTGTGCCTCACAGCTTGTGGGATCTTATTTCCCTGACCAGGGATGGAACCTGGGCCCCCCGCAGGGAGAGCTCGGAGTCCTAAGCACTGGGCCACTGGGGAATTCCCCTGGTACTTCTTTAGATTACTTTGTCATAAGAGTTCTTGTCTAATATTTCAGACACTTAGAAGTGGTGAGTTTTGAAAGTATATGGATGTGAATTACATCATAAACAGCATGCTATTAAATGAGAATTATCTGGGAAAATTCTCATAATGTATCACTGATATATCTGCGACATATTTTCTTCCCTAAAAAGTCCTTCACTGCAGTGGACCACCATTGCCAGGAAAGATAGTCTTAAAGCTATGAAGTGTTGGTTCCTGCCAAAGTTGAGAAGACAAAAACAATTCTGCTTTATTTAATTGTTAAAAACAAACAAACAAAAACAAAAAATACCCACAGATATTTATTGAGATCCTTCTTCTATATGTCATATATTATGCTGGGCTGAAGTATTGTGTTGGGGAAATAAGGCATATGCACATTAATTCATTCAATAGACATTGAGTGCCTACCATGTGCCAGACTCTATATTATATTCTAGTTATATTCTAGTTGGTTAATTGGGGAAGACAGTTAATATAAGTAAATTGCAGACAAATTGGAGAGTGATGAGGGATACGTGCTAAGAATAAGACATAATGTAGAGAAATGAAGGGTGTGAGAAGGGAGTTGAAATAGTAGATAAGGTAGCCAGGGAAGGCCTTGCTGAGAAGGTGTGTTTTGTGTAAAGACCTGAGGAAATGAGGGAGTGAGTCTCATGGATACCTGGGAAAGGAGCAGTTCAGGCAGAGGAAACAGCAGGTGCCAGGGGCCTAAGTAAAAAGTGTGCCTGGCAGGAAGAGCTGGAAGCAGATGGCTGAACAGGGTGGAGGAGGGGTGGAGCTGCAGGAGATGCGATCACAGGAGGAAGGGAGAACCAGGTCATGTTTGTCTTAGAAAGACTCAGGCTTTCACTCTGAGTCAGAAAGTTGTTAGAGGGCTTTTTGTTTGTTTAGTTTAGTTTTTCTTATTTTTTTACAGATGAG
Organism: Mesoplodon mirus; assembly: GCF_964341445.2. NCBI lineage: Eukaryota > Metazoa > Chordata > Mammalia > Artiodactyla > Ziphiidae > Mesoplodon > Mesoplodon mirus. The sequence goes on from NC_138992.1 coordinate 50,351,053, forward strand.
AGATGTATGTGACTTTCCATTTTTGTTTTTTTGTTTTTTGTTTTTGTTTTTGGCTGTGTGGTGCAGCTTGCAGGATTTTAGTTCCTCAACCAGGGATTGAACCCGGGCCCTCAGCAGTGAAAACATTGAGTCTTAACCCCTGGACAACCAAGGAATTCCCTCACTTCCTTTTTTTTTTTTTTTTTTGAATTTTATTTTATTTATTTTTTATACAGCAGGTTCTTATTAGTCATCAATTTTATAAACATCAGTGTATACATGTCAATCCCAATCTCCCAATTCATCACACCACCACCCCCAGCCCCTGCCGCTTTCTGCCCCTGGTGTCCATACGTTTGTTCTCTACATCTGTGTCTCAATTTCTGCCCTGCAAACCGGTTCATCTGTATCATTTTTCTATGTTCCACATTCATGCGTTAATATACGATATTTGTTTTTCTCTTTCTGACTTACTTCACTCTGTATGACAGTCTCTAGGTACATCCACATCTCTACAGATGACCCAATTTCGTTCGTTTTTATGGCTGAGTAATATTCCATTGTATATATGTACCACATCTTCTTTATCCATTCATCTGTCGATGGACACTTACGTTGCTTCCATGACCTGGCTATTGTAAATAGTGCTGCAATGAACATTGGAATGCATGTGTCTTTTTGAATTATTATTTTTTTTTCTGGGTATATGTCCAGTAGTGTGATTGCTGGGTCATATGGTAATTCTATTTTTAGTTTTTTAAGGAGCCTCCATACTGTTCTCCATAGTGGTTGTATCAGTTTACATTCTCACCAAGAGTGCAAGAGGGGTCCCTTTTCTCCACCCCCTTTCCAGCATTTGTTGTTTGTAGATTTTCTGATGATGCCCATTCTAACTGGTGTGAAGTGATACCTCACTGTAATTTTGATTTGCATTTCTCTAATAATTAGTGATGTTGAGTAGCTTTTCATGTGCCACTTGGCCATCTCTATGTCTTCTTTGGATAAATATCTATTTAAGTCTTCTGTCAATTTTTGGATTGGGTTGTTAGTTTTTTTTTAATTGAGCTGCATGAGCTGTTTATATATTTTGGAGATTAATCCTTTGTCCATTGATTCACTTGCAAATATTTCCTCCTATTTTGAGGGTTGTCTTTTCGTTTTGTTTACAGTTTCCTTTGCTATGTAAAAGCTTTTAAGTTTCATTAGGTCCCATTTGTTTATTTTTGTTTTTATTTCCCTTACTCTAGGAGGTAGATCAAGAAAGATCTTGCTAGAATTATGTCAAAGAATGTTCTTCCTATGTTTTCCTCTAAGTGTTTTATAGTGTCCAGTCTTACATTTAGGTCTCTAATCCATTTTGAGTTTATTTTTGTGTATGATGTTAGGGGGTGCTCTAATTTCATTCTTTTACATATAGCTGTCCAGTTTTCCCAGCACCACTTATTGAAGAGACTGTCATTTTTCCATTGTATATCCTTGCCTCCTTTGTCATAGTTTAGTTGACTATAGTTGCATGGGTTTATCTCTGGGCTTTCTATTCTATTTCATTGATCTATATTTCCGTTTTAGTGCCAGTACCAAACTGTCTTGATTACTGTAGACAAGTATAGTCTGATCAGGGAGACTGATTCCTCAAGCTCCATTTTTTTTTTTTTTTCTCAAAATTGCTTTGGCTATTCAGGGTCTTTCATGTTTCCATACAAACTGTGAAATGTTTTGTTCTAGTTCTGTGAAAAATGCCAGTGGTAGTTTGATAGGGATTGCATTGAATCTGTAGATTGCTTTGGGTAGTATAGTAATTTTCATAGTGTTGGTTTTTCCAATCCAAGAACATGGTATATCTCTCCATCTATTTGTATCATCTTTAATTTCTTTATCAGTATCTTAAAGTTTTCTGCATACAGATCTTTTGTCTACTTAGGTAGGTTTATTCCTAGGTATTTTATTCTTTTTTTTGCCATGGTAAATGGGAGTGTTTCCTTAATTTCACCTTCAGATTTTTCATCATTATTGTATAGGAATGCAAGAGATTCCTGTGCATTAATTTTGTATCCTGCTATTTTACCAAATTCATTGATTAGCTCTAGTAGTTTTCTGGTGGCATCTTTAGGATTCTCTATGTATAGTATCATGTCATCTGCAAACGGTGAAAGCTTTACTTCTTCTTTTCCCATTTGTATTACTTTTATTTCTTTTTTTCTCTGATTGCCGTGGCTAGAAATTCCAAAACTATGTTGAATAATAGTGGTCAGAGTGGACATCCTTGTCTTGTTCCTGATCTTAGAGGAAATGTTTTCAGTTTTTCACCACTGAGAATGATGTTTGATGTGGGTTTGTCATATATGACCTTTATTATGTTGAGGTAGGTTCCCTCTATGCCCACTTGCTGGAGAGTTTTTATCATAACTGGGTATTGAATTTTGTCAAAAGCTTTTTCTCCATCTATTGAGATGATCGTATGGTTTTTCTTTTTCAGTTTGTTAATATGGGTATCACATTGATTGAGTTGTGTATATTGAAGAATCCTTGCATTCCTGGGATAAATCCCTCTTGATCATGGTGTATGATCCTTTAATGCACTGTTGGATTCTGTTTGCTAATATTTTGTTGAGGATTTTGCATTTATATTCATAAGTGATATTGGTCTGTAATTTTCTTTTTTTGTAGTCTTAGTCTGGTTTTTGTATCAGGGTGATGGTGACCTCATAGAATGAGTTTAGGAGTGTTCCTTCCTCTGCAATTTTTTGGAAGAGTTTGAGAAGGACGGGTATTAGCTCTTCTCTAAATGTTTGATAGGATTCACCTATGAAGCCATCTGGTCCTGGGCTTTTGTTTGTTGGAAGATTTTTAATCACAGTTTCAATTTCAGTGCTTTTGATTGGCCTGTTTACATTTTCTATTTCTTCGTGGTTCAGTCTCAGAAGGTTGTGCTTTTCTAAGAATGTGTCCATTTCTTCCAGGTTATCCATTTTATTGGCATATAGTTGCTTGTAGTAATCTCTCATGATCCCTTATATTTCTGCAGTGTCAGTTGGTACTTCTCCTTTTTCATTTCTAAATCTATTGATTTGAATCTTCTCCCTTTTTTTCTTTATGAGTCTGTCTAGTGGTTTATCAATTCTTTTTATCTTCTCAAAGAACCAGCTTTTAGCTTTATTGATCTTTGCTATTGTTTCCTTCATTTCTTTTTCATTTATTTCTGCTGTGATCTTTATGATTTCTTTCCTTCTGCTAACTTTAGGGGTTTTTTGTTCTTCTTTCTCTAATTGCTTTAGGTGTAAGGTTAGGTTGTTTATTTGAGATGTTTCTTGTTTCTTAAGGTAGGATTGTATTTCTATTAACTTTCCTCTTAGAACTGCTTTTGCTGCATCCCATAGGTTTTGGGTGGTCATGTTTTCATTGCCATTTGTTTCTAGGTATTTTTTGATTTTCTCTTTGATTTCTTCAGTGATCTCCTGGTTATTAAGTAGTGTATTGTTTAGCCTCCATGTGTTTGTATTTTTTACAGATTTTTTCCTGTAATTGATATCTAGTCTCATAGTGCTGTGTTTGGAAAAGATACCTGATATGATTTCAATTTTCTTAAATTTACCAAGGCTTGATTTGTGACCCAAGGTATAATCTATCCTAGAGAATGTTCCTTGAGCACTTGAGAAGAAAGTGTATTCTGTTGTTTTTGGATGGAATTTCCTATTAATATCAATTAAGTCCATCTGGTTTAATGTATCAGTTAAAGCTTGTGTTTCCTTATTTATTTTCATTTTGGATGATCTGTCCATTGGTGAAAGTGGGGTGTTAAGTCTCCTACTATGATTGTGTTACATCAATTTCCCCTTTTTATGGTTGTTAGTATTTGCCTTATATATTGAGGTGCTCATATATTGGGTGCATAAATATTTACAAGTGTTGTATCTTATTCTTGCATTGATCCCTTGATCATTATGTAGTGTCCTTCTATGTCTCTTGTAATAGTCTTTACTTTAAAGTGTATTTTGTCTGATATGAGAATTGTTACTTCAGCTTTCTTTTGATTTCCATTAGCATGGGATATCTTTTTCCATCCCCTCACTTTCAGTCTGGATGTGTCCCTAGGTCTGAAGTGGGTCTCTTGTAGACAGCAAAAATAAGAGTCTTGTTTTTGTATCCATTCAGCAAATCTGTGTCTTTTGGTTGGAGCATTTAATCCATTCACATTTAAGGTAATTATCCATATGTATACTCCTATGACCATTTTCTTAATTGTATTCGTAGGTCCTTTTTTTTCTCTGTGTTTCCTACTTAGAGAATTTCCTTTAGCATTTGTTGTTGAGCTGGTTTGGTGGTGCTGAATTCTCTTAGCTTTTGCTTGTCTGTAAAGGTTTTAATTCCTCCATTGAATCTGAATGAGATCCTTGCTGGGTAGAGTAATCTTAGTTGTAGTTTCTTCCCTTTCATCACTTTAAGTATATCATGCACTCCCTTCTGGCTTGTAGAGTTTCTGCTGAGAAATCAGCTGTTAACCTCATGGAATTCCCTTGTATGTTATTTGTCTTTTTTCCCTTGCTGCTTTCAATAATTTTTCTTTGTCCTTAATTTTTGCCAGTTTGATTACTCTGTGTCTTGGCATGTTTTTCCTTGGGTTAATCCTGTATGTGACTCTCTGTGTTTCCTAGACTTGGGTGGCTATTTCCTTTCCCATATTAGGGAAGTTTTAGACTATAATCTCTTCAAATATTTTCTTGGGTCCTTTCTCTCTCCCTTCTCCTTCTGGCACCCCTAAATTGTGAATGTTGTTGAGTTTAATATTGTCCTACAAGTCTCTTAGGCTGTCTTAATATCTTTTCATTCTTTTTTCTTTATTCTGTTCCACAGCAGTGAATTCCACCATTCTGCCCTCCAGGTCACTTATCCATTCTTCTGCCTCAGTTATTCTGCTATTGATTCCTTCTAGTGCATTTTTCATTTCAGTTATTGTATTGTTCATCTCTGTTTGCTTGTTCTTTAATTCTTCTAGGTCTTTGTTAAACATTTCTTGCATCTTTTCGATCTTTGCCTCCATTTTTTCCCCGAAGTCCTGTATCATCTTCACTATCATTATTCTGAATTCTTTTTCTGGAAGGTTGCCTATCTCCACTTTATTCAGTTGTTTTTCTGTGGTTTTATGTTGTTGCTTCTTCTGGTACATAGCTCTCTCCCTTTTCATCTTATCTGTCTTTCTGTGAATGTGGTTTTTGTTCCACAGGCTGCAGGATTGTAGTTCTTCTGGCTTCTGCTGTCTTCAGTCTGGTGGATGAGGCTATCTATGAGGCTTGTGCAAGTTTCCTGATTGGAGGGACTGGTGGTAGGTAGAGATGGCTGTTGCTCTGGTGGGCAGAGCTCAGTAAAACTTTAATCCACTTTTCTGCTGATGGGTGGGGCTGTGTCCTCTCCCTGTTGGTTGTTTTGTCTGAGGCGACCCAACACTGGAGCCTACCAGTGCTCTTTGGTGGCACTAATGGCGGACTCTAGGAGGGCTCATACCAAGGAGTACTTCCCAGAACTTCTGTTGCCAGTGTCCTTGTCCTCACAGTGAGACAGAGCCACCCCCAACTCTGCAGGAGACCCTCCAACACTAGCAGGTAAGTCTGGGTCTGTCTCTATGGGGTCACTGCTCCTTCCCTTGGGTCTCAATGTGCACACTACTTTTTCTGTGCCCTCCAAGAGTGGAGTCTCTGTTTCCCACAGTCCTGTTGAAGTCCTGCAATCAAATCCTGCTAGACTTCAAAGTCTGATTCTCTAGGAATTCCTCCTCCCTTTGCCCCAGGTTCGGAAGCCTGACGCGGGGCTCAGAACCTTCACTCCAGTGGGTGGTCTTCTGTGGTATAAGTGTTCTCCAGTTTGTGAGTCACCCATCCAGCAGTTATGGGATTTGATTTTATTGTGATTGCACCCTTCCTACCATCTCATTGTCGTTTGTCCTTTGTCTTTGGATGTGGGATATCATTTTTGGTCAGTTCCAGTGTCTTCCTGTCGATTATTGTTCAGCAGTTAGCTGTGATTCTGGTGTTCTCGCAGGAAGGAGTGAGAGCACGTCCTTCTACTCCGCCATCTTGAACGAATTTCTTTTCGTTACTTGCCCAGGAATCTCCCCCTAAAGAGGCAGAAGCATCTGACGCATCCGGAAACCCTGACTTCTGTTTTAAGAATGTTACTTTGCCTGCTGTGTAGTGACTAGGGAGAAGGAAGAAGGTGGAAGGAGAGAGACCCTTTAGAGTGCTATGGAAAAAATCCAGGTGAGAGATGATGGTGTCTAGGAATAGAGTGGTGATGGGTAAGAAGTGATCAAATTCTGGGTACATTTTGAAAGTATATACAGAGGAGGTTTTTGTTGATTAAATGTGGTAAAGAGAAATGTCAAAGACTCCTCTGGAATTTTCAGTCTGAGCAAGGCATGAGATGAAGTAGACCAAAGCACAAGCAGGTTTGGGTGAGGTGGTGAAAATCAGAAGTTCAGCCTTAGTCATGTTAAGCTCTGGTTGCCTATTAGATAGCCAAGTGGCCATGATATAGGAGCCTGGAGTTGAGAGGAGAAGTCCAAGCTGGAGATATAAATTTGGAGGTTGTCAGCATAGAGATGGTATTTAAAGCAATACAACTGGATGAAATCATCTAGGGAATAAGTTTTTTGTATAAAAGAGAAAAGATCCAGTGGGTGAGCCCGGGATCTCTTCCCAACTTAGTGGTGCAGAAAATTGGAGAATGCAGCAAAAGTGAGTGAGAAAGAATAAATTTGTGAAGTAGTAGGAAAACCGAAATAGTGATAAAATGAAATGTAGAAATTGCTCTGTGTGTGTGTGTGTGTGTGTGTGTGTGTGTGTGTGTGAGAGAGAGAGAGAGAGAGAGAGAGGTGTCAACTGTAAATTGTGTCAAATTCAACTTAAAGGTCAAGGAGATGAGGACTCAGAGCTGACCATTGCATTTAGCCACATGATGACCTTGGGAAGCACATATAAAGAAGAAATACTATTGGAGCAAAAATCAAGTGCCTAGTGTGTCGTATAAATCCTACACGTGAAGATGACCTAGAAAGCATAGATTTCTGGACTCTATTCCCAGAAAATTGACCCTGTAAGTCTCGAATGGTGCTTTATTTATAAAGTTTTCCATTTCATTCAGAAGATCAGCCAGATTTCGTATCCTATAGGTGATTCGCAGTCAGAAGAAAGAGTAATCAAGGTGAACACAATGTTGCTTGGAGCAGAAAAGTTAAGTTGAAGAAGCAGAGAGAAGCTAGGAAACCTTGCTGCCACCTCATGAGCAATGCAGCCAACTGATGGTAATGAATATGAAAAAGAATCCCAAGCTGCTTAGATGAGGGGGAGGTGCATTTGAAAAAGGAGGTTGAAGCTGAATACTGCAAACCTGGAAAGTCCAGCTAAGGCTGTGTAAGTAACAGAGTCACAGAGCGCTTCTGAACCTGAATGGGACAGAATTGATTTGATGTTTGAGAGTATTAAATATGGTAGCATATTTTAAAGAAAGGCATTTGAAAGTAATCCATTGTAAAAGTTGTCTTTCATCTCAACTTTGATAGTTAACATTTTGGTTTTAGGCTTCTTTGTGAACCTCAGTTTCAGGGTTTTATAACTCTAAATTAGAATTACTAGCCATTGCCACATCTTTGTGATTTCTATCACCAATTTATTTTCTACCATTATTTACATTTATCTTGAAGAGTGATTCTCAATTAATAAGCCCTAATATTCTTATGAGCTCACACATTTTGATCAATGTGTAATATTTATTTTATTGTGACTGACTTTAAATACTTTGACAACCACATTCGTCAGGCAGAATGTAGCACTGAGGAATCTTGCTTTGGGTGATAACGCAGAGAAACTCAGAGGTAAGAGTAGGGTAACTGTATGATTTATCATTTGCACAAGGACACTGTTGAGAGAAAAAGTTCCATTGATAATTACATCAGGACAATGAGCACAAACTGGACTGTTCAAGTAAATTGGGACATGTGGTCACCCAGGAAAGAGCCATACTTTGTTGCTAAGTTTAATGTTAAAAAGAATATTCTGCTTATGGAACTTATGAGAAATTTTCCTTTTGAGTATATTGAGTGTGTCCAGGCTGTAAACAATATTATTCAAACAGCTGCTAAAGGACAACCAGATAAGTAGTGCAGGAAATATGGATGTGTACAGAGATTCTACAAAATACTGTGGCTCTTTAATAGTGATTTTGTGTCATTACTATTTGGATTGTTTATATCTATTTTGAGATTTGCACTCTATATGTTTGGGCTGTATAACAATGGTAAAGGTTATAATCCCTTCAAATATTCTGCTAAAGATTCTAATATTTGGAGATGTGTAGTGAACACAAAAAGAATGTGTACTTCTAACATGGAAATGATTAGTCTCCAATGATTACTAAGAACCGTTTCTCTGAAGGTGTGTTAAGAATAATTAAAGACATGAACTGTAGTTAAACACTTCCATTAACTTCTAGGAAACTCTCCTTAGGTTGTACTTCATTTGTCTTCAAATATCTTCTGGTATCTCCCAACATGAATAAGAAAAAGTCGGCATGACCCTGACAATATTTCTATTTACCAATTCTCTTAAAAAATTACCACATGATTGTTGAACCTAATGATAGATTTTCAATCAATTCTCTTTGTTAATCTCACAGTATTCAGTGATCTCTCCTTCTGAAAATTCCGCCCCCCTTTTTTTGAAATATTACAGTTTCCTCATGTGTAAACCTTCTAGAAGTGTTTCACTGAAGCTTTTTTCTCCTCCTTTTCCAAAGTTGTTGGTATTGCTTGAGGGTAATTCTGTATGTGTTCTTGTGTCCTTCTTTTCTAAATTATTTTCATCTAACCCAAGAGGTTTCAATATCAATCATGCTGATGACCCCAAATCTCATGCTGACGTTTCATCTCTCTCTTAGTTACTGGATTTCTCACTATATCTCAATTTCAGCTTATTCCAAGCAAAACTCATGTCTTTCCCATGACCAGTTCCCACATCTGACTTCCTTGCACAATTCCCTAAAATGTTTGACTGATGGATGCTTTGTGATGGAACAGCATAGCCTTTTACACACTCAACACTGCTTTTCCAGTGCTTGACAGAAATAGTCGTAGGAAATTTTTCATCTTATAATTCTGCCTCAGAACTCTCAGCAGTGTAGTTAATTCATATCATAGTTAATTCTTATTATCATGCTCAAGGCATTGTAGTGCAAAACTTGGGCAACCTTCCTACTTAGGGGCAAAGATTGACTCTATAATGCTTACAGTACAGAGTTGCTGAGCAGAATGCATTACTCACATGGGCAGCTTGTACTCAAGAGAAAAAGGAGAGAGAGGAGAGGGTCAGACTCCACTTGTCCAGTTTTTCTTCCAAAACTTACTAGTCAAACTAAATCAGAGAAGCAAGGAATGTAATGAAAATGATACTTCCCTTGCATGAAAAAAAGAATAACATGAATGGAAAGTATCTCCTCCCAGTAGTCCTATTCTTTTAAGCTAATTGAACAAGTAGTAGCTGGGAAGAGTCATCAAATCTACTACATAGCCCAACAGTAAAGTGAGAGTAATAAAGTGTCCCACATTTGGATATAAAACCCCATTGCATTTTCAGATGTCAAAGAGAATTAAATCCAAAGATTAAATCCCTGAAATTCAAAGTACAAAGCATCAAGTCCACCATCAAATATTCTTGTCCTATGGGCTAATTTCAAAGGAACTAAAGTCCAAAATTCATTAACTACCCCACCTTCTGGTTCTGCTCAGTCTCAGCCAGATTGTTCTTGATGCTTAGGAAGTGTGATTGTTTCAGCAGCTACAGGCAAGTCTGTCTCAAGCCAAGTTCCTCATGCTTCACTTGACAGTCTCAAAAGATTATCTGAGAACTGGCCTCACCAACTGACCAAATTTAGAAAACAAGCCAGTCTTTGGGATCTTGGCCAGTTATTTCAAGCAAAGATTTGTTCCCAGAACCTAGAGAAAATCCACTGTATTCAGTGTTGTCAAAGATCTTAGTGGGTATTCATGACATCAGAGTGAGGAGTAGATTGGAGAGGAGAGAGGAAAGCCTGGGCTCCTGCTTTGGCTTACCTTTGAAACTCATTTATCTAAGTCCCTCTTTCACCACAACCCCAGGTGAGGAAAGAGAAAATATAGAGATGGGCCAGGTGAGTTATGCTAGTACAGTCCCCTCCACATGGAAGAAAACATCAAGAATGGGAAGGAAGTGTCCTCTCACTAACATAAAATAAAAGTCCAACAGATCTTTTTGTTTATTGCAGAAGTCTTTTGTGATTACTTTCTGTCCCTTGACATGTATCCACATTTCAAGTAATGGAGTATTTTCATGACTAAATTATAAGTTTTGTTCCTCATAGCTGTTACCTATAATACATTTATACAAGTTCAATAATTAACTTGTTATTGAACATATTATTTCTAGATTCTCTTTCACAAAAGAGACAGTGAGAGGCTCCCATGACATCTAAACACAAGGGAAAATACCTGTTATTTCAAAACTAGAGAAGTAATATTCAATTTGGAGACAATATTTATTTAATCACTAGCCTCTTTCTAGCTAGTTCACTTCTTTAGGCCATGTTCTAAGTCAACAAATAGTTTTCTCAAGAGATGGTTCAAACAGATAATTACATACATTCTGTAGTAGGATTGGCAACCTTTTTCTGTAAAAGGTCAGATAGTAAATATTTTTGGCTTTTTGGATTATATGGTCTCTGTTGCAAAGACTAAACTCTGCTTTTGTAGCAAGAAAGAAGCTATAAGCAGCAGGTAAATGAGTATGACTATGTACCAATAAAACTTTATTTACAAGTAGGTGATTTGGCCCATTGGCCATAGTTTGCTGAACTCTGTTCCACAGGGGTATTTGAAGATTCAGTAAGATAATATGTCTAATATAATGCATGTCACATGGTAGGCATTCAACAAATACTAGTCTACCATCCTTCTCTTCTTTAGAGAACGCTAAGAATTCTTCCAGTCTTCTAAACATGTTAGACAACTATACACACACACACACACACACACACACACACACACACACACACTTTTTTATCCAGATCAGAGGCCAGCACAGTGTACACAGTGTAAAGGGGATCATTATCACATCATCATTACCATCATCATCATCATCATCTCTAAGGGATTTGTATTCTTATTAAAGTTTATTACTTAATTTTTATTGCAAGAGGTCAACAATATGTCCAGGGACTCAGGCTACTAAATTTAAAATATATGTGTACAGGGCTTCCCTGGTGGTGCAGTGGTTGAGAGTCTGCCTGTCGATGCAGGGGACAGGGGTTCGTGCCTCGGTCCGGGAAGATCCCACATGCCGTGGAGCGGCTGGGCCCGTGAGCCATGGCCGCTGAGCCTGCGCGTCCGGAGCCTGTGCTCCGCAACGGGAGAGCCCACAACAGTGAGAGGCCCGCGTACCGCAAAAAACAAACAAACAAACAAACAAACAAATAAATAAAATATATGTGTACAAAACAATCCATATGCTTTTATTAAGAAGATCCTGAATAGAAGTCAGACTGCTATTTAAGTAAGTTTTTATCTATAACATAAAAACTAGTGCAATATCTAGTAGTCATCCCAAAATGAAACATTAAAAAAATTTGACTAAAATGAATTTTGAAACAAAGAAGGCTAAAATTAATTTTGCCTTCTTTGTTTCCTAAGCCAATAATTTAATTCTCTCCCTTTAAAAATAATAGAATAGGAAGCTATACAAAACTTGTTTCAGAGAATTTGACCAAGTTCTTGGTGTAATAAAAAATATATATTTATACATATTTGATTTCTGCACAAGTGCAAAATAAATAACATTATCTTTTCTGTTTTAAGCCATTGCATTATGTTATTCTTCATGTGTAGGACTTCACAACTTAAAATAACTGTTCCCAACTTTTCCTGCACATTTGAATCACCTGGGGAACTTGTAAAGCCACTCATGTGAGGACCCCATCTCCAAAGATTCTGATTTAATTTGCTCGGAGTAGGTCCCTGCACTGGTATTTTTAAAAAGCTCCCTAGCTGTTTCTCTGTATTGACAGTCTTAGTTGATGGATCTGACTTTCTTTGCTGAAGAAAGCCAAAAGGATGGTATATGAGGACAGTTCCTCTTTACACAAGACTCTGTATTACTGATTTTTGTAAATTGATTACTGAGGGACTATAATGATTTTAAATAATAATTACAAATACATGTTAAGTAAAAACATGAAATTTAAAGAAAGTTTCTAAGGCATACCCATATCTCAGCTGTTTCATCTTCATTTGCTGTCCTTTGCTGCTGATGTTAGCAGTCAGGTTTTTGGTAAGAATAGCAGCTGCAGGAATAGTCTATTAGTCCTGAGTGCTTGCTGTGGCTTCAGTGTTTTCATGTAAACCACTGTAAATATACATATTTTCTTTTTTAAAAATTGAGATATCTATGTCTATATTATATTATATATATATTAATTTCAGGCTACAACATGATTTAATATTTGTATGTATTGTGAAATGATCACCAGAATGTCTTGTTAGCATTTATCACCACACATAGTTACAAAATTTATTTTTCTTATGATGAGGATTTTTAAGATCTACTCTCTTAGCAACTTTCAAAAATTCAATACAGTATCATTAACTATAGTCACCGTGCTGTCCATTACATCCCTAAGACATTTATTTTATAACTAGAAGTTTTTACTGCTTGATCCTCGTTTCAGCCATTTCACTCACCCCCACCCCCCAGCTCTGGCGACCACCAATGTGTTTTCTATCTCTGAACTTGGTTAATTTGTTTTTTTTTTTTTAGATTCCACATATAAGTGAGATCATATAATATTTGTCTTTCTCTGACTTATTTCACTTAGTATATTACTCTCTAGAGCCATCCATGTTGTTGCAAATGGCAAGATTTTATTCTTTTTTATGGCTGAGTAATATCATATATATATATATATATATATATATATATATCACTATTTTGTTATGCATCCATCTATCAATGGACATATAGGTTGCTTCCATATCTTGGCTATTGTAAATAATGCTGTGATGAACATAGGGGTACATATATTCTTTTAAGTAGTGTTTCATTTTCTTCAGATAGATACCCAGAAGTGAGATTGATGGGTCATATGGTAGTTCTATGTTTAGTTTTTTAAGGAACCTCCATACTGTTTTCCATAGTGGTTGCACCAATTTACATTTCCTCCAACAGTGCACAAGTGTCCCCCCTTCTCCACATCCTCTTCAATACTTGTTATTTGTTGTGTTTTGGATAATAGCCATTCTAACAGGTGTGAGGTGATATCTCATTGTGGTTTTGATTTGTATTTCCCTGTTTACTAGTGATGTTGAACACCTTTTCATGTATTTGTTGGCCATCTGTATGTCTTTGGAAAAATGTCTATTCAGCTTCCCTGCTCATTTTTAAATTAGATTGTGTTTTTGTTCTTGAGTTATATGAGTTCTTAGTCCCTTATCAGATATATGATTTGCAAATATTTTCTCCCATCAGTAGGTTGCATTTTCATTTTTTGGTGGTTTTCTTTGCTGCACAGAAGCTTTTTAGTTTTATGTGGTCCCACTTATTTATGTTTGCTTCTGTTGTCTTTTGTTGTCAAATACAAAAAAAATCATAGCAAGGCCAATGGTCAAGGAGCTTAACGCTTATATTTTCTTCCAGGAATTTTATGGTTTCAAGTCTTATGTTCAAGTCTTTAATCCATTTTGAGTTAATTTTTGTGTGTGGTATAAAATATGGGTCCAATTTCATTCTTTTTCATGTGGCTGTTCTGTTTTCCCAATATCATTTATTGACGAGATCCTCCTTTCCCTATTGTATATTCTTTGCTCCTTCATTGTAACCTACATATGCTTTAAGTGTACAAACAGTGTAATTTGCTTGCACTTTAATTTCTAAAAGCAAATAATTTTCACATCTAGAAATTAGCCTAGGAAACATGTTAGGTTTGCTGACAGAGTGAATATTAATATTTATCGGCATTCTATTTTAATGTTGCTTTTAATTGCTGTTATATACATGGATTTCTAGATGATGTGAACCTAAGGAGTTGGACCAGATTCAAGGAGAGAAGGTGGAGAGAGTACAAAGAATGGTAGATGAGGTTAGAACAGCTTCAGGAATAATTCAGTTTGCAGCAGGCCCCCTCTTGTTTTGGGCAAACTTCACAGAACATCTGCTGTAGCTCCTAAAACATGGCAGCACAGTGCCCGAATATTCCACCCAGGACAGGGAGTTAGATTTACGTGATACCCTCTAGCTGAGGCAGGCTGTGTGGCAATTTGAACTTTCTCCCAGGTGTTCAGGTGGATCTTTTACTAACAGTCCCTTCATCATGTCTTAGTTCATGATTTTTATTTGAACGTGCCTTTTGAGTTTGAGTCACACTTTAGTGCAAGCTTGAAGTTTTGTAAAAGCAAACTGTTTACCCTCTGTCCGCATGGTAATGCCTAGGAGCTATATGCTTTTGCTGATCCCTCCACACAGGCTGGGGAATGGTCAGTGTAGAGGCCACTGTTTTGTTTTTAAAACTAAGCACCTGGGCTAATTTCATAGCCTGTGTTCCAGTTGGGCAGATGGAAAGAGGATTTTTGCACCATCTTCTGATAGCCCTCCCAGCACTGGACACTGCATTGGGCCACACACACAATGCATTCTCCTAGGGAGTTTGGGCTCCAGGAGAGTCCTTCTGACAATTCTGACAGCTGTCAGGAATTAAACTGCACCTAAATGTTGAGGATGTTAAATGTGCCACCATTCTATATAGAATAAACTATGATATATAGTAGGTAGGAACCAAAAATAAAATGAAAAGCAAGTACTTAAGTTCTCTTGGCTTATTCTTTTAGACAATTTTATTCCTTATCCAATAACTAATGTAGAAAACTGAGATAGGTTGGGTTTGAATCCTACTCCTCCAATTGTCAGTTGTGTTACCTTGGGCTTATTTTCCTCTTTGAACCTCAGTTTCCTCATCCAAAAATGGGAACAACAATGTACCTACCTCAATGGATTGGTAAATGTTTGTAAAGCACTTAACACCTTGCCTACCCCACAGTAAATGTCAATTTATGATTATTAAAAGAAGGACAAAGGACAGTTATTTCTATGTTATCTGACACTCAAACAATTGCTTCATTCGCTATTGTTCACATGATTGCTTTCTCTCCAAAACGAAATCATAATATTTTTATTGACAAAGATTTTTGTTTTCACTTTTATTTAAAAATTTTTTTCTTGAGATTTTTAATGCAGAAGCAAGAGTAAATGCTGTGTGAAGTGGAAAACTAGATTGCTTTCAAACGTATCAGTCTAAAATTTATGAGTCTTTGTAGAACAAATGGATTTTTTTTCACTTTGTTTGATAACAGCAAAAGATACCTAATTTCCATTTTGTTTTTAGTTCTGCTTTGTATGGAAAGATTATTACTGATTTCTAGACAGGGCATTAAATAATCTTGAATCATAAAGTGAGACAATCCTTTCTTAACTATCTTCCATTCCTTTTGATTTTGTCAAGGAAAGGTGTCTCAGTTTCAAGTTGATAAGACTTTATCATCTTAGTAATCTCTGTTAATGGAGAGGGCAGAGATCAGGCTGCAGTTTTAGGAGGCAACAGTATTTAGTGGGAATTAAATAATACCATATTTATTTCATTGTGTATATGTTTATGTTTACTTTCTATTTTTGCTAAATTAAGCTGGTTAGTAAAATACAATTTAAAAGTATTTGAAATAAATAATAAGCCATTTAAAGAAAATTATTTACTAAGTAACAGCCCAATTGATACCCATACATGAAAAAGATGTGACTGTGGCAATCGAATAGATCTGATTTGGGAAAAGGCCAGACTAGGTGAACTGCCACTTTTCCTTCAGGTCTCAGGTACTCTGAATGGCAAAGTGAGAACCTGACTCACCCCTTTGGTGCTCGGAAGAGCTGATCTACAGGGCCATGACTCCAGGGGCCATGTTGGAATGAATATGTTTCCCTTGCCTCCCACTCAGCCTGCCTTTTCCTTGTGGGCTGCAAAGAACAGGAAAGGAGCTAGGAAAGAAAAGGAGACTGGAGTAGAAATAAGAAAACTCTTCATTCTCAGATTGTCTGGACATGGCATATGTTTCCTCAGAAAAAAAAAAAAAAGAGATTCTCTGGTGAAAAAGAAAGACAGCTGTAGACTGAACACGTCTCATAACATTTTAACCCAGCAATGAAAATATCTTAACATCTGAAGCTATTGGCTTATTCATGGGTTTGCTGTTTGTTTGTTTGTTTTGTCTCCCCGATTTAAGCTGGCTACTCTCCAGTATGAACAGGGGACAACATTTTCCATATTGTACCTTATATTGCTCTCTCTCTCTCTCCCTTTCCCTTTCTAATCCTTTTGCTCCTCTGGACTTTTCTGAGATGTTTTCCCATTACCTCAAAAATATTTGCCTAAAGAATATGAAATAACTTCTTCACTAAATTTAATAAAACTTTTGACAGGCCAAAGAATATAAAAACAGTATTTAGAACATTTGAGTCTGATACTCTTAGATGTCTACAACTGTATAGTGTTTATATACTAAAAGTTGACTAGAATTTGACTTTTTTGTGTGCTTTTTCTAACTGAACCTCACCATTGTCCATTGAATGAACAAGCCTATGATTTATAGTTAATTCTTATTATTCATTTAAAAAATTATCTCTATCAAGGCTAAGGTTTTACATATGCTTACTGGAGTGTGAGTATGTTCTCAGTTGTTTTAAAAAATAGATAATTCTTTCAAATTAATAGTACAAAGCATCCATTATTCTTTTCTCAACATTTTATTACACATTTCATAGTATATCCCCATTTGAATCATAAATGTAAAAACGTGCTTTCTTTTAATAACTTCCTATAATTGAGATCAAAGCTGGCATTAAAGCTTTCTCAAGAGTTGAGTCTTTCATTTCATTTTTCAGGAATTTGAACTTCAGGAAATTGCACCAAAGCTGTAGTTAGCTAGGGGATCTATCTATCTTCTCTTCAAATTAATGTCTTTTCTTTCATACTTATTCCTTTGATAAATAATTTTGCAGAATTTATTGCTGAAGGGAAGAGAGAAAGTTATCATCTAGGTATAAAATGAAATATTTTGAGACATAGCAAATAATGTTTTAATCTGAGGGGTGATTTTCCATGTAGATACACATGTCATTTTCCAAGATAATTTACATCTGCAAATGGTTGAGTAAGCTCGTCCTTATATTATAATATAAGGATGTATTATAATATAAAAAGATCTATATATACATATATACATATATATATACATATAATGTGTGTGTGTGTATATATATATATATATATATATATATATATATATATATATACACATTAATATCACATTAATGTATTATCTCTAAATTATACTTCTGGACCATAGTTGTAAGGAGCATTACTGGAGTCAATGATCTAAGCTGTAGCTAAATAGTCAATCTTCTAAGCAAAACATTTAAGAGGTATCATTTATATAGGCTGCATGTGATAATTCACCCACTGAAAGTGATGTAAGCATCAAATTACCCTCTCAGTTGCTGACAGAAGTTTTTGTTGTTTCTTTTCTTAATGAGTAAGAAAAAATCTGAGAGAAAAGTAGTATAAATATTTTAAAATTTAGTCTAAGAATTTTAGAAGTCTAAAATTAATTCAAACCTGGTTTTCATATTAAACAAAACAAGACTACTTCCCTCTCAAAAAACTCACACATAAAACCAGGTACAGAAATGAAGGAGAAGAAGAAGAAAAAAAGGCAACCTTTCTGTTACAGAACAGAGGTAAATTGGTGCCATGGTGTCTAGTACTCCCTAAAAAGGAAAAGAGATAAATATCTACTAAGCGATATAAATCCTTCTGGTCAACATCCAAAATATGAATGCACAGCTCTGCACAGCCTTGGTTTCCTCTTATTCCAGTTTTGATGTGATAAACAGAGATTCTTAGTCTGATCGTATATTTGGTAGCTACAAAAGTTTTAAGATAAAGCAAATTCTTTCCTCTGAATGCCCTGAAACCGTATGCAACATTTTGTGGGAATGTACACAAGTGCATTTTTTTTTCCTCTGGGATGTTAGCTCACAGAATTTATTAGGGTCTCAAAGGGATTTGTGGCAGAACCAAGGTTAAGAACCACAGTAAGGAGGTAATGAACTGGAATGGAATTTCAAGCACCTTACAGCGGTTGGGGAAAAACTCTGGATAGGCCTCCCATTCCTCTGTACTCAAAAAGAGTACATAATATACGACTCCTTTTATAGAAAATTCTAGACAATTCAAAATAAAATATAGTGACTGAAAGTAAATTACTGTTTGCCTGGGGTCTGGGAGCAGGGGGCAGGATGGGAGGATGGATAGTATGTGTTTTGAAACTTTTTCTTCTTTAAACATTAGACTTCTCCATTGAATGATTTCTTATTTTAAGGCGAGTCATCCCTGGTATTCTTTCCTAGGGATCGGTGGTTGAGGGAGAAGCTTCGCAGACCTTAGAGTGTTCCTTTTAGTTCTTTTTACCTTTTATATATAGTAATTTTTCAGTACAATAGTCTTTTCCTACCAACAGTTCTGGTTGTCTTTCTTTCTTTAGGCTGGCATCCATGCTCAGCTATCTGGCTCTGCTTCTGGGACAACTTGGGAAAGAGCCTTATTCTTTTACTCATTATTATGTAGTTGCTAACTAACTTGCTTCTGCAAAGTTAACTGTTAATGCTGTGTAGAGTTGTTCATGAAACAACTTTCAATTACCAGTGAGAACTATAAAGGGGAACATCATAATGAACACTGAGATAATAAAAATGATGGTAATAGCTTCCATTTATTGTATTTCTCTTATGTGCCAGGGATTGTGCTTTAAAAATATTATCTACATTAATTCTTGCAAAACTTCTATAATAGACATTATTCTCCATATTATACAGATAAAAGAAAAGGGTACTCAGAAAAACTGAGCAAATTTCCCAAGGTTGCACAATTACTAGGCAAGAAGAGGAAATTTGGAACAAGTAGGATAGGGCTCTCTAGAGACAGTGCTTACTTCACCCCAGTTTACTGATTCTTTTGATAATAATACATGACACATTAATTATAGTGTTATTTTTCCACCAAGTTTCATTTCAGTTGAAAAATTACTTGACAAATTTCATCTCACATTTTCTCCGTGATGTAATCAAGTTGCCAAGAGTATGAAGACAGGCAACAAAAGCTGGGGTAATCCACCACTCCAAGTGGTGGAGAGATGGATTATTTTGTTATTATCATTGATAGTTATCAAGATGAAGCCAAGTTAAAAACGAATTCTTTGAGGAATATAATTGCTGTATCTTGCTCGTAAGAGTAGTCATTATCCAAAATCATTTTAAAATTTATTATATATGTGCCATTTCCATCTCTACCTTGCCAATTACATGTTATTCCAGGAAAAGTGTTATTTGGTGGTGAGGAGAGGAGCACATTTCATGAGAACAGAAAACTATAATGTTTCTAAGTTAATGTTTTAGTCACATAAAAGTGTAGTCAACTCTTATTCTTTCATCTTTACATATGCAAATATTAAATAGTGTGATAATCATTTTCTTAATTTTTGTACTATCAACCATTTGTATAGACTAAAAGAATTTGCCATGAAAAGTTCAAATTGTGTGATGTTGATCCTCTTGGACTATGACTATTTAAGGGGGGCTAATCTATACGTATTGCTTCCTGAAAGACCCTCCCTTTACAAAACCAGAGCCATAAATCTGCCAAAATGCTAGTGTATGTGACACTTGCTGAAGACCATTAAGCCTTGGCATTGTCAATAAGCTCTGTGACTTAGCATCCACTGAGCTACCCTCAGCAGACAGGGTCTCTCACTGTGCCTTCACACTGAGTTTGACAAGGTGTGGCCCTGAAGGTCTTTGCAAACTGTTTAGAACAAAATACACACTTTCGTACTTTTTAAAAAATATCAAAGTCACATGTTATATATTATTTTTATTTTTTTACGTGTATGTTGTATATAAAATCAAAACAAGTGTTTTTTTTGTTTTTTGTTTTTTGCTTTTTCTTACCCTGGTACTCTCTTTCTTTTTCCTGCTTTATTTTTATCTCCCATTGAGTCAAAAACTTCAAACAACAAACTTATTAACTGTTTACATGTATATCCCCCCTTAATTATACTAGGCTATCCGGTGTCTGGTTTATGATATTTAACAATTCACAAGGGTGGAGAGCACTGGCAAAGACGGTTCTTTTTAACCTAATGTCTTTTCCTGTTAGAATGACACTTAAGTTAGACATACTTTTTCCTGGTCTGTTCTTCCTGAGTTTATATAAAAGAACTTGTAGAAATTAATTCACCAGAGAGGCAGTCTAAGAATTTACCTAATCTCTTCAACAGAAATAATTGAATGTAACAAATTAAATTTCCCTAGGTTAAGAGAAATTTTTCTTCCCACAACTATAAAAAAGTCAATATATTTGGAGGCCAGGATTAAGTATGGTGAGGTTTAAATAAAGTGCTATGCTTGCTCTTTGTTATATCTGTTTTTTAGCTGGAAGATGATCTTCTGTAGTCTTTGATTTCTTCCTTGCATTTTCTCCCAATTTTAGCAAGGAAGTTTTGCAGGTATAATTTTATTTTCATTATTCATATATTTTTAGTATAAATTTATTTTTATTAATTTGTTATTTATTTTTTATTATAATTGTCCCTAATTTGGCTAATCATTTAACATTATTGTCCTTTCTTCATAGCTGTTTCAACAAATTCTACTTCTGAAAGAAAGGATATCTGAATAAATGGAATTTAAGATTTGATTAAAGCACTGATACCAATCTCTGAAACATTATCTCTTAAGTAATACTATGTGTCCGCTATGCTGTCTCACTTATTAGTATAACTTCATAAATACTTACATGGATACTTTTTACAGATTTATTGAGATATAACTGATATACAATAAGGGATACATGTTTAAAATGTACATTTTGACAAAGTTTAAACTATGTTTGCATCTATGAAACCATATGATTGTATTTAGTGTAGCTGTGTTGGTAGTTACATGAATTTTTAAAACAAAGTAAATTTTTAAAAGAGACATTTTTTAAGTGAAATTGCAATTTAAGTGGTTAACTCCCAGTTTGGTTCATTTTCTTTATGAAGTATGAAGACTCAAGGTGGTATATTTTGTGTGGTAAATGTGATAGAATTAACTTCATAGTAATTCTAAATGGATTTCTAGGATTTAAAAAATGGTTTCTAAATGCCTAATATCTTTATCTACTTGTTTTTACCTAATATTTTCTTAATGTTATTTTATTATATAATTGGACATCTTTGCAATCCAAATTTTGTAGGACCTATTTTTCCAAATTCTCCCATAAATTTATTTGACTCCACACATTCTTATCCTTAATATTTATTTGATCTTGTTACCACGTTCGTGAATTCTAAAGCAAAATAAGATTATTTTAACACTTAGCTCTCATTCTAAAATGATAAAATGATTTATGACCCCCAAGATGCACTTTCATTTCACGTTAGTTTGTACCCTAGTTAAACATTTACACACACACACAAGTGTGTGTCCTCAGAAACTCTGTGCTGCCCTGTTGTTGGTCCCAGCTGTCTAGAAGGGGTCTCTGTGTTGCCACCAGTCTGCATAGTCTGATAGCAGTCAGATCTTGCCCAGCCAGGGTGAGGCTGTGACGTGTGTGTCCTCACATAAGCTTCATGTCAAATAACATACCATCTCCTCCTGCGTCCCTCTGACACCACGAAGGCGAGAGCAGATTGCAACTCTTCTCACGTTTCTCAGAGTTATGAAGTGAGTTATTTTTCTTGGAATCTCAATGCCTGGATGCCTGGTTTTTCTGAGCTCAGAAAATTCATCTGTTTCTGAACTGTAAAAACTTGTTCTTTATGCGAAGTAGATACTGATTTTTTAAATATCTTGTATTTCTTCTGGCACTGGTTCCTTTAAAAATATCTACCCTATTTTAGGCCTCTGACAGCTAGATAAGGTAAGGGGGCTGAAGCAGTATTTCTTCAATGTCTACTCCAGCACAGCGTCAATATAAATATTTATGCTTATATTGAGGAGACCTCCCAGAGTTATTGTTCCCCATCAATGGTGAAGTTCTCAGAAGGTGGGTGGGGTCCCACATCCTGTATATCTATATTAGACTGTAAATTCCTTGAAGGCAATTTATTTTTGCATCTTCACTGAGCTGGCAGAGTCCCTACACATAGCTAGTGTTTAACAATTGTTTATAAAATGAATCTCTCTATGGCCAGGAAGAGAGGTAAAGCCAGTGCCATATTATGTCAGGCTAGAGGCAGCAGTGAGTGAACATAAGAGAAATGCAGCTCAGCATAGTTTTGAAAATTAATTTCTGGTTCCTCAATTTATTTGATATACATTTAAGTAGAGATTTTTAAAGGTGAGCCACTATTGCCCAGACCTTTGGAATATGAATGTTTAATGTTATCTCTGCATTGTGGGTTAATTGTGGACTTTATTTGGTTGCAAGACAGCTGTTGAAGCAGTTTTATAAACTGAATGGACATCATTACTTCTACTGTCCAGTGTAGGACAACTTGGAATGAATTCTTGCTACGAGAAGAAACATTAAAATGTGAACTAGAAGAAAACTAGTTTTTAAAGTTTGTCTTTTTTTTTTTTTACATCTTTATTGGAGTAAAGTTGCTTTACAATTATCCTGCTGTCTAACAAAGTGAATCCACTATATGCATACGTATATCCACATATCCCTTCCCTCTTGCCTCTCCTTCCCACACTCCTTATCCCTCCCCTCTAGGTGGTCGCAAAGCACCCAGCTGATCTCCCTGTGCTATGCAGCTGCTTCCCACTAGCTATCAAATTTACATTTGGTAGTGTATATATGTCAATGTTACTCTCTTACTTCACCCCAGCTTACCCTTCCCCCACCCCCTGTCCTCAAGTCCATTCTCCACGTCTGTGTTAAAGTTTGTCTTATATTCCCCTAGCATTCTAGGTAAAGTCCTGAACAGAAAGATGGAATGGTCAAAACACTGTTAGAGATTCCTAACATCCTTGAGATTCTGAGAAAGTCTAAGAAAGGATAAGGAAAAGAAAAGCATTTAGTTGTGTCTTAGTGATAAAGAAAAGATGGATTTTTTAAACTTAATCCTTGTTGAAAATCTTTTAAAATATATTGGTCTATATCTCTACCTCAATAAATACATTATGTTGATGTATAATTGAATTCTATTGAATCTTTCTTTAGAAATCTAGAATCTTTTGGTCCCTTGGATCATGGTGTTTCCATAGTTGTTAATCAAATTCTTGTTTGAATTCCAACAACATTAATAATATTCTAGTGATTAGAGGAACAATAATATAAAAATATAATCTTATATACAAGTTTGGGAAATAAAATATACAGAGAGGATATGACATTTCAAATACCAGCAAGATATTTTCATTGAATGTAAGATGCCATAGATTATGATAAACACAATTACTTTTGTGACATTAAAAAGATAAAAGAATAGTCAAGTATATTCGCAATATGTCATTGATTAAGCTATATTCTGATTTGAGAGATGTTAAGGATGAAAAAAGTGTGCATCTCAGAGTTAACAACACACTGCATATTTGACATACAGAGAGGATAAACTGTAATCAAAAAACTAGTTGGCAACAGAGAAGATAACTGCTCATGAGTGGCACATGAGGACTGGTAGGTAGGACTTCATTGGGAAGATGTGACATTTCAGGAACAAGAGAATAGCATAAAGAAAGGTAGAGTTGATTACTCTAGAGGCAGAAACAGAGACTCCTATTAGATTATATATGGGCTAGACCTAGGACATACACCAAAATTTGCTTTTATGAATAAAACTCTAGTATGTATTTTCTGGTGTTCACAGAAATAAAACAAATTCTAGATTTTAGAACCATTGTTGATTTTAAAATATCAGAGACTAATACTGTATCCTTAGGATACACGTTTACACCTGAGAAAACTGAGTCCACATGAAGAGACATAATTAAAGTTACACAGGTAGTAAGTGGTGAAGGGAAAATGATGGCTCATGTCTCCCACATTGTAGAGCAGTGACCAAGGTTCTGAGGGCTCCAGTGAATGGAGATCTTAGTGTACCTTCCATGTCCACATCTCGAGATAGACAACCAGGCATCCTCATTTCCGAAAATGTTTATCAGGGTCTCCTGGCTTGTTTCTTGTTAAACCCTATGTTCTAAGACAGGTAACTGTTAGACAGATGCTACTAGTTACTAAAAATATTTCTAGTGGAAAATGCTACGGGCAACAATCATTAAATGAACTGGGCAGCATGAAAAATTATTGAAGAAAAGAATATGGGCAGTTGTGACCTTCATTGGCGTGTAAAGTCTTTGAATACATGCAAAATGCTTTCAACAGTGCCTAGCACCTAATGTTTATGTTATTATTATACCTCTCTGGTCAGAGAGTAATGGCCTTACTTGCTCTGGAATTTGGATGAGTGTTGCCTAATTAGCCAAGATAAGCCAGATATATGTATAATATTTAAATATCTGAAGAATGAAAAGATATATGTAATATAAAATAAAATATAATTAAATATATAATATAATATAAATATAATTAAAATATATAATTTAAAAGAAATCTGGACAATTCTGGATGATGAAGGAAGTGGGTTTTGTTCATGTCAATAAATGCTATCACAGCAGAAATAAAAATGGAAAGCCAAGAGATGTGCTGTGTTCTGCTTTCATCAGTGCAACTTTAACCTTAACTCCTCAGTTTATAATACACAAATCACTTTGGGGGATGTGTTAGAAGGCTGGAAATAAAGTTCCTGAAAAGACATATTTCTTGAGTGGCCTGAATATGATCTAAAATATAAAGCTCTAATGGGATGTTTATGATTAAAATTCAGTTCAAACCAAGTATTCAATATAGCTGTATTAATTTAATCTCTTTGGGGGCATTGGGGAAGATTTAAGACATTTGGAAGTATTGGGAATGAACAATACAAACATAATTTAAACATTTTGGTTGTTCCATGATAATATATATTCTGTACATGTGAATATTCACTTACCCTACCTATTGCTATCTCCTTCACCAAAAATAATTTAGGCTTTCATTTAAAAGAAAGGACCTATAAATATTTAGAATAAATATTTCTAGCTCATCACTGAACCACTGTAGTTACCAAAAATTATATTTCCCATCAGGGCCTGTGTCTTATCATAGTTTAGCTGCACTTTGATACATCCATTTCAGATTTGGCATGTTTTCCAGAGACAAGGACCTAGGAAGAAATTTTACATCTGGTGTTACAACAGAAAATAGAAAATCATTCAGATATCTAGGATATAAACCAAAAAAGTAAATTTATGTGTATGTGTGATAAAGATTGTATAAATAGACACAGTTCTTATCCTGGTGTAATTTTAATAAACCTTATCTAGATGTTTACATGTATAATTAACACAGTAATAATTATTATTAATAATATTATTTTATCTCTATTTGTTGAATTTTTACTATAGTCAGGAGCAGTGTCGATGCTTTAATGCAATATTGAATTGTTATAACAGCTCTGTTTGGTAGCTATATTTATTCCCATTTACAGATGAAGAAATTAAGTTCAGGGAGGTACAGTTGTTTCAATGAGGTCACACAGCTATTTGTGACAGAGTCAACTCTGAAGTTGATCTTTATGCTCTACTATGGCATGAAAATAGATTAAATATCTGAATAGGGATGTGAGCAAAATGCTTCAGGAACAAGGGAGCCACTTACTTTCCCTGTGGGAGTGAGTGGGTGGATTAAAGAAAATTTTACAGATAAGAGGACATTTGAACTGGAAGACCAAAGAAATGTCTTTCTGGGGAAAGGGACTAGTCTATGTAAAAGGCTGGATGTCTGAGAGGGATGTTGGAGGAATAGTAAAGAATCTCGTGTGCATAGATTACAGAGAGGGCTTGGTGAGAGTGAGGCTAGATGATGGTAGAATGATGACAGACTGCAAAGTGTCCCAGAGACCATGCCAAGGTGTTGGGCTTTATCCTGTGTGCAAAAGAGAGCAAATTTGCCACTTGCTTGGAATGATAACCTTGGTAGCCTTGTGTACAGACCACCTGGAAGAGTGAATTAAAGTAGTAACACAGGATGGTGTAAGAGGCACTTTATTCAAGAATCACTTCAACTGGGTAAATCTTGGTGACTAAGTCGATATGAAGATTAGAGTTAATATCATAAGGGTATATCATAGGGTTTACTATGTAATTATGAAATATTAGGCCATGACCAAACAAGCACCATAGGTTTACTTCTTAGATTCCAACCAGTAATGTAGCTAGGTTTGCCTTGGGATCAACTAGTTTTCCCCTGTGATTTATAGTTGGCAGCATATAGCTTCTTGTTTCCATCTGATAGAGTTAAGTTTCTAAAACCTGCATGTCCATTTTAAGTCTATATGTCTAATTCTGGGCAGTTTGAATAATTAAGGAGGAATTTAATAAAATAGCTTTATTAATCAGCTGCCATTTATTACAGTTTAATTTTTAACTCACTGGGTAAAAATAGTGGCCAAATAAATATATAGTTTCTCAATGGACCCTGACTTCATGTGATAGTCCCCGAAGTTCTCTGGGACAGGATGTCTGTGGTTTTACCACCTCGGCCCCTGCTCAGCCAGCCTTCTGCATTCTCTCCTCCCTGGTTCCCACTTCCCACCCCTCCAGTCATGGTCTCTCCAGCCCTAATGATGCTGTTGCTCCCCTTAGCTCACAAACTGGACTAACTGTTGGGGCAATAGGAGCTTGGTTTGGGATAAGCAGAAGAGATAAGATCAAAATCCCAACAAAAACAGAGTAAGAAATAGCCTGCCCTTTGAGATCTTGGCTGACTACACACCAACCTTGTGTTTATAAAGCCTTCAGTGCCTCACAAGGGAAACATGACAACAGAAAAATTGGATGAGATATTCAAGTTTCTCCATATTTTAGGTTTTAGGTGAAGTCAGCTATATATCTTAGAATCTTTTTTTTTTTTCCTGTTCTTAGAGTTGCTTTCTAAATCAGATCTTGTTGAAATCAGGTTGAAATGTTTCCTTTGCTTTATAAGGACATGCTGAATTGAATTTTTAAAAAATGTAATAGATACCTTTAAATTTAATAACTTAATATGTCTACTTTAGAAAATAGGATTAATCAGAATCATATATAAGCTTGAGATTTCTGTAGATCTGCCGTTTTAGTTTGAGGTCAAAGACCAAAATTTTATGTATTTATTTATTTATTTAAATTTAATTTTTATTTTATATTGGAGTATAATTGATTTACAATGTTGTGTTAGTTTCAGGTGTACAGCAAAGTGAGTCAGTTATACATATACATATATCCATTTTTTTTCAGATTTTTTTCCCATATAGGTTATTACAGAATACTGAGTAGAGTTTCCTGTGCTAAATTTTAAAAATCATTCCTTTTTTATTACCATTCCCCTCTGCTGAATTCTTAGAGCTGCTAATCCTTTTGCTGAATGTTGTGGCCTGAGTTTTGTTTTCTTTTTCAGGATATAGTAGTAATAAGTGAATGTATTATTGTAAAGAAGAGTTTCATATAATACAGTATTGTTCATATAAATCTTTTTACTAGTCTAGGTTTAATAAAGCAATTAATATATTGATTCAAATATATTAGAACAGTCACATGAGCTTTTGATATTAGCCATGTAACTAGGAATCTCTGTGATTTGTTTTTACTGTGTGGTGTCTAAGGAGGGCCCAGGTTTAACATGGAGAGAGTCAACCTAATTCTAGTATATATTAAAACCTTATTTATGAATTCTTCATTTTATTAGGAAAACAGGTATCTTGGAAATTATGAACTATGTAAGTCAAGATGTTTTGTTTATGTGAAAAAAAAGAGCTTTGCTAAAACTCCTAGGAAGTTTGAATTGATACTTGGGCTTTAATATTTCTGTCAAAATGCTTCTGGAGGCCTTACGTGAATGTTCTGAGTTCTAAGAAGTTTTTCAATGTCCCAAGAGTGACTTTGAAAAAGCACAACACACAAATAATGAATTTCCCATGAAAGTCATGAAACCATAGGAGAGAAAGGAGGCTCTAGGACCTTTTAGCCTGGGATTCCAGGCATAGATTTTTCCCAAGAGCATGACACATCTTTGTAAAGTTTTCATGGTTCTTCTCTTTAGCTTCTTAAAGGAGTCTTGGGCAAACAAATGGTTAAAAAGCCCTGATCTAGGACCTCCCATTGCTCTAAAAGTAATCAATCTTAGTTTTGTCATTAGCTTAGCACCCAGTTAAACAACAAACACTATATTAGCCCCTGGAGTGACCCATGCTTATTTTTACATACAGAAAGTTGTAACCACAAAGGCAGCACTTCTTTCTTTGCAAGAGTTTTGCTGTAATATCATTCATTAAACCCCAGGCTGTGGGATTTCTTTGGTTCTTACATGCTCAAGGTAGTACAGTCATTTGTGTGAACCAGGAACTCAGTGACCTTGACTCACCACCGCCTTTCTGGGTTAATCTGGTCCCCTCACAGTTGCTGCCATGAAACACTCGATCATACTCACCATGAATCAGAAAAGCTAAAAATGGTTGGGGAAAAAATAGATTAATGGTTATAGTTTATTCCTGAAATGTGTTATTATTAGCTTGATTCAGTTAAATGTTCAATGAAGCAGGCATACTTAACTAATGCTTTACTAAATTTCTATTTATTTACTAAATTGCTATTTATTTTATTTTATTTTTAAGGCTTTTTTTTTTAAAATTTCAGCCAAGGAATGATGCATGCTACAGATTAATCTTTACTTTTCCCCACAAGGAATACCACCATTTCAACCCCCAGTGAACATGGCACTTTTTTGTTTCTTCACCTTCTAATTTATTCCAAATTTTCAAGTGTTTTCTTCAGTAATGATGCTTTCTCCTGTCGCTCTGGTCTGCTGTCTGTCTCCATAGTTGCTAAAGACTCAATCTCACAGGAATAACATTCTTTGGACAACATTTTGGAAGATATTACTGAAAGAAGAAATCAAGAATTACAGTTTCATCACAATTGTTATATTCAATAACAGATAGTCTTTGATCCACATAAGGTGCCTGTGGACTAGACTTTTAATCTTCATTGCAGTGGATCAGTGCCTTAACAGCTTTACTAGAGAGCAGGGTCTTTTATTTATTTATTTATTTATTTATTTTGCAGTATGTGGGTCTCTCACTGTTGTGGCCTCTTCCGTTGCAGAGCACAGGCTCCGGATGCGTAGGCCCAGCGGCCATGGTTCACCGGCCCAGCAGCTCCGCGGCATGTGGGATCCTCCCAGACCGGGGCACGAACCCGTGTCCCCTGCATCGGCAGGCAGACTCTCAACCACTGCGCCACCAGGGAAGACCCATGAGAGCAGGGTCTTTTAAAATGAAGAGTTCGACTAGGGTAAAACTTCCCTTAAGACACTAAATTATTATTATTATTTTTAAAAATAAATTTATTTATTTTTGGCTGCATTGTGTCTTCATTGTTACTCGCGGGCTTTCTCTAGCTGTGGCGAGCAGGGGCTACTCTTCGTTGCAGTGCACAAGCTTCTCATTGCAGTGGCTTCTCTTGTTGTGGAGCATGAAATGTAGGCATGCAGGTTTCAGTAGTTGTGGGCCATGGCATGTGGTCTTGAACCCACGCCCCCTGCATTGGCAGGTGGATTCTTAACCACTGTTCCACAAGGGAAGTCCAAAGACACTAAATTAAATGAACTGTTATAGAGCTCTTTCCATGTACTAGGTGCTGGAAATTAGGCAAAGATAAAAATAAGACAATTTTGGTCTTCAGAGACTAACATTTTGTGGAAGAGTTCACAGACTCATGTAATTTATATACATAATAATTTACATAAATTACTTTGGTGAACTATATTGCATTGTGTTCTCAGAGAGAAGAAAAAAAAACTGATGGGAGGAGGAAGGTGTCACAAAGAGGTGACTTTGGGTCAAAGTCTTAAAGACTAGGTAGCATGTGTGTGATGTTTGTTTTCCCCCTGACCAGAAAAACAACAGAAGCAGGAGTCAAGACAGGAGCATGACAAAGTGTGACTGGTCCAGAGAACAGTGAGTAATCCCAAGTGGCAGGAGCTTAGAGGACAGGAGAGAAGTGGGAAGCAGACCGAGGAGGGTGAACTCTGACTGTCCTCCAAGGACACATGAAGGAATTCAGACTTCTACAAAACAGTGTCTCCAAAATAGAGTGAACAAGGAGTACTAGGGTCCCGTTTAAAATTTGCTTTTTGTCTCTTTCTTTTTAAATGTCTATTTGTAATGCTTTTTTTTTCTATTTATCTCTTAGTGGAACAGTAAATGGATATCTTATGTGGATTAATATACATCCATAATTAACCATTTTCCTGGAGAGCACGGTTAAAAACATGCGGATGACTGGTATGAATGACCACATCTTCTCCAGTCTCAAGCAGAGGATGTAGCAGATTAACTTCAGAATTAGATGACGGAGATTATTAGATCTGGGAGGATCTTGGAGGTGATATAATTTGATTCAGACTTTCTACAGATGAACTAGAGTCCAGTGACTAGAAATCATTTGCCAAGATTTACATAGAGTGTTGGTGGAAGATAAGCCACCAACGGGTCTGGATAATCCATCTGCATTTCTCTCTTGAAGCCCACATGTTTTTTCTTTAACTAAGGACATTCTTGCCTTTTAACAGTATTCTATCAGCAAATTGAACATAAATCCTGTGTTCATGGCACCGATGGAAAAAACCCAAATAACGTTAACTGAAGCATGATGAACGGAAGGTATGTAAAAGTGGACCCTAATGACAGGAGGTATTTTAAAAAATAATCTTTATTTTTAAGAGAGCATTTAAAGTGAACGCTTGTTATCTGGAAAACAGTCATATGGATAACTTCTTATTCTCCAAACCGCCAGTTAGAACATTGCTTTTGTTCTTTGATAAGAGGAAGGCACTGGGCAGGCAGATAATCTGACTCTCGGGGCCCTTGACAATCCTCAAGTCTTTGACTCTTAGCTAAAATTCTCACAATATTGGCTTTTTTGAAATTTGCCCCCTCTATCCTTTTTAAAAGTAACTTTTGGGAGAAAACACACCCAGACATTGTGAAGAATCAGCCTTGAGCTGGAAGGCTTAAAAGCCTTTTATTTTCATTGATTTCAGTTTCACTGCAATTAGGTGGGTTTTTGTTTGTTTGTTTGTTTGAACTATTTCCTTAACTATTTCAGGTAAGTCAATGATATTTTAAATCAGAGGCCACAAACTGGAAGCTCATGCATAGAATTTGACTTATAGATTGTTTTGTCTTTGTTTCCCCCACAGATTTTGTTTTATAATTTTTAAACTTTGGAAAATGTTTAATTTTGAAAATGTGAACAAAGGACATCTATACATGCTTTACCTAAGCTCACCACCTCATTTGCTTTATCATTCTCTTTCTTTCTCTATTTGTCTCTCTCTCTCTCCACACACACACATACACCCCACAGTTTGTGTGTGTGTGTGTGTGTGTGTGTTTCCCAGACTGTTTAAGAAAACTATTTAAGAGTAGATTGTATATATCTTTCCTTTTACACATTAACACTTCAATGTGTATTTCCTAAGAGCAATGATAACTCGGGTACAATGATAACTTCCATAACTCCAGTACGATTAGCAAATTTAACATTGATATATTTCTTTTATCTACTTTCCATATTCCACTATATTCACTTGTTCCTGTGATGTTCCCTAAAGCAATTCCCCCCAGTATGGAATCTGGTCTAAGATCACATTTTGTATTTAGTTGTCTTGTCTGTTTAGTTTACTCAATTCAGAATGATTCTTCAGCATTTTCTTGGGTTTGCTTATTTGTTTTTTATGACATCAACAACATATTTGACGAATTCAAGAATTAATTTATAGAAAGTTGCTCAGTTTGGGTTTTTCCAGTTTCTTCATGACTGGATTTAGGTTATGCATGTTTGGCTGGACTATAACATAACAGATGTGTCTTTCTCAGGGAACCATATCTGGTAGTGCAAGATGCTCATCCACACCCAGGTGATATTAATTTTAATCACCTGGTCAAGATTTTCTCCACTTTATTGTTATACTGTTTTCTCTTTTGTAATTAAGTAATTTGTGGGAGATGTTTTGAGACTATGTAAGCATCCTGTTCCTTATCCAACTCCCTTCCCCACCTTAATTTAGCATCCATTAATGATTCTTGCCTAAAATCATTTTTTCTTATGATAGTTGTAAAGTCATGATTTTCTAATCCCATCATTCCTTCTCTATACTAGTCAGCAGTGTGCTGTAAGGAAGAAGTTGACTTTCTTTTCCTCTTTTTCTTTCTTTTCTTTCCTCCTTTCCTCCTCTTCCCTCTCTCTTTCTTATCAGTGTGAACCCATGTATTATTTTTTATTCAATTTTGTTTCAATCCATTACTGTCTTCATTTATTTTAATTCTGAAATTTTCCCAGATCTGTCTCCTTCAAACTGTCTACTTATGTCCTTTGACTTATTAGTCAATTAATTAACTAATTAATTCATTAGCACTTCTTTATTTTCTGGCACAATATGTTCTGTATTCATCTTGTATTTTCCCTGCCTCAGCCCCAGAATCAGCCATTTCTAAAATAAACAAACAAAAACTGGTTTCTTTTGGTGGGGAATGACGATTAGAAAAATCTGGACACCAACCTGGCACTGAGATCCTTGCTTCTGAGGCATATTACTTCCATGGTCTTTCAGCAGCTTTTAGCTCTGTTGCTATATAACAAGTGACCCCAAAATGTAATGACTTGAAACAATAATTTATTATTATCTCTCACAAATTTTGTGTTGACTGGCCTCAACTAGGCAGTGCTTGTTTGGGCTTTCTCACACAGTTGTAATTAAATGGTGCCTGGAACTGGAGTTGTCTAAAGGCTCAACTGGAATGACATCCAAGACGGCTCACTCACAGGCCTGGCAGCTGGTGCTGGCTGTCAGCTGAAAGCTCAGCTGAGGGCGTCAGCTGGAGCGTCTCTAGGTGGCCTCCTCATGAGGCTTGGGCTTCCATAGCACAATGGCTGTGTTCTGAGAAGAGGCGTGACAAGGGTGAGAGGAGGAAGCTGAAACTGCAATCCTTTTACAGGCAAAGCCTGGAACTGGTACAGTGTCCTTTCCTGAATATTCTATTTGTGTAAGTAGACACAGACAATCCCAGATTGAAGCAGGTGGAGAAATAGATACCACCTCTCTATGGCAGTCTAGTGTGCATGTACAATTAGGGAAGACATCGATAGTAGCCATCTTTAGAGACAAGCTACTATTTATTTTAGAAATGATGAGTTTATACTGGTACCTCCAATTTCATCCCAACTCCACAATGATCTCCTTTGTATCTCCCTTCTTCTCAGTTGTTCAATCTAACAACATGCTCAAAATAGCTTCAGGACTGCTATACATATATCATGAAAAACAAACCCACTGTCAAGAAATCAAGATTTGTTTCTGTTCTTATTTTTGTAGACTGGGGGTTAATAATTGAAATCTTCATACACCTTTACCATTTTCTTATTATTTGTTCTTAATGATTTCATCTCTTTTGTTGTTTTTGTAAATAGAACTTTATCTTTTATAATATTGTTAAACTTGCATTTATTTGCCTACTCATCATTTTTAAATAGATTGATTGTGAATGATTTTAGGTTTTTTTTATTAGTTTCTGCTTTATAACAAAATGAATCAGTTATACATATACATCTGTTCCCATATCCCTTCCCTCTTGCGTCTCCCTCCCTCCCACCCTCCCTATCCCACCCCTCCAGGCGGTCACAAAGCACCCAGCTGATCTCCCTGTGCTATGCGGCTGCTTCCCACTATCTATCTACCTTACGTTTGGTAGTGTATATATGTCCATGCCTCTCTCATGCTTTGTCACAGCTTACCCTTCCCCCTCCCCATATCCTCAAGTCCATTCTCAAGTAAGTCTGTGTCTTTATTCCTGTTTTACCCCTAGGATCTTCAAGACTTTTTTTTTTTCTTAAATTCCATATATATGTGTTAGCATACAGTGTTTGTCTTTCTCTTTCTGACTTACTTCACTCTGTGTGACAGACTCTAGGTCTATCCACCTCATTACAAATAGCTCAGTTTCGTTTCTTTTTATGGCTGAGTAATATTCCATTGTATATATGTGCCACATCTTCTTTATCCATTCATCCGATGATGGACACTTAGGTTGTTTCCATCTCTGGACTATTGTGAATAGAGCTGCAATGAACATTTTGGTACATGTCTCTTTTTGAATTATGGTTTTCTCAGGGTATATGCCTAGTAGTGGGATTGCTGGGTCATATGGTAGTTCTATTTGTAGTGTTTTAAGGAACCTCCATACTGTTCTCCATAGTGGCTGTACCAATTCACATTCCCACCAGCAGTGCAAGAGTGTTCCCTTTTCTCCACACCCTCTCCAGCATTTATTGTTTCTAGATTTCTTGATGATGGCCATTCTGACTGGTGTGAGATGATATCTCATTGTAGTTTTGATTTGCATTTCTCTAATGATTAATGATGTTGAGCATTCTTTCATGTGTTTGTTGGCAGTCTGTATATCTTCTTTGGAGAAATGTCTATTTAGGTCTTCTGCCCATTTTTGGATTGGGTTGTTTGTTTTTTTGCTATTGAGCTGCATGAGCTGCTTATAAATTTTGGAGATTAATCCTTTGTCCGTTGCTTCATGATTTAATTTGAAATGTACTAGTTCATAGTCTTCACAACTACTGTTAGTCTAGATCTAGCCTGTTATTTGGTTAGTTTTTAAAGGCATTTGAGTTATTTCAGCCATTAAAAACATATTTCACATTATTTTATGAAAGAATCTTTTGTAAATAGTTTGGGAATGTAAAGAAATTGTCCACAGTGCAAATTTCATTCCAACAGAAGTGTTTTACAAATTTTATTTTAATATGTATGTGCTTTGTGATTTTTTAAAAACAAGCACCCTGACCTCATAATTCATTCGTTTTTATCTAAGGCATATGTTTGGCTACCTGGTGCTGCTCCCAAGTTAAGCGATGGGTCATGTAATTTGAGAAGATTCTCTCAGCTAGTGCAATAATAATTACATATTGCATGTGTATTAAACATGACCTATTCTAATAAACTTTGCATAAAATGTCTTCATACTGCTTGGCATTTACAAATTCAGTGGCCTTTAAGAAAGAAGGTTACATCAGAAATTCCCACCTATTCTACATTTAAGCCATTTAAAAAGTGAGCAAAAGTCAGCCCTTGAATACAAAGTGCAAATATAATAAATGACCCTTGAATACTTTGTTAAAAAGCAATGACCTAATTATCACAGGCAGTTATCTAATCAGCCATTAATTTTGAAACATTTGTAGAATGGTGCTCTCTAACACCAAACAGTTCTTCAATTCTCCAGTACCAGCTAGGTGTCCAACAATTCAGTTCAGGTCTGACACTGTCTACCTCGAGTTAGCATCAGATTATGCAGATTAAGGGCTCAGTCCCACAAGGCTGCTCCCCCTTTAGATACCAGTTGCTAGTTCAGAGCCACTCAGACTTCTGATTGACTGTAAGTTCTCAGAACTCCCTCTTCAGGTTTGGTAATTTGCTAGAATGGCTCAAAGAACTCAGGAAAACACTTCACTTATGCTTACCAATTTATTAAAAGGGATATAATTCAGGAACAGCCAAAAGGAAGAGATGTATAGTGCACAGTGGGAGCAGGGCACAGAGCTTCCATGCCCTCTCCAGGAACACCACCCTCTCACAGCCTCCGTCTGTGCACCAACCTGGAAGTTCCCTGAATCTTGTTCAAGAGTTTTAGTAGAACTCGATCTCCAGTACAGCCTTCCTTCCCAGGAGGCAGATGGATGGGGCTAAAAATTCCAACCCTCTCATCTCTTGGTAGTGACCAGTCCCATCCTGAAATTATCTAGGCGCCCCGCTGTAAATCATCTTATTATAAACTCAGGTGTGATTGAAAGGGGCTTGTTATGAATAACAAAAGATACTTTTATCACTCAGGAAATTCCAAGCATTTTAGGAAATCTGTGCCAGACTGGGGACAAACACCAGATATATTTCTTATTAGGTCACATGTAGATATTCACGTATAAACTATGGCTTTTCTTTGACTTTTCCATAAGGAATGGTGGAGAGAAGAAGCAATGTAGGGGACGAAGATGAATGAATAAATTGCAAGAGAGAAAACGAGGAGGAAGGATGTAGAGATAAAGGAGAAAAAGAGCCGAGTAGAGAAAAGGATCTATGTACTCTTACAACATCCCATAGATTTTCACAGAATTAATTTGAAGTTGGGACTTGTAATAATTCTGGATATTAATTATGATAAAAGTTCTGGCCATTTCTAATTACTTTCTCTTTCCTTTAATGATGATGATGATAACTCATACTACTGAAAGATAATGTCTTTTAAGGTTTCCTTATTGTTAAGATATCAGACTTAACCATAAACTTGAATGATTGAATACTTTCATAAATATGTAGTTCATTTTCTTAACTGGGGACAAAGTCACAGGTAGTCTTGAATACTACAAGAAAACATGACCAAACAAATATCCTTGAGACCTAATGACTCAGGAACCGCTTTAAGGCAAGGCAATTATTTCAGTAAAATTAAGCTATTATAATCATTCATTAACCATGTTTCCTGTCTGAAATACATAGTCACCAATGTCACATTATTAGGTTACATAAATAAGCATGGTACATTTGCTTAGGGCTGGCTTGTCAAGTATTTAGTTTTAAAGTGTCTATAATAGCCCCCCGAGGTAAATCCAGGAATACAGGAATAATAAAAATGAGAACAGCTTTTCTTAATGAAAGATAACTTTATTAATTAATTCTCAACCAGAGTCTCTAACAGACAAGTGAATAAGGGACAGTGTCTCCTGGGAGAAATATCATTGGGAAAACTTTTGTGATTACCGTAGTAGCAGGAATAAGTTTTATTCTTATTGGCTTTCTAAATACTTTTATCTATGACTTTCTAAATACTTTTATTTATCTCCTTCATTGCCATACAATTCTAAGAAAAGATACATAACAATTCATTGAAGAAGTCTGAATTTATATTGAATCAATGACAAAGGTCCGGGAAATAACTCCCCAAAGAATAAACACAACAACAGCAATAGGTGCTGTGTATTGAGTGGTTTGAGGGTGTCAGGCACTGTGTTAAGTCGTTAGCATAAACTTTCTTATCTTCCTCTTCTCCAGACCTTTTGAGGTAGATAGAATCATAGACCATATGTGTGGATATGATTTTCCACTTATTGTGCCCATTCTGTACTACTGAGCTACAAAGGAATATGTCTAATCGTCTGCATTTACAAATCCAGTGATCTTCAACAAAGTCTCTCCAGCATATGGTTTCTTTTTTCAAAGACCTTTCTTCTTCATACCAAATAGTTACATTTTCTCTTCCTCTGTCTCCTTAATATTAAAATTTGTCAAACACCCCTGTAGTGTCCCCCTGAAATGTACATAGAAATTCGATGATCTAATATGTACACAATTGTGGAGAAAAAAAAATCACTTCCTTTGTTCTGGACTCTATAAAATGTGTGTAGCTTAGACTATATGACTTGTTGGCTCAGCCCCATTCCATTATTGACTGTATTTAATTTTTGATGGCAACTAAAGCACCAAATTGATTTTCACATGTGAACTACTCAGCCATGACCATCTGTCCTGAACTTGTGATTATTGATAGGATGGATTTTTTATTTATATTTTATGTATTTATTTTTTATTACTATACGAATATGTAACATTTATATAGCATTTATGTATTATATAACCATATTATATAAAATGTAGAAATGAGCTTTATTTTATATTTTGATTTCATATTCATTTATATATTATATGTCATAAATATTTTTTACCTCATTAAATTTTGTCTTATTATATTTGTCTATCATAACCTTAAAATCAATTTCTCTAACATTTTCTTTCCTTCTACCTTCATGCTATCTCAATAATTACTGGTTTAATAAATTTCTCAATTTGTCCTGCATGTCCTCACTGAATTCACTGACCAAAAACATTTATACACACGCACACACAACTCTTCTTGGATAGAATACTGGGCCTATACTGTTATAAAACATCACTCAAATTAGATTTATTCATTAGCCAGTCTTTTGTTTGTTTCAAGTAAAACAATATATTTTGTTTGTCTTAAGTAAAACAATATACTTTGCCAGGCACCTTGCTAAAGCCCTCACCAAAAATGGAAGATATTTTCTTAGTTAATCTCTTATTAACAGTAATGGGTCTTTATTCTCTAAGCAGTGCCCAAATCATATTTGTTCCAGAGCTTTGTGTGAGAGATGGATGTCAAGATTACCAGATTATAGTTTACAACATTTACCTTTTTCGTTTCTCAAATTTGGAAAAATAGTAACCTCTCTCCTGTCTTTGAATCCCTTTTATGAGGTCAACATTTCCTTAAAGATTTTGGACAATCGTTCAGTGGTTAAGCTGGAATTTTTCACTGTACCTTGCAAGAGATTCATCCAAGAGATGTAAGCCCATTCAGAATTAAAAAACTGTCTCTCTCTTACAGTTTTTTACCCTAATTTCTGGTTTAATTTCATTGAATAATTAAAAAAAATTTCTTCCCAATACGAAAATTATCTCCTTGACAGAGCAGATAAAATGCTGGAATATTTTCACTTTGTCATTTATTAACATAATGCTATTCATCCTAATCACCAGGCCTATTCTTTATCTTCCTGGGGCTGCACTTATCTCAAAAAAATGTTTCTTAGTTTGTTCTTGATATTTTTTCAAGCCTTGGTTCATTCTTAGCTTTAACTTTTGTTAGACTATTCTTATAGAAGGCTTGTTTCACACTTTGTATTCATCTTAACCATATGTCACGATTTAATCTAACATTTATTGAGCATTTTATATACATTATCTTATTTGAAATTCACAATATTCTATGAGGCATGTATCATTAACCCATTTTACAGGTAAGAAGTTAAGTATTTCAACAAAGTCAGGCATCTGGTATGCAGTAGAGCTGGATAAAAATGAACAATTTTATTTCAGAGTCTGTATGTCACTATGATATATTTGTTCTTCCTTCCATGTTTTCTCTAGGCCATCTGGAAAGGTCCTTTTGTAACCATATTAATAAGACCTTTCTTGTTATTCAAAGGTGTTAAGTGTACATTAATCTCTCTGCTCTTCTGAGTCATTATTTCCCCTTTAAAATAAATCTACATCTGACTTTTTCTTTGGACTTTTTGATATTTAACTTCCTAAATTTTAGGAAGTATGTGTGATTGTGGCTAGGTTTTCCTCCTTGGGTTTCCCAAATTTAGAGATTACATTTTATCACAAGTCTTGCATTGACACTTTATGAGCAGATTTATTTTTGAAATTCAGGATTAGAAAAGTATATTCCCACAGCTTCCTCCACTTTCAGAAAAAGTTAACTACCAACAACAAAATTAAGAATTTTTCAAATACACTTCTTATAGTCTAAAGATATTCCAATGGATATTATGGATTTAAATATGAAGGTAAAAGAAAAGTGCCAGGCAATTTTCACATAATTAAGATTATAACACAATAAGAAAAATAAAATAATAAGTGGTCAGTTTGGAGCACTGAATGGGCAGAAACTTTGGATGACCCAGTGGGGACAGGAACTGACTCTGTAGCCCTGGCAAGAAAAGTTGTGGAAAGAGGAAGAGAAGCAAGATGTTGACAGTCATCAAAAGCTAATAGACATTATAAATATGTTTGTCAAAATAAAAATTTCAAAAAAAGAGTTGAAAAATGTATTCAAAGAAATCTTCTTGGAAATACAACAAAAATACAAAGTCAAAATAACACACAGAAAGAAAAAAGATGAAATATGTGTAAGAAAAGACAAAAGAGTCTATCCAAGTGAGTTTACATGAGGCTAATAGGGGGAGTTACACACACACACACACACACACTCACACTCACACACAAGGGAAGAGAAGGCCCAAATAAGTGCCTAGCTCATTGAATGACAAAAAATGACACAAAGAACATTGTGTGAAATTTTACAAAAGAGAATTTTCTAAAAGCTCTGAGGGGAAAAAACATCTTGAACACATCATCTACAAACACAAGAGAATCAGAAAAACACTGGACTTTTCAATGACATGCTCAATGACTTGTCAACAACATGCCAGAGATGATAGAGCTGTTCTTTTAATTTTTTGAAGGAATAGTTTTCATCCAGAATTCTATTCTCAGCCAACTATCAATCAATGTTGGAGGGTAGAAAAAATATTTTAAGACATGCAAGGGCTCAGAAAACATCTCCATGAAATCTTTCTTTCTTTCAGGAAGCTTCTTGAAAGAATAAATCAAGAGGAAGACCTGGGATCTAGAAAAAAAAAAAAAGATAATAGATAACATTTGAATGCCAAGAAAATGATTATTTCACAACTACTGTGGGAAGGTAGGTAATGAGGTGGGAGTGAAAGAGAACTAAATCATTGTCTGTTACAGCAGGAAATAAATAGTGTTTGAAATTAATAAATCAAAAAATAGCAGTATAGGGTTTCCCTGGTGGCGCAGTGGTTGAGAGTCTGCCTGCTGATGCAGGGGACACAGGTTTGTGCCCCGGTCTGGGAGGATCCCACATGCCGTGGAGCGGCTGGGCCCATGAGCCATGGCTGCTGAGCCTGCACGTCCAGAGCCTGTGCTCTGCAACGGGAGAGGCCACAGTGAGAGGCCCGCGTACCACAAAAAAAAAAAAAAAAAAAAAAAAATAGCAGTATAAATATATAATTTAGTGATGGCTATCACAAGAAATAGTTAAAAGCCTTAAAAATGGGTTGTTCCTGAGAGTGGGAAGGAGCTAGAAAATGGATAGTGGTTACTCATTTTTAGCTATTAAGTACTTTATTATTTTTTAATCTAATGCTTGTGAATCAGTTAGAATAGGCCAGGTTATGCTTCAGTAGTAAATCACCCAAAATCTCTGTCTAGCCATCTTTGAAGTCAAGCCACTACATATATCAGAACTAATGAGTTTACACTGATACCTCCAATTTCATTCCAACCCCACAATGCTCTCCCTTGTTTGTATCTCCTTTCTTCTCAGTTGCTCAGTCTAATAATACACAAAAAGCAGCTACAGGATTGCTGTATACATGCCACTATGAAAAACAAACCTACTGAGAAAAATATCAAGATTTGTTTGCAGTTCTTAAATCAATCTCTAGGACTTAAGTTCTAAGCAATAAACTCAGAAAATTAATGAAAGAGTTTAAAAAGCCTCTTCAAAATAGGTTCCATCTAGTCTCCTAAAAACATTCTTCGAGAGTTTGAGACTAACTTGATATTTAGACTGTAGCATCTGGAAAAATATAGTGTCCAGTGTTTAATAAAAGGAAATACAAGACAAGCTCAGATCATGTCAATAGGTGGAAGCTGCCCGCACACCTCTATGGAAAACTACTTAGAGCCTCACTGGTGTTCTTAGCAACTGTAAACCTTTTGAAACTTCTGAGTCACTCTATGTGGGCTTTCTTTCCTCAAATGCTTTCTTCTTTATCAGATGATATTGACTGTTTTTTACTGGTTTCTACTTACCTACTTTGTTGGCAGGACTATTAAATTCTCTGTCTTGATCTCCTCAATAGGCACACCTGTAAGTAACTGTGTATTACAACAAAAATGAACCAACCTTTCTTCTGGCTCCATTATTTTGGTTGTTCATGCATCAGCTCTCTTGGCATAGATCTCTTAGTCTTCAACTCTCCTATTGATTTTCAAAGGTGGAAAAATGTCCCTTGCCCTTTGGAGGAAGAAAGACTGGAGCAAAAGCATCTA
This sequence comes from Mesoplodon mirus, assembly GCF_964341445.2. Taxonomy (NCBI): domain Eukaryota; kingdom Metazoa; phylum Chordata; class Mammalia; order Artiodactyla; family Ziphiidae; genus Mesoplodon; species Mesoplodon mirus. The sequence continues at coordinate 50,392,996 of NC_138992.1, forward strand.
GTCATGTTGGTCTTCAGCTCAACTGAAGTGAGAGCTGCTGACCAACTGGAGCTAATTTAAATGAATGCTCCAAACAATGAAAGACCAGGATCACCTGGGAATAAGAGAAACTTGCAAAACTGAATACCATCTGACACTCAGGAACAGGGCAAACTCATCCTAAAAACATAGGGAAAAAATGCAATGCCTATCAAAATACCAATGCCATTTTTCACAGAAATAGAACAAATAATTCTAAAATTTGTATGGAAACACAAAAAACCTCAAAACAATTTTAAGAAAGAAAAATGAAGCTGGAGGTACAATGCTCCCTGATTTCAAACTATACTACAAAGCTACAGTCATCAACACAGTATGGTACTGGCACAAAAACAGATACTTAGATCAATGGAACAGAATAGAGAGCCCAGAAATGAACCCACACTTATATGGGAAATTAATCTACAACAAAGGAGGCAAGAATATAAAATGGGGAAAAGAGAGTCTCTTCAATAAATAGTGCTGGTAAAACTGGACACTACATGCCAAAGAACCAAACTGGACTACTGTCTCACACCATATGCAAAAATAAACTCAAAATGGATTAAAGACTTAATCGTAAGGCCTGAAACCATAAAACTAGAAGAAAACATAGGCAGTACTCTCTTTGACATCAGTCACAGTAATACTTTTTTGGATATGTCTCCTCGGGCAAGGGAAGTAAAAGTAAAAACAAACAAATTGGACTATATCAATCTAAAAAGCTTTTGCACAGTGAAGGAAAATATCAACAAAATGAAAGTGCCACCTACTGAATGGGAGAAGATATTTGCAAGCAATATATCCAATAAGGGGTTAATATCTAAAATATACAAAGAGCTCATAACATACAGCATCAAACAAACAAACAAACTGATTAAAAAATGGGCAGAGGATCTGAATAGCCGTTTTTCCAAAGAAGACATGCACATGGCCAAAAGGCACATGAAAAGATGCTCAACATCAGTAATCATCAGGGAAATGCAAGTCAAAACCACAATGAGATATCACCTCACACCTATCAGGATGGCTATTATTCAAAAGACAACAAATAACAAGTGTTGGTGAGGATGTGGAGAAAACTGAACCCATTTGCACTATTGGTGGGAATGTAAGTTGGTGCAGCCGCTATGGAAAATAGTAAGGAGATTCCTCAAAAAAATAAAAATAGAACTACCATGTGATCCAGCAATTCCACTCTTACATATATATAAATATATCCCCTTATGTTCATTGCAGCATTATATACAATAGCCAAGACACAGAAGCAATTAAAATGCCCATCAATATATGAATGGATAAAGAAGATGTGGTATACACACACACACACACACACACACATACACACACACAATGGAATATTACTCATAAAAAAGAATGAAATCTTGCCATTTGCAACAACATGGATGGACCTAGAGGGCATTATGTTACTAGGTTGTTACCAGAGGAGAGAGGGTGGGGGAGGAAAGAAATAGATGAGGGATATTAAGAGGTACAAATTGCTAGTTGCAAAATAAATGAATCCAGTTATGAAATGTACAGTGTGGAGAATACAGTCAATATCTAAGTATTATCTTTGTATGGTGACATATCCTAACTAGAGTTATCATGTTTATCATTTTGAAATATATAGAAAAAAAATTCTCTGTGCTGTGTAAAACAAAAACAAAAAAGTTACAGAAAAAAGTCTTGAATTTAGTGAAATCTGGCAAACTTTTCCTGAAAAATTTATCCCATAAATTCAGTTTTGACTGGACAGGAGAAATCAATCAATCTAATCTTTATTCTAATTCATTCTAACCCGTGTGTTCAGGTTGAGAAATAAGACAAATAATTAAACATCTTGGAAAGTCCCAGAAATCACAGTCTTACTTCCCCCACATCACTTAGAAACACACTTAGAAACTTATAGTTCATTCGATTTTGAAAATGAATTTCAGAGTGGTTAAACCACTTGTTGTACCTCACATAGTAAAGCAATTATTAGAAAAGCTAAAAATTTAAATTTTGACTTGCAGTTTGAACTATACAATCACTCTAAGCTCCCACCCCTTCCCCAAAAGTATACCATTGTTTGTAAGAGAAGATTTCAGCCCAGCCCAGTCATCCAATGAGACCACGCTACCCTGGTCCTCAGTTACTCACTCAGCTGGGGGCTCATTCTGATTCTTTTTAGGTTGTTACCAACATAAACCCCTGAAATCAGAAATAAAAACCTTTAGCATTTTAGTGACACGATCCTCATTAACCGAAACAAATTATGAATGAAATTTCCAATATTTTCCAGGACTAATGTCATTTTCAGTAAATGGTCTCTTGATAATTGCTCTGTGAACATTTAAGCATTATGAGTGCAGTTCTTAAAATGACCAGAAGCCATTACTCAAAAGCTTCCTTACCACACAATTACTGGGTCATGTGCTTCTTTTGTGCTTCTGGGCTACTCCACCATGATTCAACTTTTGTTTGGGAAAAATAGACTTTGTGTCAGCAACAAAAAAATCAGTCTTTCATGAAAATCTAAAAACTGAAAACTTGCATTATTTTTATAAAATCAAGCACACAGAAATATGTATTAGGAGTATTATAATTCTAGTATCTTATTGAACACTTATTATGTGCCAAGTTTAACATTGTTACAGGGATTATTTCATAATTTAATCTGGACATCACCCCTCTGGAGTGGATACTAAAATTAACCAAATTTTGAAGAGAAAGAAATTGTTTAATAGCAATTTCTGCATCACTCAAAGTAAATTAAGCTATTAAAGTAATTTTTGGAAAAGATAATGAAAGTCCTAATAGTAGTGGTGAAGTAGGTAAGGAGGAGGCTGATTACTGTAGGGACAATTGGGAAACCCCTTGGTGGATGTACCTGGGAAAGCACAGAGAATCAAAGAAGAGTCAAGTTATTTCTAAACTTTCATGAAACTAGTCTTTACTCATCAAAAATCATTTTCTACCTCAAGGTTTCTGAGTATGGATTTAAACTTCTTTGGGGGATTCAAAGCCACTGCAAGAGGTTTGGTGCTGATATCTCTAGCAAATCTCTTCTCTCCAAACCTCCAACTAGATTCTAAGGTTATCTGGGGCCTGGTACAGAGGGTCTTATTTCTCTTCTGCCAAAGAAGAACCAGATGGATGAGGTTACCCTAGAAGAGATCACTAAACTCCCAAGGGAAGTTTAAGAGACAGGTGATAGCGAGCAGAAATGTACAGAGGTAGACCAGGGATTACTACTTTGGATGTCAGTCACCTACTACTGTATGGCATCATCACTATAGGCTCTGTTTCAAAGTTGACTCTGTTTGTCTGACAAAGAGGAATCAAACCAATGATCTATAGAGTTTTCCAGGTTTGGTGCTCTTTATACCCCAAGTTTAGCAAGGACTAGATTCTTTTTTTTTTTTTTTTTTTTTTTTTTGCGGTACATGGGCCTCTCACTGTTGTGGCCTCTCCCGTTGCGGAGCACAGGCTCTGGATGCACAGGCTCAGTGGCCATGGCTCACGGGCCCAGCTGCTCTGCGGCACGTGGGATCCTCCTGGACCAGGGCACAAAGTGTCCTCTGCATCAGCAGGTGGACCCTCAACCACTGCACCACCAGGGAAGCCCAAGGACTAGATTCTTATAAGCTATAATTTTGTATTGTGTTTCCCAAACTAGAAATCACAATAGATATGTTGTCTTTTGTTCTTTGCCAGTCTTGTCATACTCTGGTCTGCCCACTAGCGTTAATCTTCATGGTCACTACGCTTTCTATATTTGGTTACGAAAGCGCCAGGCTGCATACGTATGAACAAAACATTAGCCAGGGAAGGACAAAATTTCATTCATGAGGCAGTGTCAAAGCTGCAACAGAATAGAGAGACTATTATTTTTTCCTTTTAAATGGGGATGAAACACAACCATAGATTATTCTTATTGTCTGTGCTTTCACAAGCATAGTTAGTGACAATTGCATCTCATAATACTTTCTTTCATTCCTTCTAATAAACGTCCATTCAGACCTCAGTGCGGAAGAGGTCGGTAAGAGTTTACTTGAATATATATATAGAGGGTCAACAAATTCCTCCTTGATTTTAACTAGTTCCATTTGAAACACATCCTTTCCAAGTTGCCTTTGAATATTTAATATTAATACTAAATTAATATATTAACATTATAATATAATTAACGTATTAATTAAATTAATATTTATTATTAAAATTGTATTTTGATAATAACAATAAAATAATTATGTCAATGATATAAAAGGAGATATATTTTATATAAAACTCTCAGGCATGAAGTTAAAAGAGGCAACAGGCCCATTCTGATATAATGGCTAAGTGGTTTAAATTCCCATCCTTGTTCTGTTAGACCCAGAAATTGGATTCTAGTAACAGTTAAAGGTTTAGTTGTATGAAAAAGATTATCTCAGAAATTATCAGTATTCCAGTATAAGACCAGATCTGCCTGCCTTAAAATGTAATTGACCTACTTAACTACTCCATTTTACCACCATTTTTCAAATATGTCTTACCCTAAGTCTTTTCTGCAAACTGAATGACAATAAAAAATTTAGCCTTTACTAATCCATTTATTTATTTATGAAATGCTTTCTAAGCATCTACCATGTGACAGGTACCATGCTAGGGATTGGAGATAGAGGTGATTAAGTCATTCTCTCTATCCTCAAGGAACTCATAAATGTTTGGTCAGATCAGTAATGGAGATAATCATAGTAGTAGCTAATATTTACTGAGCTATGTACCAGGTAGGATTCTAAGAACTTTATAGATACAAGTTTTTTTTAATATATAACAGTGTCCTTTTGGAGGTAAACACATTATTATTCCCATTTCACAGGTGTGGAGACTGAGGCAAAGAGGGACTTGACCAAGGTCATGCAGGACAATAAGGCATAGAGATAGGATTCAAGTGCACGCCATCTGACTTTGTTCTCAGACACTATGTAGAGAGGGTGCCTCACCCAGGCTGGTGATGGAGGCAGCTCAGGGAGCAGACTTTCAGAATAAGGCAGAGCTCAGGCTGAGCTTTAAAGACTGAGTAGGAGTTAGCTAGCAAAGGGATAAAGAAAAACAGGTGGGACATCATAGAAATGAATAATGTGAGTCAAGACAAGGCTTGAGAGTGACACACAGCATCCATCGTGAAGGGGCCTATGTGCTCCTGCTGCTGCTGGGTGGGGTCCCAGGGAAACTGATGTGAAGTGGAAGGGAGATGGGGATTAGCAGTGAGGCTGGACCAAGTGTAGAGGCTTCACTGGGGTGGGCCTTGTGGACTTCCTTATGAGACTTGGATCTTATCCTGTTCCTTATATCCAACTACATTTTGTGGGGCTTTTGTTTTTATGTTTGTTCTATTGTTTGTTTACATTGCTTTGACCTACAGTTTATAAGCTGAGTAAATGTCAAGTCATTTTTCTGGGGGGCCTCAGTTTCCTCATTCTGATTTAAGGAGTTTGGTTTAGATGATCACTTAGCTCTCTTTTAGTTGAACTTTCTATCTGTTTATCCCACCCCTTTAGTCTCTTGTTTGTGTGTTTAAGTTCTTTCTGAAGCTAAACTTTACCAAGCTTATGTACCTCTGCCTCAGCTCAATATAGAAGCAAAGTCCAGTGAAACCCTGGGTAGTTACGGTTTAAAGGAATAATGCTCCCCTTTACTCACTTCAATATAGAAGATGGTGGTGATGTTAGGGAATGACATAGCAGTAGTAGAATTACAAGTTAGGTGTACATGTGGGTAAAACCAAATTATATATTAGTGAAGCATGGTGCTCATAAAGCGTTATTACTGTAGCGTATACTAATCCTTTGTTCTTTGGCTCTCCTGAGTGCAATGAACTCTGATTCAGAGACACTGCTTTGTCCTGTCATCTCTTTTCTCAGTTGCCACGTTCCAATTTCTTGTTCTGCCAAAATTATGTTGTCTGGTAACCAGGTCAGCTCTCCCCTCCCAGTCTCCTGTGCTCATCAGTGACCTTATGCTCTTTGGGGTCCTTGCTGCAGAATCCATCTTTAATCTGTCCTGTTGCAAAACTATATTTTTCTCTCTTATTACAGTCAGTGAGTTTTGCTTCCCACCTCTCTTTAAATATAGCCTAATCTGTTTCATGTTCCTTGGTACACTTGAAAGAAATTTCCATTTGCCAGAAGTTTCTGGAAAACTACCTGTTTGCAAAAACTTCTTGGTGATTTTTGCTTTAAGATTTTGGTTACACATAGGAAGGAGGAATCCAAAAGGCTCACAAGGAAGATTGTGAGTCTCACAGGGTAGATTTTTCCTTCCTTCCCTCTCTCTCCTGATTCCTTTCTCATTCCCTTCCATTTGCCCCTTTCCTCTCTACCCAGAAAGGACACAAAACAGCTTTAACAGAGAAATACAATGTGAATAGAGCAAATCAAACTAGAATTTTGTGATTGGGGAAATAAGGGTAGTAAGAGAGAAGTCACGAATGAGTTAAGTTCAAAACAAATGGGATGAGGTCCTTCCTGCACGTTAGTAAAAGGCAAGACTCAAGCTTGGCTCTAACCAGTGTAACAGCTAATGCTTCAAGGGAAAGCTGATCCACTGTATCCAAAGGATACAAACAAGTGGCACCAAGGCTCAGGGCAGCATTTCTCGGGTCTGAGAACTGAGAGAAATTTCTCCCATTAATCCCCCAAAGGAGACCCAACCATGTACAGCATTCTGAGTGGTATCTTTACAATAAATAGCCACACATAAGACTTTTTTAAAGGTCTGTACTTTGGGACTTATATCATGACAAAACCAATTCAGTAAAAGTAACTTTAGAGGGCTGCCATGGTGTGCTGTGGTTAGTTAGTGTGGGGATGAACTGTAGAAGCTAGGGAGCAGCAACATGTGTTCTATGACTCATTAGTTACAGGAAATGTTGGTGGGAGGGACAAAACCTTCCATGACCAAATTAATTTGGATTTTCAAACTCTCTTTGAAGACTGAAAAATGCACATTGACATATAAGGACTCTGAACAGTCCTTCAGTAAAGAAACAGTCTCACCATTGTTTAACCTACTTTCCCCACAAACATGTTAAACATAGAACTGGTTTTTCTTTTCATTGGTTTGCTCTTGTCTCCCAGTTCATTACTTGGGCCACTTCACTATGTTTAAGGAACAGATTAGAGGTTAATAAAATTAACTGGATGAATCAGGGCTTCCCTGATGGCACAGTGGTTAAGAATCTGCCTGCTAATGCAGGAGACACAGGTTCGAGCCCTGGTCCAGGAAGATCCCACATGCTGTGGAGCAACTAAGCTCATGCGCCACAACCACTGAGCCCGTGTGCCACAACTAATGAAGCCTGCGTGCTTAGAGCCTGTACTCCACAACAAGAGAAGCCACTGCAGTGAGAAGCCCACACACCACAACGAAGAGTAGCCACCGCTCGCTGCAACTAGAGAAAGCCTGCACGCAGCAACGAAGACCCAACACAGCCAAAAATAAAATAAATAAGATAAAAATATATAAAATGTAAAATAATAAAATAAATTGGATGAAGCAAACCCAAATGTTTATCTTATTTCCTTAATGTATTTTCTTATTTTCTTAATGTATTAGAAGTTATACTAGCTTCTAGATTGTTAATAAAATCATGGTGGAAATTAGGTGAAATTGAATTAAATCTCACTAAGCAATTCAGTAATATTTTACTTTGGGTCAAACAAAATCTCTTCCTTTTGGAATACAAGAGAATGTCTATTTTGATATTTAAAAAAATGACTACTTAAAATACTACTGACATCATATTAACCATACTCATTTATAAATTTTCAAAAATATCGAATATGAATTTTTTAAAAAACTGCTGTTGGTTGAGGTGTTTTGAGCAGTGTTTTTTTCTGTTTTAACTGAACTAGTTAATCATTTTAGGGCTACACCATGATTAAACTTAAAAGACAAACATTCCTTAGATATACACCAAACACTCTTTCCGTGAGCCTTGTGTATTTAGTCTTTAGATAGAAATGAACAATTAACAACAAATTCTAACTTAGGTTCCTTTTTCAGTTAAAGAGACAGGAAATTAAAGAAAGATATTTAAAGAAACACTGTTGCGAGCCTTCTGACTCTATTATTAGATGTACAAAATCCTCCCCAGGACTATTTCTTTTCCCAAGCAAACAAACAAATAAACGAGCATCAGTGAATGAATTGTGTATGAGCCAGAAGTTCTCCCCCACATATTTTCCAAGTAGCACCTTTGCAGTAGTTAGTTCTTTTCCATTCTCAGTGCATTCTCTTCTCTTAATTATACAAACATGCTATTTTGGGATCACTATCTAAGGTATAATGCAGATTCTAGCCTATCTTCATTTTAGAACCCACATAACAATTAAATTCTCTTAATGAGAAAATTACTAGGCACAGAGAATAAATCCTCCTTTACTAGTTAACTTTAATGGTTAGGAGAAGTTCTGCACATTGGACATTTTTAAAGGGTTATAAACTATTAGTTGAAACTGATCTGTCTAGTGAGAGATATACAGTATTTCCCTTTTGAAAATTATAGACAATACAAAATATCACAACTGGAAGGGTTCTACCCCATAATTTTATAGCTGGTTAGGGATAGAAAAGGATTTTCTCATGATTACATACAAGTTAGTGGCAAAAATTAGAACAAAGCCTGGATGTTCTAATTCCCAGACCAGTAGTTTTCTCATGACAATGTGCTGATAGTTCATAGAAATCTCTATAGATAAACCACATTTTTATTTTCTGTTGATCAAATAGGTTTTAAAAAAGCATGAAGTCATAGAGCTTATAAGTGTTTATTACACACTGACTATATTTGTAAATAACATGGTAGCAACACACTGAGTCAGAATACCCCAAGATGTGAAGTGATCCTGGTGTTTGGGGGTATCTCACCCACACTCATGCCACTTATTAGATTGAGAAAATACACACAATGTATTATTATCACATTCATTGTCCTTGGTCCTCTTATTCTCTAAAGCCCACAACCATCTATATGCTGGTGACATTGAAATACACATCTCTGACCCAGATCTCTGTCCTGAAGTCTAGCATCATAAATACAACAGCCTGTGGGACACATTTTCTCTTAATTTCCTTAGAGACCTTAAACTTATCATGGAGAGATTTGAACTCATTATCTTGAGCCCTGAATTCTTATCTCAGGAATGTCCTCACCAACGCTTCCCAACCTGAAAATATGCGCATCACCCTGGGTGCCTTCCTCTCCCCCAACCCTCACATCAAATCAGTCACCAAGTCCTAGAGACATTATTTCCTTCGTATCTTTTGCATCCATGACCTTCTCTCCATCTTCCCTTCAGAGCGTTAGTTCAGGTTCTCACCATTTCCTCTGTATTGCAACAGCCTCCTAATTAATTTACTACAAATTTCCTGCATCTCCTGTCCTCTTTCACATCAGTAGTCAATCTTTTCTATTGTTCTGGCAACAGGAAATGTCATATTTACTTGGTTATCAGAACTCTTTCAAATTCTATATAATCTAATAGTTACCATAGATCTTTGCTTAGGAAACTGGCTTATGCTACAGGCCAAGTTATAAGCTGCTGCTTGAGTTCACTACTCTTAATACGTTTTCTATGTCTCCTCCTTGTTTCATTAAATACCGTGGGAGAAAGGGAAGAGGAATGTGGCATGTGTAGATTGGCCTTTCTGGACATATAATTAAATAGGTTTTGATAATTTTCTTGAAACGTATTAGTAATCTCGTCACTTACTTGGGAGCAACATTTATAGTTAGATATAGATATAAAAATACAGAAATGGCATTACCTTCTATCTTCCTCTTTTAAAAATGTTTATTTAGATCTAAGAAAAGAGTGAAGTTAGCAATGTACAAGCATTTTAAAGGTTTACAAGCAAAGATTTATAAAAATGAACTCATGTTACAGTCACTGGGAGAAGTTCTAGAATGCATGAGTCTAGTGTGTGTGTAGGTACGTGCATGGGCAGGCATACATGCAACTGCATGTGTGATTATCTCATTTTCTCCCATTCATGAAAAATACAGTCTTGAGACATTGTTTCATAAATATCTACACTGCAGCTGACAGCTCTGACCTCTGAAAAATGGCACATGTACTTTCTGGAGGTTAGAAGAAGGGGTACTTTCTGGAGGTTAGAAGAGGAGGTAAGTTTCTCACTCCCTTTATTCTCTTTTCTGTAATTTTCCTCACAGGCTCACCGATTCTATCTACCGTTTTTATAATTTCTTTTGCCATTATTTAAAAAAATCCATACTTTCCTTTTATTTCAAAGAAGTTGAAGAGTCTAGTTAATGACACCTGCTATAGCTAGGCAACCAAATAGACCACAGGCATTTTATAACACGAACATATGAGACAGTACCTGGGATTACAAAAGCACACTTGTGCTTGAATCAATAGATTCTAAATCTTTCCAACCTAATGCTCTGTGATGAATAATTTGTATGATTCTTATTCAAAAGAGGAATCCTAAGAAAATCCATCAACTGTCTCCATTTATTTAGTTATATTAAATAGCTCAGAGTTCTTCCCATTTCTTTCATTCTTCTCTCCATCTCTAGAGTATTCTAGTTAATATACCTGGGAAGACCCACAACACTCACATTAGCTTATGAATAAGAAAGAACATAGGCAGATATAGGGAACCATACAAAAGCAAAATAGATCCAGAAATTCATAGACTTTCAGAGTTTGATAAGAACGCACAATTAAACCTCCTCATTTTATAGATTAAAAAAAACTAATTTTGTCCCAAGCAGGTAATTCAGACATAGGTTACAAAGTTAGTAAATAAGCAAATTGATATTAGTACTCAAGATTGTTATTTCATCGAGGGCATGTGGAACAAGATGGGTGATGGGAGCTGTTGTGTTAAGGCTGCACGCTCTGAGCTAACATTTAAGTAATGTCTATTCCCAAGCCCATATCATCAAATTACTTTTTTAAGGTTAAGTATGTTGGAACGGAGAAAAATGCTTCTATACAGATCTGGAAATATTGTATGTATAAGAACAGAAGCTGGCAATTATTTGGGGTGAATTGGGAAAGCTTTCATCCCAAACTTCTGTTCCGTTAGCCTGCTCCCTTGCTTTCCACTTCTCACTAGAGGAATCACACCACCAGGCATAATTAGCACAAGTAGGCTATATATGGCTACATACACTGTGTCAAGTAACCAGAGGGTCGCTGTCTGCTTTGTTACCCCTCTCCTTCCTCTCTCTTTTCCTTCCTCCTCTCCTTCCTCCTTTCCTTTCCTTTCCTTTCCTTTCCCTTCCTTTCCTTTCCCTTCCTTTCCTTTCCTTTCCTTTCCCTTCCTTTCCTTTCTCTTCCTTTCCTTTCCTTTCCCTTCCCTTCCTTTCCCTTTCCTTCCTTTCCTTTCCTTTCCTTTCCTTTCCTTTCCTTTCCTTTCCCTTCCTTTCCCTTCTTTTCCTTTCCTTTCCTTTCTTTCCTTTCCTTTCCTTTCCTTTCCTTTCCCTGCCTTTCCTTTTCTTTCCCTTCCCTTCCCTTCCATTCCTTTCCTTTCCTTTCCTTTCCTTTCCTTTCCTTTCCTTTCCCTTCCTTTCCTTTCCTTTCCCTTCCTTTCCTTTCCCTTTCTTTCCTGTCTCTTCTCCTCTCCCCCTTCTTTCCTCATAAATTTTTGGTGTCTATCATGTACCAGGCACTGTAACAGTTACTGCAAATAGAAAGATTAGAAATACATGGTCATTATCAGCAAGGAGCTCAAAGTCCAGCGAGGAGGATAGATCTATAAATGCACAAGTACAAGGAAAATGCAATGTCCTAAGTGCTAAAATAGAGTTCTACACACGGTATTATGGGAACCCAGAGAAGGGAAAACCTAACAATGGAGTTGGGTTGGAAGGTAGAGACAGGGTGGAAAGGTCAGAAAGGGCTTCAAAGATTACAAGAGAAGCGATCATGTTCACGTGGTCTAGAAGGAGAAGCTCCTCGTTTCAATCATTCAATTTACAAGCATGTGCTGAGGATTGTTCTAGGTATTGAAGATTAAAGTAACAGACACTGTCAATGTGCCTAGGATTTTCCTGGTTTTAAAACTGAAAGTCCCATGTCTCAGGACATTCCTCAGTTCTGGGCAATAATGCATTTGAGGTGCTTGTGCAATACCCATTGAAAGGTATCAAGCAAGGAGTTAACTGTGTACATGTTCAGAATGCAGAAGAGAGCATGGGGTTGAGTTGTCAGCATAGAGATGGTATGTAAAGCCACGAGAGTGGATCATATTACTTGGTGAGACTGTTAAGAGTGATATGAGAAGAAGACTTAACATGAGATTTTTTTTTTTTCCCTAGGGACAGGCAATAGAAAAGAAGAAAGTATTTGCAAGAGAATGATTGAACAGACATACTGTGGAATCTGAGCCAGAGACACTGAATACTGAAGGGGATTAATGAATAGGTAGACAGGTAGCTTCCTTGCAAAGAAGGGGTGATCAAGGCTTTAGTGAACTCAATAATGGAAAGGAACAATTGCAGTCATGAGTGGGTGAACAGGGCAGCTAGCTACATTGTTAAGAGGAGTGTGATTTTCAATTAGTGATTTAGGAAGTCAGACTGTTTCACCTTAAAGACACGGTCCTTGGTGTAACCATGGGGAAGAATGGCTGTGGCAGAAATGAAGGTAAATATCCATATAAAAGTTAAAGTCTCCTAGGGAGATGGCTGATGTTGGGATGGAGAAGAAGTGCTTCTCAGACTCCAAGTCTTCATTGAAGGGGATATGACTGGGAAGCCAGTGGAGGACTATGATGAGGAGGAGAGAGGATGGTTCAGCTCAGAGGTAGAAGCCTCAAAGCAGAGGTGTTATTTTTCTTTTATTTTTCCAGTTTTATTGAGATATAATTGACATACAACATTGTATTAGTCCAGAGTATATAACATGGTATATGTATATTTTGCAAAATGATCCCCACAATAAGTTAACATCATTCACCTCACATAGTTACAATTTTTTTTTTCTCGTGATGAGAACTTTTAAGATTTACTCTTAGCAACTTTCAGCTAGCAACTAATCTTAGCAACAAGATTTACTCTTAGCAAATATATGATAATACAGCATTGTTAACTATAGTCACCATGCTGTACATTACAGCCCCAGAACTGATTTACTTTATAACTGGAAGTTTTTATCTTTTGACGACCTTTATCCATTTTCCCCACCCCCATCCACAGCCTCTGGCAACCACCAATCTCTTCTCTGTATCTGAGTTGACAGATTTGTTTAACAAAGGAGACTTTTCATGAGTAATAACTGGTAAAAGCAGGAATAAGTGAAAGGTGGATTGATTCCCCCTTAAGGGAGGGTAAGTGTTTGGGCTTGGTAGCAATGCCAGTGGTTGTGGTGTGGAACCAGGTCTTATTTTCTTAGTGGTCCTCTCTTCTAAGGAGTTCCAATGAGTGTGGCAGGTGTGGTTGGGAAGCACTAAGACTGGTCCTGGATGGGACAACTTAGTGAGTCACATGATCCCAGGGCTGAGGAGAGGAAGGGTGTTGCCATGTCTGTGCCTCCAGATGGTGGTCAACTTCCCTCTGATCTTCTCAGGATGATTGTTGAGTGGCCCTCTAATTGAAAGGGACTGTGAAAAATTCTAAATAGCATAATATTCCTTTTCTATTTTACAGTGTCCTGGCTGTCTTTTTGGAGGTCTTGATGTCAAAAATAAAAGAATGAGTAAATAATCCATCAAGTCTAGACTCTTCCATTTCCAGAGAGAAGAGAGAAGTCATCTTCTCTGGTTCCCATTGAACTAATCAGACCTTTCAACATTTTTGTCTTCTAATAGATCTTCAGATTAACTCTTCGTGGTGGTGCTCTTAATTAAGTGTGTTTTGATCTTTGGTTATCTATCTCTGGCCTAACATTCAATAACTGCTTTGTTCCAATGGTCCCAGTCTTATAAATTTTCTTCTTCTAGATGATAACCATTGCTATATTGTTATCCAGCTTTGTTTTATTCATCCACTTCCTTGAATATCAGCCTTTATATTTAGAAATGCTTATTTCCTTAGGTGAGTTTCTCAGGTCATGAATAATAAAACCTAGCCCAGTGATTTATCTGGCACTCGACTGTCTCTCCATGTAACCTCCAGCAACCTCACTGCAATGTGAAAGTTCACCTAACAAAGTTTCTTGCAGAAAAAAACAAATGAACACTAGCATGCCAAGAGTCAAAGATTACATTTGATATTTTCATGAGCTATTTCCATCCTCCTGCAAAATGACTAGTCATGGATTGCTTGCTGTTATTTGATAGCTAAGGGGTGTAGAAATCTTGAGATTATGTCAGATTTTAGCTATGGACATTAAAAGTTAAAATTAACAAATGAAGGGCTAAGAATTTGAGCTTTCCTACGTTCTGAAACCACACTCTGTGTATTGTGTTTACCCCTGGGGGTGCAATGGTTCAGCCTGATCAGCTGGTAGCACAAAGATGTCTATTTTGAAAACCCTCCTGGCTTGTATTTATGTAACATTCTCTCCTTGGCCTCATCACATGTAGGCCAGAGGGCTGCAACCCTTATCTGGAAACCTTATCAGAAACTAAGTGATCCTGCCTTAGTTGCTTACTCCATTTACTTTAAGGTCTAGAGATACTATTTAGAATAGTAGGCTTCTATTTAGAATTACCTACTGGTAGCCTAAGCTGCCTCATTCCTGTGCTTATGGCATAACCTCCAGAAAGGGAAGACCTGGGCAGAGTTTTCTTGGTATATGATACCACCCTTATTTCCTATCTTTATTGGGTCTAGGTTTGTTTCATTTTAAGTTGTGTTTTTTTTTTTTTTTTGCTTGATTTGGATATGTCTTTAATATATATTTAATTACATGTGTGTATTTTTCTATATTTATTCTATAAATTACTATTGTTTGTGTGATCAGTAAACCTCAGGTCTCCTGCTCTACTGTCTGTTTTAAAGTAACCAACCAATGCAATTAGTGCTGTGGATGCTCAAGGAAAGATCCAGCCTGGACCACAGAACCAAGATTCCTGGAACTAATTGTGATCCCTTCTACATCCCATAAAAATATTGCACTCCTCCAAAAAGAGTCTTGTAGAAACACACAGGTATGTTTCTTTTAGAGATGTTGACACTGCTCACAAAAATTTAGGATTAGTTTCCCAGCATTGTCTACAAAGCCACTTCATAAGTCA
This sequence comes from Mesoplodon mirus, assembly GCF_964341445.2. Classification (NCBI taxonomy): domain Eukaryota; kingdom Metazoa; phylum Chordata; class Mammalia; order Artiodactyla; family Ziphiidae; genus Mesoplodon; species Mesoplodon mirus. The sequence continues at coordinate 50,408,200 of NC_138992.1, forward strand.
CTCAAGAAAATATGGTTTATTATTTTGGTCAATGCCTCAAGTTTTAAAATTTAGTTTTACATTTACGTATTGAGATATAATTGACATTCAGCACTATGTAAGTTTAAGCTGTCCAGCATAGTGATCTGACTTACATACATCATGAAATGGTTATCACAGTAAGTTTAGTGAACATCCATCATCTCATAGAGATACAAAATTAAAGAAATGGAAAAAAAATTGTGTGTGTGATGAGAACTCAGAATTTACTCTCTTAACATCTTTCATATGTAACACACAGCAGTGCTAATTATCATGTTGTACATGACATCCCTAGTACTTATTTATCTTATAATTGGAAATTTATACCTTTTGACTGCCTTCATCCAGTTCCCCCTCCCCCCACCCCTCCGCTTCTGGTAACCACAAATGTGACCTCTTTTTCTATGAGTTTGTTTGTATGTTTGTTTGTTGAAGTATAATTGACTTACAACATTGTGTTAGTTTTTGTTACACAGCATAGTGATTTTTTTCTATACATTTCAAAATGATATGACTTATTTCATGATAAGTCTAATTATGATATATGTCACCACACAAAGATATTACTTAGTTGTCAACTATATTTCCCACACTGAACATTTCATACCTGTGACTCATTTATTTTGTAACTGGAAATTTGTACCTCTTAATCTCCCCCATATTTTTCTCTCCTCCTCTTCACCCACCTCTCCTTTGGCAATCACCTGTTTGTTCTCTGTGTCTATAACTCTGCTTCTGTTTTGTTGTGTTTGTTCAGTGGTTTTGTTTTCACATATAAATGAAATCATACAGTATTTGTCTTTCTCTGTCTTATTTCACTTAACATAATGCCCTCAAGTTCCATTCATGCTGTCACAAATGGCAGGATTTCATTCTTTTTTATGGCTGAGTAATATTCCACTGTGTATATATACACACCACATCTTCTTTATCCATTTACCTGTTGATGGAAACTTAGTTTGCTTCCATATATTAGCTATAGTTGTATTAATAAATAATGGTGCAATGAACATAGGGTGCATATATCTTTTCTAACTAGTGTTTTTGTTTTCTTTTAATAAATACCCAGGGATGCAACTGCTGGATCATATGGTAGCTCTATTTTTAATTTTTTTGAGAAATCTCTGTACTGTTTCCATAGTGGCTGTACCAATTTACATTCCCACCAACAATGAACAAGGGCCCCCTTTTCTCCACTAACACTTGTTAATTCTTCTTTTGGATAATAACCATTCTGACAGGTGTGAGGTGATATCTCATTGTGGTTTTGATTTGCATTTCCTTTATGATTACTGATGTTCAGCAAATTTTCTGTGTCTTTTGGTCATCTGTATGTCTTCTTTGGAAAAATGGCTATTCAAATCCTCTGCCCTTTTTTTTTTTTTTTTTTTGCACAATGCAGGCCTCTCACTGTTGTGACCTCTCCTGCTGTGGAGCACAGGCTCCGGATGCGCAGGCTCAGCGGCCATGGCTCACGGGCCCAGCTGCTCCGCGGCATGTGGGATCTTCCCAGACCGGGGAGCGAACCCACGTCCCCTGCATTGGTAGGCGGACTCTCAACCACTGCGCCACCGGGGAAGCCCCTCTGCCCATTTTTTACTCAGGTTGTTTGCTTTTTATTGATATCTCATTGTGTGAGTTCTTTGTATATTTTGGATATTAACCCCTTATCGGATATACTGTTTGCAAATATCTTCTGTCATTCAGTAGGTGGTGTTTTTGTTTTGTTGATATTTTCCTTCACTGTGCAAAAGTTTTTTGTTTGTTGTAGTCTTATTAGTTTATTTTTGCTTTTGTTTCCTTTGTCTGAGGAGACATATCCTCCCAAATATTATTAAATCGATGTCAAAGTGAGTACTGTCTATGTTTTCTTCTAGAAGTTTTATGGTTTCAGGTTCACATTTAATTCTTTAATCCATTTTGAATTTATTTTTGTGCATGGTATAAGAGAGTAGTCCAGTTTGATTCTTTTGGATGTAGCTGTCCAGTTTTCCCAACGCCATTTATTGAAGAGACTGTCTTTTCCCCATTGTATATTCTTGCTTCCTTTAATGCCTCAGTTTTAATAAAAACAAAGCAAACAGTACAAACCCCCCACTCTTACCCAGTTTGGTTCCCCATCTTGTTTATAATAACTAGCTCTTAATGATTTTTGCGTGTTTCCTAAATACCAAAACATCTCCCAAGTCATGATTTGTCACTGTTGAAGATATATGTGTACTGAATTTTTTAAAAACCTCTGACCCTCAATTCAGGGTCAGAGGTTGAGAGTCTGGGTTCTTACACTTAGGATGCTGACTTTGTGAAAGTCATTTACTTTTTCAACTCCCCGTGTCTTCAACTGTCAATCATGGTTAACAATGATCCCTTCAAGTATGTATTGACCTCCTGTTAGGTGTGCACCCTTCACATATATCATGATGATGCCCTGTTCTTATAAGGATTAGACAATGTTTGTGCACTGGCTCCATGAATAAAAGGTGTTATATAACTAACAGATTTCAGGCCCTGAAAACAAATGAAAAAGAAGTTCTGAAAATGTTATCATTGACAGCTTCACCAGAGTAAATATTTAGCTTACCAAGGTGCCTGGAACTCAGTGACTATTTATCAAATGGATAAATTTACTGAGCACTGGGACTTCAGGAAAAAATCAATAGCCTTACTCATGGCCTGGCAGAATCTGTGAATAAATGAGTGGATGATAATACTTACTGGTAAAATATACATTTTTATATGTTAAGGAAGGTATCTGACATTATTTAACACTTACACTTCATACCTTAAGAAAGGTTATATCTGAAGTTTAATTTCCGAGAGACAAAAATTCTGATTAACAATCTTCTAGAGGAACTGAAAAATAGATATTTCTATGATTTCTTTTTCTAGCCTGATCATTGACTCTGAGCTCCATTTAAAGGTTAAAAGCCATTCCTTCATTTATTCCTTCATTAATCACTTTATCAAGCACTTTGTGTGAAGGGTGCTTTGGCATATCCTGAATGAGACATTCCCCCAAACTTTGTGAAGCTCACATTTGTACTTTACAACTTTCCCGAGTCCAAAGGTGGGCAGATAATCACAGTCAACTTCAGTGCTGGGTACCACTGCACAAATTATTTCTGCAATAAGAGCATCGTTTCACCCTTTTGCTGCCTGGAAAGTGCTCTATAGGCAAAACAAAAAAGGAGTTACCTGGAAAATTGAAGCCAGGTCAGAACAGCCTCCTACAGAGGATTTTATGACCATGAGGGTCTAGGATAACTACCCACTGTCATTTCTCAATTTTGATAATAGTAACAAAATAGAAATAAATTTGTATAGTGCTTTAAGCATTACCTTCATTTTATATATAAAAACTGAAACTCAGAGATCCAAGAAAGCATAGTTTGGGGGTGACACAGCCAGGGTAAGACTTCAGCCCTCCTAATTCCCAGCCCAGAGCACATTCAAACAGACCGTGATGTCCTTCTTCTGGTGACTCCTTTCCTCTCCATTTCTGCATTAAATATTCACAAACTTCATTCTAGGATAGAGTGGAAAACAAAAATGTGATCATTTCATTAACCTTGGTTAATGAAGGTTTTGCTTGCAAATGAAGAAATAAACTTGATTTTAATCAGAAAATTGCTTAATTGACAGGTTCTTGATAGAAACAGTCATTATTATTGACCAAATTATGGTAATATCCAGAAATGCTTTATCCATAAAGGGTTTCTTGATAATAACAAGAAACCTTTTACATATGCATACAATAAACATCTTTTTTTATCAGAAAACACAAGAAATTTATAGACGACACCTCAGAATTAATGTGATTTATTTGTTTTAAATGAACTAATCAAGTATGATTAAGAATGGATTCCCACAAAGTTTTTTTTTTTTTAATCTTGGAATTTTTACTTAATTAGCTTTATGTCAATGGAGACCCCACACAAGCCAGCATCCATAGTAAAATGGTTTTTAGAACCAGATGTGTAGGTATGGGCTAGAACCACAAGTGAAGGTATGAGATAGAACCAGATGTATAGGTATGGGATAGAATCAGAATTGAAGGTATGAGCTAGAACCAGATGTGTAGGTGTGGGATAGAACCAGAAGTGGAGCTATGGGATAGAACCAGAAGTGCAGGTATGGGGTAGACAGCACAGCAAGTTAATGTAGGTGTTGCCTGAAGACTGAATTTGTGAGGGGGCTTTGAGCCATTCAGTTGAACCATATTAAAGCACTGGGCCCTGGGGTGGGTCCAAACTGCCAGGGGTGCTCTGAAGATAAGTAAAGCATCAGGCTGTTTATTTTAATGAAGGGTTTTGAAGTTGAAGAGCCCATGGAGAAACCTAGCTCCCCTCCCTGTCAGCTGTGTACCTCAGATGGATTCTTCTTTCCTAATTCTGTACTTCAATTATTATTGATAATGTGAAAATAATGATACCTACATCATAGAATTATTGGAAGGGCTAAATGAGATATTTGAAAAGGAGTTAGTATACTATCTGGCACATAGTTGTTATTCAGTAAATAAAAACTTTTAGAGCTATAGAAAGAAAAGCTATGACATACTGACCAGTGAATTCTCAATATCTATTCTAGTGAGAAAAAGAGAAATATAGACATCCCAGTGATCCGTGCACAATGAAGCAGAAGAGAATCCAAGCAAATGCATCCCTTATCTGAATATCAGATCAGGCCTCAAAATGTAGGCTAAGTATGGGCTATGAATGGGTCCTCGTACAAAGGGCCCTGGACTTCTTAGGCATTAGGTGTTATACATTCCCAACAAAGAGAACTATAACTCTGTGTACAAAGGATATCACGTCCAAACCTAAGTCTGAGTGGAGTTAATTCTGGGGAACATGATGCAAACCTACCAAAATGTTTTGCCTAAGTGATGAAGCAGCTTGCCAGGAGACTTGCTCAGAAGAGAGGAGACAGCCTGCTCATCACTTTCGCCCTAATTACAAAGCCTCTGTCAGGAGGTCATGAGTGGGAGAGCACAAGTTTGTGTCTGTCATTCAGTGCAGCTTGGATCCACTTGGTGTGGGAATTTAAAGTAGTTTGAAAGAGGTGTTGACTCATATTACTTGGGTTTAAATCTTGGTTTTATTGCTTACTGTCTGGCTTACCTTGGGCGAGTTGCCACTATTAATTTTCTGTTGTTGTGTACCAGATCATCATACTTTACGCCCTAACACAGCACCCATTTATCAGCTCACAGTGCTAAGGGCAGAAGTCCAGCAAGGTGTGATTGGGCTCTCTGCTTCCTGGAGTCTCCAGGGCTGAATTCAAGGTGTCATGTGGGCTGGGCTCTTATCTGGAGGCTCTGGGGAAGAATTCACTTTCCAGGTCATTCACATTCTTGGTAGAATTCTGTTTCTCATGACCCTACATCTAAGGTTCCATTTCATTGCTGTCAGCCTCCAGTCACTGTCTTTTCTTAGAGCTCACCTGCGTTCTTTGTCACATACCCTCCTCCACATTCAAAGCCAGCATTAAAATGTTGAGTCCTTCTCATGCTTAAAATCTCTCTGACTTCCTCTTCTTCTATCAGTTGGGGAAAACGCTCTACTTTTAAAGAACTCATTTGATTGGATCAGACTTACCTGGGTGAATCTCTGAACCTTAAGGGAAATATATTTGGAACTTAAAGTACATCTGCAAAATCCTGTCAACAGCAGTATCTGTATTAGTCTTTGACTGAACAATCAGGGGATGGAATCTTGGGGGTTCCTCTTTAGAATTTTGCCTCCATATACCTAACCTCTCTGTGCTCCAGGCTCCTCATCTGTAAATTGGGATAATAATAATGCCTACTTCATAAGGTCGTTGTGAGGATCAAATAATGTAATATATGTGAAGTGCCTAGAACAGTTCTACATAGGAAGAGTAAAGCATTTATTATTATTATTGTTGGGGCCTAGTGACCCTAATTCTGAAGATGGTACCTAGTTGACTCCATGGCCACCCCTGGGGTGAGTAGCAGAGCCTGTAGTAATGGTGTTGGTGTTGGTGACTGGGCAGAAACAGACGTACCTGGTGGGGGAGAGCAGGGATGTGGCAACGTTAAGCAGACAGGAAGATGCCCAACAGAAGAGGGTACAACCAGAAAAGGGAGGTAGAGGAATAGAGCCCAATGGTGACTGATGAGACATAATCCTGAGCACACTGGACTCTCAGAAATGCTTAAGGGGGGCGCTTTTCAAGCTAAGCTCCTGCTGTACGTTAAAATCCCTTGGCAGTTTTTCAAAGGCACTTAGCCTGGACCTCACCCTAGATCAATTAGATTAAAATTCAAGGCCTGTATCGAAATAGATTTTTAAAAGCTCCCTCAGTATTTCCATGTACTGGGAGGATTCAAAACTACCAGGCTAAAGGGAAACACAAAATCCTCCTGAAAGAGTCCAAAGAATTGTCATTCCTTCAGCCCACACTACCAGGGCCAAATAGGAAACAATCCATTTGGAAGTAAAATCTCTTTTTCTTTCAGGCAGAAAGCACCTGGGCTTCCAGTGGGGCAAATGGAGGTCAGTTCTGTCCTGGCTGTGGCCACAGCGGGCGGTAAGGGTGGGGGTGGGTGGAATCCTGTAGGGCTGATGGGTCTGGCTGGGGAGCAGCGTTGAGGAGAGACAGGTCAGCAGTGGGAACAGCAACGGTGCAGCAAACTTCCCCCCTCAGTCCCACTGGGCTGACCTGGCTGCCTTGTACTGGGCCAGCCAGGTGATAGGGGCATCTAGACTCAAAATAACCAAGTTGGTGGCCCTGGAGCTAATCCCACTGTGGTTGTTACCGAAGACCTGATTTTTCTCTGTGATTGTTCCAGTCTAAGGAAATAAGGGTTTACATGTAGGGTTAAGTTTGTTCTTTTTCAGTCGCAGACGTGTCTTGGCTGACACTAAAGCCAAGTTATGGTGCTTAGGCACAAACTAGCTGGGTAAATTAGAAAAGATAGCTGGCAGTCGACTGAATATGGGTTGGCAATGAGGAAGGCAGCTCAGGATTTCAATTTGGACTTTGCTGATACACTGGGAGGGCAAACTACATGATGGAGAGTTAACAATATATTAAAATGTGAAGGGTTATCTTTTGGAATGTCTCTCTTAGAAGTGCTTTCATGAGTTCTACATAGCCTATTTGAGAGTACCTAGAATTAAAAAAATATATATTTATTCATTTACATCACATCTCCCCCCCCCCCAAACAGTTTACATCAGATTATGGTTCCATTTATAAATTCCTACATCAATTTTTTAAAATTTTAAATCTTTTCTTTAATTGAAGTATAGTTGATTTACAATATTGTGTTAGTATAGGTGTACAGCAAAGTGATTCAGTTATATACGTGCATTTTTTCAGATAACTTTCCATTTTAGTTTACTACAAGATATTGAATATTGTTCCCTGTGCTATATAGTAAATCCTTGTTGCTTATTTATTTTATTATAGTAGTGTGTGTCTGTTAATTCCACACTCCTAATTTAATCCCTCCCCCACTTTCCCCTTTGGTAACCATAAGTTTGTTTTCCATGTCTGTGAGTCTGTTTCTTTTTTGTATATGGATTCATTTGTATTATTTTTTACATTCCACATATAAGTGATATCATATATTTGTTTTTCTCTGTCTGACTTACTTCACTTAGTATAATATTTTCTAGGTCCATCCATGTTGCTGCAAATGGCAATATTTCATTCTTTAAAATTTTAAACCTTGATAATATGTACTTTAAAACATTTAATGATCCCATCTTTATTTATATAGTTTTGTAGTAAAAGTTGAATTTTTAAGCATTCCCTTGAGTGATGATATTGCCATTAAGGTCTCTTATAGTGCTTTTAATCTTTATTTTTATTTATTTATTTATTTATTTATTTTTATTATTATTATTATTTTTTTTTTTTGCGGTACGTCGGCCTCTCACCATTGTGGCCTTGCCCATTGCGGAGCACAGGCTCCGGACGCGCAGGCTCAGTGGCCATGGCTCATGGGCCCAGCCACTCTGCGGCATGTGGGATCTTCCCAGACCGGGGCACGAACCTGTATCCCCTGCATCGGCAGGAGGACTCTCAACCACTGTGACACCAGGGAAGCCCCTAATCTTTATTTTTAAAGAACTTTCCTGAAAAGTACATTTCCTGGCAAGTTACACCACCCTACTTGATTTGGGTCCCTTGGTTGGCCAGAATATTGGTGGAAGAAGTTGTATGAATCCAGGACCTCGAGCACTTTCAATTCTCTTCACAGTGAACTCGAAATCCAAGGCAATCATTCAATACTCCTTTCTATCTTTACATTGGTTTTCTCATTGTGCCAGCTTGACATGCCTTCCTGTCTTAGGGCTCAATGCAGATGTGAATTATTAAAGATCAAACTAGTAGACTGATCTAGTGGAAAAATAGATTACAGGCTGCAGGGAGCTCTTAGCCCAGAACACAAAGTGAGGGGAAGCATGGACCTGAGGGCAAAAAGATCTAAAGTGATTCCTGAAGTAGAAAAGAGAATCCAGCACTCTTGTTTTCTAGACATATGAAAGCAAACTTGTTTCTTCTTTAAGAACTGTCATTACTACCTAAAGGCTTATCAAAACAGTCCCTAAACCAAGCAGATAGAAATATAATAGGCAGATCATTCTCACAGCTATATTCTCAAATCCAAATTGATTCCCTACTTGTGCAATATGCATGTTTTCTAAATTATGTGGAAAAGTAATTGGTCAGAATTATTTTTAATATATTAACTTATTCTTATTTGTTTTACAGAATTAACTTTGGTTAAATTCATCATTTTTTGTGTTTTTAATACTATTCATTGAAAAAGCGTTGATTTTTTTTTTAAATAAACATAGCAGAATAGGGTGTCATCCTCTCTAGAAACCAGCTCTGGATTTCTTCTTATAACCATTGACCAAGGGCTGGAGAGGAGAAGCAGGTTGCAACTTACCTCGTTCTGAGCTCCACTACCTTTCCATCATCATCTCTAGTTTTTAAATATAACCTATGGCTTTGTAGAAAAGCAATCAGTGATCTGAATTGTTGGATATGCAACTTAGTTATTCCAGATTTTTTTTCATTTTAAAAATGTAAAATTGGCTGAGAATGTTTAAATCCCAGCAAGAAAAGGCCAATTCTATTTCAGGCTGTCCTGAAGACTATCATAGAGAAGGGAGGGAGGAAAACGGAGGTAGACACATCTGGGATGCTATTTTCAGGCTCCTGGATTCCAGAAAGGCCCTGGAAAGCTGGAAAGAGACAAGAAGTATGAAAGGAAATGATTAATGAGTGAAGTCAGGGCAGAAGAACTCTAAGAATGAATATTCAGGGTGTGGCTGAGAACCTGAAACCCAGGGAGGCTTGGGAAAGGCAGGAAAGAACCCCTTACTTCATCAGTCTATGGGGGACCACACATTTAAACGAACCAGAGCTAAAGCTACATTAAAAAAAAAAAAAAGGCACTGTTCCCATTGGTTCTGAATCTTTCAAAGCCCTTGAGGTTGTGGATCAGACATTCTGGAGACAGCAGTGGCTCTTGGCCCTGGCTTCATCTTAGCCTCCCAGGAAAGCTTTATAAAACACCCATGCCCTGGCCTCATCCACAGAGGCGTTGTGGATGCCTAAGAACAGCTTTCTACACTGAAAGTACCCGCAGAGATTACAATGATACTCGTAGATTACATGAAAACTTCTTAAAGTAATTGTCAAATCACAGCGACGTTTATATAGCAGCATGGTATTATACATTATTGTGAGGGAAATCTTAAAGTTAGTTAAACAGTTAAATATGGAAACCTTTTATTTTAATTTGAAGAATGGTAGTAGTAATGAAACAATTTATTATGATGTCTTGAAACCATGGAGATTATTGTGTTCTATAGACTGGTGCTTCTCAAATGTTAATGTGTAAAGGAACCATCTGGTGGATCTTATAAGAAGAAGGTTCTGATCTGATAGGTCTGAGTGGGGCTGGAGATTCTGTTTTTCTAATGAGCTGTCAGATGAGGCTGAAACTTCTGGTCCAGGCACACATGTGGAGCAGTTGAGGCTGTAGTATGTTAAATGGCTTCCTTTCCATATTCTCAGACCTGAAAAAACCTCCGGTAATGAGTTCTGTGTGAGATTTGGCATACTCATTCTCAATCCAGGAGGGTGGAGTTGGAAGAAAAAAAAAATCTTTTTAATACATCATGAATGACTCAGCCTTTACCCTAAAGATATACAGGTCATGGGGAAAGCACTTTTGGTTAAAGAAATTTCATCCCTGCCATTTCCAAAAAGTCAACTCATGCATTCCAAAATTATGTCTTGACTTCAAGTAAAATGTTAAATGCTGTAAATAAACTATGTGCATACAAAAAAAAAAAGCAGCAATTTCTTTCATGGTAGAAAAATAACTTTCTCCTGAAGAATCTGGCTGGGATTTTCTGTCTTAAATGCAGTGCCTGGTCTGCACTCATTGCTAACATTAGGTGGCATGTGTGTGATGAACCAGGTAAAGAAGCCACTGAGAGTGCCAGTGCAGTCCAGGAAGCGAAAGTACTCAGAGTTCATATTTTAAAAATTGTTTCTGATCATACACTGTACCTACGGATATTGCACATATTCTTTGGGAAATGTTTTCTTTTTTTCTTGACACAAGTGAATTAAGTGAGTTAAACAAACACAGATTCTCACTTTTTCAATAAATGATATACTACCACAGGACTGATATCTTTTTAGGAATTTGGCTCTACACAAGACTTTCTTTAAGTTATAAATCCTTTCTAACTTTTAGTTTAGTTGGGGTTTTCCCTCCTTTAGGTTTGAATTTTTGAGACTTTAAAATATCTGTAAAGTGTCTGGGTTTTATACTTTCAAATGCTTATCAATTTTTGGCTCAGGGAACAGACTGATACAAACCTCAAAGTATTTAAAACCCATGGTTACTGGGCTTATAAGTAATATTATGATGCTCTTAGAGTCCAATAGAATAAAAGAATAAGCAAAGAGTGCTTGATACGCTGGTAGAAATGAAAGAGCAGCTAATGTAATTTTCCTAATGTTTATTTTTGTTTTTCTATTTGTGTTCCCAAATGTTCACAGCCTTTTGTATTTCAATGGCCACAAGAGAGTTATTTAAAGGATAGTAGAAACTGTCTTGGACTTGGAGGTTGTGTTCTTTCCAAAGTTCCTTACTGAAAGGATTAAAAGTTGCTTTCCTTTGCCTGCATTTCTGTCCCAGTGTCTCTCACCTCCAACAATCTTCAGAGAATGTCTGTATCTGTGCATCCAAAACAGCAGCCACCTGTCAGGTGTGGCTACTGAGCACTCGAAATGCTGCTTGTCCAAATCGAGGTGTCCTGTAAAGTATAAAGTACATACCCAATTTCCCAGACTTAGTATAGTATTTTAAAAAGTAAAATATTTCATTAATAATTTTTTCTAAATTTATTTATTTATTTATTTATTTATTTTGGCTGTGTTGTGTCTTCGCTGCTACTTGGGGGCTTTCTCTAGTTGTGGTGAGTGGGGGCTACTATTCTTCATTGCTGAGTGGGCTTCTCATTGTCGTGGCTTCTCTTGTTGCGGAGCAGGAGCTCTAGGTGTGTGGGTTTCAGTAGTTGAGGCACATGGGCTCAGTAGTTGTGGCTCATGGGCTCAGTAGTTGTGGCTCGTGGGCTCTAGAGCACAGGCTCAGTAGTTGTGGCACACGGGCTTAGTTGATCCACGGCATGTGGGATCTTCCTGGGCCAGGGATCGAACCCACATCCCCTGCATTGGCAGGCAGATTCTTAACCACTGAGCCACCAGGGAAGCCCATTCATTAATAATTTTTCTATAGATTTCATGTTGAAATAATAACATTTTTGATATATTGGGATAAGCAACATAATTAAAATTACTTTCACCTTTTGCTTTTTACATTTTTAAAAGAGACTACTAGAAAATGTAAAATCACATATATGGTTTACATTCAATTTCTATTGGACAGTATAATAATTATCTAGATTGCTCATCTATGCTTTTGGAATCATATTCTACTTATTGAATATTTGCTATCCCTAAGCTAAGCATTTTACCTGTATTAACTCAATTTAACTATCTGCACTTTACAAATAAGGATATTGAGCTTACAGAAGGCAGGTAGCTTGCTCAAGTCACACTTCTAGTAAGTGCAAGAGATGGGTTCAAACCTACAGCTGAAACTAAAGTCTGTCTTTCAGCCAGGGTGTCACCAGGCCAGGGTGAAGGTGAGGCAAGGGAGCCATTCACTTTCAGTGCAAAACTTGGTAATCAAGATATATAATGTTTTAATGGAATATTTTTTTAAAAAAGCAAAATTAGTGCAAAAAATTCATAATGAACAAAATATCAAATTTTTAAATAAATACAGAATTTTTTCCTGGAATTGCACAATGCGACCTCTCTCACCTCACCACAGTCTTGGCCATTGGTCCAAGTCTTGGACATTTGGTCCACCTTGCTGAATGCCCACTCACTTCTGTATGTGTTATATTCTCAAATATATTGTCAGAGCTTGGAGAGAGGGCCTAGACCTCACATCTCAGAGTCGCTCCTCAGGGTGCCCGGGCCTAGTGAAGTTTAAGACATGAGGGTTACTAATAAACACATGAATAGCAAAAGACTAAAAGGCAATAGACCACAACGTTTAGAGATGTTTTCCCTCTGTGTGTAGGGGGGCCGGGGTGATTTCTCCATCACTTATTATATACATATATATATATGTAACTCTTACAATTAAAAACAACGTTTTAAAATTTTTGCCGAATAAGCTCTGAACTCGATTTAAAACTGTGGAGTAAGCACATCTCCTGAGAAAGGTGCTTACACCAACCTTGTACAATGAATGAAAAGCCATGACTTTGACAGCCAGACTCAACAAATCAAGTGTACTGTTGGGAAATCCTTGCTTGTTCGTTTAACTCCCTTTGTTCAATGTGTGAATCACAGGGTGGACCTTTTACAACAGGTCTTTCCAAACATGGATTGTATGATATGGGCCTGTAATTGGGGCTAAAGGACCTCAATCATTCCTCTATATTAGAGGTTCTCCATCAGCAGGCCAAAAGGAATTTCCCATAGAACTTTCAGATCTCTCTTCCCACCTCTCCCCCACCAATTGTACACAACCTTCCTTATTTTTCTATTCTCTTTCCCAGCTAATCTGCCTGAAAAAGTAACCAATGCCATTTCTACTTCTTTACCTCCTTTCCCTGTTCAACTCACTCCCTTTGTTAGGGGAACCACTGACTGAAACCCCCCACCCTTGCCAGGCACCATGATAACCATTTACATAAGTTATCTTGTGACAGGAGGTCCTGGTAAAGAATGCAGAACAAGCCACGACCAACTGGAAGAACTTGGGGAAGGTCAAAAGGAGAGAGGAGACTCCAGTCCATATGTCCTACCAACTTCCCAGAATCCTCCTCTCTGGAATCCATCTTGGCTGAGCGATGCGTGTGCCACCAGGAAGGACCCTGAGTCAGAATGATTGGCCACAGACAGCCCAGAAACAAACCCCATTGCCATAAAACCAGAGAGTGCGAGGCACATGGCAGAGCAGTCCTTCTGGGTTCCCTTACCCTGCTGCTGTCCACCCGGGTGCCCCTTCCCAATAAAGTCTCTTGTTTTGTCAGCACGTGTGTCTCATTGGACAATTCATTTCCGAGGGTTAGACAAGAGCCCACTCTTGGGCCCTGGAAGGAGTTCCCCTTCCTGCAACACCTTCTGACTCTCCCCACTCTCTCTACACAGAAACTACTTTTGTGATGGTTCCTATTGACCTCCGTGTTGTCAAACACAGACAATTTACAGTTTGCATCTTTCTTGATTTCTTAGCTGCTCTTGACACAGTGGACCAATGTCTCCTTTAAATACCCTTTTCTCAGCTTCTTTCATTCCATTTTCTTCTGGTTTTCATCCACATTCTTGGATTCTTTCTGAGTTTCCTTCAAAGGAGTTCCCTAGAAGACACTCCCCTCCATCTCCCTCCTGTCTCGCCCCACTATAACATCCTCCTATCACCAATGTTCTCCCTAAGCTTCACCATGTATATCTCCTTCATCTTTGGAAATCTTAACTTCCACTATGGGTTTGTATTGCTCCCCCAGAATCCATCTCCTTCTTTAAACTCAAATCATTCAATCAAGATAACCAGAATTTGGGGATCAAATATCCATTGTCTATTATTCTACTAAAATCATCTTGTTTCTTTGTTTGCTCTCCCAGTTAGCCTGTGTCTAGCTCTTATTCACCATTGTAGCCTCAGTATCTGGAGGAGAACCTGGCACCTATCAGTATGATTTTGGCAGGAAGTAATAGAAACTCCAACCCCAAATGACCAAAACAAACAAACAAAAAGAAATGTAGTCTTTCACATAACTGGAAGTCCAGCAAAGAGTATACCAGGGGCTCCATAATGCCAGCAAGAACTAAGGTTCTTTTCAGTATCACCACTTAGTTATCCTCTGGGTCATTTTCACCCGAATGCCAATTTCATTCATCAACATGAAGGGCAGTGGGAATCAAGGGAAACTACAATGTTCCCTTGTTCAAGAAGAAATTCCTGTCCTTTTGTATTTCTGTACCTCTAATAGTGAATAATCAACAAGAACTGGCCCAGTCATTTTACCTGCAGGGGTCAGGAGGGAGGAACACCTATTTGGAGTACTTTACCCAGATGTGAAAATTCTTGAGATAGATAATATAATATATAAAGCCAATCAAATTTCACACATAATATAATTATAGAAACCATAGTACCCTGTTTAAGGAAAAAAAAAAAAAGTCTTCGAGATTTTTCCCGGGTATGAATCTCTCTTTTTATTCCTTTAAGCCAAGCCCTTCTAGGAGTAAGTTTTCAAACTTTGCTCCAAATAATGTACATTGTCTTACAAATTACATTCTTCTTTTCCACTCCACCTCGCAGTCCCTGAGGAATCAAGCTTTCTTCTGTGTGATTCTCCAAGTCTTGCCCTGAATCTCAGAAAAAAAAAAAAAAAAAGAATTTCAGAAGCCTACTGAAAATTCTATTTATTGAATGGATGGCCCTCCCAAACACCTTCAGTTTCTTCCAACTGATTCAAATTGCCCAAACTCCAAACACTAACCCAAAAGCCATTAAAGGCAAGCTAGTTTTCCTCTCTTTGGGGTGCAACCTTCCAGATGTTTCCTAGCTTTGCTGTCACCCTTTCTCTTGCTCTGTTTCAAATCTGTGTTTCCTTTCCCCTGGCTTATCTGCTATTTTTAGCCTAATGCCTATCCTTTGGATTTATCAGTCACATTTATCCCTGATTAAACCCTCAGTGTTTTCTCAAAGCTTTGCTTGAACTCTGCACTAGCTGGTTCTGTCCTCGACCGCCTTGGGCTATCAGACTCTAGGCAGCTAAATCCCTTCCATTGACCTCCATATGGATACTTCTTCCCTTTCCTATGCCCCTTTGTGTTTAAATTCCTTCTTTTAATACACATTTATCAGTACTAGGCAGTCTAAGCTCTAATTTCCCCCTGTTCATCACCCATTACAGAATCATTTACACAGTGAAGTATTTGCATTTACATTATATAAAACACCCTTGGCTCTCCCAGTCCAAAGGGACAGGCTCAGCTCAGGATAAAAAGACTGGTTCATGTTAGCAGGTCCAGATCCTGTCTGGTTCCACTTGAGTTACGTGAGTCTTGTCTCATTGAAGATCTGGCTCACTCCATAGAAATCAATATCTGAGTTGGTAATCAGTTGAAACTATTGGATTCAGGCTTGCCTGGTTTTTAATATCTGAAGGGCTTCTTTACATATGAAGTTGGGAAAGTAATAACATCAATTATTAAGAAAGAGCAACACAAGAATTTAGACCAGAGGTGGGGAAACTTTTTCCATAATGAGCCAGATAGCTCATAATTTTGGCTTTGTGGGCCTTATAGTCTCATGTTGCAACTACTCTACTCTGTTTTTTAGTGTGAAAGCAGCCGTAGACAATCTTAAATGAGTAGGCATGGCTGTGTTCCAAAAAACTTCTATTTACAGAAACAGGTGGTGGGCCAGACTTCGCCCATGGGCAGTAGTTTGCCAACCACTGATCTAGATCAGTGATTCCCAACCTTTTTGGCACCAGGGACTGGTTTCGTGGAAGGCAATTTTTCCATGGACCGGGGTGTGTGGGAGGGAGGTTCAGGTGATAATGTGAGCAATAGGGGGATGGTCAGGCAGTAATACGAGTGATGGTGAGCAATGGGGAGCGGCAGATGAAGCTTCGATTGCTCGCCTGCTGCTCACCTCCTGCTGTGCGGCCCAGTTCCTAACAGGCCATGCCCAGACTGGTACTGGTCTGTGGCCCGGGTGTTGGGGACCCCGATCTAGATGACAAGCACACAGGCTGAAGGAAGGGCCCCTCCCCAGGCTACGTGTGCCAGGAGGATGAAAAGGCATGAGATCCATCTTGATGGAAGGTCAGTTTGTCTGGTGGTAAATAGTATGAAAACACTGTTACATTAAAACAAACCCAGATATTTTATGGAGTAGAATATAACACTGGACCTTGTTGAGGCAGGCTCTTGGGAATACTTTTTTTTTTAATTGAAGTGTAGTTGATTTTCAATATTGTGTTCGTTTCAGGAGTACAGCATAGTGATTCAGTAGTTTTGCAGATCATATTCCATTCTAGGTTATTACAAGATAATGGCTATAATACCCTGTGCTATCCAGTATATTCTTGTTGTTTATCTATTTTACACAGAGTAGTTTGTATCTTTTAATCTTGTTCCCCTAATTTGTTCCTCTCCCTTCCCTCTCCCCTTTGGTACCACAAGTTTTTTTTCTATATCTGTGAGCCTGTTTCTGTTTTGCATATACATTCATTTGTATTAGTTTTTAGATTCCACATATAAAAGTGATAGCATATAATATTTGTCTTTCTCTGTCTGATTTATTTCACTAACATAATATTCTCTATGTCCATCCATGTTGCTGCAAATGGCAGTTTTTAATTTTTTTTATAGCTGAATAATATTCCATTGTATCTGTATATACCACTTCTTCTTAATTGGGAATACATTTTTGACTCTCCTCTGTTATTAGAGGAACTTGGGTGGAAAGTTTGAGAAATGCTGATTGGGAGACACTTCTATAACTAATGACTACATGGGAACACCAGTGTGGTCTTGTCTAATTGCAGTGTCTTCATTTCCCCAAGGAAGCCTGAAACGTGACTAGAGCTGCACATGTTGCACTGTCTTGATACTGACAAGCTTTGCAGATTTCACAGTGGTCCCTGCTTGGTGGCCAGTGAGACTCACAGGCTTTCTTTGTAGTTTCCCAGAAGATCCAATTATTTTATCATGGTGTCCTGACATTTTCTGCTGTTGTTCTGCTGAAGTTGCTACAATTATTAGGTCTTTCTGGTTCATCACACATCTGACTATTATACAGTCAATCCTCATCATTCACAGAGTCCATATTTGTGGTTTCACCTACTCAAATAAATTTTACAAAATTTATTTGTAAGCCCCAAATCAATACTGATGGCATTTTCATAGTTGTAGCAGATGTACAAAGAGGTGAAACTTTTGAGTCACCCAATTCACACATTCCCAGCTGAGGTCAAACAAGGTAATGTTCTGCCTTCTTATTTTAGCTCTCAGACTGTAAACACATGTCTTTTTCTGAAGTGTATTTAGTGTCACATTTCACACATTTTTTTGTGGTTTTTGGGGTGACTTTGCTGTTTATAATGGCCTCCAAACACAGTACTGTCTGTCTGAAGTATCCCTGAGTGCAAGAAGGCTGTGATGTGCTTCACAGAGAAAGTATATGTGTTAGATAAGTTGCATTCAGGCATGAGTTACAGTGCTGATGGCCATGAGTTTAATGCTAATGAATCAATAATATATATTTAATAAAGTGCCTGTAAACAGAAAAACATATAAAACAAGGTTATGTATTGATTAGTTGGAAAAAATGCTGTGACCAGAGGCTCACAGGGATCTAGTTCTCTATTTTCCCCAGGATCAATAGTTCAGTATTTGCTAATTCAGTGTTCAGTGACTTTATAGAAGGTAACTACCACAAAGAACAAGAATCCACTGTAATTCCACAAGCAGGGTCCTGCTAACTTTGTGCCCAGTGTCAGCCACTCTCAAGGGCAGCCAGTCATTTTGCCAGGCCAGGTCCTGGAGGTCTTACTACTCAGACCATGAATCAGCATCACCTAGGAGGTTGTTATACATGCAGAACCCCAGGCCCCAACCCAGATGTAATAAATCAGAATTTGTATTTAAACAAGATTCCTAGGCGGTTCACATTTACACTGAAGTTTGAGAAGCACTGCTTTAAGGCACTTCCATCATGCCCACAGTTATCTCACTGGTTACTTTTTTTTTCTTCTGGTTACACTAGTAGCATCTTAAGTGCTTTTCACATGTCAAACACTCTCATGGTTAATTACACACTTCTAGTTTGGTACCATCCATCTACGCACTCACCAATTCGCTAATTTAATCAATAAGCCTTTTTTTTTTTTTTTTTTTTTTTTTTTTTTTTTTTTTTTTGCGGTACGCGGGCCTCTCACTGTTGTGGTCTCTCCCATTGCAGAGCACAGGCTCCGGACGTGCAGGCTCAGCAGCCATGGCTCACGGGCCCAGCCGCTCTGCGGCATGTGGGATCTTCCCGGACCGGGGCATGAACCCATGTCCCCTGCATCGGCAGGCAGACTCTCAACCACTGCGCCACCAGGGAAGCCCAATAAGCCTTTTTTTGAGAATGCATTTTATAGCAGATATAATGCTGATAGTGAGATTACACAGAAAAAAATCCTCAAAGACAGGGGACAGCCTGCAAACCAATGCCATAAACTACTGAGGCATGGCAGGAATAGAGCCACAAAGAAGCACAAAGGTGGCAGAGAAAGTAATACTAGATGGATGTGTGTTTGAATACTTCCTGGATGAATTATTTTGAACACAAAACACCTTTAATCTCTGTTAAGATGATTTAGCAAAGGAGAAGGTGTTTCAAAACATTCATTAATCCTTTCAAATCTACTATGTAACATTCTCTGAATATACACACCACAACTAGATTAGAATAGTTTTCCTACACAGAAACAAAAAAATGACAGTAACATTAAAAGAAGTGTATTTGTGCTTCCCTGGTGGCACAGTGGTTGGGAGTCCACCTGCCGATGCGATGCAGAGGACACGGGTTCGTGCCCCGGTCCGGGAGGATCCTGCATGCCGCGGAGCGTCTGGGCCCGTGAGCCATGGCCGCTGAGCGTGCGCGTCCGGAGCCTGTGATCCACAACGGAAGAGGCCACAGCAGTGGGAGGCCCGCGTACCGAAAAAAAAAAAAAAAAAAAAAAAAAGTGTATTTAAGAAATAACAGAATATATGCAGAGAGAAGGAAGTTTTGTCATATCCACCCTTCAAGTGTCTTTTGATCCAGGGTAATAATTCAGTTTTCCTTTCCTTACAGATTCTGATGATTCTGCACAATGGGAAAATTTTGATCATTTTTCTGATCTACTTTTACTTACTGTGATATTATGTCAGAACTCAACAAACAAAGGCAGTTAACTTTTTTCCTATATGTCTTTTAAGAAGTCTCAAGTTTATATCCCCTCTTATATTAAGTTATATGATGGAATTGCAAAACAAAAATGGAAAAAATATTGAGTCAAATGTGCTATTGACTTGCTGGCCTCAACAGTCACTTAGACCTTTGAGAAAAGCCTTTTCCTTTGAGTACAAGCAAGCTACAATTTAGCTTGCTCTCGTGTTTCACTGCTTGTCACAAAAATACCCCAAAGCTAGTCTGTATTGGCTTCTCCAGTTTACAGATGAGAAACCCAAGGGACTGGAAGGTAATGTGATTTTATGTTATGAGTCAGCAGAGCCCTGGAAAGCCAGGAGGAAATAAAAGCTGCAGGCAATTTGGGGTAAGACTGTTCTTAAGTCAGTGAGTTACCTTATGAAGAGGTAAATTTGAAATTAAAAGCTATAATTAACTCTCTAAGCTGGAGCTTTGTTCCATCCTATTCATTTTGGAATAATGAAAACATTCTTATAATTTCAAGAAATAAGTTAAAGGAAGGCTGAGTGGAAATGTGGAATGTCTTTGAGTCAGGCATGTGTTATGAAGCCATGCTAATGTCCGGACTGCTGCTGAGACACAGACATTTGTGATAGATGTATAATGATGTAGGAAAGAGTGTTATGGTGTGCATTAGGAATAACTTATACATATATTAATG
Source organism: Mesoplodon mirus (assembly GCF_964341445.2). Taxonomy (NCBI): domain Eukaryota; kingdom Metazoa; phylum Chordata; class Mammalia; order Artiodactyla; family Ziphiidae; genus Mesoplodon; species Mesoplodon mirus. Next base: position 50,428,449 of record NC_138992.1, read on the forward strand.
TATTCCTAGGTAAAAGAAGTCTGAATGATCCAGGAAGACATAAATAAATTAATACAAGACTCCTCACAATTCACTTCTATAGTTGTAGGAAGCTGGCACATTATCAAGTGATGGATTTTGAAGTGTGGACCGAGAATAATAACCTAAGACAGCACTTTGAGAAGACACAGAGTTTGAGAAGCTGGAGCAGCTGGTAGATTGGAGGGCATGGCTGTAGACTCAGAGCTGCCTCTAACTCTCTCTGAGCAAGTCTTGCCTGGCAAATCTTTTCCTGTCTGTTTCTTCAACTGCAGTGAGGAAAGGGAACTGGGCTAGGTGGTCTCCAGTGTCCCATACAGCTCTGGTGCTCTCTGATCATATATTTGCATGACCTGCTCTCACTGGAGTCCCAAGAGAGAGACCTACTGCAGCCACCACCTGCAGAGCCACCTCCATACCCATAGGCAGCCGACGATATCGCGAAAACTCAGTCCTCTTGTCCCTTTCCCTTCCCAGAGATGCTATTCCCTAAGTGGGAAAACTGCTCTGAGATTCCTCCCAGCATATAAGGAATTTGAAGTCTAGCAGAGTGGAGTTCAAATCCTGTTTTCTTTAATTACTGACTGTCCTGATGGTGGGGCCATGCTTGCTACCTGGGCTCTTGTTAGGCCTCAGTTTCTTCATCCATAAAATGGGTCCAATGACATTGATTTCACAGTTTTCTTCTATAGATTAAACAAATAAGATCATGCTAAGTGGTTCTACCTGAAAGAATACTGTTCACATGATAGATTTCAAAAATCCTAACTCCTTTCCCACTTTCTCCACACTGTGCAGTGTATTAGTGCTGAAACACAAAAGGATAGTACTCTCAAAGTCAAATTTTAGGCAGCATTCGGTGATGAAGGACAGATTTGGCTTCTCACCCTTGAAACCTCATTACGTAGGCAGGTACACATTCTGCTTAAACAGCAGGTCCAGACCTTAAACACAACACCAATTCTCTCTAACAAACAGGAGTCTTGGGACCTGTGCCAGCCACCACTGAAGACGGAGCAAGAGCGGATAACAGTGTGCAGACACTTTGCCCGTCTGACAGTCCGTATTTATACCATACCTGTGGGGATGAAGAGCTAAAATAGAACACGGAGATCCTCCTAATGTGGGCAGTAGGGCTACTGTAATGATGTTGATGTAATGCTTGGATGAGCTGAAAAAAGCTGGCGCAGCCAAATTGCCCAGAGAAATGAGAGGAAACAGGCAGGATCATGGCCCAGGAGAAAAGATTAAGGTGTTCGTGATGCAAACCTTAATACATACAAAACCTTAAATATACAAAAAACCCTTCTTTATTTTGTATATTTAAGTCATCCACGGTAAGGAAGAGGTAAGAAATTTACCCTCTGAACTCAGACTTTTGATAAACAGCATTAATATGAAAGTTCCTAACTATCCAGTAAATCTGACAATGACATAAAGAACACTTAAGACCAGCTGTCTTTCTGTGCAATGTCTCTTTGGACAGCTTGCTGGAAGAAACCTTTCATAGAATGCAAAGCCCTGAGGTCAAATGGTCTTGCTCCCATTTCCCAAGTTGATTCTCCCCACCCACCTCTGCCGTCACCTTCGCAACACACATATTTCTTTTGTCCTTAGCTTAAATTCTAAGAAAATCAATCATAGTAGGAGCATGGCAAGGAAACCTTAAAATGCTTTATACAGCACTTACTTAAGTCTGAACCCTCATTTTTAGAGAAGAAATCCACAACATAGAATGACTGTGAAATGTTGGAAGCCCCACGCTGATGCCTGCACTGCAAAGAGAAACCAAGTTACCTGTCAGAGAATCGAGGATGATTTTAAAGGTATCGCCAGTTTATTTTGTACCAGGCGCAAAGCTGGAATTGGAAGAAGTAAAAATTAAGACAGTGTGGTCACTGACTGTAAGGTGTTCACAGTTCGTGGGGTGGGGGGCAACAGACTATTTCTTCTTTCCTGTTGTTAGCAAAGCAGGAACTCAGTAATGTAAGCTTCCATTTGGAGAGGTAGATGCCCAAGTCGCAAAGCCGGCAAGAAGTCTCAGACAGTGCGAACGGTGGGGCAGAAACGTGCTCGCCTTGCCACCACATCCACGGCATGCCCTTTCTTTCCCTTCGTCCTTTCTTAGCCTGAGGCGTGCAGATTAACAGGTGAGAATAGTATTGATCTTCAGCGTGTGGGGAGATTTTACACTGCGGAGCAGTCTCCAAGCAGCCTATTCCCATAGGTTTGCGGCTCATATACCATAGTTTGTGTATAGCTACTGCTGCCGTCATCACTTTCATACTATGTAATGCTCTCTAAAAATAATGTTTCAAATTAAACAAATGTATTATCTTCAAAACAAAGGAAACCAAAGGGTTCTGTTCGTTTTGTTGTTTTTTCTAACACCTTGAGACATTAAACAGGTAAAGGACTAATTCCTGCTGTTCTTAGGCAAATATATTCATAGCCTTCAAAACATAGGGATTGTCAAAACATAGGGATTTTTTTTAGATATCAGTTCAGACAAAACAGTTCTTGCCATGAGTCAAGGTGACTAGGACTTTCAAAGTCAGTATCATGCTTCAAGAATTCTTGACTTTAATCCTATAAAATAAAGGACAGGATTATCGTTTGCAGGTACACAGTATATAACAAATACAGGATGAGTCTGGGACTGTATAGTTAAATGATGTCATCCTAATGAATCATTGGAATTATTGATGTTTCTTAAGCTACGCTTCTTTTCTCACATTAGTAATTCCGTGCTTATGCGTCGCTGCCAAGGTGCGCGGGTGCTGTTGCTCATCAACCAAATCCCAGCTCTTATTCTGTACAGCTTGACAAAATGGGCCTGAAGGGGTAATAGACATGTCTGTAGTCAGGCTTTGGCATGCACACGAAGGCATCGAGCAAGACCAGCTCAACAACGAGTTTCAAAATTTGGCAAGGAAATAGTAAGAACTTTTATAGGAAACAGTGGTTGTGGGTAGACCTACTTAAATATGGGATATTGCTCTATTTTCCGTCCAAGAAAATGACTATTAGGTTAGAGATCTTGCTGAGAATAGCAAAGGACTGAAAAAACCATCTGTCCTCATAGTATCTTTTCTTTTACACAAGCAAGACAAGTTAATATAGGGAAAATGAAGAACCAAGTTCAGCCACAGAGGAGTGAGTGCTTTTACTTGAAGGGAAACCTTTGAAAGTCAAATGTTTGAGATATGCAGGCTAGATTCAATGATTCAAGAATGAGCTTACTAACTCCTATTCACTTCATCTGCTGGGTATTCCTTTCGAATTGGCCAGGTTTATATAAAATCAGAGGGTAGGGTTTTCCTCTTCTACATGCTCTTTCATCTCTTCACATCCCACAAATCTTATGAACAACTACATGAGGATTTTGTGAAAGGAAAGTAAGTGACCTTGAAGTAGTTTGCAGCAGGTGATGACCCACAGACCTGAACCACAGTCCAGCCCCCTGACTCCTGAAGGGTCTACTGAAGCATGCAAAACACCCTTGTATAAGTGTGCTCCCTTTAAAAATGAATGCACTGAAAAAATAAACAAGAGAGCCAATGAGTTCTGATTAAAAAAAAAAAAGAGCAATAATGGAGCACTAGCCTGACCAAATATTAAAACGGGTTAGTGTGTGTGTGTGTGTGTGTGTGTGTGTGTATAAAATAGTGAGGCAGCATTGAGTGAACAGACAGATTAAAGGAACAGGATAGAAAGTCCAGAAATGAGTAGATAGAAAGTCAGATACAAGAAGGGATTCAGTATTGGATAAAGTGGTATCTCAAATAAATGTAGGAAAGATGGATATTTTAATATACAGTGTTGGACATCTGGGTAACCATATGGGAAACACAAGGTTGGATTTATAACTCACATTATGCTAACAGGATAAATTCCACATGGACCAAAAATTTAAATGTTAAAAAAGGGGAAATCCTAAAACTATTAGAAGAAAAATGTGGAGAATTTCTTTATCATTTGAAACCAAAAATCATTAAGGAAAAATTGTTAGTCTAACTAAAATTTTATTTTAAAAGCCTGCTTAGGGGAAAAAATGCTTTAAGCAACAACACAAAACAATTGACATATTGGAAAAATTATTTTCAACTCATATCACAAAAGGCTAACCTCCCTAATATATAAAGAGCTTCTAGAAATTCATGAGAAAAAAACCCCAACAACCCAGAAGAAGAATGAGCAAGGGATGAACAGATGGTTCACAGGAAACTAAATTAAAATGATTCAAACATATGAGGAGACACTCAACCTCATCAAATTAAGATGCATGCAGATAAAAACTACACTGAAACACAATTTTCCACTAATCAGCAAAAATCCAAAGTAGAGGCATTCTGTTGGTCTGACTGAAGAGAAATAGGTGCTGACATGTACTGCTAGTGGGAGGATGAATTATTACAACTCCTACGGAGAACAATTTTGCACTATCAAAATTATAAATATATATTATATTTGACCAAGCAGTTCCACTTCTTGATATATATATATATATATATATATATATATATATATATATATATATATATATATACATTTTCTACTACAGCACTTTTAAAAATAATAGTACAAGTATCCTTCTGTGAGAGAGAGGTTAAATATATATTTATGTGATGGAATACTATGCAGCTGTACACAAAAAAGAGGTAACACTGTATAGACTGATATAGAAAGAGTTCTCTGATTCATTAATAAGGAAGAAAGGGTTCAGTAAAATATGCCCCCCTTTTGGGTAAATAGATGGGAAATAAAAATCTATACTCATATTGTTGGTATACTCAAAAAGAGACTGGGGATGGACGCCTAAGATATTTCTAACACTAGCCCCCTGGGAGGTGGAGGGCTGGAGGATGAGGGCAGGCAGAAGAATTTTAGTCCTCCAAAAGAGTGAGTTTCCAAAACTACAGCTGCATGGGATTTACAGGCACAGTCTGGGATCATGGAATTGACCAGGTTTGGGGCCCAGCTCAGGATCAGACAGACGGCTTTGGCCTCATTATCCCAGAGGGCTTGCCAGCAGCACTGGCCAGCTCTCAGACTATAAGACACAGCACATTCCAGAATCAAAGTTGAGAGGGAGAAGATGCCCCAGGAAGCCGTTGGACTAAGACGTGGACTCGAGTCTTCTTCATCCTTTTTCCTTTCCTCATTTTGCCCTCCACTGGACTGGACCAACAGTTCTCAGCTAGGGGTGATTTTGCCCCAGGGTGGCGTTTTTGGTTGTCACAAATAGGAATATATATATTTGGCATAAAATGTCAATAGTATTGAAGGTGAAAAATGGCACTCGTGTAAGATACCAGGGAAAGAATGAAAACTGTGAGGCAAAACAGAGGGAAAACGAGGAGTCTTGCAACATAAAGAAGATTGAAACCTTTCAACCTGCTCATATGTCTGAGGTAACGTAGAGGGGAGAGATGGATGGTTTTTCTATGCCCTGTAGGACAAACACTGTGAAGCTTAATATTGAATAAGGCATAAAGCAGATCTAAAAGCACCATGCTATAGCACAAGAATAATAATTAAATTCCTGCATGTATGGGAAATCTCTGTTCAGTGTTGGCACGCCTTGTTATTGCTCATCCCTCTCACAATCACCACGTGGCCTGATTTGCACGAGACACTGTGTTTGGAAACCCTGTGGAGACTCAGCGAAAACAGCACTCCCACTGCAGAAGGGCTGTCTTCTCTCCAAGGTAATTCAGCAGCCGTTAAGGAGTCTTCAATTTACTGCACAGCAGCTAAAAGGAGGAAGAGCTGTGTGCTGCCTCGCTTGCTAATCGTCAGACCCGTGGGAAGGGGTGCAGGGAAGGGAGGAGAGGGTCGGCTGGAGGAGATGCGATGAATCACTGGGTGGCAGCGACTGCCTGGACCGAGGCTAGCATTCCAGGCTTCGTTAGCTGACGTTCGGAAGAGCAGGAAATCAATTCCAATGGCAGAAACAACAAAAATGCATTCTCATGCCAGGGAAACAATCAGAAAGAATGATAACAAGTAAGAAAGGATAGGTAATCAGCAGAGTGGAAGAGAGAGCCCTGGGGCTCCGAGCTGGCATCCTCCTCATATGAGCAGCAGTGCTCCCAGTGCCTTAATAGGCTTCCCAGTAGTGGCACGGAGGCTGCGATGGGAGCTCAGCGCTGAGGACTAACAAGAGTAGCGCCATGCGTGGGGCGTCCTGGGAGCTGGCTTCCCGCAGGGCGTGTGGTATTTATCCAGCACCTGTGGGAAACGGGGTAGCCTTCCCACTTTTCCAAGAGTCTTTTTTTAGAAGGAGCTAGCCTGGCCCTCTGCCCTATGGAACTTCACCTGCCTGGAGATTTGGCTTCGTGGGATTTTTCCTGGTTTTCTTGTGGAATTAGCCCAGCACTCTCAAAGAATTAAATAGTGGCCTTGGTGGAACCTTGCCACTCTCCTTCAGTGGGTTGTCACTGAGTCACCAAGTCGGAGTCTCTTCTTAACTAATTCTTCTTCTGCTGGTTCCCCACACAGACTGTGAAACTCTCCCTGGTACAGAGCAAGGAAGTGGAACTTGTGCCCGGAGATTAGGAGGATGCCCGAGGCGGGGGGTGGGGGGAGTCAGTCCAACTCACAGTTCAAAGCCACTCAAGCAGTATTTACTAATATATATTTTGGCCACTATTTTATGTCCATAGAGAAATACCAGCAAAAAATTCCTTGAAGAATCACGGAAAACAACAAGCTCCTCAAGGAATGAAGAAAGTCTGAACGCACCTGCAATCTTTCCGTCCTTTGAAGTCTCAATGGGAAAAACTTACAGGCAGAGATCGATTCAGGAATAGCTAGATAAATGTCTGGTTAATGAACCAGATTTTCGCTTCCTTGGAATGATCCTAAAAATCAGAAGAGCTTCCATTTGCATCACGCTTAGTATTTTAGACTCTTGCCACGTTCCTTACCTTGTTTAATCCTTGCAGATCCCTATGAGATTGCTGTAGTATCGCAGTTTAAAGATCAAGAAATCATGGTCCAGAGGGATGACTATAAGTTGCTTAAGATAACAGAGCCAGTGACATAGATGTTTTTTCTATGTCCTTGTGCTACTGACACTTTGGAGCTACCAGAATGAACCTGGGCAAGCAGCAGCAGCAAAGATCTATTTAGCATCTGCCCTGTGTTAAGTGCTTTGTTAAACATTTGTGTTCTTTACTCTCTTTAATGCAAATAACAATCTTGTAATGTGGGTACTGTCACTTTTGACATTAGCTAATAACACACTATATATATATATATATATATATATATATATACACACACACACACACTGCAGGAAGGTGGGAGCTCATTAATACATATTGGTACAACTTGCTTTGCCAGCTGAAAATATACATATGTCTCATATTTTTTATTAACTGTTTAGGAATTCACATGCACTCATTAATAAAATGTCTAGGACTGTATTCATAGTGAGTCTCACAAACCTACTCAGTTCAAAGGAATTAATCCTCCCTTTGAGTGCCAGGCAGAGAGAAAACTGCAGCGTCAAGCTGGTCCACTCATGTCGTTGATTCTGTGAACGTCCCATAGTATCTATTACTGCCCCTCATTGTCCTAGTGAACACTTTGATGTTTCCATGACCCCAAGGTCCAAAGGACAATTATTCTCTCTGCCAGTGAAGCCTCTGCTGGTCTTGATTCTTGCAGAAGCTGCTGGAAAACCGACCTAGTTGGGCTGTTTAGTTTACATTCACATCATCAACTACTGATTCCAAAACAGGAGCAATGTGCCTGAGGAGCCTGGGTCTGCAGGGGCATCAGCCTCATCTGCCCACAGCACCCAAATCAGCTTTTGGCCATGAGTTTCTAGGCCCAAATGACCATACCGGCTCTACCTTCCTTCATGGTAGCTTCCCCTCCAAGGCCAGTGCTGTCCTTTCCTACCAGAGGACCCCTGTCATTGCAACTCCAGCATAGTAGGGAGGTTTTTCTAAGGCTGAAATTCAAAAGGGAGAGGGGTCTTTATCCCTTTACTTCCAAGAAGTTCCTTGGTGTCTGGGTAAATTTTCCTACCTTCTCTCCAGGACCAGTTCCCATTCAGGTGGTATTTAGAGGGTCACTTTCGGGAGACCACACATGGTTCTATATTTTTTCCCTCCAATATAAAGGTACATATTGGCCTTACATTGCCATAACTAATGTAGGCTACCCTAAGTAATTTCACCTAAAATAATTTTTTTTTAAATTTGCTTCAAGGTGACTCTGGCTCTAGGCATAGAAGAACCTGGCATAATTTTCAGAGTCCATCACACCAGTTACCCCTTTACTTCCTGTGGGAATCCATCAACTGGATGATATTGCTAATCACACCAGTGTTATCTGTTCCTCCCAAATCTATCCAGCAGAAGAGTTTATATTTCTATCTAAGCTACACCATTTTTCAGATGACTGGCATAAAACATAAATGAAACATAAATAATTCCAGAAATGAAACATGTAAATAAAACATGTAATAATTATTATGTTAATAACTAACCCATCACTGTGGAAGTCATAGCTTATAAATATCTTAGTTCTATCAACATACGGTCTTGAGATATTAGATGGTGCTGCTGATGCTATGTTTCCTCGTGACACTTTAGGAGCAAGCTAAAAATGCACAAATACATCCAAAACAATGACAGAAAAAAGGAAAACAAATTCCAAACCACAGGAAGCAGGAGATAATCTTGTGTGAAGCTGTGAGCCATTTCACATAATACAAAGTAACTTCTGTTACTGTAGGAGGAACATCGAATGCATAAAAAATAAACAAATTACCTTACCAAATAGACTGCATTGAACACACATGCTCTCTTCTTTTGTGCTCTTGCAACTGACCACCAAAACAAAAGACAATGGATTTTGTTTTAGAGATATAAACCCCAGAGGGACAAAAGACAAAGAAATGCAAAAGGGCATGACAGCATCAGAATTTTGAAAACTGGGAAGATGGAAAAGGCAGCAGGCCCGAGAAAAGTAAATTTAAAACATGTAGTGGGAAAAGCTGAAAACCAATCTGATTTATATGGTGAAACCCCAAAAGTTCTGAAATTGACAGCACCAAGTACCACTGGAGAGGGATAAAGAGAGATGGGCTGGCTAAAATAAGGAGAATGGATTGAAAACTAACCAAGAAGCAACTGGATCCTCAGATCCTTCACTCCACAAGCTGGATGACTGAGCCTCCCCACTCTGGCAGAAAATTGGAAGTTTATTCTCTGTAGAAGGTAAATTGAGAGTCTTCAGACTGGGAGACATTAAACACAGTTAAGGGTGGGGATTCTCCTCACAGTAACTACTAAAGTAGACCTCATGCCTATTCATAACCAGTTCCACCTCTAGGAATACACACAACAGCCATTATTTGTAGTCAAGAATGAGAATCAACTCAAAGGTTCATCAACAACAGGATGGAGAAAATAACTGTGGCATATTCTTATAACAGAAACTCACAAAAATAATGTTGAATGAAAGAAATCAGACACCAAACGTTACCTACTGTGAGTTTCTAATTATAAAAAAGTTCAGAAAAAGAGGCCAACTTAAGCCACGGTTTTAAAAATCAGGGTAGTGGTTAATCTGGGGAAGGTAAGAGGCCATAGAACCTGGTAGGGGACATTGGAGAATCTTTTGGATGCTGGCAATTTTCCATTTCTTGAGGTGAGTGCGGTTATATGGGTATGATCACTTTGTGATAATTTTTTGAGCTGTACACTTCTGATCTTGTTGCTTTTCTGAATGAATGTAATACTTCACCAATAAAGTTTATTTTTTAAAAAAATGGGCCAACTAACAGATCTACAGTTGCATATCAAATTCAGAAGACTTGAAGACCCTTATTTTCATTAAAGGTAAGGGTTTCTTTATAAACTTGCCATCAGTGGAAAGGAAATGGGTAAGGCTGTTGGAGAGGAAATTCTCTTGGCCCAGAAACCTCTACTGAGAGACAAGTTACACCTAGACTAGGCTGTGACTTCATCTCTTACATCCATCTGTTAGAAGAAGCTTGTTCTCTGTATATTCTAGATGTCTAGCATTAAAAAAAAAACTCCATTTCTTCCTGGATCATTTTGATAAGTAGAATTCTAAGATGTCCCCAAGATTCCAGGCCCCTGGTATACTCACACTTTCTCCTAGTTATTCAATTAAATATCAGTTTACTGAAGTGAAGGAATTTTTCAGATGTAATTAAGTTCTCAGATCATTCGATCTTAAAATTGGGGATTATCCTGGGTCAACCTGACATAATGAGGTGAACCCTTTAAAAACAGAGAGTTTTTCTAGCTGGGCAAGAAGAGAAAATCAGAGAGATGTGTTTCCACTAGCCTGGAAGAAAGCAAAGCAAACCTCTGTGTGTAAACTGCCTATGGGGGACATGTGGCCAAGAACTGAGAATGTTCTAGGAACTGAGAATGTTCCCTAGGTGAAAGTTAGCAGGAAAATCAGGGCCTCAGTCCTACAACCACAAGGAAGTGAATTTTTCCAACAACCAATGAGGTTGGAAGAAGACCTCAAGCCCCATATGAAAAGCATAGCTCAGGCCAACAAACTGATTTCAGCCTGGTAAGATCCTGAGCAGCAATCCAGTCATGCCATGCCTGGACTTCTACCTGCAGAAACTGTTAGATAATAAATCTGTATTGTTTTAAGCCACTAAGTTTGTGATAATTTGTTAGAAAACAGATACAGTCATCTTCTCCCAAATGCTATTAGCCACCACCTCATTTTCTATGTTATATAAAAGTTACTAATTACTAGTGTGAATGAAAAATATTGCCTGCTGTATCAGTAAACAAAGGATGTTGCAGCCATCAAACCATCACATTACAGCCTCCTCGATAGTGAGTCCTGAGGGAGCTCAGGATGGAGGCAGGAAGCCTGCCATCTAGCAGTCAACTGCTGCAGCCACCCTCAGTGGTACACTCTGAGGAGACTCAGGATGAGAAAGCAGGGGATACTGGCTTAAATAGCTGAGGTGCATATCAAAGGTATGATTTCAGTGAGCCCAGACTCTTGCATTTTCCCATACATAGAAAAGCCCTAAATTCCTTAACTTGAGATATCTGGTTTTCTTTAATTGACACTAATCTTTTGATGTTCTGACTACCTGGTCTTTGTTGCAAAAACTCCTATATATCCTGGCTCCCCACCTTGCCTCTTCGGAGCAGTCTCTCAGAGTTATCTGAGATGCTGTGTCTGGGGCTTAAGTCCTCAGTTTTGTCTGACAAATAAAACATAATTCTCAAGTTTTAGGTTGTGCAATTTTTTCAGTTGACACTAGTTAAGTTGCCCTTTGAAAACTTTCTAAAATTTTCTAATACAAGAGTTGTCATGATTCCTCTTAGTAGCAGATAAATGATGCCCATATTAGCACCTTAGTAGGGTTTAGAACTCAGCCTGTAAACTCAAATATTAAGAAGGATCAAAGGTGAAATCTAGAAAACAAAAAATAGTATTAAATAAAGTGAACACAAACATGTTGACCAGCTCTTGAAACATTTGACACGATGAGTAATCTTTGAGATATGAGTGAGGCAAATGAATAAATAAATAAAATGTGAGTACATTGTCACATAGAATGTGTTTCACTTAAGGAACTAATCATAGAATTTGTTCCAAATGAGGAATAGAGATAATTTAGATTTTTTAAAGCTTTGCACTAATTTGTGTGTGTCAGAGGCAATAAATGGCAAAGAAGAGAAGGTGGAATCCCCTCGGTCTCTGGGAATGACAAAGGGGGGATGACCATATCTTCCTATAGTCCACTGGGGGGATTTCTTTTGGCACCAAAAGATGCAGTTGTCTTAGATGCAGTTGTGGTTGGGATCATATGGCAAGTCCTTTGTCTCTGCCATGTTGATTGTGTAATTTGTGCACTTAACTATTCCAGTCTTTGCTGGATCCATACCCTTATTCTACCACCTATAGGCTGCTTTGTATTTCTGCCCCATCATTATGATCCATGTGATACCATATTTCAAAGAACATTATAAGTAGTACTTGAAAACAAACTTCCTACCTGTAGTCGAAATAATTTCCAGGGCTTCAAGCATACATATTCTCTATACCAAAATGGGGATTAAGTTAAGAAAAGCTGTATTTTGTAAAAGATTGCCCACACAGATGCTGGCTGGATGCTTGTGGATTTGTGCAAGTAGAGAACTCCATAGTCCTTTGTGGGCTCTGCCAGGGAATTCTGATAAATTGCCTAATTAAATCAGCGCATAATGGGAGAAGACAAAATGCCTCCAAGGCCTAAAGACACAATGTGCCTTTGACCAGTGCAGACCTTGACTACATCTAAAGAAAGTGACTGCAACTGAAGAAAGAAGGAGTGGTCAGCAGGAAAGACATGTTGATAGACAAGAGGCACAGAGGTCACACAGGACTAGTTGAGTGAATGAGAGAGAATGCATTTGGGAGGGAAGAGCAATCTTTTCACTAAAGAGATGGAACTTCGTGGGTGGCAGAGTTATTTCATCTAACCTCCCTAGATTTGAGAGGAGTTGTTTCCCCCAATTAAAATCCCTTCCTCGATTTTATACTCACCAAATGAAATTCTTATTTAAAAAAATTTAGATTTTCATGTGTCTTTTTATGAATAAAGAATTGTGGATAAATAACTAGTGTTGCAGTTTTCATGTTTAACTGTGACTTTGGTTATCTATAGTGCTTTAAATATCTTACTTTTGCAAATTTACAAAATGATAAGGCCACACCTCAGTTCCCTGACAACTTTGTTTCAACCTATGAGGTAGATTCTATTACTGGCACATTTAACTGATGAGGAAACTAAGACACAGAAGTCAACTTGCCTATGTTTACCCAGTTAGCCAGTCAATGGTACAGGAGCTGGAAGAGATTTTTTAATGGAACTGCATTGAGTTCATTAATTTGGGAGGAATCAAACCTTCATATTATTGAAACTTCTAATACATGAACATGGTATATGCCTCAATTTATTCTATTTTCTCTATTTCTCAAAAATGTTTTATTGTTTTCTTGATAGAGGTTTTACACATCTTTAATTCATAGGTATTTGATAGGATTATTTTTGCATTTGTACCTTTAAAATTTTTAATGTCTAACTGATGTTGTTGTTATGCAAAAATACAGTGGCTTCTTTTTTTTCTTTACTACAAACTTTTAATATGCTAATATGTGTTGTGGATGATCATAAGATACATTTAACATATAGTGTTTCCCATACTTAGTTTTCCGCAGGGTTCTTCCTTTGGGAAGCAACTCCTGGAAGTATGTTTGCTCACAACATATTTTTAGAAAAGCGAAATTAATCTCGCTGTCAGGGCAGGTGTTTCAAATTATTATTTTACCCAAATGAAGGCTGTAGATTTTCCTCTAATGAAATTATTTGGTTAGACTTTACCAGCCTGCCACAGTGATTTTTTTAAATATGTATATATGTCAATCCCAATCTCCCAATTCACCCCCTCCCACTTTCCCCCCTTGGTGTCCATATGTTTGTTCTCTACATCTGTGTCTCTACCTCTGCCTTGCAAACCGGGTCATCTGTACCGTTTTTCTAGATAACACATATATACGTTAACACACGATATTTGTTTTTCTCTTTGTGATGTACTTCACTCTGTATGACAGTCCCTAGGTCAATCCTTGCCTCTACAAGTGACCCAATTTCATTCCTTTTTATGGTTGAATAATATTGCATTGTATATATGTACCACATCTTCTTTATCCATTTGTCTGTTGATGGGCATTTAGGTTGCTTCCATGACCTGGCAGTTGTAAATAGTGCTGCAATGAACATTGGAGTGCATGAGTCTTTTTGAATTATGGTTTTCTCTGGGCAAATGTCTGGTAGTGGGATTGCTAGGTCATATGGTAATTCTACTTTTAGTTTTTTAAGGAACCTCCATCTTTTTCGCCATAGTGGCTGTATCAATTTACATTCCCACCAACAGTGCAAGAGGGTTCCCTTTTCTCCACCCCCTTTCCAGCATTTGTTGTCTGTAGATTTTCTGATGATGCCCATTCTAACTGGTGTGAGGTGATACCTCACTGTAGTTTTGATTTGCAGTTCTCTAATATTAGTTATATTGAGCAGCTTTTCATGTGCCTCTTGATCTTCTGCACGTCTTCTTTGGAGAAATGTCTATTTAGGTCTTCTGCCTATTTTTGGATTGGGTTATTTATTTTTTTTAATATTGAGCTGCATGAGCTGCCTGTATATTGTGGAGATTAATCCTTTGTTGATTCATTTGAAAATATTTTCTCCCATTCTGAGAGTTGTCTTTTCATCTTGTTTATAGTTTCCTTTGCTGTGCAAAAGCTTTGAAGTTTCATTAGGTCCCATTTGTTTATTTTTGTTTTTATTTCCATTACTCTAGGAGGTGGGTCAAAAAGATCTTGCTGTGATTTATGTCAAAAAGTGTTCTTCCTATGTTTTCCTCTAAGAGTTTTATAGTGTCCATTCTTACATTTAGGTCTTTAATCCATTTTGAGTTTATTTTTCTGTATGGTGTTAGGGAGTGTTCTAATTTCATTCTTTTACAAGTAACTGTCCACTTTTCCCAGCGCCACTTATTGAAGAGGCTGTCATTTCTCCATTGTATATCCTTGCCTCCTTTGTCATAGACTAGTTGACCATCAGTGCGTGGGTTTATCTCCGGGCTTTCTATCCTGTTCCATTCATCTATATTTCTGTTTTTGTGCCAGTACCATGTTGTCTTGACTACTGTAGCTTTGTAGTATAGTGTGAAGTAAGGGAATCTGATTCCTCCAGCTCCATTTTTTTCCCTCAGGATTGCTTTCACTATTAGGGGTCTTTTGTGTCTCCATACAAATTTTAAGAGTTTTTATTCTACTTCTGTTAAAAAATGCCACTGGTAATTTGATAGGGATTGCATTGACTCTGTAGATTGCTTTGGCTAATATAGTCATTTTTGCAACATTGATTCTTCCAATCCAAGAACATGATATATCTCTCCATCTCTTTGTGTTATCTTTGATTTCTTTCATCAGTGTCTTATAGTTTTCTGAGTACAGGTCTTTTACCTCCTTAGGTAGGTTTATTCCTAGGTATTTTATTCTTTTAGTTGTAATGGTGCATGGGATTGTTTTGTTAATTTCTCCTTCTGATCTTTCATTGTTAGTGTTTAGGAATGCAAGAGATTTCTGTGCATTAATTTTGTATCCTGAACTTTACCAAATTCAATGATTTTAGTAGTTTTCTGGTGACATCTTTAAGATTATCTATGTATAGTATCAAGTCATCTGCAAACAGTTTTACTTCTTTTCCAATTTGTATTCCTTTTATTTCTTTTTCTTCTCTGATTGCCATGGATAGGACTTCCAAAACTGTGTTGAATAGTAGCAGCGAGTGGAGATATTTGTCTTGTTCCTGGTCTTAGAAGAAATGCTTTCAGTTTTTCACCATTGAGAATGGTGTTTGCTGTGGGTTTGTGGTATATGGCCTTTATTATGTTGAGGTACGTTCCCTCTATGCCCACTTTGTGGAGAGTTTTTATCATAAATCGGTGCTGAATTTTTTCAAAAGCTTTTTCTGCATCTAATGAGATGATCATATGGTTTTTATTCTTCAATTTTTTAATATGGTGTATCACATTGATTGATTTGCATATATTGAAGAATCCTTGCATCCCTGGGATAAATCCCTCTTGATCATGGTGTATGATCCTTTTAATGTGTTGTTGGATTCTGTTTGATGGTATTTTGCTGAGAATTTTTGTAGCTATATTCATCAGTGATATTGGTTTGTAATTTTCTTTTTTTGAAGTATCTTTGTTTGGTTTTGGTATGAGGGTGATGGTGACCTCATAGAATGAGTTTGGGAATGTTCCTTCCTCTGCAATTTTTTGGAAGAGCTTGAGAAGGATGGGTGTTAGCTCTTCTCTAAATGTTTGATAGAATCCACCTGTGAAGCCATCTCATCCTAGACTTTGGTTTGTGTTAATTGCTGTTTCAATTTCATTACTTGTGATTTGTCTGTTCATATTTTCTATTTCTTCCTGGTTTTAGTCTCAGAAGGTTGTGCTTTTATAAGATATGTCCATTTCTTCCTGGTTGTCCATTTTATTGACATATAGCTGCTTGTAGTAATCTCTCATGACTTTGTATTTCTACAGTGTCAGTTGTTACTTCTCTTTCATTTCTAATTCTGTTGATTTGAGTCTTCTTCATTTTTTTCTTGATGAGTGAGGCTAATGGTTTATCAATTTTGTTTATCTTCTCAAAGATTATTTGTTTATAATCTCAAAGATTATTTGGTTATATTGATCTTTGCTATCATTTCTTTTATTTATTTTTCATTTATTTCTGATCTGATCTTTATGATTTCTTTCCTTCTGCTAACTTTGGAGTTTGTTTGTTTGTTTGTTTGTTTGTTTGTTCTTCTTTCTCTATTGCTTTAGGTGTAAAGTTAGCTTGTTTACTTGAGATGTTTTCTGTTTCCTGACATAGGATTTTATTGCTATAAACTTCCCTCTTAGAACTGCTTATGTTATATTCCATAAGATTTGGGTCATCATGTTTTCATTGTCATTTGTTTCTAGGTATTTTTTGATTTCCTCTTTGATTTCTCCAATAATCTCTTGGTTATTAAGTAGTGTGTTGTTTATCCTGCATGTCTTTGTGTGTTTTACAGATTGTTTCCTGTAATTGATATCTAGTCTCAGAGCATTTTTGTCAGAAAAGATACTTGATACAACTTCAATTTTCTTAATGTTCTTAAAGGCTTGATTTTTAACCCAAGGTATGATCTTTCCTGGAGGATGTTCCATGATCACTTGAGAAGAAAGTGTATTCTGTTGTTTTTTGATGGAATATCCTATATATATAAATTAAATACATCTTGCTTAATATGTCATTTAAAACTTGTGTTTCCTTATTTATTTTCATTTTGGATGATCTGTCCATTGGTGAAAGTGGGGTGTTAAAGTCCCCTACTATAATTGTGTTATTGTCGATTTCCCCTTTTATAGCTGTTAGCATTTGCCTTATGTATTGAGGTGTTCGTATGTTGGGTGCATACATATATATGATTGTTATATCTTCTTCTTGGGTTTATCCCTTGATCATAGTGTAGTGTCCTCTTTGTCTCTTGTATGAGTCTTTATTTTAAAGTCTATTTTTTCTGATAGAAGAATTGTTACTTCAGCTTTCTTTTGATTTCCATTTGCATGGAATGTCCTTTTCCATCCCCTCACTTTCACTCTGTATGTCCCTAAGTCTAAAGTCGTTCTCTTGTAGACAGCATATATATGGGTCTTGTTTTTGTATCCATTCAGCCAGTCTATGTCTTTTGGCTGAAGAATTTAATCCATTTACATTTAAGGTAATTATCAATATGAATGTTCCTATTACCATTTTCTTAATTGTTTTGAGTTTGTCATTGTAGGCCTTTTCCTTCTCTTGTGTTTCCTTCCTAGGGAAGTTCCTTTAGCATTTGTTGTGAAAGTGGTTTGGTGGTGCCGAATTCTCTTAGCTTTTGCTTGTCTGTAAATTTTTAAATTTCTCTGCCGAATCTGAATGAGATCCTTGCTGGGTAGAGTAATCTTGGTTGCAGGTTTTCCCCTTTCATCACTTTAAATATGTCCTGATACTCCCTTCTGGCTTGCAGAGTTTCTGCTGAAAGATCAGCTGTTAACCTTATGGGGATTCCCTTGTATATTATTTGTTGTTTTTCCCTTGTTGCTTTTAATGTTTTTTTCTTTGTATTTAATTTTTGATAGTTTGATTAATATGAGTCTCAGTGTGTTTCTCCTTGAATGTATCCTGTATGGCACTCTCTGTTCTTCCTGGACTTGATTGACTATTTCCTTTCCCATATTAGGGAAGTTTTCAACTACAATCTCTTCAAATATTTTCTCAGTCCCTTTCTTTTTCTCTTCTTCTTCTGGGACCCCTATACTTTGAATGTTGGTGTGTTAAATAGTTTCCCAGAGGTCTCTAAGATTGTCCTCTATTCTCTCCATTCTTCTTTCTTTATTATGCTCTACAGTAGTTATTTCCACTATTTTATCTTCCAGGTCACTTATCCATTCTTCTGCCTCAGTTATTCTGCTATTGATTCCTTCTAGAGAATTTTTAATTTAATTTATTGTTTTGTTCATCATTGTTTGCTTGCTCTCTATTTCTTCTAGGTCCTTGTTAAACATTTCTTGTATTTTCTCCATTCTATTTCCAAGATTTTGGATCATCTTTACTATCATTACTCTGAATTCTTTTTCAGGTAGACTGCCTATTTCCTCTTCATTTGTTTGGTCTGGTGGGTTTTTACCTTGCTCCTTCATCTGCTGTGTGTTTCTCTGTCTTCTCATTTTGCTTCACTTACTGTGTTTGGGGTCTCCTTTTCACAGGCTGCACGTTTGTGTTTCCCATTGTATTTAGTGTCTGCCTCTAGTGGCTAAGTTTGGTTCAGTAGGTTGTGTAGGTTTCCTGGTGGATGAGCCTGGATCTTGTCTTTCTAGTGCACAGGACCATGTCCTGTGGTGTGTTTTGGGGCGTCTCTGACCTTATTTTGATTTTAGGCATCCTCTCTGCTAATGGGTGGGGTTGTGTTGTTGTCTTGCTTGTTGTTTGGCATAGGGTGTTCAGCTTGCTGGTTGTTGAGTGGAGCTGGGTCTTGGCGTTGAGATGGAGATCTCTGGGAGAGCTTTCACTGTTTGATATTACATGGAGCTGGGAGGTCTCTGGTGGACCAATGTCCTGAATTCAGCTCTCCTACCTCAGAGGCACAGGCCTGACAACCAGCAGGAGGACAAAGACCCTTTGAGACACATGGCTCAGAAGAAAAGGGAGAAAAAAAGAAGGGGGCTTCCCTGATGGCACAGTGGTTGAGAGTCCATCTGCCAATGCAGGGGACATAGGTTCGTGTCCCGGTCCGGGAAGATCCCACATGCCACGGAGCGGCTGGGCCCGTGAGCCACGGCCGCTGAGCCTGCATGTCCAGAGCCTGTGCCCCATAATTGGAGAGGCCACAACAATGTGAGGCCTGCATACCGCCAAAAAAAAAAAAAAAGAAGGAAAACATAAATAAATAAAATAAAATAAATTTATTAAAATAAAAAATAATTATTAAAAATAGAAAAAAATTTAACGTAATAGAACAAAGAAAAAGAAAGAAAGAAAAAAGGAAAGGAGAGCAACTAAATAAAAAAACAAATCCACCAATGGTAACAAATGTTAAAAACTATACTAAAAAATCCCCCCAAAACAGGCAAATAGAACCCTAGGAGAAATGATAAAAACCAAGCTATACAGACAAAATCACACAAAGAAGCATACACCTACACACTCACAGAAAAAGAAAGAGGAAAAAAATATATATATATATATAAAGAAAAGGAGGAAGAGAGCAACCAAATCAATAAACAAATCTACCAATTATAATAAACTCTAAATACTAAACTAATGTAAACATAAATTCAGGAACAAATTAGATGCAGAGAGCAAACCCCAAGTCTACAGTTGCTCCCAAAGTCCACTGCCTCAATTTTTGGATGATTTGTTGTCTATTCAGGTATTGCACAGATGCAGGGTACATCAAGTTGATTGTGGAGATTTAATTCACTGCTCCTGAGGCTGCTGGTAGAAATTTCACTTTTTCTTCTTATTTGCACATCTCCTGGGGTTCAGCTTTGGGTTTGGCCCCGCCTCTGCATGTGGGTCACCTTTGGGCATTTGATCTTTGCACAGACAGGATGGGGTTAAAGTAGCAGCTGATTAGGGGGCTCTGCCTCACTCAGGCCAGTCGGGGAGGGAGGGGTACAGAATGCAGGGCGAGCCTGTGGTGGCAGAGGCCAGCCTGACGTTGCAATAGCCTGAGGCACGCCATGTGTTCTTCTGGGGAAGTTGTCCATGGATCACAGGACCCTGGCAGTGGTGGGCTGCAGAGGCTCCTGGGAGAGGAGGTGTGGATAGTGACCTGTGCTTGCACACAGGTTTCTTGGTGTCTGCAGCAGCAGGCTTAGTGTTTCATGCCCATCTCTGGTGTCCGTGCTGATAGCCACGCCTCGCACCCATCTCTGGAGCTCATTTAGGTGGTGCTCTGAATCCCCTCTCCTCACACACCCTGAAACAATGGTCTCTTGCCATTGTTCCAGACTTTTCCCCAGACTCTCTCCCAGCTAGCTTTGGCACGCTAGCCCCTTGCAGGCTGTGTTCATGCAGCCAAGCCCAGTCCTCTCCCTGGGATCTGACCTCTGAAGCACAAGCCTTAGCTCCCAGCACCCACCTGTCCCAGCTGGGGAGCAGATAAGCCTCTCAGTCTTGTGAGTGCTTGTCGGCACTGATCTTCTGTGTGGGAATCTCTCCACTTTTCCCTCTGCACCCCTGTTGCTGCGCCTCCTCCATGACTTTGAATCGTCCCCCTCCCGCCCAGCTGCTGTCTCTACCAGTGATGGGGTTTCCTAGTCTTTAGAAATGTTTCCACCTTCACAGCTACCTCCCCAAGGTGCAGATCCCATCCCTATTCTTTTGTCTCTGTTTTTTCTTTTTTCTTTTGCCCTACCCAGGTATGTGGGGAGTTTCTTTCCTTTTGGGAAGTCTGAGGTCTTCTGCCAGCGTTCAGTAGGTGTACTGTAGGAGTTGTTCCACATGTAGATGTATTTCTGATGTATTTGTGGGGAGGAACGTGATATCCACGTCTTACTCCTCCACCATCTTGAAGATCTCTCTGAGAAGTTCCTTTAGCATTTGTTGTAAAGCTGGTTTGGTGGTGCTGAATTCTCTTAGCTTTTGCTTGTCTGTAAACCTTTTGATTTCTCCATTGAATCTGAATGAGATCCTTGCTGGGTAGAGTAATCTTGGTTGTAGTTTCTTCCCTTTCATCACTTTAAGTGTGTCTTGCCTCATGCTTCTGGCTTGTAGAGTTTCTGCTGAGAAATCAGCTGTTAAACTTATGGGAGTTCCTTTGTATGTTTTTTGTTGTTTTTCCCTTGTTGCTTTTAATAATTTTTCCTTGTCTTTAATTTTTGTCAATTTGATTACTATGTGTCTTGGCGTTTTTCTCCTTGGGTTTTTCCTATCTGGGACTCTCCATGCTTCCTGGACTTGGGTGGCTATTTCCTTTCCCATGTTAGGGAAGTCTTCAACTATAATCTCTTCAAATATTTTCCCAGGTCCTTTTTCTCTCTTCTCCTTCTGGGACCCCTATAATGCGAATGTTGGTGTGTTTAATTTTCTTCCAGAGGTCTCTTAGGCTGTCTTCATTTCTTTTCATTGTTTTTTCTTTATTTTGTTCTGTGACAGTGAATTCCACCATTCTGTCTTCCAGGTCACTTATCCGTTCTTCTTCCTCAGTTATTCTGCTATTGATTCCTTCTAGTGTATTTTTCATTTCAGTTATTGTATTGTTCATCTCTTTTTGTTTGTTCTTTAATTCTTCTAGGTCTTTGTTAAACATTTCTTGCATTTTTTCGATCTTTGCATCCCTTCTTTTTCCAAGGTCCTGGATTATCTTCACTACCATTATTCTGAATTATTTTTCTGGAAGGTTTCCTATCTCCACCTCATTTAATTGTTTTTCTGGGGTTTTATCTTTTTCCTTCATCTGGTACATTGTCCTCTGCATTTTCATTTTGTCTGTCTTTCTGTGAATGTGGTTTTCATTCCACAGGCCGCAAAATTGTAGTTCATCTTGCTTCTGCTGTCTGCCCTCTGGTGGATGAGGTTATCTAAGAGGCTTGTGCAAGCTTCCTGATGGAAGGGACTGGTGGTGGGTAGAGCTGCATGTTGCATTGGTGGGTGCTTCTTTAATCCACTTGTCTGCTGATAGTGGGGCTTTGTTCCCTCTCTGTTGGTTGTTTGGCCCAAGGTGACCCAGCACTGAAGCATACCCAGATTTTTGGTGGAACTAATGGCGGACTCTGGGAGGGCTCATGCCAAGGAGTACTTCTGAAAACTTTTACTGCCTGTGTCGTTGTTCCCACAGCAAGCCACAGCCACTCCCTGTCTCTGTAGGAGACCCTCCAACACTAGCAGGTAGGTCTGGTTCAGTCTCCTATGGGGTCACTGCTCTTTCCCCTGGGTCCTGATGTGCACATTACTTTGTGTGCCCTCCAAGAGTGGAGTCTCTGTTTCTCCCAGTCCTGTCGAATTCCTGCAGTCAAATCTTGCTAGCTTTCACAGTCTGATTCTCTGAGAATTCCTCCTCCTGTTGCCGGACCCCCAGGTTGGGAAGCCTGACATGGAGTTCTGACCCTTCACTCCAGTGGGTGGACTTCTGTGGTATAAGCGTTCTCCAGTTTGTGAGTCACCCATCCAGCGGTTATGGGATTTGATTTTATTGTGAGTGCACCCCTCCTACTGTCTCATTGCAGCGTCTCCTTTGCCTTTGGATGTGGGGTATCTTTTTGGTGAGTTCCAGTGTCTTCCTGTTGATGATTGTTCAGCAGTTAGTTGTGATTCCAGTGCTCTCTCAAGAGAGAGTCTACAGTTGCTTTTAGATAGAGGTCTTATATCCAGCAATGCTGTTATACTCCCTTACTACTTCTAATGGCCTTTGGGTAGATTTGTTAGGGTTTTCTGCATACCCAAATGAGCCACCTGTGCATAAAAGTTTTACTTCTTTTTTTTTAATCCTCATCTCTTTTGTTTCTTTCTCTTGTATTGTTGCACTGGTTAAGACCTTGAGTAAAATTTTGACTAGCAGGCATTCCTATCTCATACCTGATCTCACCATTAATTTTGTTGTAAGATTTTTCTAGATGTCCTTTACCAGATTAAGGAAGTTTTCTTTTTTCTTAGTTTGCTAATGACTTTTATTTTGAATAAATATTATATTTCCATAAAGGCAATTAAGCTTCTATTGAGATATTCATGTGATTTTTCTTCTCTATACTGTTAATGTTTTGAACTACAGTGATTAATTTCAAAGGTTAATTTGAGACCTAGAATTCTTGGAATAAACCCAACTTGTTCATGCTATATATTATTAGATTTGATTTGCTAATACTCTGTTTAATATTATTACATGTATAATCAATGAGAAATTGCAATTTTTTCTTTCTTGCAATGTCCTTGTTAGATTTCAGCATCAGAATTTTAATAGCTTCGTAAAGCGAGTTGGGAACTATCCCCTCCACTTTTTTTTGCTGAAGGATTTGTGAAATATTGATGCCCTTTCTTCATTAATTGTTTGGAAGAATTTCTTTGTGAAGCCTTTCGGATCTGGAATATTCTTTGTATCAGGAGTAGATTTACCATAAATCTATTATACTGCCTTACCTGACACAAAGGTATAGATTGTAATCTTATCCTATGGCTCCTAGCACCAAAAGGAAACAAATGTGGAACTTGAAACAGATATGTGGAAAATTGTAAGCAAAGAATATAGTTTTTCTCAATGAGTAGTCAAAATAAAAGTCCTCCCCTGTCAGGAATATACTTGATAATGCCCTGAAATCTTATAACTCACATATTAAAGAAAATTGGTAAAAGTTTTCCCCAAATTTGACAATAATTCTAAAAGTTTATGTGGTATTAAAATAATGAGTTATAAATATGAAACTTTACTAACCTATCAGCAATAAAATATCACAATTTGCTCAACTAGAGAAAAGACTTGAATAATCTTATTCTCAGAATATAGAAATGATATTATTATTATTTATAAAGGTGATCAAAGCGTTTAAGACAGATGATATAGAACAAAATTATTAGAAGTGTGTCAGGCATCTAATTAATAAAAGTAATATATTATTTTTCTGGATGTGGTTTTATTCTGATACTGGGCAGGTTTTGCAACCTATATTTTGTTGTGATTTATTTTTTCATCCAAAGAAATTTTCAATTTTGTATTTCTAATTTTGTATTTTTTTCCTTAAATAAGGTCTTCAAAGTTGTGTAAATATTGGGTCTCACAAAACCCAGTCCATTCTCTGATTTATGGCAATATTTAAAATGATGGATTAGCTTATTTGGTAACTATGTAATGCTTCAGATATTTTTCTTCCTATGAAAAGTCCCACTTTGCTAAGAAATTGCTCATTTCATCTAAACATTTTTTGGCTCAAACTTGTTTGTAATATTATCTTATTATTGTTTTAATTTTTGTATGATATACAGTGATGACATTTTTATTCTTGACAATTGTTATTTGTGTTTCCTCTCTTTTTTTTTCTTGTTAAGTATTCCTTGGGATTTGTAACCATTTTAGTTTTCTCTCCAAAACAACCAACTTTTGTCTTATTGATCTCTCCTATAAATGTTTGTTTTCTACATCAATTTCTGCTCATAATTCTATTTTCCTCTTTTTAGTTTCTTTGACTTAATTCACTGATCTTACATCTTGAAATGGATGCTTAGACCATTGATTTTCAGTGTTTCTTCTTTCTAATGTATCTTTTTTGATGTTATAGAGGGGTTAGACAATAATGATAAGGAAATATCCCAAGAAGTAAGGTAAAAACAGAGATGGAAAATTTAGAAAGAAAAGATAAAAGAATTAGGGGATAATTCAAGGAAGTCCAACAGCTAAATAACAAGAGGTCTAGAATGAGAAAAACAAGGAAATAAATAACAAATAAAGTAATTCAAGACACATTCCCAGACTTGAAAGACATTGATTTGTGAATTAAAAAGTCCGACCAAATACTGAGCAAAATAGTTGAAGATAAATCCACAGTAAGTGAAAATTCAGACAACTGGGATTAGAGAGAAGATATGACAGAAGAAAGAAAGAAGAAGAAAGAAAGAAAGAAAGAAAGAAAGAAAGAAAGAAAGAAAGAAAGAAAGAAAGAAGAAAGAAAAAAGGAAGAAAGAAAGAAAGAAAGAAAGAAAGAGAGGAAGGAAAGAAGGGAGACAGAAAGGAAAAAAGGAAGAATGGAGAAAGTCTATTATTAAAGAATAAAGGGTAAAGAATTCCTTTGAAGAATGACAAAGAGTATCTCTAAAACTACACTGAAAAATACAAGACAGTAGAACAATATCTTCAATATTCTGAAAAATATATACTTCTAACTATTTCAAGCCAAACTATTAATTATGTGTGAATTTTAAGATATTCCCAGATATGCAGTATGTCAATAATTTACATTCTATATACCACTTAAAATGAATCTACTAGAAGATGTATTTCATCAAAAGAGGAAATGGACCCAGGAAGAGGTAGACATGGAATTCAGGAATCAAGGGATCTAGCATAAGAGAGGCAAAGGGAATTTCCAGGATTATAGTGAAGGGAGATTCCAAAATGATAGCTGTCAGTGATCCCACACAACTCCATTCCAAACTGGAGCAGGTCAGAAGGCTCTAGCAGAGTCTTCTGTTTGAAATACTCAAATGTTTGATGATATTCAGTGTTTCGGAACAGGGCAAGTGTGGTCGAAAGGAGTGTGGAGGGAATGAACAAGAGCCAATCCTTATATTTCATAGGGGAGAGTCCATAAGTAATGAATCAGTATGAAAAGTTAAGAAAGCTTGTCAGCATTTATTAAGAGAAATGGTGGTAAATCTCCAAATAATTAACTTAAAAAGTTGAAAATGGTTGCTTTTGGATAGCAAAGGAAATTGCAGTAAAGTTGATTCCTTCAAGAAAGTGCTCCATTTTTTCACAGCTTGTGGGAAAAAAATGCAGGTTAAAAAATTGACTCTTTGTCTGTTTGTGTGTGTGTATGTAAAAATTTAATAGAAATAAAAACTAAATTTAAAAAACCCATAAAAATGTAAAATGTTTTCCAAAGTGTTATATTCTTTATGTAATAGGAAATCAATTCTGGCTATATTGGGTAGGGAATTCACTCTACTTAATTGACTTCAAATTTTATTTCTTTGAATGTTCAGGGGAAGGGGAGATTTAAGAGAAATTGTGATATAAATTATAATACTTGAAGCAACTGAAAGTAAATCATGTTGTTAAACATAAGGATAAAACAGTTATTAGGTAAGTTTTCTAACTGGAATTACAGTTCCTTTTCCTAGCTCTCCTCCATTCTGTCCAGGGATCAACTTACAAAAGGGACTTTTCTGCCTGTCCTATTACTGGTCTGTACCCTAAATGCACTGCTCATTCTCATTCATTCATTTAATAAATATTTATTAAATACCTGCTGTGCTTATCACCATGATGCTTATCACCAAATATGTCATGTTTAGCAAGATGGCAGTGGTCTCTGTTCTCATGAAGTCTGATGAAGACACACATTAAACTAGCAATATAGTAATATGATCCCCTCACCTTGCCTTATGAGCGCTATTTCTCTGCCTGTAGAGACTTTCCACTTCTTCCAAAATCCAAGTCCTACACTTCACAAAAGGCTTATCTCAAGCTTTATCTGACTTGTCCAAGCTCAGTCTTTCCAAAGGACTTGAGAATTCTCTTCAATGTTTGTGTGTGTTTGTAAAATGTTATTTCTTCAGTGTTTTCATAGTGGTAAAGACATACTGAAGGGAGTACGTGTAGATGAATGACTGAATGAGATAATTACTGGTTGACTGTTTAGGGAATATGGTAGATGGCCATACCATAACCTAAGTCACAACCTTCCTTATTATTTCATACTACAGCCAGTCAACCTTCATAGAGTATGAGTAATCTTCATGTACAAAATTAGAGCTAATATCTATCTTACAGCTTCATTATAGTAACCAGTGTTGGAGAAGAAGAAAACTTTCCTCTACTTGTTTTTTCTGGCTGGTCTAAGAATTAAATTGACATGAGACAGATTAATAGGGAAAATCAAATTTAGTTTTTGCACATACAGGAACACCACGTGTATGAGAGGTTCAGAAACAGAAGGGTAAAATGAGGTGTATATGCCATCCTGAGCTAAGGAATGGGATATGGGCCTGGGACATCCATGGACAGGAGGGTCATTCACAGGATGACAAGAAGAGTAGATGTGTGGTAATTAGATGTGTGCTCTACCTTATAGATTCAGCCACTTAGGTAAAATTTACCTCCAGTGATAACCCTTTTTCTGGGAAAAATACTCAATTTAAATTTCTCTAGGTAGGTAAAGGAGGGGTGATAGTTTCTCTTGAAACTACAGGGTCTCAATTGCCCTTATCTCAAAATAATCCTCATGCAAAAATGACAAAATTCTTTTCTTGGGGTGGCTCATTCTGAACCACTACACCATAAGGCATTGTATTCAGTTCTTACCATCATAATAATAGCTAACATTTACAGAGTACTTACTATGTGTCAGGCATTATTCTATGTTCTTTAATAATTTAACTACCTTAATCCTCAAAGAGATCCTATGAGATATATATTATTATTTTTCCCATTTTATGAGGGACAAAATTAAGGCTTAACAAGATTAAAGAACTTGCCTGCTGTCACAGAGCTTGCCCGATTCAAAGCCAAGCAAACTGACTCCAGTGTCCACTCTGTTAGCACTAGGTGATCCTTCTGATCAAAGAAATGCTCAATAATGAATATTAAATTATGAAAACTAGTCAATTTAATGAACTTATCCTATACCAAGTTTTCATTGACTTTTCCATGGTTGTTGATTATAATTCCTCCCTATTTTATGAGCTTGGTGTTTTGACTTCAAAGTGAGAAACACCAACAAAAAATAATGAAAGAAAAAAAGATCAGAATTTAAAAGACTTGAGTGGTAGGGATTATCTCATAGTATTAGAATAATAAAAAAGAGAGAATCCATAGATGAAAGCTTAAGAAAAAAACACTTTCCCCATGACTATTTTATTGATGCTATACATTGTATCTTTGCTGTTTCCATTTTTCTTGTAGAGGGACACAAAAACTGCCCTTTCCCTATAAGAGCAAAGTATGAACAGCTGATTTCAGAAGTCATGAGACTAGGAGTTGTTTCTGAAAAATTAAGGGCATTACCTTCTGTACTGTGGTCAATTGCCTTCCATATTTAGGGACCTATAATCAAAATCTGAAATGAGATAGGACAAGATCAGATTAATCATAAAGCCCAGGCTGAAAATAAAACTCCCTAAAATTAAATTATTTGAGGAAATAAAATTACAACAATCATTTCCCCAAGTTTTCTAGGCATATCAATAAAGGGTAACAGGGTTTAAAGACACTCAGACTAAAGACTCAAACATTTTTTGTTTTTTACCATTTCCCAAATGAAGTTACAAAATTAATGCAGTTTCTGACAGAGAACTTTGAAAATGTAAAAGCAACAAAGAAGGAAAACATTTCTAATTCTTTATTTCATTGTTAAGTACAACCATCACCTCCACTAGTTCTCATCCTAGCCTGGCACCCACAGGAGCAGTGGTTGTGGCTCCTTTAGGGAGAAAAGAAAGGATTTGTGGGATTCAGTAACTTGTAGCACTTCCCCATCCATTCTATCCCCTTCATCACTTTTTCTGCAGAAGAACAGAAAGTGGAATGGGCAGAAATTGTGTTAAACTGACATTGTATAGATTTTGAGGCAGGAAAGTGTCTGGCTCCTGCAGTTACTAAGAGTTTCTCTTAAATGGGTGCAAAAGACAATGTAAAGTTTTTCATGATTTGTTAGCTGTGTCCTTTGAGCAAACCACTTAATCCCACTGAGTCCTTGTTATCTTGTATATTAAAAAGAAGGTAAAATTACTTTCCCTATCTACCTAATCTTCTTATAAAGCACAAACCATATACATATTTATATACATACAAATATATAATATATTTACATATATTATATATTTACTTATATACTACATATTTAATATATTATACATTAAAGTGTTTTGTAAAAGGGGAAAACATTATACAAATTTTGGTAACTGTAGTGATAAAAGTGGACTTTTTAAGTTATATACTATTATGTGAAGAGAGAAGTAAGCCCTCTAAATTCTTCTCATTATGTGCCATTATATGATTATTTATAAAAGTTACTTAAATCTTCTTTTTTCCTCATTTACATGAAAGTAATAATAATGACAGCTACCACTTAACAAGCTACTGGAAAAGCAAAGTATTTTACATGCATCATCTAAAGCCTACTAAGACTCTTAGAGATACGTAATTCAAGGCCATGGACCAGAGTAAGATAAGAAGCCACTCACTTCAGGTACAAAATTAAGGGGACAACAATTATCAAGATAAATAATATCTTAATACAATACTTTAAAAAATCAGAAGTAACACAAATAAATCCATGGTGAAGAAAATATCAACATTTGAAATAAAGATGAGACAGTTATCTGATATAACTCTGAGTAAATCTTTGTGCCTCCATTTCTTTATCTAAAATGGGGGAAATAATTAGTAATACCTATTTCCTAGGGCTGTGGTGAGGATTAAGTGAGTTAACATATGTAAAGTGATTAAAACAGTGCCTGGCACATTTGAACTGCTTAGAACATATTAGTGAAAATCATCATAGTTACTGGTTTTTCAGTTTTAAATATGAGAAAACTGAGACTCAAAGAATTTAAATGGCTTGCCCAAGTTTACAAAGGCAGTCACAGGATTCACATTCAGGAAGTGGTACTCCATACTGTACGTTTCTCGCAAGGATGCTATGAAAACCACATACTCTTAAAGTACAGTGAGTGCATGTCTGTGTACACTTCCCTGGTAGGTGAGTGAGCTGTACAGTGAGACGTTTTAAAATCTCTCAAAATTCTACCTAAAGTTAATGTATTGACTAGAGGATCTTAATTAGATAGGCATTGTTTAGCAAAGGAGCACAAAAGGAAACAGAAGAAATACTCTACATTCTGATGGTGGGATTGACAACAGAGTCTGTCTACACTTCACCAAAGAGGATAAAACAAATCATATAACCAGTCCTTTTCAGATTAGAGAGCAATCTATCTTCATGAGAAGATATATCAAGAGTTAGGATTCAGTATGTGGCTTTACCTTGTTTAATTTGTTCATTTGAATTTAGCTATAGACAGACTTTTTAAAAATGAAAATATTTGGAGCTATTTATTCGCAGGATGGGTGGGAAATAAGACACACATATGGATACAAATGTATCCACAACATACAGTTCATGTTGTGAGTTCATGGCACAGAAAACTAACACTCCATTATTTAAAGAGCTTATGGCTTTAATTATATTTCTTAGTAAAGAGAGCCAGGGATTATTAGTACAGATTTTGAGTTGCTTACAGTCATGCTTTCTAAGAATAAAGCTTAGTTGTTTAAACCTGTGATTCAGTGCTATCTATCCTGACCAAATCTGTGTTACTGCTATTATATGTTATCCTTCATCCAGATTTTGGAAGACAATTTAATTTTCCTTGAGAAAGAACGGGGGCGAATTAGAGGGTTAATTTGTATGCTGTTTCTTTTGAATATGTCTTCACTGAATTCTAGAATAATTTGAAGTACAAAGCCCTGGCTTCTAGTCTTCAGTGTAATCCTATTTAGCAAAATGTGATACACACACTCATGCATAAATATGACAAAGCAGGCAGGAATAGATTTATATGATATTTGAGAAGAGAACCTCTCTTTTACAAAACACTGAAGTTTGCATGATACCTTTTTCACAACCTGCATATATTTTGCAACTTCACAACATATTTATAAGCAGCTGGTGCAACAAATTGAGAACATGCATTTACCACCCTTTTATCTGGGTTCTGACAATAACTTACCCTGTAACTGCCTGTTTATGTACCTCGATTCTTTACCTGCAAATGAAGCTAATAATGGCATCCTTCTAACAAACTTGTTGTGAGGATGAAATAAAACATACAAAGTGCTTTGACACTAAGTAATCAAAATGTTACTTCTTCCAATATCAGACTTAACTTAGGAAAAGTAACAGATGAAAATACTTACAAAACATTTAATAGTAAGTGTGGCTATTTACCTCCTGGAACCTCATTTCACTTGGCTTTCTAAAACACGATTACATCACTGTAAAATAGCGAACATTCCTCCTTCCTTTCTCTTTTTCCAACAACTGCCATGTCCTTGATTATCTGTAAAAGGGCATCAGGATGGGAAATGCAATAAAATTTTTGACAATATGCATTACAAGTAAAATCATTCTGCGATTTTTTTCTGATACAGTGTTTTTTGTTTTTTAAAATTTTGTTTGTTTGGCCACACTGCACAGCTTGCAGGATCATAGTTCCCGGAATAGGGATCAAACCCGTGCCCCCTGCAGTCGAAACAGCGGAGTCTTCACCCCTGGACTGCCAGAGAAGTCCCTCTAATACAGTGTTTATTGACCATTTCCTTTCTCATCTCACTGTAAAAAGTGGGATACAATCAGGAGTATCATTCTCTGTTTTCACTGAGATAGCTAAAGCTCTATTTCCTGTTTTTTGTTCCATTAGTTACCAAATGAAGTCTTCCTTAGAACTGGTCTGTGAGCTTGGTGACCCAGCTACAGCACGGCTGTGTCTTGCCCTCCTATACAGTAGAGTATAACATTAAACTGAGCACTATGTATAGAGGATGTAAGGTATATGTTGAATCTGAAGAGCAAACATATCTAGTGTACATTCATGCTTACAGCCATAGTAGCTTTTACCCCTTAAAAAAATAAATTTCAGCCCAAGGATTTCCCTAACCAAGTAGAAAAACCCTTGTATCAATAATAGGACACAAGGACACAATGATTTTGATTAACAATTACCTAATGAAAGGTAAACACACAGCTTTAAGAATCTGATGGTGGTTTTCAAAAGCAATGAGCTTTATTCAACAGCCACTGGAGTATATTATTTCACAGAATCAATGTCATAGCTTCTCTCAGCCTGTTCAATAGTGTACACATTCCTACCATGTTCTAACTGACAAAAAATAAAAAGCAAAGAGAATGACTTCCTTTGTGGGGAAAAAACAGAAACTTAAGTGAGCCTTTTAAAAATATCATCAATATTTCTTTTTCTTGTGGAATTATATGTCATTTAAGTGGATACTTAAAGAGTTCTTTTGCACAATTGATTTTTGAAAGCTTTGAAATTGAGTAATTTGCCATTTCTTAGTGCTCTCTGAGTAAATACATGTATATATATTTTTTGAGTTTTCACAGCTGCTAGAAACACCAAAAAGTGTATTTCTAACCAGACGACAGAGAGAGACAGAGACAGACAGAGAGAGAGAGAGAGAGAGAGAGATGTGTATGGTGTAGGGAAAATGGATGTGGAAAGTGGGTGATGTTAATTTTAATTTTGTTACTTGAAAGTATTCCCCAATATAAAAATATTTTAAAAATCAAGTAAAAAAATGTCTGCCTTAAAATTATTTAAGATAGCTAAGTCACAATATATAGGATTTAGAAATTATACTGGCAATAAATTTAATGCTCTCAACATTTTATTTTTTAATTTATGTACGCTAAGTTTGTTTTAAAGTACCAATATATTTCGATGTTACATGACCCAAATAACACTAAACTGATCTAATTATATGAAAGGTGAAAGACTTAACCAACCACCTTCCCTTAGGAGAAGACTTGAGAGCTCAGAGACAAGGAGGTATAAAGCATGGCATTTGGCACAGTGGTTATTCCCCATGGGAGCCTGAAAGGCAAACTCAGCACCTGACTTCTTCATGTCAGAGCCAATGTGCTTTGCTCTGTTTCTTGGACACAGATAATACATGTAAGCCTGTGTTTCTCAATCCACATGAGAACATGGCAAACGAGTGTCTGATCAGCACAAATGCCCTCCAACTGCTAGAAAAAGAGTCTACTGCACACACCCTAGTGAGGCCTGGCCAATGGCCTTTTTATTCTTCTGTGAGAAACACTAATGTTTGTGCTTCAGTAGAGATTACATAAAATCCTGGCGATTTGCCTCCTGAATGTTCCCATCCACTTTATTCCTTCTCCACCACTACTTCTCTATGCTAAAGTATTCTGTTCTCTCACCTACCTGGGAACAGCTTCCTAACTGATCCACCTGCCTCAACGCTGCGTCCTTCCCCATTGTTTCTTTACCCTGTAGCTAGCTTTGATCTTTTAGAATGCACACCTTACCTTATTCAGGTCAGTCTGCATTGCTCCCCTCCCACCTCTACTGCCACGTCCAACCTAAGGTTTTCCACTGCTTTTAGGGTAAAATACAATAATCAGCAACATGGCTTACGTGTAGATCTGGGTCATCCTTTCCTCTCTGGCCGAATCTGGAAGCACCTTTCTTCTTGCTTTCTTTGTTCCATCCTCAAAAGCCTCTTTCCCTTGTACTTGCCATGCTCCCTCCCACCACAGGGCCTTTTCACATGCCACTCCCTTTACCCAGAAAGTAGCTCCCCCTCCCCCCTCCTCCCTCCTAATACTTCACACCTCACAGTACCACTTCCTTAGAGAAGCCTTCCTTGACCTCTATGAGTCCAGCCACTCATCATAGCACTTGTAAGAGAGGCACTTTTACACTTTTTCTGTGATAATTTGATTAAGGAAGCACTTTGAGAGCAAGGGCCACCTCTCACAGCTGGGATATCTCAAATTTAATACAGAAAGACTTGGTTGTGAGCTAAAAATAAACAATCATCAAAGCACTTGTGTCAGAAAACAGTAAGTACCAAATATCATCTAAGTGAATTTAAGATTTTAAATCCTTTTTTTAAATAAATAAATTTATTTATTTATTTATTTTTGGCTGTGTTGGGTCTTTGTTGCTGCACGCAGGCCTTCTCTAGTTGCGGTGAGCTGGGGGTACTTTTCATTGCAGTGTGCGAGCTTCTCACTGTGGTGGCTTCTCTTGTTGTGCAGCACAGGCTCTAGGCATGTGGGCTTCAGTAGTTGTGGCTCTCAGGCTCTAGAGCCCAGGCTCAGTAGTTGCGGCACTCGGGCTTAGTTGCTCCACTGCGTGTGGGATCTTCCTGGACCAGGGCTCAAACCCATGTCCCCTACATTGGCAGGCGGATTCTTAACCACTGTACCACCAGGGAAGCCCTAAATCCTTTTAAATTCAATTTTTAGAAAGACTTTCATTGAATTTTAAAGTCAGAGAAGTATCAGCATTGATTTCTTAGCCTCCTGCATTTGAACACAGTTGCCTAGAGTTGCCCCTACAACACCAGGACCGTTATTCTTTACAGTATCTCTGGTGATAGTTCTATTCCAGAACAGACCCTTTCTCTAAACTCTTTTTGTTTTGTTCTTTAATTATTTTTTTATTTTTATTCTTTATTGAGATATAGTTGTTTTATAACATTGTGTTAGTTTCAGGTCTACTAGGCAGCTAAAGGAGAGGTAAAAAGAAAGACTGAATCTTCTGTTGCTTAATTGTTTTCAGCTCAAAATCACATACAAAAGAGATATTTTGGATGGCTAATTTTGCCCCCCTACAATCTCAAGAGCATAGATAATAGTGAAATGTTGTAAAATAATTAGGAATTGATGAGTTGGGAGCATTTAATGTCTTTGTTTTCAATGTAACATTTAATTACAGGTTTATGTAATTTAATTTTGAATAATGGCTGTTTAACTCAGAAAATTTCTGGAAATTTAACAATTAACTCTCAGAAGCCAGTAAAGGACTGCTTCAGAACATCACTAAACTGAGACACCAAAAGGGATAAGTGTCACAGAAGTGCTATGAAGCAAAACACCTGGCTAAGGAGCTTACAGAGCATTGCACATCTTATCTCCCTTCAAAGCCAGGTGGTACATTCGAAGTCGATCAATTTGTGGGGATTGGGAGAGCTAAATGTCAGAAAATATTTGTTTTAAAATAATTTTTTTTTAAACACTAGCAATGTTGAAGTAGTAATAACAGAGTGATTAAGAGCATGGGCCTTGGAATCTGACAGCCTTATATCTGATGTCCAACCCTGTTATTTCATGACTTGTTCGACTGAGCAAGAATTCCAATCATTCTGAAATTAACTATATATCTATAAATGAGGATAATAATGTCTAACTTCCCAGTTTTCTATAAAAAAGAATTGACACAATATTGTCTTTTGCAAGGAGTGTACCACAAGACACTGGTTTTGTGAAATGTTGATAGGTACTAATTTGAGAAAATTCTGATTTTAAAAATTAGGTAATATAAAATGTGGAATCTAAAAAATGATATAAATGAACTTATTTACAAAACAGAAATAGATTTACAGACATAGAAAACAAATTTATGGTTACCAAGGGGGATGGGGTACAGGGGGATAAATTAGGAGTTTGGGATTAACATATACACACTACTATATATAAAATAAATAAACAAGGACCTACTGTATAGCACAGGGAACCATATTAAATATCTTGTAATAACCTATAATAGAAAAGAATCTGAAAAAGAATTTATATATCTACCTATCTATCTGAATTACTTTGCTGCACAGCTGAAACTAACACAACATTGTAAATTAACTATACTTCAATTTTTAAAAAAATATTTAAAAAAACTACAAAAAATTTCAGAGTGTTTAAGTAGTTAATCAAGGTATATAATAAGGAACATTTTTGAAATGTATTTGCCTAATCATCTCTATTTGTACTGAGTGTTTTGAGGATCTATTTACTGTATTCCAAGAAACACACTAAGTATTTACGAAGTGCTCATCACAGGGCTCGTAAATGACTATGTGCTTGATAAAGGGAACAACAATAATATTATTACCACAACTAATAAAAATAATATTCTGATACATGATGAAATATCTAGCAAAGATATGATAGTTAGTCCAATGGGGAAACAAAGTCTTCCTGCACAGCCAGGGCCAAAGATATTAAAGACAGCAACTTCCTGAACACTTAGTGGATTTTTATAGATTCAGATAGAATAAAAACCAAAATGAATTAAAAGAGAATTGAAAAGCTAGGACTATTAGTCAGCTAGAAAGAAACTGTGTGATGATCAATCTGGTTTCTTAATAAACACTTAATAAAAAAACAAACAAAAACAACAAAGTAGTGCCTTTTGGGAAGAAGGTATCACAATTAATTAGCAATTCTGTGTAATGATTATGAGAACCCAAGAATCAAGGTTAATCCCTCTTATCCTTCTAAAATATTCCTTTGATCTACAGTTCAGGATTTGTTTCTGACCCTGTCACTAAATTGTACTGTAAGACATTGTGACGATAGATAATCTTTCCAAATAAAGATCTAGTGAGCACTGACCTTTACGGAGTGTGAAGCATCAGCACTGCAATGCCCAGACTAAAATGTGTTGAAAGAAAAGCAAGGTGGCTGGTTGTGCTTATTTCACTTGATCAAGGGCATTTGTGTGATCTCCTCAATTTGAAGTCTTTTGATATTTAAGAGTTCACAACACAATCCCTTCAAAAGTAAAAATTACTCCATTATACACTCTCTGAGTTTTTAGGTGCAGCTTTTAAAAAACATCCCTATGACACTGTCTGTTTCTGCTGAGGCCATCTTGCCCCTGGCATTCAGCACTGGCCCAGTCTGACAGATGCAGGGCAGGCTAAAAATAGAAGCAACAACGCCAGCCAGGGCTCCCCTGATGCTCTGAGGATGTTTTTCATTTTTTCTTTCTTTCCTTCCTCCCTCCCTCCCTCCCTTCCTTCCTTCCATCTTTCCTTCCTTCCTTCCTTCCTTCCTCCCCCCCCCCTTTCTTTCTTTCTCTCTCTCTCTCTTTCTTTCTATGAGGCAATGAAGCTTTACTGGAAGTCTAAAAAAATGAACTTTTGATAGGAAATACACATCTAAGAGGTATGCTACATATGTCATAGTACTGCTCACCCCACTCTGCTCCCCTTAGCTTAAAAATACATACACACAAATATATATGATTAATCATAAGCAATAAAAGTGCATTTTCTAGTTCCATATCTAGAACTCTCAGCAGGTATTCTATGTTCAGATTGGGTATAAGTAGTTGCCCTTTTACTCTACTGCATTTGCTTTCCTTTGACAACATCTTGGCACCTCAGGTGCCTGGCATATGGTAATTATTTAATAAGTGTTACATCAACTAGCTAATGAATATATATTGTATCAGTCAGCATAGCCTAAGTTATGTTATAGTAACAAATGACTCCAAATGTTTATTCCTTGCTCATGCTTTATGTTTATTAAGCTCAGCTGTTGCTCTATTCATTTCACTTCTTTCATTGGCCAAGGAAAGTCACATGTATAAGCCTGACATCAGTGGGTTGGGATAGTATAACCTGATTCTAGGGAGGGCCATTAAATATCACAAATATGCACTTCTCTCAACTCCCACATACAGACCACACTTACCCACTCCCCATAGGAGATAATCTTACTAGTCATGGCATCAAGCTCAAAATCCAGGGGCTCACGATGGTTTTTACATTGGTCTGGAGCCCTATTAATAAATTCTCAACCGCATAGACATCCAATATACAATGGCTGAGCAGGATCAGGGTAATTGCAATAAGTATTCTGAATCAGAGGAGGGAAGAATGGGAGCTACAGCAGTCAATGGTCTATGAAAGTCTGAAAGTCACCTGAAGGTAGAAATGTTCCTTGAGAATTCTCTGATTCTGGGAATAGCTCTGAAGTTCATTATTTTCCACAGGCTCTAACTGCCCTCTGAGAGGTCTTCCTTTCTATTATTTTCTTTTGTTACACCTGAAAGAAATATTGGAGATCATGCTCATTGGGGGCTGAGATGCATTCTCAGTCTGCTTTCTACCCATGGAAGTTTAGGGGCCCAAGTTTCAAGAAATCACAGTCTCTTTTAGTCCATGGGGTATTTCTTTTTCCTGCGGTACACGGG
Organism: Mesoplodon mirus; assembly: GCF_964341445.2. NCBI lineage: Eukaryota > Metazoa > Chordata > Mammalia > Artiodactyla > Ziphiidae > Mesoplodon > Mesoplodon mirus. Next base: position 50,466,027 of record NC_138992.1, read on the forward strand.
CCTCTCACTGTTGTGGCCTCTTCCGTTGCAGAGCACAGGCTCTGGACGCGCAGGCTCAGTGGCCATGGCTCACGGACCCAGCCGCTCCACAGCATGTGGGATCTTCCCGGACCGGGGCACAAACCCGTATCCCCTGCATCGGCAGGCGGACTCTCAACAACTGTGCCACCAAGGAAGCCCTCCATGGGGTATTTTTTGATGGTAACACTCACTCAGAAACATAGCTGTCCTCTTGCCTATTTGATTCCAACAACTCTTGTTTGCCAGTCGACATGCCCCTCTACCTGCTCTTAATTTAGATATCTTGAGCCTATCATGCCTCCTTAGCAGTACCACACTATTAGTCTCTTTTCTCTGAGCCCTTTATTCAATGTAAGATGTACTGTGTGTCACATTGATCAATTCAAGGGTTTTAACAAAGGATGTGATAGCCATATGCTTGATTTGTTCTTGGCTGAATCTTAATTGGCTCCCCTTGTCATACAAAAGCTGTCTCAGTTTTAGCATTCATGGGTTATAGCTGAGAATAGGTAGCATCTTTCAACCCAAAGATTAAACCCAAAGTTCCATTTGGGAACTTTGAAAGTTCCCCAAACCCTTGACTTTCTCTATTTCCTTCATTCCTTCTTGGCAAACTGGCCAATGTTTTTCTAGCTCTTCTCTGTCAAGTGTACCTTATCAAATGCAGTCAGCAGCATCCAAGACACACAACACTGTTTCCCAACTTTTTGGCCTACAGCAACAAGTTCATTAAGAGCATTATTGCTCTTTAAGTTGTTAGAGGCCACAGTTTTATGAACTATTTCACCATTTCATAACATGAATTACCATTTGACCAACCTCAAGTAACTGTTCCTTTCTACTCACAACCTGGCTTTGTTTTTGTGGGCACCAATTTCTGTAAGTGTCAGTGTAGACTAGTTAAATTATACTACATTAATAACAACTCCACAGCTCCAAAATTCCAGTGACTTACAACAGCAAAGGTGTATTTATTATAATTCCTGCTGCATGTGCATTATGTGTTGGCCATGGCTGTTCTCCCTATTTTCATGTTCACTTCAGGACCTGGTCTGATGGAACAGTTCCTCTCTGGGCCATGGCTACTCCTGTGGCCAAGGAGAAAGAGAATATGGCAAACCAGGTGCTGGTTCTTAAAGCTGCTACTGGGAAATAGAACATTTCATTGACCAAAAAAAAAATCACAGGGCCAAACCTGACATCAATGAGGCCAGGAAGAAAATTCTTTCCCCTGGGAAGGGCAGTGAATATTTAGGAACAATAATACAATCTACTCTAATTATACGGGAATTTTTTTCATAATATTTTTCTATAATATTAAACATAGTATGAAAAACAAAGGGAAAAATAGTTTGAGCTCTGGAGTCAAATTACCTTCATATCCTTGCCCTGATACATATACCACAAGCAAATTACTTAATTTCTTATGCTCAGTTTCCTCTCTATAAAATTAAGATAAAAATACACCTTCACCTCCTGTAGAGGTGAAGTAAGATGATTAATGTAATATTTTACATACAGCACAGTGAAAGCTTATTAATATGACACCATTAATATTTGACATAGTATTACTAATCCTATTAGTATTATTAAAATATTGCTTTATCCACACAATCAGTCATTAAATTAATAATGCTTGTTCTCTCATTTTATCTACAGCTTGGATCACTTTTGTAATTGTTAAGTAAAAGTAGTGAGAAGAAAATCCTAAAGTTAATGGAGCTCCCAACAAAATCTGCAATATGGGAGAGGTAGGTTCCATAATATCCCTAAGATACAATCTCATTTTCACCATCTATTTCTGTCTGGAAAATTTTAATTTTAATTAAAGTCATTTTAAATCTCATCATTGAATTCTATATTCACAGACACATGTACACAGAACACACACAAAAATGATTCAAGAAACCAATTGTACATATAATTTTATGTGGTGAGACTGTTTCAGATGGTGTTATATACAGTGCTAAAATAGACGAAAAACCAGTTAATTGTATATCCAAAAACTATGTAATCCAACATTTTACCTTTTTAAATCAGGTTGCCACATTTGTAGAAAGATCTGTAGTTTTTAGAAAGATAAAGATAATGTTTCTCATTTCATTCATAAAATACCCAACTATAGTTAAGACAAACTTAAATGATTTTTTAAGATATAATAACGTATAATATTTAGCCTGAAAATCTTTTCAGAGCCTAGTCTAGGCTGATATGGCATCCTAGCATTGGGTATTAGTTGGTCCTTTGTTTGTTTTGAAGTGTGCCTTACCTTTTTCTGGGCAAGTTTTTAATGGCCAAACAAAAATAACACAATTACCATGCTCTACCTAGATAACAATGGCATCTTTTAACTATGCACCACTTTTCCAAAATGGAGTGAATTATGTAGATATTAGCCCACTAATCCTCACAACTAGAGTAAAAATTAGGACATGTTTGACTAATATCCCCACTTAACAAACCCAGAGTATACAATATACTGCAAAGTCATTGGTTCAATATGTATATCCAGAACCTGAATTTAAGGGGCCATTATTAGTAGACCATTAGAATTAGAGCTGAAAGCTGATAATATCTATAAGATAATCCACAGTGTTTATTCAAAACATCAATTTTCTTGTCCTTGTGATTAGCCAATATTTTAATGTATTTATTTGATTTCTAATTAGGTGCTTGTACAATCACATTGAATTTAAGAAATTGATAAATTAATATATGTGAATATGAGGTGGTATACGAATATATATAGGCTATAGAGTTTATAAAGAGATCTTATGGCTTTTGACCACAACAATTATAATGAAGGCAATATATAGGCAAAATGTATTCAAAAAAAGAACAGATATGTCTCACTTTACTTTCAATTTTATACTTTCAGTTGTCAGAAGCAACTGGGATCAAATGGGAGGTGGCTGCTTTACCTAAGTTGACCCACTGGAAATAAAAACACACAATGTAACCCAACAATTGTGGTTATTCTTATGTACAATATTTCAAAATTCTTACATTTCTTTTATTTTCAGAATTTTACTTATGAATGACTACATAATATCTGAAGTACAGGAAGTGCATTTAATAAATGACCACTTAAATTTAGAGTGTTTGCATTTTTCACAAAATGTTTTCTTGCCTCAAGAAGGTACAAATCTGAACCCCGACTTTTACATATTAATCTTTCTCCATTTATGTTATTATTGTTTTATTAACTGATTTGAATTTTTTAATTATAGCTAATTCATTCAGTCATCAAAATTTATGGGACACATATTATGTACTAGTCTCAATTAGGTGTTCAATAAATATTTTTAAAGATGAGGAAGTAATCCCTAAATAAAGATTACCCCCAAAAGTTTTTTTTTACAAGAGCAAAGACCTAATTTTTAAGAATAAAATTAGTCATTCATTTAATCAGGGAAAACTTTGACAACTTTAATTTGGCTAATATTAAACTGAAGATATAACTTATAATCCTAACTTTAGGTTAGGTAGACTTGAAATCTTGTTAGATGGAAGAAGCATTTTGTAATGTGTTTTCCTCTAAGCTATTGCAAATGTCTCAAAAATGTCAAATGTTGCAAAAATTGTAATTCAGGGGAGTGCTCTCTTCATGTTTATTATAATCAAATCTTTTTATGTAATTGTATTCTCACTGACTTGATTCTTGCCTGCCTGCATTTATTACTGATTCCTCCAAAAACCACTCAGCATTTTTTATGCTTGGCTCTCTAAAGCAAAGCCTTCTTTTCTCACATTTGATTCAAAATATTGGAAACATTTTATTTTTACAAAAGTAAGATATTGATTAATTATGTCTTCTTGTTCTTTCCCCTGGAGGAAAGAACAGATGCATTTTAGGTAAGCTTCGCTTTCTATATTTATTTTCACAGATAATAATTCTACATTTCTCCTATCATCTGTTCCAGTAGATATTTTTATCATGACCTAGTCCTACAGGTTTCTGTTTCTTAATCTGCTTCAAGAGGGCCTAAGTACAGTCCCATGCCCCACAGTTCAAGTTCAGGTTCAGTGGGGACAAACCACAATGAACTGGAGCCAATTGAAGATTCATCTTCTTGAGCAGCTGTGATTTCCTATATTGTTTTTGATGTGCCCCTTCTCCTTTCCTTTTATTTTACCCACTAGATTTAAGCCCATGTTTTAGATTTAAAGGTGTTCTGAACCATGGCAACACTTCAGTACTATTTGGTTTCCCTATGAAATTGTTAGAAATTCATTGGGTCTCTTGCCTGATCAGTAATTCATTACATAATTTTGATTTTGATTGATCACTGATTATACACCTGAATTCCAACTACTGACAAAACATAGTTCTGTCTCATGTCCAAGACTCTCATTTGCAAAATTTATTTGCCAAGATAATAAAAATCATCTCTGAAAATTGCTACATTTTGGGCACATGTTTTTTATTGTTATTTAATATTTCCCAAATAATGTTTTATATTGTCAAGTAATACATTTGTTGTCTCATATTTTAGTAGAAAAATCTAAAAATAATTGTCATCAATAATTTTTAGGATCTGAAAAGCAGGAAATTATTTCAGGATTTAAAATAAACACATCTATTAAATATGCTGTTATACTTGCTACTCTTAATTGTTAAAGCACTTGCTTTTAAGGTGTTATAGGAAAGGGATTTGTGTTGTTTTGCTCTTAAAATTGTACCTTGAATATGAAACAAAATATTTTACAGAAAAGGGAGGCTATAAAACCATTGATACAACAATTCACCTCATTTGAGAGGATATTTTCAAACTCTATTCAGTTCCATCAGAATTCACTGAATGCCTTCTTTGTGCAAAAATCCTTCCCTAGGCTATGAGGAAAGAAACCAAATGACAAAGCCATGCTTCCTGGTTTTAGATTTACAAAGTTCTTCAAAGTAAATAATATTATGATTTTATAGATGAGAAAACTGAGGTTCAGAGAGGATAAGTAATTTGACCAAGTGAAACAGCTCAAGTAGTCAAACCAGGTTTCCATTCTCACACCTGATGACCACAAACCATTTGCCTTGCTCATTACCCCAGGATTCATGCTGTAGGACTGCAGTGACCAGTGGGGTAGCCACTAGCCACATGTCTTTGTTGAACACTTGAAATGTGGTTAGTCCAATTTGAGATATGCTGTAAGTGTAAAACACGTAAAAATATCACAATAATTTTTATATTGATTACATGTTGAAATTATGTAAGTATTTCAAATAGCATTTTGGACATACAAGATTAAGTAAAATATATTACTCAAATTAGTTTTACTTTTTTTCCATTTTTAATGTGGCCACTAGAAAATTTTAAATTATGTGTGTCTCACATTTGTAGCTTACATTGTAGTTCTCCTGGAGAGCATTGCTTTAGAAAGTGCTATAAATTTCTTACTCAGTATGTTTCAAATTGCCTTTTATTTTGCTTTCACTTACGCCTTTTATCCTCCTAAAATCTATGAAGCTACATGAATGTGGTCATTAACAAGATTCAGAAAACTTTTATTGGACTCATCAGCAAAGTCTTTTCCCCAAAGGGCTTGAATTAGATTTCTAACTTCCTGAGTAGTCCTGAAAAGCTTTTTGGCTTCTGCAGAATTTTATTGCTGCCTGAATAGAATTTAAGTGCATTCAAACAAGGGCCAATTTTTGCTCTCTATTTTGTACTACTGTCAACATTGTAAATGGTTGGTGCAGATGGGTTAACAAGTGAGGGAGCTAAAGGCTTGAGGGTGAGAGAGAACATTAACCAACTCTATTCAATGACAAGAGAGGCAAAGCAAATTGTCATTAAGACTTAGACCTGCCAAACTATTTTTAACCTGAAAAAAATGTTTATTTCCACTTCCTTTATAGTTATCTCCAGCACCCTGTCTCTCTTCCTGCCCCTTGCCCTCTGAGATTCTCTTTATCTGTAGCCTAAAGGGACACAAATATCTGGTTAAAATCAAAATCTCCTTTTTTCCCCCTAAATCTCAACAACTTAGGCCAAATTTTTATCAAAATAACAATTTAAAAAGGAAAATAAACTGAGAAGCGATACATAGCCTCATTTAGTTTCTTTGATTTCCAAATTAGGATATTGTTAAAAACAAGACAACTGGCCTAAAATGGAGTTGCTTATGCTAAGTCCCACGGCACCAAACAGACACTTAATTATAGTTTTGGCTTTCCCAGAGGTGGAATCTTAAACCAGTCAATCAGGAATTGCGTGATTCAGCACTGCTACATAATCTGCCTGATAGACCCCTACCATCCCCCAAAGGACAGTAACCTTGGAATAACCAACCCGCTTTTTTTGCCTAGCGTGTAAGTTCCTTGTTCCTGCTCCCTTCTGCCTCTACAAGTCTTTCATTTTGTACAGGTCCTTGGAGCTCTTTTCTTTTCTTTTAATATAAATTTATTTATCTATTTTTGGTTGTGTTGGGTCTTCGTTGCTGCGCACAGACTCTCTCTACTTGCTGCCAGCGTGGGCTACTCTTCCTTGCGGTGCGTGGGCTTCTCATTTCCGTGGCTTCTCTTTGTTGTGGAGCTCTAGGTGCACGGGCTTCAGTAGTTGTAGCACGCGGGCTATAAAGCACAGGATCAGTAGTTGTGGTGCCTGGGTTTAGTTGCTCTGTGGCATGTGGGATCTTCCTGGACCAGGGCTTGAACCTCTGTCCCCTACATTGGCAGGTAGATTCTTAACCACTGCACCACCAGTGAAGTCCTACAGAGCTCTTTTCTATCTGCTAGATTGGTTGCTGCCCAATTTGAATTGATTTTTGCTCAATAAATAGTTAAAATTTTTAATATGCCTCGGTTTTTCTTTTAGCAATATATTTGTCTTTAACTTTTCTTGAACTCATTTCTGTTTTAGTCCATCATCCTGAAGGATAAAAAATCTACAGTATCCTTTTTCTCCGCCTCTCCTATTTGTTGAGGAAACCACTTAGGCAGAAATCTGAACTGATTTAGGGAATAGTCCACAGGGATTTACATACTAAGATTTTTCAATAAACAGTTTTAAGGATCCAAATGCTCATTTAACTAGTGAAAGCTAAGATTTGATTTTTTTTTCAGATCTAGAGACAAAATTAAAAAGAGTCTAAGACTAAAAAATACTCCTAAATTATAAATTTTAATCTCTTTTCTCAGAGTATCAGAAGGGGAGGGACTACCATGCTGTAATGGAAACATGAAGTTCAAGTTGACCCTGATGATCTCTCAGTGAGTTCTGAAGAAGGTCTTAGGGTTTGGTTTGCTTTTGCTTGCTTGTTTTTAAGTCTATACTGTTCTCCCTTGAAGCATTACTAAAGTGTATGATTTCAAATATTTTGCTTGCAGCTTTATAATTTGACATCCCACCTCTGCAAAGTACTTTGTGACACATTTTTAATTCAAAATTCAAATAAATCAATTAACTCGGTTTTAGTACTTTTCTGTGTTGTCACCAGTGACAACCAGACTTACTCATGGCCTTTATAAAAATCACCCAAGGGCAGCATAGGGGCTCAAGAGACTTCTAACTTTTAAACAACAAATTTAACAATATAACTTATTTTTATGTAACATAAATTGGTTATTAAATATTTTATATTAATTTGTTCATTCAGTTAACATCTCAAAAATCAAGTTGCATATATCTTCAAGGACTGACCCAGAGTACCAAGACAAGTAGACTTAACAACAAAGAATAGACTTCTATTAATTTCCAATCCCTTTGGCAAGTAATATATTTTTTCTTTATCATTAAAATAAATCAAGGTTCTCAGACCTAGGGGTACCTCATATTATAATGTCAATGCTCTAATTTGCCATTTAGAAACTAGATAGCATTATACTTAGATGGTGTTGCATATATATCTTAGTCTGTTTGTGCTGCTATAATAGAATAACACAGTCTGTGTGCCTTATAAACAAATGAAATTTATTACTCACAATTCTGGAGGTTGGGATGCTCATCAGCTAAGTGCTGGCAGATTCAGTGTCTGGTGAGGACCTGTTTCCTGGGTTCATGGTTGGCTGACTTCTTGCTGTGTCCCCTTATGGTGGAAGGGATGAAGGAGCTCCTTGTGGGTCTCTTTTAGGAGTACTAAACCCATAGGAGCCCTCATTATCCACTCGCCTCCCAAAGGCCCCATCTCCAAATATCATCACACTAGGAGTTAGGATTTCAACATATGAATTTTAGAGGGAAGACACAAGCATTACATACACACACTCACACACACACACACACACACACACACACACATATATATAAAGCATATATATAAAGAGATGTATCATAAAGAAAAATATAAAAGAGATTTATTATAAAAAGTTAGCTTACATGATTGTGGAGGCTGACAAGTCCCAAGATCTGCATTCAATAAGCTGAAGACCCAAGAGGATTGATGGCACAGTACCAGTCCAAAGGCCAGCAAGGTTGAAACTCAGGAAGAGCTGATGTTTCAGTTCAAGTCAGAAGGCAGGAAAAACCCAATGCCCTGTTTGAAGGCAATCAGGCAGGAGAAATCCCTCTTGCTCACAACAGGTTCAGCCCTTTTGTGCTGTTCAGGCCTTCAACTGATTGGATGAGGCCCACCCAGATTAGGGAGAGCAATCTGCTTTACTCAGTCTACCCATTCAAATGTTAATATCATCCAGAAACACCTTCACAAACACGTCCAGAATAATGTTTGACTAAATGATGTCTGGCTACCCCACGGCCCAGTTAGTTGACACATAAAACTAACCATCAATATGTGTGTGTGTGTGTGTGTGTGTGTATAATCTTTCAGAAAGATTACACTAGGCACTAATAACACATAATAAAAATTGGCAAGAAAGGGAGAAATATTGAGTACTCATCCTATGGCATTTCTATATGCATTATATTTCCAAATAATTGAATAATCCTATTTGATAAGGGAAACATTTTTCTTTATGAAAGAATTCCAGCTTAGTAAATGTTAAAGGAATATTAGAATTGGAAATCAACATTTTGCAATCTCTAAGATTCAGAAGAAAGACACCAATAGATGTAATCATTAAGTAGAATATTGATGGGGATCTTTACAAAGGAAACATCAGGGAGTTATCTCCTAAATCCACTAATCAATCGCAGCATCTCTAAATGTAAGAAATAGAAGATTGTATGATTCTCAGTGTGAGACACTATGTAGTATATAGCACTGCCTATGAAGTATTCTTACAAAAGAGATGAACCAAAATTTAATCAAGCCCATTTACAGGAAATGTAAAGGACAAATCAAAATTGTGGAACGTTCTATCCCACAATTGACTTGGTTTTTTATGTACCAATATCATGTACAAGGGAAGAATGATTAGGAATAGCCTTAAATAAGAGACTTAAAGAGTTAAGACAGACCTAACAGAGCTCATCTAGTTATTAATAATAACTAACAAAATATAAAAAAGACTTTTTCAGTCAATCAGAGAGATCAGCAGTTATTAGGTGATACAGAGGAATTAGTGACAATTATTAGGTGTCACACATGGAATTTGTTTATAATATTCTCTTTATTCTTACGTGTATTTGAAATTTTTCATAAGAAAAAAACTTTTAAATTAAGAAAAATGAGGTTACACTATTTTATGTTTACCCTCACTGTGTGAGGGTGCCCATTTCTTCTTATTTTTAACAATATTTAAACATTTTTTGTTAATCTGACAAAGGGAAATCATTTGTTCTTACCATTTTAGTTTGCAGTTCTTTAATTGTGAGTGAAGTTGAGCATCTCTCATGTTATTTTACATTTTTATTTCTTTTAAGAATTCTGTTTCTATTACTTGCTACTTGTGAAACTGAGTGGTTTGTCTTTTCAGCTGTATTGTGATTCTAAAAACCACATCCAAAGTCACACAGCCAGTCAGTGTTAAAGTCTGGCTTAGAACCTATCTCCACTGGCCTTTCAAATGCATCATATGACTTTCACTATCCCTGCTTCACAAAAGGAATTCATTTCTTCCCATTTTTTCCAGTTTTATTAAAAATAATTGACATACCTCATGGTATAAGTTTAAAGTACACAGTATGATTGTTTGAATTACATATATTGTGAAGTGATTACCAATATAGGTTTAGCTAACATTCATCTTCTCATATAGATACAATAAAAAGAAAAGAAAGAAGAAAAACACAAAGGAAAATAATTTTTCTACTTGTGATGAGGACTCTTAGGATTTACTATCTTAACAACTTTCCAGTATATCAAACAGCAGTGTTAACTATAATCATCATGTTGTATATTATATTCCTAGTATTTATTTATCTTATAACTGGAAGTTTGTGCCTTTTGACTACCTTCCTCTCATCTCTCCCCTTCCCCACCTTTAGTAACTACAAGTCTGATCTCTTTTTCTATTAGTTTGTGGTTTTTTAGATTCCACATATAAGTGAGATCATACAGTATTTGTCTTTCTCCATCTGACTTATTTCACTCAGCATGGTTGTCACAAATGGTAGAATTTCCTCATTTTTTATGGCTGAATAATATTTTATTGCACACACACACACACACACATATATGCCACAACTTCTTTCTTTATACATTCATCCACCCATCCACCTATGAACACTTAGTTTGTTTCCATGTCTTGGCTACTATAAAAAATGTTGCTGTGAACAGGGGGATGTGGGTATCTTTTCAAATTAATGTTTTCATTACCTTTGAATATATTCCCAGAAGTGGAATTGCTGGATCATACGGTAGTTCTATTTTTAATTTTTGAGGACCCTCCAAACTATTCTCCATAGTGGCTGTATCAATTTATAATCTCACCAACAGTGCCCAAAGTTTCCTTTTTCTCCACATCCATGCCAGCATTTGTTATCTCACATCTATTTGATGATGGCCATTCTAATAGACCAGAGGTGATATCTCACTCTGGTTTTAATTTGCATTTCTCCAATGGCTAGTGATGTTGAGCATCTTTTCATGAACCTGTTGGCCTTTTGTGCATCTTCTTTGGAGAAATGTCTATTCAGGTTCTTTGCCAATTTTTTAATTAAGTTATTTGATTTTTTGCTATTGAGTTGTATAGGTTCTTTATATGTTTTGGATATTAACTCCTTATCAGATACATGGTTTGCAGTTTCTTTCCATTTTTAATCTTTCCCCCCCAATTGGAGTTATATTACTTAAAATTCCTATTCCTCCGCCTACAGTCTATATATATATAATTTCAACCTGACAACTCTTTTCTCTGTGCCTGATAGTGATAGGTAAAACTACTAAATCTTGATGCATAGGCAATCTGAAATCCAGTTGAATATTTCTCAAGGCTTACATCCCTAGTAATAATTGTAGGACTTCACAAGAAAACCATTTAGCCAAATTTACTAAAAATTTTGCCAAATGAAAAAATATTTCTCCTTTCACTTTTACTTTAATATGTTACATAAAGACAGCTCTTCATAGCTTAATACTATAGCAAAGTATTTTTGATGATCTTGAAAGTGAACATTCTACACTCATACTACTTTTCTATGAAGAAGCCCCTAAGCTTGCTTAAATGTATTAGTGGGACCACCAAAACTCGGGAGTTAGGAAACCTAATATACATTTTGTTGACCAAAAAATTTTATATTCATCTCTAGTTGCTTCTTGAAACAGTCACCTCTTCATAATTCACGTTAACCAGGTAATACCTGAAGTCAGACCTGGCTATTTCATGTATGAACAAACATAGGCCTTATATCTCTTATTCTTATATTGATAATAATTTCTGTGAAGCAAGTTTAATGCCTGACTAGATTAGTAAGCCATATAGCAGGAGGACTACTAATGGGCTACATAATTCATTATATAAAAATCCTATTATAAATCTATAAATCCTATATTAGCAAAAACTGACAAGGGCACATAAAACTTGAGGAAACTCTTTGCCATTGACTCCTTATTCTAATAATAATGATCACATTTTAAAATAGTGTATTATGGCTCAGAGTAGAGAAGATTCAGAGGCACATGTCACTCTACATGTTTAGGAGCCCTTTTTTTTTTTTTTTTTTTTTTTTTTTTTCAGCTCACTAGCCCTAGATAACCGTGTAGATCCCTTTACCTTTCTCCACCTGGGACTGAATAAGCTATAACCTTCCTGATTGGCAAAATTGGATTTTAGATAGCTTCCCTTGGAGATGTCTTGTACCAGCCTTAACTGGCCCTTTATGTTGAGTTAACTAACGTACCCATCAGAGCTCTACCAAGCCAAGGAAGCAATCATCCTATTCTAAAATCCTCATTTCTGGAAGCAGGTAGAAATATGTCAGACACTGGCTGACAGGACTGTTTATTCTGTAAACATTAACATTTGTTCTGACTCATAAGCTACTCTTTTTTTGTTATGCTGAAATTCCTTAAATATGATTCTCCCTAGATGGTTTTAAAATAAAGTTTATTCACTTTAAAAAAAAAGTTAAATTCATCCTGCTAAATTATTTGCCTATTGTAATGTTCAAAGTTCATTTAAACTTTATCATGGCTTCCTTCTTAATAACAAATAATTTCAAGCATAAAACTCCAGTCTTGATGATACTAATATATGCTTGATTCATATAGAAGTTGTTAAAACACATAAGGTTATGGCTTTTATTGACTTCTGCCAGTCTTTAACATATAGACATTGTGGTGGGTTATGGGTTTGAGCTTAAGACACATCAGAGTCATTAGTAAAAGAGTCTCTATATTCTGGGGAGCAGAAATCTTTCCAGATATAAGCTATTATATATCTCACTCACATCTTTGGTGGGGTATCAATTAAATGCAAGTAAATGTTACTGTGGAGAGAGGTCCACGAAATCTCTTTAAAAGGGAATTAACTAATCTGAAAGGCACACTCTTTTTTTTTTTTTTTCTCGGTATGCGGGCCTCTCACTGTTGTGGCCTCTCCCGCTGTGGAGCACAGGCTCCGGACGCACAGGCTCAGCGGCCATGGCTCAAGGGCCCAGCCGCTCTGCAGCATGTGGGATCTTCCCGGACCCGGGTATGAACCCGTGTCCTCTGCATCGGCAGGCAGACTCTCAACCACTGCACCACCAGGGAAGCCCCTCATCTTTTCTTTTATCACTTTCTTTTTGATATAGTGTGGCTAGAGCAACAGTGGTTACTTTATGAGCATGAAGCTACCTTGGGGTTGGAAGCTGGATGTTAAGAATGTCAAAGCAGGCAGATAGAAGGAGCCTGAGACAATGCTGACCTTATGGAACCCTCAGACCATTCTAGGAAGCTCCAAGAATGTGCTTTGCCATAATGGGAAACAAGCCTCTATTTTGGAAAAGCCATTTTAGGTCCTAGCAATTGAATACAATTCCTAATTGAAAAAACTATTTTAGCAAAGTCTGTATTCTAATAACACACTCAGAATCAGAATGACGGTCTTTTTTTTTTTTTTTTTTTTCATTTTTTACTTCTTTTTCTTCCAGGATTGTTGAGTTATAATTGACACACAACACTGTATACGTTGAAGGTATACATGGATGATCACAATAAGTTTAGTGATCATCCATCATCTCATATAAACACAAAATTAAAGAAATAGAAAAAAATTTGTTTTCCTTGTGTTGAGAATTCTTAGGATTTCCTCCCTTAACAACCTCCATGTATAACATACAGCAGTGTTAATTATATTTATCATGTTGTACATGCCATCCCTAGTACTTACATATCTTATAACTGGACATTTGTACCTTTCGATTGCCTTCATCCAATTCTCCCTTGCCCACACCCCTGCCTTTGGTAACTGCAAATCTGATCTCTTTTTTTATGAGTTTGTTTGTTTGTTTTTGAAGAATAATTGGCCTACAATACTATGGTAGTTTGAGAGTGATGATCTTTTGAAAGAACATACAATAATATTAAGTGGTATAAACATAGGATGTAGTTTAGACCCTCTATATTTAAATGTGCATCTTAATGGGATGATGATTTAGATGAAGTTGATATTTCTCTCCTGTCACCCTGTCCTAGTGAATATAAAGAGCAATGTCCTATCTACCAATGATATGATTTTATCATCATAAATGAAATGTTGATATCATTAAAACATATTGCTATCAATTAGAATGCTTTCAATTGCAAGAATATAATATAAATTGAGTACGTAACAACATCTCAGTAAATTATTTTATCTTTCAGAATAACTTGGTATAATCCAGACTTTATATAGACAAAGAATACTTCTCACACATTTATTAATCTGCACATAGTGAGCATATGTTGTTTTTGCTGTGCACAAATCACCTCCCACTACTTCTGGGAGAAAATTCATTCCATACTGTTCAGTTGGAGCCCACTCTACCTCCTGTCTCAAGCTATAGGGTCTAGATCTAACCAGTCCTGATCAATCAAATTATCTCTTATTCTTGGTCACAGTAAGTGATTCTGAAATGACAGTTAACACAAGCTGGGCTAATCAGATATTCTTAGGATGTTTTATCAACACTACCAAATGTAAAATAGATAGCCAGTGGGAAGCAGCTGCACAGCACAGGGAGATCAGCTCGGTGCTTTGTGACCGCCAGAGGGGTAAGATAGGGAGGGTGGGAGGGAGATGCAAGAGGGAGGGGATAGGGGAATACCCGTATACATATAGCTGATTCACTTTTTTATGCAGCAGAAATTAACACAACATTGTAAAGCAACTATACTCCAAAAAAGACATTAAAAAAAAAAAAAACTATTGAGAAAGACTTTTTGCAGATAGGAAATGAGTCTATGAGATGCTGGTGGCCATTGGGGGGCCTAACTGAAGAACACAGAGTTAGCAACCTAATAACCTGACATTATTTGAGGCCCTAGACTCAACTGTGTCTGAAGCCACTCGTTTCCTGTTACATATGTTCATGTTTCCTTTTCTGTAGAAATGTGTAAAAAAAGGAATACAAATAGAATGAAAAACCTACTGTAATCTCACCATGAGAGATATCTGTGCTTCTGTGCCTACTTCTATAAGCTCTTTACTTACATTTCCTTTGTTTTTAAACTTTATTAATGCTGCAAAAAGTCAAAGAATACCTATAAGTAACATGATTTTTTGTATTAACAATTTGAAGATATATAGTCCCATAGCCGTGTCTCCATATTTATACTCTTGCAAAAGAAGAAATCGGAAAAGTTTGTGACCCTAATCTATCATCAAATATGAGTTTTCACCAAAGTAAAACACACATACACACACACACACACACACACATTCCAGGCCTACTTTTGGATACTCTTCTGTGACCATGCTAAACTGGAAGCAGTGGCACCAGAACCAAAGCATCTTGGTGACAGTGAGGAACCTGCCACAGTCCTGTGATGCTGTGCTCTCTTGGGAGCCACTGCAGTCAGGAAGCTGCTGTTTCTGCAGCTGCTATTTCCAGACCATGCAGTGCCTGCTGCATTCTGTGCCAGAAAATTAGATGTCCACGTCCTGCCCCTCAACCCCCCATCTGCTCTGCAGGCCTTGTACTATTGCTACGGCTGCCATGGAAAAACCAAACAGCTCTACAAACAGCAGAAGCAGAGGTAGAGAAGCATGGTTTGTGACTCCTTTCTGCCTTTCAAGAGGGTGAACCTAATCACATCCAGGAACCTGGTTACAAGCGTTCCTTCAAACTGTAATTTTAGTTTTTCAGCATCTGCTGTGCAGAAAGGCCCAGAAGAAGGAGTGTAGGCTAGACGCCGTGTGCAAATCCACCACATCCATGACAGAGAACACAAGCCATTGGTTTCTAAATTGGGAGGAAAAAATCCTGATTCAAAAAAATCATGTTTCAGAAAGTGTCTTTGGTATTTAGAAGATTTTGCATGTCTGCTTTGGCCTACTGATTTTTTTTTTTTTTTTTTTTTTTACTTTTTTTAAAGATTGAAGTATAGTTGATTTACAAAGTTGTGTTAATTTCTTCTGTACAGCAAAGTGACTCAGTTATACATATATATGTATATATATATGTATATATATATATATATACACATATATATGTGTATATATATATATATATACATATATATATATATATACCTTCTTTTTTATATTCTTTTCCATTATGGTTTATCCCAGGACATTGAATATAATTCCCTGTGCTATACAGTAGGACCTTGTTGTCCAACCATTCTATATGTAATAATTTGCATCTACTAACCCCAAACTCCCATACTGATGTTTTTTAAAAGCCAAAGTGGTAGTTTTCTGTCCTCTACAGATTTTTAAATTTTTTGAATAGAAAGATTATGGGGCCCCTAGTTATTTATTATTTAATTGACATAATAGCCACTCATCTCAATGTAAGACTTCAAGGGCCAAATAGAGTTAGTAATTGGTATTATTTTTTACTTTAGCTAATTAATTAAAAGAGATAAAATTCCATTGTGAAAAAGGATAAAATATAGCAATAAGCCACTTACCAACATTATTATGTATACCTAAAATCATTAAAACTGAAATGAAAAAATGCAAGTCTACTATATGGTCAGACCACTCAAGGTGGCAGTTTTCTTGCCCCAACATCCCCTACTCTACCAATGCCTTCTTCACCTATACCCTGCTCACATGACTGACCTTCCTACATACTTGCCCCAGGCCCCAGCTAGTGACTGTTCTTATCAAAGCGGCGGTGTGAGACGTGTTCCTCTGCTACTTTCCCAGGTAACCCAATGAGCCAATCTGACATCAATTCCCCTATAACTGGTAACATACCCCTCTCCCAGAGTGAAGACTGCTGCCATGTCCTGCTCACCATTGGCCACACATAGCGGGGTGTCATTCCAGGACCTTGCTTCAGACATGTAAGCTCCCCCATCCATTAAACCCTTGATGTCTCTGTTGCTCACTCCAGGTTCTTTCTCCAGTCTTGAAGGTGGGCAAGTACAGGCCTTGTAGGCCTGTGGGGTGCATCCCAACTTCTACTCTCAAGTTTTCCACCATTGCCATAAAACAACACGAACATAACTCTCTCAGAAATGTGGATTTTTTGGACAATTGCATGTTTATATCTATAAGAGGAAAATTTTCCTTCAAATTAAAACAAATTCGAGAACACCATTTTTTTGCAGAATAGAATTACTCTGCATAAAAGCTTTAGTGGTTGACAAATTGCTTATATTAATGCCAAATCACACCAGAGAACTTTTCAAATTTTGTGGTTTTCTGGACTGGTTTTATTTTGATGTTTTTTTATGTGAGAGAATTACCATTTAAAAGCTTCTAACAGTCTCTATTTTGAGAGATGTGGAAATTAAATCACATTTTTCATAGATTTTACTTGCTCAGTGATAGTCAACAAATGGTCCTTTTAATTAAAAAAAAAGCATAAGGTAAATATCCTAAGGATAAGAGAATAATAGAGTACTTTTGCAAGGATCTGGGTTATAAATGCTGGCAGTGGGTGAAATTAGCTGCATTCCACAAACTTCTATTTGAACTTTTGGCTTTACTTTGGGGCCAAAGAACCATTCAAAGGAAAAGCTGCAGATCCCAAAGCCTTTCCTTGAAAGTTCAAAGTAGTTTGAGAATATCTGATGGACTGGTATGTTCCTGAGAGAGGCAGTTGGACTCCAAGGTTAACAGTATCTCAGGAAAGAAAGTCATCTACAGAAAAGGGTCTTGCCTGGACTGACCTGAGGTCAATGAAAAGGCCTTGGGCCCAGAGAGGAGGACTGGAAGAGAGCTGTGGCTGCATGCGACTCAGCCTGCCTGGAATAAAATGTGTTTGAAGTACAGAGCTGAGCACTAAGAGCAATTCCACGTGGGAATTTCAACCTATTTTGATGTGAAATATCATAGTTCAAGTGTTACACTGGGAGTAGAGGACCCCTGTGTTCCCTGAGAAATTATTGTGACATTAGAAGCAGATCTTGGCTAGTGGACTGACCGTAGTTTCCTGTTTCTTGTTCTTTGAAACTGTTAAATTGGACCCTTTGATCTAAGTAAGAACTTTGGAAAGAGAAGATATGCAAGAGAAATGCCTGGTCCAGTTTTGGAGAGATGTGGATTAAAACATTATTTTTTCAAAGTACCCCTCGTGCAGCCATGGTTAATAACCGATTGGGTTAGTTCATCATAAACTAAGACAGCATTACATCCTTTCATGTCTTGTCTTTTCTCTACAACCATCAAATCCTCTCAAGTGCTGAATGAACTATGGGTTTTGTCAATGAATGTGTACTGAGAATTTAGCTTCCTTCATTTATTTGTTTATATTCATTTACCTTTTCGTTGAATATTCGGTAAACATGAACACTTATCCTATACCCTCCAATTAGATGCTTAAAATAGAGTGACACCCAGAATACAGTCTCTTGCCCTCTAGGAATGGAGTAGGTTGCTCCAACCTACCACCAGTGCTGGATGGAACCAAACGCCCATTCAGCTCCTTCAAACAGATGGACTCAATTATCTCAGCACTGTGTGTAACTCTAAAAAAGAAAATCAACTGATGTCAAGTTTATTCCCCAATGCTTTTTCTTCAACAAATATAACTGATTTCTCATGAGATTTCTAGCATTTCCTGTGTCAGCCAAGTTCAGAATAGCTTGAACTCAGGTGATCCTTGTATCTCAGTGTATTCTCATTTGTCCATCTCAGTTCAGAATAACCAGAAAGACAAACAAAAGGAGAAGAAACATGCTCTTCATATTTCTTCCAATCTAAAATAATATTGAGGATAAATTTCTTTATGAAAAAGAAGCTCACTGCTCACGGTTAGGTAACTGAATTATATTAATTATGTTTAGGACTCAAAAAGGGAGAAAAATGATTTCTAGAGCTTTGGGTTTAAAAGCTATTGTATGCAGGTGATTTTAAAATGTATTTTAAAAAGCCCCATTACGTTTCGCTAGGGACAGTTTCCCTGGTTTCCATAGTGATATCCAAAATGAGTGTAGGCGCAATCAAAGAGAGTCATTGCATTAATAGCTGGTTTAGCATTTCTGTTGAATATGAAGGTTGTCCAATGTTTTAATATAATTGAGCTATTCTTTTAAGTTCTCATTCCTTAATGAATGCATTTAACATCAGAAGTCTTATTATGAAATGAGTAATGAAGCCCACTTTACTTGAAATTTAAAACAGTTTCAAAGATACTGAAAGTTACTCTGGTCATATCTTGCTTTTATAAAGATTATATGGATAAATTACTTCAGGCAATTACTCAGAAAGCACGTTTTAAATAACCTTCAACACCATGTAAAGAAGCGGGACTGGGAGAAGATGTGTGAGCAGGTACAAAATGAGTAGATTCTTGCCCTCAAGGAGCTTACATCACTTTCAATCTATTAAGGACCCTAGCCTCGTTCTGTTTGGAAGTTAATTTCCACTATGGTAAAAACTGTAGTCAACATTTTTGTACCCAATGAAATAGGGGGTAAAAAAATAGTTGAAGTAACTCACAAAAAGCCCTTAGGATGCTCTTTTCTCTGCCTTGTACTATGTAGAGCTGATACACTTAGAAGCCAGACACCTGTTGGGTCTAATGAATAATTACCAAATCATTTTAAAAACAAACAGAATTAGTAAGATATTTTGTGACATTTATTCAGCAAACAATTAATTTCCCAGCTATTCTCCTAGGATTCTCATGAATTACATGAATGATGGAACTTAAGAGAAAATTAATTTCAACAGTCAATCAAACAAACAAACAAGCAACCAAAAAACCAAAACCCAACAGCCTATACTAGCCAACTGTGAGAACAAAGCTTAGCAGACTATCAGAAGAATCTAATTCAAGTTTGGAGGTAAGAACCTCCAAAGTGTTTTGGTTATATGTTAATAACATACTTTAGCTGTTATTTAGATGTTGATGGCAATCTTTTAGTGTTCTGAGTTGAGCATTTAGTTATGAAGTGTGTTCAAAGAAGATTATGACTGGAACATCAGTATGGTTCTCAAGGGTTAAGGGGTTTCAATGTCCTTTTAAAGATATATCTATATCTATATCTATCTATCATCTATTTATCTATCTATTTATCAATCTATCTACCAACCTACCTATTTATTCAGTTGAATATTTACTGAGTGCAATATTTATTGAGTGTTGCATGCTTTAGCTGTGTTTAGCATAATGGAGAGGAAAAAATAGACATGGTCTCCATTGTCATCTCATGTAACAATAGACCTAGGTCAAACACTCTTAATCACTGTAAACGTTTGTTACTAGGGGGAGTAAGTATTAACAGTCGTAGTGAGTCTATGATAGGGAGGAATTTAATGGGACAAGAGGTAAGAGAAGACTCTCAGAAGAAGGAATGTATAAGACAAAATCTAAAGGAAGAGTAAGAGTTAAATGGAAAGATGGCCAGTTTCTCCAGAGGGCAAGAGGAACCAAAAATAAAGGTAGTGGTAGACCCATGAAAGTCCTTGTAGTACATATTAAGAAGTTCCTATCATTGCCTCAAGAGCCAACTGTATTAAGGGCCATTGAACATCTACAGGGATGTGGGTGAATATTGTCAGTTATTTGTGTCAATGAGTTACAGTTGTGGACAATAGGGGGAGAGTTGGATTTATTTTCTTTAAGAAGTAGTAGAGAAATAGCACAGAAAGTCAGGTTTTTAACTCTGTTAACTCTAATTGGGCTATTTAAAATTAGTAGTTCAGAGCCCTATAAGAGCACATTATTCAGCCCATTGCACACACTTATTTGATACCTAATAAGAGTCTGAGGCCTATAGAGTGCCAATGTAAAGCTGTCAGATTGTAAAATCTATGTAGCCTCAAACTATCACCACAGAAAAATATGAAAATATGATGAATAATAGACAGAAGTCTAGACTGTCTTATTTTCAGTTTTGTGTATTCTGACTGATGAAAACAATAATTGAAAGGATTGAGTAACTACAGCAAGTAGTAATAAATTCAAGGTCATTTATTCAATGCAGGAAAAGGAAACTTTCAATATTCTTCTAGTATTTGAAGATACTAAAATTGGTGAAATATATGAGGAAGGCGTTCCTAAAATTTAGGCAATCTTTTCCTTTTTTCCTTTTCTTGAGCATGAAAGAGGTGGGGGAGATGCCTCACATATTGAAGCATTTGTCTGAAAAGTATTTTCAGAAATAAAGACATGAAAAGAAGGAATGACAAAAAATAATGATGAGGGAAGGAGATAGAGAAAGGAGAGAAGAAGTAAGGAAGTGGAAGAGGAAGGAAAAAAATGAAAGAGAAAGAAAGAAAAATAAAAGAAATAAAGAAGAAAAGTAAAGAAGGAAATGTTTTGAGATGAGTATCAGACTAGCCCTTCTTCTGTAAACAAATATATGGAGAAACTGTTTTCAGGTTTTAGATAATAACCATAACAAAACTGTGATCCTTGGGGGAAAAAAAGGAAATAACCTGAAGTGGGCCCAACAATTGTCCAAGGCTTTAAGTTGGAGACATTTTTGGACTGTGCCAGGGGATGTGGATCCCAAGCAGAACACTGAAGTCTTACTGACCTGAAGAGGCAGAGATTGGTGTTCAGGGCTTCTGAAGAAGCTGGAATTTGTGGAACACACAATACTGGAGAAGAGAGAGTTATGCAGAGAAGGGGCTTGAAAAATCTGCATAGAAATCCCCTTAAGTCTTTGGCCAAATAATAAACTTCATGTAGAGCAAAATCTTACTAGGCCTGGTGCAGAATAGCTATCAGGGAGCTATGAGCTAAATGTAGATTCTGGAGGCCACATAGTGCTTGGAAACATTGGACCAATGGAGAGTATAGAGGCCTTAGTAAACACCCTAGACATTCAATTGAAACCCTAGAAAAGCCATGCTTTAGTGTAAAGTCTACTCTTAACTAGTAGTCAGCCAACTTTTCCTGTAAAGGACCAAAGAATAAATATTTTAGGTTTGCAGGCCACATAATCTCTGATTCAACTACTTGATTCTGCCATTCTAGAATGAAAGCAGCCATAAGTAATAGATAAAGAAATGAGCATGGATGTTTTCCAATAAAACATTATTTACAAAAATATATGGTGAGCCAGATTTTGCTTGTGGGTATAATTTGCTGACCCTTGCTCTAGACCTTCCAAAACAAGGCCTAAAATGTCAGTATGCTCCATCAGCAAACTAACTGCCAGCCAGATGTAAATCTAATACTCTTTAAAGACAATAAAATCCAGAGAATCTACAACATAATATCAAAAATGTCCTCTATACCAGAATATTACTAGATATTAAATAAAATAAGCAGTCAATAAAAAGAGAGCCAGAAATAACAATTATATTAGGATTAAGAGACAAAAACTTTAAAAGAGTTATTGGTACTATTTTCAAGAATTTAAAGAAAAAGTTTGCATAATAAATAGAGTTTCAACAGAAAAACTATGAAAAATACAAATTCTAGAACTAAAAAATATAATGCATAAAGTTTAAACTTCAGAGCAACTTACAAATGAAAAGATCAGTGACTTGATGAAGGGACAATAGGAACTATCTAAAACAAAGCAAAGGACTTCTGGGTAAGATGGCGGAAGAGTAAGACGCGGAGATCACCTTCCTCCCCACGGATACACCAGAAATACAGCTACACGTGGAACAACTCCTACAGAACACCTACTGAACGCTGGCAGAAGACCCCAGACCTCCCAAAAGGCAAGAAACTCCCCACATACCTGGGTAGGGCAAAGCGGAGAGATCCGCACACAGAGGATCGGTGCCGAGCGGCACTCACCAGCCCGAGAGGCTTGTCTGCTCGCCCGCCGGGGCGCGCAGCGCTGGAAGCTGAGGCTCGGGCTTCGGTCAGAGCGCAGGGAGAGGACTGGGGCTGGCGGCGAGAACTCAGCCTGAAGGGGCTAATGTGCCACAGCTAGCCGGGAGGGAGTCCGGGAAAACTCTGGAGCTGCCGAAGAGGCAAGAGACTTTTTCTTCCCTCTTGGTTTCCTGGTGCGCGAGGAGAGGGGATTAAGAGCGCTGCTTAAAGGGGCTCCACGGACGGGCGCGAGTCGCGACTGAAAGCGCGGAGCCCAGTGACAGGCGTGGGACGCTGGGGCTGCTGCTGCCGCCGCCAAGAAGCCTGTGTGCGAGCGCAGGTCACTGCCCACACCGCCCTTCCGGGAGCCTGTGCAGCCCGCCACTGCCGGGGTCCCGGGATCCAGGGGCGGCTTCCCTGGGAGAACGCACGGCGCGCCTCGGGCTGGTGCAACGTCACGCTGACCTCTGCCGCTGCAGGCTCGCCCCGCACTCCGTGCCCCTCCCTCCCTTCCGGCCTGAGTGAGCCAGAGTCCCCGAAGAGGCTGCTCCTTTAACCCTGTCCTATCTGAGCGAAGAACAGACGCCCTCCGGCGACCTACACGCAGAGGCGGGGCCAAATCCAAAGCTGAGACCCAGGAGCTGTGAGAACAAAGAAGAGAAAGGGAAACCTCTCCCAGCAGCCTCAGAAGCAGCGGATTAAAGCTCCACAATCAACTTGATGTACCCTGCATCTGCGGAATACATGAATAGACAACACATCATCCCAAATTGAGGAGCCCGGAGTCAGTGCTGTGCCTCTGAGGTGGGAGAGCCAACTTCAGGACACTGGTCCACAAGAGACCTCCCAGCTCCACATAATATCAAACGGCGAAAATCTTCCAGAGATCTCCATCTCAACACCAGCACCCAGCTTCACTCAACGACCAGCAGGCTACAGTGCTGGACACCCTGAGCCAAACAACTAGCAAGACAGGAACACAACGCCACCCATTAGCAGAGAGGTGGCCTAAAATCATAAAAAGTCCACAAACACCCCAAAACACACCACCAGACGTGGACCTGCCTGCCAGAAAGACAAGATCCAGCCTCATCCACCAGAACACAGGCACTAGTCCCCTCCACCAGGAAGCCTACAAAACCCACTAAACCAACCTTAGCCACTGGGGACAGACACCAAAAACAACAGGAACTACAAACCTGCAGCCTGCAAAAAGGAGACCCCAAACACAGTAACATAAGCAAAATGAGAAGACAGAAAAACACACAGCAGGAGAAGGAGCATGATAAAAACCCACCAGACCTAACAAATGAAGAGGTAATAGGCAGTCTACCTGAAAAAGAATTCAGAATAATGATGGTAAAGATGATCCAAGATTCTATTTCCCAGATCCAAAATCTTGGAAATAGAATAGACAAAATGCAAGAAACAGTTAACAAGGACCTAGAAGAACTAAAGATGAATCAAGCATCGATTAAAAACACAATACATGAAATAAAAAATACTCTAGATGGGATCAATAGCAGAATAACTGAGGCAGAAGAACGGATAAGTGAGGTGGAAGATAAAATAGTGGAAATAACTGCTGCAGAGCAAAATAAAGAAAAAAGAATGAAAAGAACAGAGGACAGTCTCAGAGACCTCTGGGACAACATTAAACGCACCAACATTCGAATTATAGGGGTTCCAGAAGAAGAAGAGAAAAAGAAAGGGACTGAGAAAATATTTGAAGAGATTATAGTTGAAAACTTCCCTAATATGGGAAAGGAAATAGTTAATCAAGTCCAGGAGGCACAGAGAGTCCCATACAGAATAAATCCAAGGAGAAATACGCCAAGACACATATTAATCAAACTGTCAAAAATTAAACACAAAGAAATCATATTAAAAGCAGCAAGGCAAAAACAACAAATAACACACAAGGGAATCCCCATCAGGATAACAGCTGATCTCTCAGCAGAAACTCTACAAGCCAGAAGGGAGTGGCAGGACATACTTAAAGTGATGAAGGAGAAAAACCTGCAACCAAGATTACTCTACCCAGCAAGGATCTCATTCAGATTTGATGGAGAAATTAAAACGTTTACAGACAAGCAAAAGCTGAGAGAGTTCAGCACCACCAAACCAGCTTTACAACAAATGCTAAAGGAACTTCTCTAGGCAAGAAACACAACAGAAGGAAAAGACCTACAATAATGAACCCAAAACAATTAAGAAAATGGGAATAGGAACATACATATCGATAATTACCTTAAATGTAAATGGACTAAATGCTCCCACCAAAAGACACAGAGTGGCTGAATGGATACAAAAACAAGACCCATCTATATGCTGTCTACAAGAGACCCACTTCAGACCTAGAGACACATACAGACTGAAAGTAAGGGGATGGAAAAAGATATTCCATGCAAATGGAAGCCAAAAGAAAGCTGGAGTAGCAATTCTCATATCAGACAAAATAGACTTTAAAATAAGGACTACTAGAAGAGACAAAGAAGGACACTACATAATGATCAAGGGATCGATCCAAGAAGAAGATATAACAATTGTAAATATTTATGCACCAAACATAGGAGCACCTCAATACATAAGGCAAAAACTAACAGCCATAAAAGGAGAAATCGACAGTAACACAATCATAGTAGGGGACTTTAACACCCCACTTTCACCAATGGACAGATCATCCAAAATGAAAATAAATAAGGAAACACAAGCTTTAAATGATACATTAAACAAGATGGACTTAATTGATATTTATAGGACATTCCATCCAAAAACAACAGAATACACATTTTTCTCAAGTGCTCATGGAACATTCTCCAGGATAGATCATATCTTGGGTCACAAATCAAGCCTTGGTAAATTTAAGAAAATTGAAATTGTATCAAGTATCTTTTCCGACCACAATGCTATGAGACTAGATATCAATTACAGGAAAAGAGCTGTAAAAAATACAAACACATGGAGGCTAAACAATACACTACTTAATAACGAAGTGATCACTGAAGAAATCAAAGAGGAAATTAAAAAATACCTAGAAACAAATGACAATGGAGACACGACGACCCAAAACCTATGGGATGCAGCAAAAGCAGTTCTAAGAGGGAAGTTTATAGCAATACAATCCCACCTTAAGAAACAGGAAACATCTCGAATAAACAACCTAACCTTGCACCTAAAGCAATTAGAGAAAGAAGAACAAAAACATCCCAAAGTTAGCAGAAGGAAAGAAATCATAAAAATCAGATCAGAAATGAATGAAAAAGAAATGAAGGAAACGATAGCAAAGATCAATAAAACTAAAAGCTGGTTCTTTGAGAAGATAAACAAAATTGATAAACCATTAGCCAGACTCATCAAGAAAAAAAGGGAGAAGACTCAAATCAATAGAATTAGAAATGAAAAAGGAGAAGTAACAACTGACACTGCAGAAATACAAAAGATCATGAGAGATTACTATAAGCAACTCTATGCCAATAAAATGGACAACCTGGAAGAAATGGACAAATTCTTAGAAATGCACAACCTGCCGAGACTGAATCAGGAAGAAATAGAAAATATGAACAGACCAATCACAAGCACTGAAATTGAAACTGTGATTAAAAATCTTCCAACAAACAAAAGCCCAGGACCAGATGGCTTCACAGGCGAATTCTATCAAGCATTTAGAGAAGAGCTAACACCTATCCTTCTGAAACTCTTCCAAAATATAGCAGAGGGAGGAACACTCCCAAACTCATTCTACGAGGCCACCATCACCTTGATACCAAAACCAGGCAAGGATGTCACAAAGAAAGAAAACTACAGGCCAATATCACTGATGAACATAGATGCAAAAATCCTCAACAAAATACTACCAAACAGAATCCAACAGCACATTAAAAGGATCATACACCATGATCAAGTGGGGTTTATTCCAGGAATGCAAGGATTCTTCAATATACGCAAATCAATCAACGTGATACACCATATTAACAAATTGAAGGAGAAAAACCATATGATCATCTCAATAGATGCAGAGAAAGCTTTCGACAAAATTCAACACCCATTTATGATAAAAACCCTGCAGAAAGTAGGCATAGAGGGAACTTTCCTCAACATAATAAAGGCCATATATGACAAACCCACAGCCAGCATCGTCCTCAATGGTGAAAAACTGAAACCATTTCCACTAAGATCAGGAACTAGACAAGGTTGCCCACTCTCACCACTCTTATTCAACCTAGTTTTGGAAGTTTTAGCCACAGCAATCAGAGAAGAAAAGGAAATAAAAGGAATCCAAATTGGAAAAGAAGAAGTAAAGCTGTCACTGTTTGCAGATGACATGATACTATACATAGAGAATCCTAAAGATGCTACCAGAAAACTACTAGAGTTAATCAATGAATTTGGTAAAGTTGCAGGATACAAAATTAATGCACAGAAATCTCTGGCATTCCTATATACTGATGATGAAAAATCTGAAAGTGAAATCAAGGAAACACTCCCATTTACCATTGCAACAAAAAGAATAAAATATCTAGGAATAAACCTACCTAAGGAGACAAAAGACCTGTATGCAGAAAATTATAAGACACTGATGAAAGAAATTAAAGATGATACAAATAGATGGAGAGATGTACCATGTTCTTGGATTGGAAGAATCAACATTGTGAAAATGACTCTACTACCCAAAGCAATCTACAGGTTCAATGCAATCCCTATCAAACTACCACTGGCATTTTTCACAGAACTAGAACAAAAAATTTCACAATTTGTATGGAAACACAAAAGACCCCGAATAGCCAAAGCAATCTTGAGAACGAAAAATGGAGCTGGAGGAATCAGGCTCCCTGACTTCAGACTATACTACAAAGCTACAGTAATCAAGACAGTATGGTACTGGCACAAAAACAGAAAGATAGATCAATGGAACAGGATAGAAAGCCCAGAGTTAAACCCACGGACATATGGTCACCTTATCTTTGATAAAGGAGGCAGGAATGTACAGTGGAGAAAGGACAGTCTCTTCAATAAGTGGTGCTGGGAAAACTGGATAGGGACATGTAAAAGTATGAGATTAGATCACTCCCTAACACCACACACAAAAATAAGCTCAAAATGGATTAAAGACCTAAATGTAAGGCCAGACACTATCAAACTCTTAGAGGAAAACATAGGCAGAACACTCTATGACATAAATCACAGCAAGATCCTTTTTGACCCACCTCCTAGAGAAATGGAAATAAAGACAAAAATAAACACATGGGACCTAATGAAACTTCAAAGCTTTTGCACAGCAAAGGAAACTATAAACAAGACCAAAAGACAACCCTCAGAATGGGAGAAAATATTTGCAAATGAAGCAACTGACAAAGGATTAATCTCCAAAATTTATAAGCAGCTCATGCAGCTCAATAGCAAAAAAACAAACAACCCAATCCAAAAATGGGCAGAAGACCTAAATAGACATTTCTCCACAGAAGATATACAGACTGCCAACAAACACATGAAAGGATGCTCAACATCTTTACTCATTAGAGAAATGCAAATCAAAACTACAATGAGATATCATCTCACACCAGTCAGAATGGCCATCATCAAAAAATCTAGAAACAATAAATGCTGGAGAGGGTGTGGAAAAAAGGGAACACTCTTGCACTGCTGGTGGGAATGTGAATTGGTACAGCCGCTATGGAGAACGGTATGGAGGTTCCTTAAAAAACTACAAATAGAACTACCATATGACCCAGCAATCCCACTACTGGGCATATACCCTGAGAAAACCATAATTCAAAAAGAGACATGTACCAAAATGTTCATAGCAGCCCTATTTACAATAGCCCGGAGCTGGAAACAACCTAAGTGTCCATCATCGGATGAATGGATAAAGAAGATGTGGCACATATATACAATGGAATATTACTCAGCCATAAAAAGAAATGAAATTGAGCTATTTGTAATGAGGTGGATAGACCTAGAGTCTGTCATACAGAGTGAAGTAAGTCAGAAAGAGAAAGACAAATACTGTATGCTAACACATATATATGGAATTTAAGAAAAAAAAAATGTCATGAAGAACATAGGGGTAAGACAGGAATAAAGACACAGACCTACTAGAGAATGGACTTGAGGATATGGGGAGGGGGAAGGGTAAGCTGTGACAAAGTGAAAGAGCGGCATGGACATATATACACTACCAAACGTGAGGTAGATAGCTAGTGGGAAGCAGCCGCATAGCACAGGGAGATCAGCTCGGTACTTTGTGACCGCCTGGAGGGGTGGGATAGGGAGGGTGGGAGGGAGACGCAAAAGGGAGGGGATATGGAAACATATGTATATGTATAACTGATTAAATTTGTTATAAAGCAAAAAAATAAAATAAAATAAAATTTAAAAAAAAAAGAAAAAAAAAAAAAAAACAAAGCAAAGAAAAAAAATCTAAGAAAAAATAAACCGAGCCTCTATGACCAGTGGGAAATATCAAGTGGTTTAAATTCTTATGGCTGAAATACCAGAGGAAAGAAAAGAGAGAATGGGGCAGAAAAATTCTTGAAAAAGCAATGGTCACATTTATTACAAATTTGATAGAAAATATTAACCCATAGGTTCAAGATCAACAATCTCCAAACAGGATTAGCACAAGAAATCCACATCTATGCCTATCAAGTCTAAGTGTTGGAACCAAATATAAAGAGAAAAACCTTCAAAACTACCAGAGGGGGGAAAAGACACTTCACATACAGAGGCTTAATGAGAAAAATTATTACTTTCTTCTCATCAGAAATAATGCAAGCCTAAATACAGTAAAATAATTTTTTAAAGTACTGAAAGTAGAGGAAACTGTTAACCTTAAATTCTACATCTAGTGAAAATATCTTTCAAAAATAAAAGTGAAACATATTTTTAGACAAATAAAAGCTGAGAGAATTTGTTGCCTGCAATCTTGTAGTATAAGAAATAGGTTGTTTGTTACTCTTCTTTAATCTTCAGAATAAAGGAAAATGAAACCACTTACAAAGGAAAAAATATTAAATAAAGTACAGATGGAACAAATAGAAAACAAATAGCAAGTGATAAAATTAACCCCAGACATATCAATAATACTAACATTCCAATCAAAAAGCAGAAATTGTCAAGTTACATAAAAAAGCAAGACACAATTCCATGCTGTTACAAAAGATGCCCTTTAAATATAAATATACAGATAAGTTAAGAAGCAAAATTATAGAATATATATATAGAGAGAAATAATGAAAACATCAAATAAAAGAAAGCTGAGTAGCTATAATAATATCTGAAATGTTGATCTTAAGATCAGGAGTATTACTAGAGATTAAAAAGGAACATTTATTAATGATAAATTGGTCAATTCATCAGGAAGGTATACCAACACTTAATGGGTATGTACATAATTATAGATGTTTAAAATGTATAAAGCACTTACAAAATTGAACTGAGAAGTGGATAAATCCACAATTATAGTTAAAAATTTTAACTTTCTTTATTCAATAATTGGTAGAAAATGGTGATCAAAAAATGAGGTAAGGATATAGAAGAGTTGAACAACACTATCAACTAACTTGACCTCACAGCCTTTATAGAAACTACACTCAGCAATGCAAAATACACATTCTGTTAAAGGGCATATGAAACAAATACCAGATTATATTTTGAGCCATAAATTAAATCCTAATATTTAAAAGGATGAATATCATATAGAGCAGTCTCTTACCATAACAGAATTAAATAAGAAATCAATAACAAAAAGGTATTTGGAAAATACCTAAATATTTGGAAATCTAATAACCCATGGGTCAAAGAATAAATCACAAGGAACATTAGAGAATATTTTCAACTACTGAAAACAAAAATACAATATATCAAAACGCATGAGATATAGCTAAAGCAGTGTTTAGAAGGACATTTAGAGCTTTAAATGCTTATACTAAAAAAGAAGAAAGGTCTAGAATCAGTCACTGATGTTTCCACCTTAAGAATCTTTAAAAAGAAAACAAAAAAAGAGGGACTTCTGGTTTCCAGTCCAATATGTAAGAAGCTGGAAGTCACCACTCTGTCCTAAAAACAAGTTAAAAGCTGATCAGACTGAAAAATCAACAATTCTTCTTAGATCCATGGATACACATTACTAGAATCAGAAGTGAAAGAGGGGGATCACTAAAGATCCCATGGACATTAAAATGATAATCTATAAGTATTTTTATAGTATTTTTATAGTATTTTAAGAATACTATAAACAAGCCTACACCCACAAATTTGATCACCTACCTAGATGAAATGGACTAATTCCTTGAGGGACACAATCTGCTGAAACTCATACAAGAAGGAACAGAAAATCTGAATAGACCTATATCAATAAAAGAAATCAATAATTAATAACCTTCCAAAATAGAAAGCACCAAGTCTAGAAGAGTTCACTTGTGAATTCTACCAAATATTTAAGGAAAAATTTATACCCATTTTTTACAATATCCTTCAAAGTATAGAAGCAGGGGTATTACTTCCTAATTCATTCTATGAGGCCAGCATCACCCTAATATCAAAACCAACAACATATATTACAAGAAAAGAAAATTACAGACTAATATTTCTCATAACATGATGTAAAAATCCTGAACAAAATATCATCAAAATGAAACAAAAAATGTATAAAAAGAATTGTATAGCACAACAAAATGAGATTTATTCCCCAGTATGCAAGACTGTTTCAACATTTGAAAATTAATTAATTAACATTATCCATTACATCAACAGACTAAAGAAGAAAGATCACATGGTCATATCAATAGATTCAGAAAAAGCATTTGACAAAATCCAACACCTATTTATGATGAAAGCTTTCAGCAAATTAGAAATAGAAGAGAATATCTTCAACTTGATAACAAATAACTACAAATAACCTACAGCTAACATCATACTCAATGGTGAGAAATTTCCCACTAAGGCCAGGCTCAAGGCAAGGTTGTCTATCCCCTATCACCACTGCTTTTTAACATTGTATCAGAAGTCTTAGCTAAAACAGTAGGGCAAGAAAAGGAAATTAAACATATACAGATTGGGAAGGTAGAAATAAAACTGTCTTTGTTTGCCAATGGCATGATTGTCTTTTTAGAAAATCTAAAGGAATTGACTTTAAAAACTCATGGATTAATAAGCAATTACAGCAGGGTTGTAGGATACTTAGTTAATATATAAAAGTCACTTGTATTCAGCAATGAACAAGTGAAATCCAAAATTAAATACACAGTACCATTTGCATTAGACTTCAAAAAATGAAGTAGTTACAAATCTAACAAAATATGTACAAATTGCTATGAGGAAAACCACAGAACCGTAATGAATAGAATCAAATCAGAACTAAATAAATCAAGAGAGAGTCCATGTTCAAGGATAAGAAGGCTCAATAGTGTCAAGATGTCTGTTCATTTCAGCACGATTTATAGATTCAACACAATTTCAGTTAAAATCCCAGAAAGTTATTTTGTGGATGTTGACAAACTGATTCTAAAGTTTATTTGGAAAGGCAAAAGATGCAGAATAGTCAGCACAATATTGAAGGAAAAGAACAGAGTTGAAAGACTGACACTACCTGACTCCAAGACTTACTATAAAACTACAGCAATCAAGACATTGCCATATTGGTGAAAGGATGCAGAAATAGATCAGTGGTACAAAATAGAAAGCCCAGAAATAGACCCACATAAATATAGTCAACTAGTCTTTGACAAAGGATCAAAGGCCATACAATGGATACAAATAGACATTTCAAAAAATAGTGGGGGAATAGGTTTACATGCAAAAAAAAAAAAAAAATCTAGACACAGACCTAACACCCTTCACAAAATTAACTCACAATGGAAGATCGACCTAAAAGTAAAGCACAAAACTATAAAGCTCCTGGAAGATAACATAGGAGAAAATCTAGATGACCTTGGGTATGGTGATGACTTATTAGATACAACACCAAAGGCATGATATTTGAATGAAAGAATTGATAAGCTGGAGTTCAGTAAAGGTAAACATTTCTGCTTTGTGAAAGACACTGTCAAAAGAACAAAAAGACAAGCCACAGACTGGGAGAAAATATTTTCAAATGACAAAGGTGATAAAAGGCTATTATCCAGAGGGCAGACAGCAGGAGCAAGAAGAATTGCACTTCTGCAGCCTGTGGAAGGAAAATCACATTCACAGAAAGATAGACAAAATGAAAAGACAGAGGACTTTGTCCCAGATGAAGGAACAAGATAAAATCCCAGAAAAACAACTAAATGAAGTGGAGATAGGCAAACTTCAGAAAAAGAATTCAGAATAATTATAGTGAAGATGATCCAGGACCTCAGAAGAACAATGGAGGCAAAGATCGAGAAGATGAAGAAATGTTTAACAAATACCTAGAAGAATTAAAGAACAAACAACCAGAGATGAACAATAAAATAACTGAAATGGAAAATACACTAGAAGGAATCAATAGCAGAAAAACTGAGGCAGAAGATCGGATAAGTGACCTGGAAGACACAATGGTGGAATTCACTGCTGTGGAAGAGAATAAAGAAAAAAGAAAGAAAAGAAATGAAGACAGCCTAAAAGACCTGTGGAACTACATTAAATGCAACAACATTCACATTATAGGGGTCTCAGAAGGAGAAGAGAGAGAGAAAGGACCCGAGGAGATATTTAAAGAGTTTATAGTCAAAACCTTCCCTAACATAGGAAAGGAAATAGCCACGCAAGTCCAGGAAGTGCAGAGAGTCCCAGGCAGGAGAAACCCAAGGAGAAACACACTGAGACACATAGTAATCAAACTGATAAAAATTAAAGACAAAGAAAAATTATTGAAAGCAACAAGGGAAAAATGACAAATAACATACAAGGGAACTCCCATAAGGTCAACAGCTGATTTCTCAGCAGAAGCTCTACAAGCCAGAAGAGAGTGGCATGAAATATTTAAAGTGATGGTAAGGATGAATCTACAACCAAGATTACATGAACTAGCAAGGATCTCATTCAGATTCAACGGAGAAATCAAAATGTTTACAGACAAGCAAAAGCTAAGAGAATTCAGTACCACCAAACCAGCTCTACAACAAATGCTAAAGGAACTTCTATAAGCAGGAAACACAAGAGAAGAAAAAGACCCACAGAAACAAACCCAAAACAATTAAGAAAATGGTAATAGGAACATACATACCAATAATAACCTTGAATATAAATGGATTACATGCCCCAACCAAAAGACACAGACTGACTGAGTGGATACATAAAACAAGACCCATATATATGCTGTCTACAAGGGACCCACTTCAGACCTAGGAACACATACAGACTGAAAGTGAGGGAATGGAAGAAGATATTCCATGCAAATTTAAATCAAAAGACAGCTGGAGTAACAATACCCATATCAGATAAAATACACATTAAAATAAAGAATGTTACAAGAGACAAGGAAGTACAATGCATAATGATCAAGGGATCAGTCCAAGCGGAAGATACATCAATTATAAATATATATGCACCCAACATAGGAGCACTTCAATATATAAGGCAACTGCTAACAGCTATAAAAGAGGAAATTGACAATAACACAATAATAGTGGGGGACTTTAACACCTCACTTACACCAATGGACAGATCATCCAAACAGAAAATTAATAAAGTAACACAAGCTTTAAATGACACAATAGACCAGGTAGATTTAACTGATATTTATAGGACATTCCATTCAAAAACAGCATTTTACACTTTCTTCTCAAGTGCACATGGAAATTTCTCCAGGATAGATCACATCTTGGATCAGCCTGGGTAAATTTAAGAAAGTTGAAATCATACCAAGCATTTTTTCTGACCACAATGCTATGAGATTAGAAATCAATTACAGGGGAAAAAAAAGTTAAAACACATAAACACATAGAGCTTAAACAATAAGTTACTAAATAACCAAGAGATCATTGAAGAAATCAAAGAAGAAATCAAAAAATACCTTGAGACAAATTACAACTAAAACACAACAATCCAAAACCTGTGGGATGCAGCAAAAGCAGTTCTAAGAGGGAAGTTTATAGCTATACAAGACTACTTCAAGAAACAGGAAATGTCTCAAATAAACAATCTAACTTTACACCTAATGGAACTAGAGAAAGAAGAACAAACAAAACCCAAAGTTAGTAGAAGGAAAGAAACCATAAAGATCAGAGCAGAAATAAATGAAATAGAAATACAGAAAACAATAAGAAAGATGAATAAAACTAAAAGTTGGTTCTTTGAGAAGATAAACAAAATTGGTAAACCTTTATCCAGACTCATCAAGAAAAAGAGGGAGAGGACGCAAATCAATAAAATTAGAAATGAAAAAGGAGAAGTTACAATGGACACCACAGAAATACAAAGCATCATAAGAGACTACTACAAGCAACTCTATGCCAATAAAATGGACAACCCGGGAGAAATGGACAAATTCATAGAAAGGTATAACCTGCCAAGACTAAACCAGGAAGAAACAGAAAATATGAACAGACAAATCACAAGTAATGAAATTGAAACTGTGATTTAAAATCTTCCAACAGACAAGAGTGCAGGACCAGATGGCTTCACAGGTGAATTCTATCAAACATTTAGAGAAGAGCTAACACCCATCTTTCTCAAACTCTTCCAAAAATTTACAGAGGAAAGAACACTCCCAAACTCATTCTACGAGGCCACCATCACCCTGATCATCACCATCACCAGGCAAAGATACTACAAAAAAAGAAAATTACATACCAATATCATTGATGAATATAGATGCAAAAATCCTCAACAAAATAGTAGCAAACAGAATCCAACAACACATTAAAAGGATCATACATTATGATAAAGAGGGATTTATCCCAGGGATGCAAGAATTCTTCAATATATGCAAATAAATCAATGTGATACACCATATTAAAAAATTGAAGAATAAAAACCATGAGATCATCTCAATAGATGCAGAAAAAGCTTTTGACAGAATTCAACATCAATTTATGGTAAAAACTCTCCACAAAGTGGGCATAGAGGGAACCTACCTCAACATAATAAAGGACATATACCACAAACCCACAGCAAACACCATTCTCAATGGTGAAAAACTGAAAGCATTTCTTCTAAGATCAGGAACAAGACAAAGATCTCCACTCACCACTACTATTCAACACAGTTTTGGAAGTCCCAGCCATGGCAATCAGAGAAGCAAAAGAAATAAAAGGAATACAAATTGGAAAAGAAGTAAAACTGTCATTGTTTGCAGATGAATTGATACTATACATAGATAATCTTAAAGATGTCACCAGAAAACTACTAGAGCACCTGTTTATGATAAAACCTCCACAGAAAGTGGGCATAGAGGGAACTACCTCAACATAGTAAAGGCCATATACCACAGACAGCAAACATCATTCTCAATGGTGAAAAACTGAAAACATTTCCTCTAAGATTAGCAGCAAGACAAGGTTGTCCACTCTCGCCACTATTATTCAACATAGTTTTGTAAGTCCTAGTCACGGAAATCAGAGAAGAAAAAGAAAGAAAAGTAATACAAATTGGAAAAGAAGAAGTAAAACTGTCACTGTTTGCAGATGACATGACAGTATATGTTGAGAATCCTAAAGATGCCACCAGAAAACTACTAGAGGTAACCAATGAATTTGGCAAAGTTGCAGGATACAAAATTAATGCACAGAAATCTCTTGCATTTCTATACACTAACAATGAAAGATCAGAAAGAGAAATTAAGGAAACCATTGCATTCACCATTGCAACAAAAAGAATAAAATACCTACGAATAAACCTGCCTAAGGAGGTAAAAGACCTATATGCAGAAAACTACAAGACACTGATGAAAGAGATCAAAGATGATACCAATAGATGGAGAGATATACCATGTTCTTGCATTGGAAGAATCAATATTGTGAAAATGACTATACTACCCAAAGCAATCTACAGATTCAAAGCAATCCCTATCAAATTACCAGCAGCACATTTTACAGAACTAGAACAAAATATCTTAAAATTTGTATGGAGACATAAAAGACCCTGAATAGCCAAAGCAATCATGAGGGGGGGAAAATGGAGCTGAGGAATCAGGTTCCCGGACTTCAGACTATACTACAAAGCTACAGTAATCAAGACAATATGGTACTGACACAAAAACAGAAATATAGATCAATGGAACAGGATAGAAAGCCCAGAGATAAACCCACACACCAATGGTCAACTAACCTATGACAAAGGAGGCAAGGATATACAACAGAGAAAAGACAGTCTCTTCAGTAATTGGTGCTGGGAAACTGGACAGCACCATGTAAAAGAATGAAATTAGAACACTTCCTAACACTATACACAAATATAAACTCAAAATGTATTAGAGACCTAAATATAAGAATGGACACTACAAAATAGGAAGAACACTCTATGACATAAACCATAGCAAGATCCTTTTTGATCCGCCTCCTAAAGTAATGGAAATAAAAACAAAAGTAAACAAATGAAACCTAATGAAACTTAAAAGCTTTTGTAAAACAAAGGAAACTGTAAACAAGACAAAAAGACAACCCTCAGAATGGGAGAAAATATTTGCAAATGAATCGATGGACAAAGGATTAATCTCCAAAATATATAAACAGCTCAAGGAGCTCAATATTCAAAAACAAACAACCCCATCAAAAAATGGGCAGAAGACCTAAATAAACATTTCTCCAAAGAAGACATACAGATAGCCAAGAAGCAAATGAAAAACTGCTCAGCATCACTAATTATTAGAGAATTGCAAATCAAAACTACAATGAGGTATCACCTCACACCAGTTAGAATGGGCGTCATCAGAAAATCTACAAAGAACAAATGCTTGAGAAGGTGTGGAGAAAAGGGAATCCTCTTGCACTGTTGGTGGTAATGTAAATTGATACAGCCACTATTGGAACAGTATGGAGGTTCCTTTAAAAACTAAAAATAGAATTACCATGTGACCCAGCAATCCCAGTACTGAGCATAGACCCAGAAAAAACTATAATACAAAAAGACACATGCACCCCAATGTTCGTTGTAGCACTATTTACAATAGTCAGGTCATGGAAGCAACCTAAGTGTCCAATGACAGATGAATGGATAAAGAAGATGTGGTAAATATATATAATGGAATATTACTCAGCCATAAAAGGAACAAAATTTGGTTATTTGTAGAGAAGTGGCTGGATCTAGACACTGCCATACACAATGAAATAAGTAGAAAGAGAAAAACAAATATTGTATATAAGCGCATATATGTGGAATCTAGAAAAATGGTACAGATTAACTGGTTTGCAGGGGAAAAGTAGAGACACAGATGTAGAAAACAAACGTATGGGCACCAAGGGGGTAAAGTGGTGGGGTGGGGGTGGGGGGATGAATTGGGAGATTGGGATTGACATGTATACACTAATATGTATAAAATAGATAACTAATAAGAACCTGCTGTATAAAAATAAAATAAAATTCAAAAAATAATGTAAACACATTTATACATTAAAAATTTTTTTAAAAGACTGTTATCCAAAATATACAAAGAACTTTTAAAATTCAACAGTAAGAAAACAAATATCCCAATTAAAAAGTCATCTACAACCTTGATAGACACCTTACCAAAGAAGATATACAGACGACAAGTAAGGATATGAAAAGATGCTCCA
Organism: Mesoplodon mirus; assembly: GCF_964341445.2. Classification (NCBI taxonomy): domain Eukaryota; kingdom Metazoa; phylum Chordata; class Mammalia; order Artiodactyla; family Ziphiidae; genus Mesoplodon; species Mesoplodon mirus. Next base: position 50,504,368 of record NC_138992.1, read on the forward strand.
TATTATATGTCATCAGCAAAATGAAATCTACATCAATAAAGAGATACCACTATACACTTATTAGAATGACCAGAATCCAAAACACAACACCAAGTTCTGGCAAGGATGTAGAACAGGAACTCTCATTCTTTGCTGCTGGGAGTGCAAAATGGTACAGCCACTTTGGAAGACAGTTTAGCTGTTTCTCACAAAACTAGACACACTCTTACCATATGATTCAGTGATTGAATTTCTTGGTATTTATTCAAAAGAGTTGAAAGCTTGTATTCACACAAATACCTGCACACAGGTAATAAACAGATATTTATAGCAACTTTATTCATAAATCCCCTAATTAAAAGCTTTCCTAGAGTAGTGGAAATAAAAATAAAAATAAACAAATGGGACCTAATTAAACTTAAACGTTTTTGCACAGCAAAGGAAACCATAAATAAAACAAAAAGACAACCTACAGACTGAGAGAAAATATTGCAAATGATGCTACCCACAAAGGATTCATTTCCAAAATATACAAACAGCTCATACACCTTAATATCAAAACAACAAACAATCAAAAAATGGGCAGAAGACCTAAATAGACATTTCTCCAAAGAAGACAGAGATGGTCAACAGGCACATGAAAAAATGCTCAATATTACTAATTATTAGAGAATTAGGTATCACCACATACCACTCAGAATGGCCATCATTAAAAATTCTACAAATAAATGCTGGTGAAGGTGTGGAGAAAAGGGAACCCTCCTACACTGCTGGTAGGAATGTAAATTGGTACAGCTGCTATGGAGAACAGTACGAAGAGTCCTTAAAAAACTAAAAATAGAGATACCATATGATCCTGCAATCCCACTCCTGGGCATATACCCAGAGAAAATTCTAATTCAAAAAGATACATTCACCCCAATATTCATAGCAGCACTATTTACAAGAGTCAAGACATAGAAGCAACTTAAATGTCCATAAACAGGTACAGATAAAGAAGATGTGTTATATATATATACAATAGAATATTCCTCAGCCATAAAAAAGAATGAAATAATGCCATTTGCAGTAACATGGTTGTACCTAGAGATTATCATACTAAGTGAAGTAAGTCAGACCATGGAAGACAAATATCCTATAATATCATTTATATGTGAAATCTAAGGTATGATACAAATGAACCTATTTACAAAACAGAAATAGACTCAAAGACATACAAAAAAAATTTATGGTTACCAAAAGGGGTGGGAGATAAATTAGGAGTTTGGAATTAACATATATATTACTATATATAAAATAGATAAACAACAAGGACTTCTGTACAGCATAGGGAACTATATTCAATATCTTATAATAATCCATAATGGAAAGAATCTGAAATATATATATATATATATACACACATATACACACATATATATACGTATTATATATATATATATGTATATATAATACGTATATATATGTGTGTGTATATATATATATATATATATATATATATATAAAACTGAATCACTTTCCTGAAACTAACAAAACATTGTAAATTAACTATACTTCAATAAAAAAATGGTTTAAAATATTCCCAAACTTGGAAGCAACCAAGATATCCTTAAGTAAGTGAATGGATAAATAACTGTGGTACATCCAGACAATGGAATATTATTTAGCTCTAAAAAGAAATGAGCTATCAAGCCATGAAAAGACATTGAGGAAACTTAAATGCATATTACTAAGTAGAAGAAGCCAATCTGGAAAAGATACATACTGTTTTATCCAACTATATAACATTCTGCAAAAGGCAAACTGTGGAGACAGTACAGAGATTCATGGTTTCAAGGGTTTGGAGAAGAGGGAGTGCTGAATTGGCACAGCACAGAGGATTTTTAGAGCAGTGAAATTATTCTGTTTGATACTATAGTGGTGTTAGGGCAACCACAGACAGAAACCACCCGCCCTGGCCAAGCAAGATAGTAACCACGTGCATGAGTTATCTTACAACAGGAGGTCCTGAGAAGGAACACAGAGCTAACAAGTTACCACCAACTGGAAAGATTTGGGAAAGGTCAAAAGGAGAGAGGAGACTCCAGTCCATACATCCTACCAATCTCCCAGAATCCTCCTCACTGGAATCTATCTTGGCTGAGTGATGAGCTCGCTATCAGGAAGGACCCTGAGTCAGAGTGTCCCGCCAGGGACAACTCAGAAACTAACCCCATTACCATAAAACTTGACACCGTGAGCCATGTGGCAGAGCAGTTCTCCTGTGTTCCCTTACCTTACTGCTCTCCGCCCAGGCACCCCTTCCCAATAAAGTCTCTTGTTTTGTCAGCATGTGTGTCCCATCAGACAATTTATTTCCAAATGTTAGACAAGAGCCCACTCTCAGGCCCTAGAAGGGGTCCCCCTTCCTGCAACAGTGGTGGATACATGTCATTATACATTTGTCTAAACCTATAGAATGTACAGCACAATGAGTGAACCCTAGTGTAAACTGCGGACACTGACTGTTAATGATGTGTCAATGTAAGTTCATAAATTGCAACAAAAGTACTATTCCAGTGGTGGATATTTATAATGAGGAGGCTATTCTTGTGTGGGGGCAGGGAGTATATGGGAAATCTCTCTACCTTCTGCTCAATGTTGCACTGAATCCAAAACTACTCTAAAAAAAAAAAAAATCTGTTACAAAAAAAAATGAGAAAATTAAACCCAAAGTAAGAAAAAAGAAGGAAATAACAAAGATAAAAGCAAAAGTCAATAGAAAATAAAGTTAACAAAGCCCTATAAGGTGTTTTTTGTCTGTTTTTTTGTTGTTGTTTCTTTTTGAAAATATCAATTAGGTTGAAAATATTGAGATGGCATTTTTATATTTGATTTTTTTAAACCTTCAGCTATTTTAATTTTTATGTGTGATGGTTCACTTTTGGTATCAACCTGACTGAACAAAGGGATGCCCAGATAGCTGGTAAAATATTATTTCTAGGTGTGTCTATGAGGGTGTTTCTAAAAGAGATTAATATTTGAATCAGTAGACTGAATAAAGAAATTTACTTTCACCGATGTAGGTGGGCTGGATCACCCAACCCCTTGAGGCCTGGGTGGAGGAAGGGCAAGTTCACTCTGAGCTTGAGATGGATATCATTGCTCTTGGTTCTTGGATTTTTTCAACAAATGGTGCTGGAACAACTATGTATTCACATACAAAAATAATTGAATCTAGACACAGACTTTACCCCTTCACAAAAGTTAAATCACAATGGATCATAGACCTAAATGTAAAACACAAAACTATAAAGCACCTAGAGGATAACATAGGAGAAAGTCTAGATAACCTTGGGTTTGGTGATGACTTTATAGGTACAACAGCAAAGGCATGATCTTTGAATGAAAGAATGGATAAGCTAGACTTCATTAAAATTAAAAATTTCTGCTTTGTGAAAGACGCTGTCAAGAGAATGAAAAGACAAGCAACAGACTGGGAGAAAATATTTGCAAAAGACATATCTGCTAAAAGATTCACATGGCTGAGAGAGATCATCTCTCTCATGTCTTTTATTTTAAGGGCATGGATCCTATTCATGAGGGCTCCACCCTCATGACCTAATTATCTTCCAAAGGTCCAATCTCCTAATACCATCACCCTGGGGTTGAGGACTTTAACATATGAACTTTGGTGGTAGGGGAGGGGGTGGACAAAAACATTCAGTCTGTAGCATACATACTTTCCTGAAAGAGAAAAAAAGGATGACACCTTAAGGTATACCTTGAAAATTATAATAGCCATAAGTGTCTCCATGAGAATGTGTCCTAAATTTGAACATCACTAACATACTTGTTGAGGTAGGGGAGAAAAAAGTTAAGAATTGCTGAACTAGCCCAGCTAATGAAATCTCTATCTTAGAACATGAAAAGTTATCAAAACAACATTACTTGGAATGGAGGAAGATGGCGGAGGAGTAAGACACGGAGATCACCTTCCTCCCCACAGATACATCAGAAATTCATCTACACGTGGAACAACTCCTACAGAACACCTACTGAACGCTGACAGAAGACCTCAGACCCCCAAAAGGCAAGAAACTCCCCCACATACCTGGGTAGGGCAAAAGAAAAAAGAATAAACAGAGATAAAAGGATAGGGACGGGACCTGCACCAGTTGGAGGGAGCCTTGAAGGAGGAAAGGTTTCCACACACTACAAGCCCCTTCGCGGGCGGAGACTGCAGGTGGCGGATGGGGAAAGCTTCGGAGTAGCGGAGGAGAGCACAGCCACAGCGGTGTGGAGGGCAAAGCGGAGAGATTCCCGCACAGAGGATCGGTGCCCTCAGGCACACACCAACCCGAGAGACTTGTCTGCTTGGCCGCTGGGGCGGGCGGGGCTGGGAGCTGAGGCTCGGGTATCGGGTTTCAGTCGGAGCGCAGGGAGAGGACTGGGGCTGGCGGCAGGAAGAGAGCCTGAAGGGGTTAGTGCACCACGGCTAGCCCGGAGGGAGTCCGGGGAAAGGGTCTGGAGCTGCCGAAGAGGCAAGAGACTTTTTCTTCCCTTTTGTTTCCTGGTGCGCGAGGAGAGGGCATTAAGAGGGATGCTTTGGGAAGCGCCGGAGACGGGCGCGAGCTGCGGTTAAAGGCGCGGACCCCGGAGATGGGCGTGGGACGCTGGGGCTGCTGCTGCCGCCGCCACAAGGCCTGTGTGCGAGCGCAGGTCACTGCCCACACCCCCTTCTGGGGAGCCTGTGCAGCCCGCCACTGCCGGGGTCCCGGGACCCAGGGACGGCTTTACCGGGAAAGCACACGGAGCGCCTTGGGCTGGTGCAACGTAACACTGGCTTCTGCCGCCGCAGGCCCGCCCCACACTGCGCGCCCCTCCCTCCTCTCTGCCTGAGTGAGCCAGAGCCCCCGAATCAGCGGCTCCTTTAAACCCGTCCTGTCTGAGCGAAGAACGGACGCCCTCCGGCGACCTACGCGCAGGGGCGGGGCCAGGTCCAAGGCTGAGACCCGGGAGCTGTGAGAGCAGAGAAGAGACAGGGAAATCTCTCTGTGCAGCCTTGGAGGCAGCGGATTAAAGCTCCACGGTCCGCTTGATGTGCCCTGCATCTGTGGAGTGCATGAATGGACAGCGAATCATCCCAAATTGAGGAGGTGGACTTTGAGGACAAGATTTAAGATTTTTTCCCCTTTTCCTCTTTTTACAACGAATTATCCCAAATTAAGGAGGTGGACTTTGAGAGCAAGATTTTCGATTTTTTTCCCCGTTCTCTTTTTGTGAATGTGTATGTGTATGCTTCTGTGTGAGATTTTCTCTGTATAGCTTTGCTTCCACCATAGGTCCCAGGGTTCTATCTGTGCGTTTTTTTTTTTTTCAATAATTACTTTTTTATTTTTAATAACGCTACTATATTTTATACTTTATTCTATTTTACTTTATCTTCTCTCTTTCGTTTTTTCTACCTTCCCTTCCTCCCTCCCTCCCTCCGCACCTTTCATTCTTTCTTTCTTTCCTTCCTCCCTCCCTCCCTCGTCTTTCTTTCTTTCTTTCTTTCTTTCTTTCTTTCTTTCTTTCTTTCTTTCTTTCTCTTTCCTCCCTCCCTCCCTCCCTCCCTTCTTCCTTTCACTCTTTTTTCTTTCCTTCCTCTCTCCCTCCCTCCTTTCTTTCTCTCTTTCTTTCCTTCCTCCCTCCCTTGCTCCCTCCTTTCTTTCTTTCTTTCCTTCCTCCCTCCCTCCCTTCTTTCTTCCTTTCACTCTTTCTTTTTCTTTCCTTCCTCCCTCCCTCCCTCCTTTCTTTCTCTCTTTCTTTCCTTCCTCCCTCCCTCCCTCCCCCTCCATTCTTTCTTTCTTTCTTTCTTTCCTTCCTCCCTCCTGCCTCCATTCTCTTTCTTTCTTTCTTTCCTTCCTCCCTCCCTTCTTTATTCCTTTCACTCTTTCTTTTTCTTTCCTTCCTCCCTCCCTCCCTCCTTTCTTTCTTTCTTTCCTTCCTCCCTCCCTCCCTTCTTTCTTCCTTTCACTCTTTCTTTTTCTTTCCTCCCTCCCTCCCTCCTTTCTTTCTTTCTTCCTTCCTTCCTTTCTTCCCTTCTTCCTTTCTTTCTCTCTCTCTTTCTTTCTTCTACTAATTCTTCCTTTCTACGTTTTCTCCCTTTTATTCTGAGCCGGGTAGATGAAAGGCTCTTGGTGCTGCAGCCAGGAGTCAGTGCTGTGCCTCTGAAGTGGGAGAGCCAACTTCAGGACACGGGGCCACAAGAGACCTCCCAGCTCCACATAATATCAAGTGGCAAATATCTCCCAGAGATCTCCATCTCAACACCAGCACCCAGATTCAGTCAACGACCAGCAAGCTACAGTGCTGGTCACCCTATGCCAAGCAACTAGCAAGACAGGAACACAACACCACCCATTAGCAGAGAGCCTGCCTAAAAACATAATAAGGCCACAGGCACCCAAAAACACACCACCAGACGTGGACCTGTCCACCAGACAGACAAGATCAAGCCTCAAACACCAGAACACAGGCACTAGTCCCCCCACCAGGAAGCCTACACAACCTACTGAAACAACCTTAGCCACTGGGGACAGACACCAAAAACAATGGGAACTACGAATCTGCAGCCTGCAAAAAGGAGACCCCAAACACAGTAAGATAAGCAAAATGAGAAAACAGAAAAACACACAGCAGGTGAAGGAGCAAGATAAAAACCTACCAGACCTAACAAATGAAGAGGTAATAGGCAGTCTACCTGAAAAAGAATTCAGAATAATGATAGTAAAGATGATCCAAGATTCTATTTCCAAGATCGAAAATCTTGGAAATAGAATAGACAAAATGCAAGAAACAGTTAACAAGGACCTAGAAGAACTAAAGATGAATCAAGAATGCATTAAAAACACAATAAATGAAATGAAAAATACTCTAGATGGGATCAATAGGAGAATAACTGAGGCAGAAGAACGGATAAGTGAGGTGGAAGATAAAATAGTGGAAATAACTGCTGCAGAGCAAAATAAAGAAAAAAGAATGAAAAGAACAGAGGACAGTCTCAGAGACCTCTGGGACAACATTAAATGCACCAACATTCGAATTATAGGGGTTCCAGAAGAAGAAGAGAAAAAGAAAGGGACTGAGAAAATATTTGAAGAGATTATAGTTGAAAACTTCCCTAATATAGGAAAGGAAATTGTTAAGCAAGTCCAGGAGGCACAGAGATTCCCATACAGAATAAATCCAAGGAGAAATATGCCAAGACACATATTAATCAAACTGTCAAAAATTAAACACAAAGAAATCATATTAAAAGCAGCAAGGGAAAAAAAAAATAACACACAAGGGAATCCCCATCAGGTTAACAGCTGATCTCTCAGCAGAAACTCTACAAGCCAGAAGGGAGTGGCAGGACATAATTAAAGTGATGAAGGAGAAAAACCTGCAACCAAGATTACTCTGCCCAGCAAGGATCTCATTCAGATTTGATGGAGAAATTAAAACTTTTACAGACAAGCAAAAGCTGAGAGAGTTCAGCACCACAAAACCAGCTTTACAACAAATGCTAAAGGAACTTCTCTAGGCAAGAAACACAGCAGAAGGAAAATACCTACAATAACGAACCCAAAATAATTAAGGAAATGGAAATAGGATCATACATATCAATAATTACCTTAAATGTAAATGGACTAAATGCTCCCACCAAAAGACACAGATTGGCTGAATGGATACAAAAACAAGACCCATATATATGCTGTCTACAGAGACCCACTTCAGACCTAGAGACACATACAGATTGAAAGAAAGGGGGGATGGAAAAAGATATTCCATGTAAATGGAAATCAAAAGAAAGCTGGAGTAACAATTCTTATATCAGACAAAATAGACTTTAAAATAAAGAATATTATAAGAGACACAGAAGGACACTACATAATGATCAAGGGATTGATCCAAGAAGAAGATATAACAATTGTAAATATTTATGCACCCAACATAGGAGCACCTCAATACATAAGGCAAATACTAACAGCCATAAAAGGGGAAATCAACAGTAACACACTCATAGTAGGTGACTTTAACACCCCACTTTCACCAATGGACAGATCATTGAAAATGAAAATAAATAAGGAAACACAAGCTTTAAATGATACATTAAACAAGATGGACTTAATTGATATTTATAGGACATTCCATCCAAAAACAACAGAATACACATTTTTCTCAAGCTCTCATGGAACATTCTCCAGGATAGATCATATCTTGGGTCACAAATCAAGCCTTGGTAAATTTAAAAAAATTGAAATTGTATCAAGTATCTTTTCTGACCACAATGCTATGAGACTAGACATCAATTACAAGAAAAGAACTGTAAAAAATACAAACACATGGAGGCTAAACAGTACACTACTCAACAACGCAGTGATCACTGAAGAAATCAAAGAGGAAATAAAAAAATACCTAGAAACAAATGACAATGGTGACACGACTACCCAAAAGCTATGGGATGCAGCAAAAGCAGTTCTGAGGGGGAAGTTTATAGCAATACAATCCCACCTTAAGAAACAAGAAACATCTCGAGTAAGCAACCTGACCCTGCACCTAAAGCAATTAGAGAAAGAAGAACAAAAAAAACCCAAAGTTAGCAGAAGGGAAGAAATCATAAAGATCAGATCAGAAATAAATGAAAAAGAAATGAAGGAAACGATAGCAAAGATCAATAAAACTAAAAGCTGGTTCTTTGAGAAGATAAAAAAAATTGATAAACCATTAACCAGACTCATCAAGAAAAAAAGGGAGAAGTCTCAAATCAATAGAATAAGAAATGAAAAAGGAGAAGTAACAACTGACACTACAGAAATACAAAAGATCATGAGAGATTACTACAAGAAACTCTATGCCAATAAAATGGACAACCTGGAAGAAATGGACAAATTCTTAGAAATGCACAACCTGCCAAGACTGAATCAGGAAGAAATAGAAAATATGAATAGACCAATCACAAGCACTAAAATTGAAACTGTGATTAAAAATCTTCCAACAAACAAAAGCCCAGGACCAGATGGCTTCACAGGCGAATTCTGTCAAACATTTAGAGAAGAGCTAACACCTATCCTTCTCAAAATCTCCAAAATATAGCAGAGGGAGGAGCACTTCCAAACTCATTCTACGAGGCCACCATCACCTTGATACCAAAACCAGGCAAGGATGTCACAAAGAAAGAAAACTACAGGCCAATATCACTGATGAACATAGATGCAAAAATCCTCCACAAAATACTAGCAAACAGAATCCAACAGCACATTAAAAGGATCATACACCATGATCAAGTGGGTTTTATTCCAGGAGTGCAAGGATTCTTCAATATACGCAAATCAATCAATGTGATACACCATATTAACAAATTGAAGAAGAAAAACCATACGATCATCTCAATAGATGCAGAGAAAGCTTTCAACAAAATTCAACACCCATTTATGATAAAAATCCTGCAGAAAGTAGGCATAGAGGGAACTTTCCTCAACATAATAAAGGCCACATATGACACACCCACAGCCAACATCGTCCTCAATGGTGAAAAGCTGAAAGCATTTCCACTAAGATCAGGAACAAGACAAGGATGCCCACTCTCACCACTCTTATTCAACTTAGTTTTGGAAGTTTTAGCCACAGCAGAGAAGAAAAGGAAATAAAAGGAATCCAAATTGGAAAAGAAGAAGTAAAGCTGTCACTGTTTGCAGATGACATGATACTATACATAGAGAATCCTAAAGATGCTACCAGAAAACTACTAGAGCTAATCAATGAATTTGGTAAAGTAGCAGGATGCAAAATTAATGCAGAGAAATCTCTGGCATTCCTGTACACTAATGATGAAAAATCTGAAAGTGAAATTAAGAAAACACTCCCATTTACCATTGCAACAAAAAGAATAAATATCTAGGAGTAAACCTACCAAAGAGACAAAAGACCTGTATGCAGAAAATTATAAGACACTGATGAAAGAAATTAAAGATGATACAAATAGATGGAGAGATGTACCATGCTCCTGGATTGGAAGAATCAGTACTGTGAAAATGACTCTACTACCCAAAGCAATCTACAGATTCAATGCAATCCTTAGCAAACTACCACTGGCATTTTTCACAGAACTAGAACAAAAAATTTCAAAATTTGTTTGGAAAAACAAAAGACCCCGAATAGCCAAAGCAATCTTGAGAACGAAAAACGGAGCTGGAGGAATCAGTCTCCCTGACTTCAGACTATACTACAAAGCTACAGTAATCAAGACAGTGTGGTACTGGCACAAAAACAGAAATATAGATCAATGGAACAGGATAGAAAGCCCAGAGATAAACCCACGCACATATGGTCACCTTATCTTTGATAAAGGAGGCAGGAATGTACAGTGGAGAAAGGACAGCCTGTACAATAAGTGGTGCTGGCAAAACTGGACAGGGACATGTAAAAGTATGAGATTAGATCATTCCCTAACACCATACACAAAAATAAGCTCAAAATGGATTAAAGACCTAAATGTAAGGCCAGAAACTATCAAACTCTTAGAGGAAAACATAGGCAGAACACTCTATGACATAAATCACAGCAAGATCCTTTTGGACCCACCCCCTAGAGAAATGGAAATAAAAACAAAGATAAACAAATGGGACCTAATGAAATTTCAAAGCTTTTGCACAGCAAAGGAAACCATAAACAAGACCAAAAGACAACCATCAGAATGGGAGAAAATATTTGCAAATGAAGCAACTGACAAAGGATTAATCTCCAAAATTTATAAGCAGCTCATGCAGCTCAATAGCAAAAAAACAAACAACCCAATCCAAAAATGGGCAGAAGACTTAAATAGACATTTCTCCAAAGGAGATATACAGACTGCCAACAAACACATGAAAGAATGCTCAACATCATTAATCATTAGAGAAATGCAAATCAAAACTACAATGATATATCATCTCACACCAGTCAGAATGGCCATCATCAAGAAATCTAGAAACAATAAATGCTGGAGAGGGTGTGGAGAAAAGGGAACACTCTTGCACTGCTGGTGGGAATGTGAATTGGTACAGCCACTATGGAGAACAGTATGGAGGTTCCTTAAAAAACTAAAAATAGAACTACCATATGACCCAGCAATCCCACTACTAGGCATATACCCTGAGAAAACCATAATTCAAAAAGAGACATGTACCCAAATGTTCATAGCAGCTCTATTCACAATAGCCCGGAGATGGAAACAACCTAAGTGTCCATCATCGGATGAATGGATAAAGAAGATGTGGCACATATATACAATGGAATATTACTCAGCCATAAAAAGAAACGAAACTGAGCTATTTGTAATGAGGTGGATAGACCTAGAGTCTGTCACACAGAGTGAAGTAAGTCAGAAAGAGAAAGACAAATGCCGTATTCTAACACATATATATGGAAATTAAGAAAAAAAATGTCATGAAGAACCTAGGGGTAAAACAGGAATAAAGACACAGAGCTACTTGAGAATGGACTTGAGGATATGGGGAGGGGGAATGGTAAGCTGTGACAAAGCAAAAGAGAGGCATGGACATATATCCACTACCAAACGTAAGGTAGATAGATAGTCGGAAGCAGCCATATAGCACAGGGAGATCAGCTCGGTGCTTTGTGACCGCCTGGAGGGGTGGGATAGGGAGGGTGGGAGGGAGGGAGACGCAAGAGGGAAGGGATATGGGAACAGATGTATATGTATGACTGATTCACTTTGTTATGAAGCAAAACTAATAAAAAAAACATTACTTGGAATAAAATCACAGAAGAATGATCACAGAACATGATCAAAGGATTGAAGAAAACCAAGAGTCCAGGTCTGTTGGCATTCACATCTTTTCCTGTACAAGAATCCATTAGACCCTAAGCCCAAGCTTGTAAAAATTTCTTCCTAAAAATAAACTCCACCCTTTAAGTTGAGAGAAATGTTTTGTGTTTTATGTGAGTCTTTCTGAAAACTTCAGATAGCAAATTTAAAAGCATTGTCAAAATCTTTCAGGGTAATGAAAGTTAAACAGAATTACATTTCTTAAATAAATATTTCCTTTGCTTTATTCTGACCATCCTACATTTATTTCTAGTTTATTCCTTTGAATGAGAAAAGACCAGGAGGTTGTTACTTATCCAATGCTGGATTATGGAGTAAAATTAGTTCTGTATATGTGCAATGATTTGGTAAAACATATTATCAGAAGAAATTGCCAGTCCATATAACTCCATGGTTACTTTCTAGATCATACACATCTTCTATTCATTCAACAGCAAATTTATGTTTGCCATTTGCAGCAATGTGGATGGACCTGCAAGGCATTATGCTAAATGAAATGTCAGACAGAGGAACACCAGTACTGTATGATATCACTTATATGTGTAATCTAAAAAAATACAACAAACTAGTGAATATAACAAAGAAGAAACAGACTCACTGGTACAGGAAACAAACTATTGGTTACAAGTAGGGAGAGGGAAGGGGGAAGGGGCAATAGAGTGTTGATTAAGAGATACAAACTATTAGTTATAAAATAAACTGCAGTGATATATTGTACAACATGGGGAATATAGCCAATATTTTACAATAAATATAAATGGAGTATAACCTTTAAAAATTGTAAATCACTATATTGTACACCTGTAACTTATATAATATTGTACAGCAACTATACTTCAAAAAAAAAAAAAAAGCCCAGCAAATTTATGACATACCTACTATATGCCAGACACTATGCTAGATGCTGGGGAGGTAAAGACAGTTTTCTCTTGTTTCCACTTGTTGAAATGGAAACAAGCAATTCTTGGATTTGAACACCAAATACAAGTAAAACTTGGATGATGGTGAAACAGAACAATGTTACTCAAATGTCCCTCTGTCTAGTTATGGGCCATTGTCAAGCTATAAATTCCAAGAGAGCAGGGGTCATGTGTGCTGTTCACTTATTTTTTAATCTCCAGTGCCTAGAAATTTCCTGGTATATGACTGATGCTTAATTAATAATTGTTGAATGAGTGAATGAAAACTAGCAATAAGACCAAAAATGGCTTTAGAAGAATAGTAGCAGAAGATGACAAAATATTTGAACTGCCCAAGGTCTATGGAGAGTAGAAACTTGGAAGCCCTGGAGAAAGAATGATAACACCAGTGGAGATCTGAGTTTTAAATACTGTTGGACAGTTACCCACCTCTGAACTCACCCCAAGCTTGTTAAGGTATGGTAAAAAAATATATATATATATTTTAGAGATATGTTTCTTGAATCCAAGGCCAATAAAAACATATATCTTTTCAGATATATGTTAAGGTTTCTACTTCCTAGCTTCCTTTGTGAACACAAACAAATGAAAATGTCTGAGTTTAAATGTCCTTATTGCTAAAATAAAAATACTGATAGTATCCATGTCATAAGATTTCATGAGGAAAATTAAAAAACTCACCTGATACAAAACAAAATCTGGCACATAATTAAACAGTCAATAAGTATTGGCCCTTCTGGTAGTGAAGAAGTACATACCTCTTGGAGTTCACAGTCTAGTAGGAGTCAGAGAAAGAGAGATGTAACAAATAATTACAATATACATGTAAGTGCTGATAGACATAACTATAATGTGTAGTGGGAGTATGAGCCAGGCTTGTTTATGTAGAACACTAAATAAATGATCACCTAATTGATAGAGTTAACAAAATATATTTACTTGGGTGCATTATAATCACTTAATTACTTGATGGGAATAACAAATATTAACAAAGAAGAGGAAAGCCCACTAGAGAAAATAAGCATTCTCTTAATGGGATGGCTTTGTTTTGATCATAAATTAGTTAGATGCATTTTATTTATTCTAGATTTTGTAAAAAAAAAAATGTTCAACTGTGGTAATAAAAGCGAATCTGGCTCTTACTTCATAAAAGCAGAAAATATGCTTAATTAAGATTGCAAATCCACACAGTCCCCCTGTAAATGTGCTATTTTCACAGCTTGCCTCACACCTCTTCCACCAGCACCTAGTAATTCTTTGTGTATTTTTGTCCTCAGAGGAAATTGCTGCCATTATCTTAGGCTGTGTCTAAGTAAGTTGCATATACTCCACATTTCTGTGCTATTTTCTTCACACTCACCAACCCCATCTGCCTACCCTGGTCCTTTTGTTCTTTCCATTTGGATTTTTTTTCTATGACTACACTGAGAAAAATCCAAGAACGATACCCATTCTTTAGGAGTGTATTAGCAGGATGTAAGTTAGGAATGTTTAAACTGAAGTCATCAGAGCGAAAGTAAGCTTGATACATGTTGGAGGTCTTACAGTAGTTGTTCACGATTGTAATTACATAAAGTAATAATTACTGCACTTGGTTCTGTAGACGTGCCGATTGGTGGAGTGTTCTGGTTAATGGAAATCCGGGCATTTGAAAATGTAAAAGACTGTGCTTGTTTTTTCTGTTGTTCTATTTGTTCCTTAGCTTTTCTGTTGTTTTTCAGTTCACGTGTGCTTTGAAATATTTTCTCCTTGCCCTTTCTTTCCCTTAAGAGAGGAATGTAAAAGTTTATAGTCACTATCCATGTGTGTGATAAAGGTATAATCTCCAACCAAATCACACAGAAATTTCTTTCTCTGTGAGACAACAGATGACCTTGAAGACTTCATGTGCCAGAAACATCTTGCCAAAACTAAAGGACTGTTCCTGAATCTCAGGGAAGAAAAGACTTACTTTCTTAAAGAGCTTAACAATAATCAATTTTGTATCATCCATGAAGAGAGGTCTTGAGAACATTCTTATTCTTAAGCTTAAGTAACACTGAATAAAAAAGAAGTCACATGGTCATAATTTCTCTATTGTATTAGTTGGAGTCTTTTTCCATCCCTCTGCACTTATCTCCACTGGCTTCAATATCAGGGTCCATGTGGTAATACGACACCTGCCAGCAGCTGCAGCCTGACATCCTTCCAAGTGCAAATGCAGTAGAATTTCAGTCTCCTCATTGACCTGAGTTGAGTCAAGAGGTTAGGTTGAGAGAATGCCCACTTGACTTAGGCATAAATGATGTGCTCTTCTCTGAGCCTTAAAGGCTGAACGCTGGAGAAGGATGGCTTACATGGGAAATTTATGGCATGATTAACAAAGAAGCAAAAAAGATGAAATTGGATAGTAGGCACTCATCACAAAACAAATGTTATCTATTGATAAGTGATAATCTGTCACTTAGCAATCAGTTAACATGTTAAGCTCTTACTATTTGCCAAGCAATGTTTTATGAATGTATTGGCTCTCAAAAGAAAATAATTTTCTGTGTTTCTCTGTTACAGTAACCAATATAATTACATAAATTTTGGGGTTTTTCTCCCACTCTAAATTCAGACCCATACTTAAAAACTCAGTATACTTGACAAAAAATTAAAATAATAAAATAGTGGAGCCTGAAAGGGTCTGGAGCTTTTTTATAGAGATAAATACCATACTGCAGAATTCTCCAAACCATTTTAACCAAGGTCTTCTATGAATAGAAAATTGTTGAATATATGTGTATTACTAATGAATTATATTCCTCTATGACCATTTTAATATATTGCACATCTTATAAAATGTACACCTAAACTAGAATTATAGAAGAACATTTTAAAGATGAAGTAGGTAATATTTTATAATGTCTTACTAACCATGAATGCTTCCTGACATCATTTGCAAAATATTCACTTTGCAAGAGTCATCACTAACAACAGTGGGTGAAAATCCATAGTCCAGATATCCTTTTGATAATTTCACATATTTGGCCAACTTATTTCCAGTATTGCTTAAATAGACTTTAAAAAAATCATGTAATATTGCTAATAGAAGGCTAGTAATAATTCAGAGAAAGGGTCAGTTCTGCCATTTTATTATTTATTTGTGCCTGAGTTATTAGCATTTGCTTCAGTTTGCTAAAGCAAACTGTTCTGTTTTGTTTCTCAAAGAAATCTTTATAAACCAATTGTCCTTTCTGTATTACTTTATGTATAATAAAACAAATAATAATAAACCCATAAATCTTGACTGGGCACTCATCATCTGTACTGAGAGCAACAATCCTCTGTTGAGGACAAGCCACTCTTTCCTAAGGATACATTTCACAACTTAAGTGGTTCAATGAAGGGCAAGCATCCATTTATGTATTAAATATTTTAAAAGCTGATTTTTTTTCATTTTTTAGATAAAGATGAAAATAAGTGCTAATGTTCTTTCTCCCCTTACCTGTGAACTATTCGGGCTGTCTCTGGATTATACCAATCCTACATGGGAGGCCAAAGGCTAGTGGCACAGAAAGAGGAGAGGCAACCATGGTGCATATTCTGCTCATCCAAAAAGTGAGGATTATGAGGTTGTCCACCCAGAATTTTTGAGAGGATTACATGAGAAAATTATTTCAGTGCTGAGTAACCTTTCCTGAAGGTAGAATAATGTATCCTGATTAGGATCTGGTGTAGTCTGGAGTCAGACTACCTAAATACAAGTGTCAAGTCTAGAATTTGCCAGTGGTGTAACCTTGGGCAGGTCACTTATGCCCTCCAATGCCCAGTTTCACTTGTTCAGTGAAACAATAATATTAGTGGCACAGTATTACAGTATTGCTTTGAGGATTAAATGAAATGACATTTGCAAAGCTCTTAGTACAGTTCCTGATATAAGGAGTGCTTTATAAGTGTTAGGTCTTGTTGTCATTGTTATTCTAAGGATCAATTCAGAAAAAAAAAAGAAGCTCTACTGACAGTTATTTTCATTCATAGTGAACATAACTATATAATTCTTTGATATAAAAAATATTTAGATATATGGGAATTCCCTGGTGGTCCAGTGGTTAGGACTCCATGCTCTCACTGCCAAGGGCCCAGGTTCAATCCCTGGTCTGGGAACTAAGATCCTGCATGCTGTGCAGTGCGACTAAAAAAATAAAGTAAAATAAATTTATATATATATATATATATATATATATATATATATATATCATTATGTATATTATTTCTTTATATATATGTAAAGTAAATTCTTATAATTTAGAGTGGCTACTCCATCATACAGAACAGCAGTTACAAAGGGAAGTCTGGGACTCCTGGGGTCTCCAAAACGCTTTCAGGGACTCTGAGAGGTCAAAGCATTTTCATACAACACTAAGAAGTTATTTTTCTTTATCACTTTTGTTCTTTCGTGAGTTTAGAGTGGAATTTTTCAGAGGGTCCATACATAAGATTACAACAAACCAAATAAAGAAGCGGACATGAGAATCTAGTTATTACCTACTGAGCCAGATGTTACAGAGATTTGTAAAAATCTCCTTTACACTTTTCTCACTGGAATTTTTTTTCAATTGGAAAATCATTTTTCATAAAAAATATGCCACTTATATAATGGACCTTTTATTTTTAAACAAATTAATAAATACAGAATTTAAAAGTTCTCAGCCTTAATTTCCAGTAAGGTAAATTTTGATAGGTATAACCCATGTAACAAAATATGTGGGAGGTTCCTTTTTTATTGATGTATAGTTGTACAATATTATATAGGTTACAGGTGTACAATATAGTTATTTCCAATTTTTAAAGGTTATACTCTATTTATAGTTATTATAACTATTGGCTATATTCCCCATGTTGTACAATATATCCTTGTAACTTACTTTATACTTAACAGTTTGTACGTCTTAATCCCCTACCCCTGTATTTCTGCTCCCTACTTCCCTCTCCCCACGGGTAACTATTTGTTTGTTCTCTATACCTGTGAGTCTGCTTCTTTTATGTTATATTCACTAGTTTGTTGTATTTTTTTAGATTCCACATATAAGTGATATCATACAGTATTGGTCTTTCTCTGTCTGACTTATTTCACTTAGCATAATACCTTCGCAAGTCTATCCATGTTGCTGCAAATGGCAAAATTTCACTCTTTTTTATGTCTGAGTAGTATTCCATTGTATATATGCACCACACCTTTGTTATCCAATCATCTGTTGATGGACATTTAGTTTGTTTTCATACCTTAGCAATGGTAAATAATGCTGCTATGAACACTGTGGTGCATGTATCTTTTCAAATTAGTGTTTCTGTTTTTTTTCAGATATATACCCAGGAGTGGAATTGCTGGGTCATATGGTAGTTCTATTTTTAGATTTTGAGAAACCTCCACACTGTTTTCCACAGTGGCTACACCAATTTACATTCCCACCAACCATGTATGAGGGTTCCCTTTTCTCCAGATCCTCTCCATTTGTTATTTGTGTTCTTTTTGATGATAGCCATTCTGATAGGTGTGAAGTGATATTTCGTTGTGGTTTTGATTTGCATGTCCTTGATGTTTAATGATATTGAACATCTTTTCATGTTCCTATTGGCCATCTGTATTTCCTCTTTGGAAAAAATGTCTATTCAGTTCTTCTGCCCTTTATTTTTTTGGCCACACCATGCAACGTGCAGGACCTTAGTTCCTCAACCAAGGATTGAACGGGGGCCCATGGCAGTGAAATTGCTGAGTTCTAACCACTGGACCACCAGGGAAATCCTTTCTGCCCATTTTTAAATCAAATTTTTTTTTGATGTTGAGTTGTATGAGCCATTTACATAGGTTGGATATTAATTATGTGGGGTATTTTTAATAATTTTGTGTAAATATAGTCCTAAAACCAAAAGGCTTGAGAGTTACTGATACAGAAGTTGTGGATGAAAAGGCTGACATCATTTTTGCCACTAAAATTAGTGACACATTCAATTCTCTCAGCCTGAAAGTAAACTCCAGGCTGTAGCATAAGGTTAAGCTGGATGCACAGAGCCTGCTAGGTGAGGTGGCTCTGGGATGCTGTGTAAAACACTGAGCCTGCTGCCTGCTAAGTACCAAGGGATCTGTAAAAGGTAGATTGTGGTATAGAATCATGGGGATTGAAAAGTGACACAGCTTTATTAAATATCTTGCTTAAGGTTACAGACCATAAGCGATGGAGCCAGAGTACTAAATGGAACGTTTGTTCCTCCTCCAAAATTTTATCTGAAAGTGAGATTTCAGATATAAAGATTTCAGAGGTTCTCAAGATTCTATTCCTGTCTTACCAGTTCCCCTGAGATGTAGTGGAAATAATATAAAAAAATTATTATGAAACATTTGTTTATCAAATTGTAATTTCATTTGAAGCTTACCATGCATCTGGTTTACCATCATTCATTTGACTAGATCTACTAGAGGTACGTTATTGGCTTTCCAGTTGTAAACTATGCAACTTAAAGACATTATTTGTCATATTTTATAGGTCCCCTTACAGAATTGCTCAACCTAGAATCTGGATTTTCCCCATAGAATGTCTTATACAAATGTCACATTGCTCTTTTCCTTCTACATCTAGCGATATTATTGTCAACTACAAATTGGCACTTGCCGTCTACCTCTACAGGATTAACTTATGAGCTGTTGTAGCCGCTGACTTTCAACACCACTGAAAGGCATTTAGGGTGGAGATCAGCAATGAAGCACTCTGTGCTCTGGGAAAAACTGGGAGAACAGGCCTTCAGATAGATATTTTCAGGAGAAGATTTTATGAGCCCAGTTCTTGCATCTCCTCGTATCTAGAAAAGCACTAACAACCTTCACAGTGACCACCGCTCCTCCTCTTGACTAGCAGTAGCACTCATGACACCAGCGTCAACCTTCTGCAAAATCTATGTGCATGATTGCGTGTTTTTCAGAGCTATCTGAGATGCTGTCTACCAGGCTATAGTCCTCATTTTGTCCCAAATAAAACTTAACTCACAACTTTCACGTTGTGCATTTTTTTTTCCACTCAACAACATTTCGGATTCTTATTTATTTATTTGTTTGTTTGTTTATTTATTTATTTTGAGAGCGAGAGATTGTTAAATACATCCACATAGGAACAACGACATATTGAAGCTGACTGTAACCCATCAACGAGTGAAAATTAACAGCTAAGGAGTCTCCATTCTGATTGTAATCTTTACATGTTAAAATGCATGCTGGGAGTTAGACACTCAATTTTGTTTGAAATCAGCTTTTCAAGGTGATTTGTGACTGTGTCTTACTTCAAGCTGGTGGGGGAGGGCAATAATTTGTTTATTTTGGTCATTTTTCTTTAATAGTAGTAGAAACCATGTTTGAGTTTTCACTGCCCCCCTTAGCTCCCATGAGTTCTAAGGATATTTAAATAATAACAGCTATCAGAGCGTCATAGGAAATTTTGAGACAGCTTAATCCTTTGCCAGTGCAGGCAGTTCTAAAGCAGCTAATAATTTAATAATGTTTTTGTCTTGCAAAAGTGGTCTGTAGGCTTAATTTGCTTGCAGCAACAGAAAGTGAATGCTTTCACTTGTCCCCTGTAGCTTTCCTCCAGGTTATAGTTGTGGCAATGATTTACAGAAAATATTTTTCAAGATGTAATTTCCATCTGCAATGCTTTATGCAGAAAGTCTCAGCCACAAAAGTATGGGTTGTAGGAGAGGAAAAATAATTTTCTGTCCGGTCTTCCCAGTTCTTGGGTGAGACTCCCCTGTAACAAAAGACAGATTAACAGAAGAAAAAAAATTTAATTATGTACGGACATACGGGAGCCCCACAAAGATATGAGACTCAAAATGTGGCCAGACATTTGAGGCTTATATGCCATCCAGGGCTAAGGAAAGGGATAGGGGCCTGGAGCTGCAAAGCAAGGAAGACAATTCACCTGGAAGGTGAGAAGAGGAAATGTTTGGTAAACAAAATTTGCCCTAGCCTGCAGATAAGTCTCTCAGGGATAAAAGTTATCTCCAGTAATGGAGCTCTTCTGGGACAGGAGTCCCTTCTAACATAAATTTCATTTACAAATGTAAATTTCCCTTACAAAAGGATAAGTTTTACTCTGTTTTCAGAGCTTCTCGTCTGTCCGCAGTTTCTTAAAAATTATCAGCTCAAAATAATCCTTATGCCAAAGAGGCGTATTAGTGGAGACACCTCCTACTACCCTGTACTGTGAAGTCTGCAGAAGAGCAGAGAGTAGGATTAGTTAGTAGTCAGACAAGCCTGTGTGGCCTCAGTCCCACTGACCCCATGCCATCCGAGGCAGGTCACTCCACTGCCCACAAACTACAAACTATAAATTAGGCCTGTAAATAGTTTCTACATGCTTTGCTATGCAGATTAAATAAGGCCAGGTTTGTTAACACCTACTACAATTTTCAACACCTAATTATCACTACATACATATTCACCATTTTTATTATTTCATAGGATATGGGTTCTGAGGGCAGAGAGAGAGAGAGAAGGGTAGGAAAAGGGTAAAGAGAGAAAAAAAGAAAGTTTAATGTGACAAGAGAAAATAATGAGTTTTTCTTTCTTTTTTTTTTTTTTAAGAAGAGATAGTTTGGTAAACATAGGAAAAAGGGTCTTTTGACTGTGACAATTGAGAAAAAAAATTAATGAAAAACTTAAATCAGTTACCAAAACCTATATTGGGTTTAGAACCCAAGTCAGAGATTTCTTGTCAAAACTGTACGGTTTGGACAAGCACAGATAAAATTATTTGGATCTATATTTTTCTATAAAGTCTCAAAGAACCACTTGCTTCTAGAGAGTTGGGTTTCTCTGGAGGCTGGAAGTATGAAGGACTCCTGGAATCTGCTTTGAGGTTTGGCCTCTTGGGAACTTGGCTATCTAGCTTTGTGGAAATGTGCCACCCCCAGATTCTTTCAGAAACACCGAAGCTATTTTATATTATGGTAATGAAATTGAAACAGATCTGTTACCATAAACTCTGCCCAGAGAGGAATATGATTTCCAAGATTTTCAGCAAACAACCTTGATCTAAGTCATCTCCTTCTATCACCACCTCCCAAAGCACGTACTTAATTCTTAAGATGTTTTTCAGCGTCCTGACAAATACCAGGGTATTTATTGTTCCTTTGAAAAAAAGAAAAAGAAAATTGTCCTCCTGTGCTATTTTGTATTTCAGGTTTGAGAAGCTTGGGAGAAAGAGTACAATACAGAAGTTTGAATTATATTTGGATTAAACTCATGGAGCTTTATACATTCTGCAAGTAAAATCTAAAACAAAAAAACCAAAAGCTAAAACCAAATCTGACTGTCCTACTGTAGGATATTGGAGAAATGAAAGGGCTTGCTTTTATATTTAGAAGTTAGTACTACAGTTAGAATTGAGCACATAAGCATACCTCTCTGATTGATATTCCAGTTGAATGGGCAGTGGAAATTTCACATATTTAAATTTTTCATTATCAAATGGGTCATTTTCTTTCCCCTCTATTAAATAATGCATATGGTTGAGAGTTCTACCAGCTGGCTGTAAGCAGCTATGGGTTGAATTATAATTGCAAGCAACTGCTGTGTAAAATCAGATAAGTTGGCTTCTCACTGTCATCTGAGTGCCTTAAAGATAAAACAAGAAAGCCTTACTTGAGCTTAGAAAACCCTCAAGGAAGACTTATTTTTCCTGGAAAAAAAAAAAAAGTAAAGGGAATCAAAATGCCTCCTGTGGAAACCTGAAGTAAATCAACAGACAGACATTTTCCAATGATGAATAAACTGGGATCCCTTTATGTCACCTCAGTCAGTTGTAAAGAATGGTGGGTCTGAAGATGTTCATCTACTGATCTTTCATGAACCATTGTCTTGTACTGTTTGGCTTAAACACTAAGAAAGTAATTTAAGGTCAAGAAGACCTCTGGCTTAGAAGTCACCCAGTAACATGTCAATGCTTATACTGTAACATGTCTCTACTCCCAGATTTAGTCATGCTTACAAAGAGATTTACATGGACTGACTCCATTCTGATTTAGGCTTAATAGGGCCTATAAAATCCCATCATGTATAATTATACAACATCCACTCATTCATTCAACAAATATTTGCTGAGTTGCTTACTCTCTGCCCAGTGGTGTTCTCTGTGCATTGAATTCTGCTCCCCAGGTATCACTAACAAACCTGCTGACAAGACCAAACTGAGTGTATTGAGTTCATTGGTAAGAGGCATCACCAGCTTGACCAAGAAGCAGCAGCGCCTCTAATGAGGAAGGCAAGGTTGGGATTTATTGAGAATTGGAAGCTTGATTTAAGGCAGGTATTTCCGTGGGAGGGGAAGCCTTGATTAGGATTGGGTAAGGATAGTGATTTAACAGTTTAGAATTGGTGGAAAGCGTAAGGTGAGGATTTCTGAAGCAATGGATTCAAAGAATCTTCAGCAGTTAACTGTCTTGTGTTTTCTAGTGAACAGTTTTTAGGGGTTCAAAATAATCACCCTAAAGTATGACACTTTGGTATATTGATTATTTTAAATTAAAGATACTTGAGAAATAGCCAATGCAAAAATAACACTCTGACCCTTCCTTTGACCTCCTAGGAAGCAGGGGATAAATCTCCCATGTGAAAGTTACCTTCCCTGTACTAAGAGAGTAGAAGGCATCCTTATCACCAAAGGCAGGGAATTTAGGGCCAAAGAGGCTATATAAACAAATCTTGTTATTCCTTCACCATTTTACTACCCCAAGCCCAAATCCCCTTGTTTAGTCAATTTTCACAAATTTATTGTTCTTTGTCTAGAAGGTATAAAATCTTCTTTCTCTAGTCACTTTGAGTCTCATTTTTGTGGGGCTCCTGCATGAATGTAAGTAATTAAATTTGGTTTCCTCTGTTAACCTGACTTTAAAAAAATTTTACTGGGGGGCCTCAGCCAAGAACCTAGAAATGTAGAGAAAAGATTAATTTTCCTCCCTACAAGTTGAGAGGTCTTTCTGGAAGTTAATGGAATGAATAATCAAGTTACATGCCTGGGCAAGAGCCTCCTCGAATGGGAGGAGAATGAAGACAATGGGGTGGTGAGGTCATGTGACTATAGTCAAGAAGCTGTGTGTGGGAGTGAGGATGGGGGTAGGTAATTCCTGGCACTTGGGATCCACCAGAGGAGAAAATGGTAAAAGTCCTCACATTTTGGAGTTTACATTCTAGAAAATTCAATCAACTTCAGAATGTGAATAAAACTGAATAGCTTAAATTGTGTGCCAGTTACTGATTTATTTTTTCACAGTTCAAATTTAGAATTAGCCAGACACTATTTCTTCATTAGATCACTTAGAACAAGGCTTTTTGTACTCTTCCAAATGCCTGGCCTTGGACTAGGTGTGATGGAGAGACTGTCCTCAAAAATTTCATTGTCTAGTGGGTGACACCAACTTATAGATAGATGCCTATAAAAATAAGCTAGTAAGTGATGCCTAAGAAAGAGTTATTTATCTGATAAAATTAGTATTTGTTCTAGCATAGTGTTCTACTTAGAAAAGTACTAACCTTACAATAGCAATGCATGAAAAGGAAGTGAATGGGGCGAAAAGTGAATCCACAGGCTGCTTTATAACTGTTCTAAGATTGATAAATCTGTTTCAAAGGGACTATGCCTTTGAATAAAACCCAAGGTCACTGCATTTACTTGTTCTTATGACTAAGTATGAATAAATTGCTGCTGTGTCTCCTCTTCCATTTCCCCACACTGCTATGTTATTCTGCAGGTGGTTTTAACACGTAAAGGATTTACAAAACTCACAGGACTTCTACAGCCTGGCAGACAAGGTGATAATTGAAGTGACTAGCCAACCAGCCAGCCTAGGGCAACAAGAAGGTGGGAGCTGAGTTTAAATGGAGAGTGTGTGTGCACCCTGCCTAAAGGGATTCACATTGCCCTGGGGGGAAAATGTGCAGACCTGCCAAAGAAAGGTCTGTAGCCCTGATTCTGCCTGCCAGTGACCAGCTTCTCAGCCCTGATTAATCAGTAAATAAGTGTCACAGGGTTTCCCACTTAGTGCACTGTGATCTCCCGGTAGACTGAGATGCCTGTCTTGGTAGATGGGAAGCTGCCATGAACTTCCCTGCTCCACCAGGGACTTGAACATTTGCCATCTTTCCTTCTTTTTCAGAATTCCCCCATGCCGGGAGATCTCAAAATATAAGGCAAGTAAAGGTATTATAGGTTTTGATTTTACATAAAAGTTATGCAGTAATCATTTCACCAGGAACAATTCATCTAGAGAATAAAGATAAAACAACCCTTTTGGTTTCAAATATTGGTCACTATGCTATCACTGAGATATATTTAATACTTATGCATCTTGTTTAATGTACCTCTTCCAAATGTCATTCTAACTTCAAAATTGTGTTTGTGCATATCATAAAACCTAAAACTAAAAAGATCTGTGTTCATAAACTATTGAAACTGAAAGGGACGTTAATGCCCATACAGCTCTAATCCCCCATTTTCAGATGAATAGTCACAGAGATGGATCTATGTAATCCAAGTCGTCAAGCATGTTAGAGGTGGAGCCAAAGTCAAACCTAGAGTTCTTTGACCAATGTATACCTTTCTGCCTTTCCTAAGGAGTTTTTCTTCTAAGGAGACAGTGTAACAAAGTAGATAGAACTATCTTCTTTTTGAAATTGCTTTTACAAACTAACAAAGTAATATACAGAAATCTATAAGGTAAAATATAAAAGCTCTAAGCTTTCCTTTCCTCACTCCCAATTTATTATTCTTACAGCTATCTTTTCATACATGTATATAGCATATACAATACATGTATACTTATTTAATTTTTGTTTGTTGTTACCAAAATGGAGTTATACTTTTGTAATTTGATTTTTTTTCCAATAATATATTATGGGTATCTTTCCATATACAGACAACTTATTATTTCTTTATCTGCAGAGCATTCCATGGTGAGCGGGCCATAACTTATTCTCAACACTCCCTTATTTATGGATAGTTAGATTGTCATCAGTTTGGGGCTAGTATAAAAACTGTTTCAATGCACACGTTTGTCATATATTCTTTAAGGGTGTTGATAATATTTCTATGGTAGAGATTCCTAAACATGGAATTTCTGAGACAAAGTGTTTTACCATTGTAAATTTTGGTAGGTACTACCAAATTGCCATGCCAAAAAAAAAAAAAAAAAGCCTGCACCCAGCAACAGTGAATGTGAGAGCTCTCTCTAACATTGTCAAGGATAGAATTTGCACTACTCTATTTACAGGAAGCAAGTTCCTGAGCCTTAATAGGAGCTAAAATAAACATAACGGGAGGAATTTATTGAGCCAAATTTGAGGACAGGGGTAATACCGGTTTTAGGGAGGTAGATAATTGGGGACTTTAATGTCACCACCAGAGTGCACTCGCATCTCCCCCCGCCCACCCCATGACCTTCTGCGTGAAGCGCTATCTCAGCCGGCTTCTCCAGGAGCCCTCCCCAGGTTTCTGAGAAACAACATGCTTCTGACTTCATATTCTAACAGTTCCATAAATTAGGAGGAAAAGAGGCTTCTTTCTCCTAACTTCAGTTTGAAAAACCCTAGGGAAGATTCAGATTGGCCCAGTTTACATAACACAAGCTCCGACTTGGACCGATTACTGAGGTGGGGGGAGGGAAGTGTTCTAATGGGATCGCCTGGAGGCAGGTACCCTGCCCACTCCTGTGCTTGATAGTTTCAAAAGGGGAAAAGGAAGTGTCGGACAGTCAGTATGTAGGTGTATATATATATATACACATACAGCCATGACTAAATTTAATCGATACCTATAATTAATTGATACCTGTTTGAGATCATGGTCCAGATTTTTACAGGTAAAATCATTTTCAAGTTGTTCGGATGTTAAAACAACCGCCATGGACACCATCTGTTAGCCTAGAATGTCTGTTCCCTAAAGGTTTGTTTAACAAACCTTTGTTTGTTGTAACAAGTTCAGAGTGATTTCTATTAACACACTTTTTATTATATCTCCACAGAACATGTCTGAGCTATAAAGAAATATAAAATGTCAGGAATGGTAAAATTCATCATAAAACCCTTTTTGTTTTGGTCTCACTTCAATTCCTTAAAACTTGTCTGACAGAGTGGAAATCCAGGGTTTTACTAAGTTCTGGCACAGCTGATCAAAATTGGCTAGTGTCTAATCACTCAAAAAAGACTCACAAAATAGGAACATGGATGCAGAGAGTCATGACGGTTACTTCTCTTTTGGACCCCAGTTTACTGACTGTTCTGACAGTGGCATCACTGGATCTGCATGGGAGGATCCCCTTTGGCTCTTACTGCCTATGTACCTTCATCCAGGGCAACAGAGAAACAAGGGCTGAGGGAGAGCAGCCCGGGTTTGTATTGTGGCCCTGCCTCTTACTAGTTGTGTCACCTTGAGTCAATTGTGTGAACCATCCCCCAGATGACTTGTGAGGATGCCCTCACAAATTCCCCAAATTGAGTATGATCCACATTTCAAGATTCCTTCACACAACATTGGGCACTTAATAGGATGGAGCACGGAGAGTGCTGTGCTGGAGGACAGGCAATATGGCCAGGGGTGGTGGGGGACTCTTCAGAGGAGAAGAGCCGGGGGTTCCAGGGCTATGGAGGGGAAGGAGGGACGATTCTGGCACTCGGTTAACTTTATTTCATTAAATCCATTCGACAACCTATGAGGAAGATTTAATTGTTCTGAAACTATGAATGGAGGAGCAGGTATCTCTAAAAACAAATGCAGTGTTTTAGGATTGGAATAGCTTTGAATCCACACATGAATTTGGGAGAGATTTTTTTGCCATAAGGCACCTTATACCTTACCATAAACAACACTCTAAAATTGCTTTGCAAAGTAAATGGATTATGTGTGTCCAGCAAGAAAAAGAGCAGAAAGAAAATCTGTTACTTAATAGCTCGTCGCCATCAGTGATGAAGGTGTACATCTCATTGCTTTTCCCTCTGCATTTTGCCTGTCAGCCTCCCCACACTCAGCCCAATCACCCAAGCTCAGGGCTTCTCACCAAGCCTCTTAGGTGACCAGCCTGTCTTGAAGCCCTGCCTCTGGTGTTCCAGAGAGTCACATCTGCCTGCCACTCCAACTTGAGTAACCCTGGGTCGACTACCACCCTACACCTGGGTGATCAACAGCTAGCAAGGTTAGGTCCTCCCTTCATCACTGTTTCCAACCAGTCCTCCTCCTGCAGTAGCCCTCTTCCCTCCTTATTTGAACCTAAGAAGTGATTATAGTATTTTTTCAAACATCTCTTTCCCTGGATGGTCTCTATCAACATCCTGCCATTCTAATTTCAACAGAAGCATTTAGTCAGTCTGTTCTAAGATGGTGAACTACCTGTAGGCATTCATAAGTATACTTGAAAATGAAAAATGATATATACTACTCTACCTTACTTATTAAATACAGAGTTCCTAGCTTAGTATTTGTTAGTATTTTATTTTATTTTTAAATAGGTAATCACAAAATCCAAGAAGCTCAAAGAGTATGTATAAGAGATATGCATGCTCTCACCTTGTGCCCAATGACCAAGGTCTCTTCCCTAGAAGTTCTCAAAGTTTTCAGTGTCTCGAATATTAGTCTAAACATATTTTATATTTATAAAAGCAGGTAACTAATGTATTCCCACACTCAAAGAGAGGAGAATTAGGCTCTACCTTTTCAAGGGAAGATGGTTAAAGAATCGGTCTATATACTTTCAAACCCTCCTATATATACAATCTATTTTTATTAACACAAATTTAGTACAAAAATTACTCTTCTTCTTAATTTGTTTTACTTAATACATTTTGGAGATAATTCCAAATCAGCACATGTAAATTTTCCTTCGTTTGTTTGTTTTGTTTTGTTTTAGTTACATAGTATTCTCTTGTAAGGATGGATATACCGTAATTTATTTAAACCAGCCTCTTAAGGATGGGTTATTAAGTTGCTTCTAATCTTTCGTTCTGAAATATATTATCATTTCATACATGTATGTATCTATGTAGAATAAATTCCTTGAAGTAGAATTGCTGGATCAAAAGTTCTGTGCATTTGTGAATTTGATATATACTGCAAATTTTTCCTTCTAGAGGATTTTCTGAGTTATACCCCTACAAGCAGTATATAGTAGGAAAAGCATCATTTAGCTGAAAATAAAAGAAACATTTTCTCTGCATCTCAGTTCAAAGGATCTGAAATTGCAGTCATTATCTTCTTCTGTAATGACAATGGAGTAAAAACACAAGATGATAAATTACCTTCATGTATTTTCCTGTCATAAGCAGAGACGAGAGTTAGAACTATGCAAAGAAATCATTGTAAGAAAGCATAGATGAGTAAATTCCCCTGTGCTGGAGGAATTTGTACATCCAACGCATCACCATCTCCCACACTCCTTCCACACTTCATGCTACCAGCTGTGAGAACAGCACCGTCTCTCAGTGGCAAAGACGGAATGTGCAACCACGCTTTGATCCGTGCATTTAAGAGATATCTATTTCATACCTGCCATGTGCCTGGTGATACACACCCTCAGGCAGTTCAGAGGGAGGTTAATATATCTACAGACCAAGACCAAGGTCAAGTCAAACCCCAGCATGGATGATGGGAGCAGGCCCTGCTATGGAAAGGAAAGACATTTTGCTCTTGCAAACCTAGGGATATTAGCAGATAGAAGTTACTTTTTTTGTCTTTGCAATCTTACAGCACAGTTTTCAGAGTATGGACTTTGGATTCAAATCTTGCCTGTGTATGTCTCAATACTTCTGTTTCCTCATCTATGAAATGCAAATAAATGTATTAACTCTCTCATGGGTTATGGGATTAAATAGAGTAACATATGCAAAATTCTTAGAATAGTGATTTCCACATATGAAATTCACTAGTAATAAGTTTTCTAACATTATATTATTATAATTAACATTGCATTCTTTTATATCATTGTTAATATAATTTTAATAGTTTAAATTATTAATATTATACTGATGATAATGTAATTTGATATTATTAATATTAATATTATTACACAATTCCTTATTTGCTGTATTACTAATCCATTGCTGCATAACAAATTACCCCAAAACCTGGTGGTTTAAAATAACAACATTTATTATCTCAGCTTCCATTGGTGGTTTAAAATAACAACATTTATTATCTCAGCTTCCATTGGTGGTTTAAAATAACAACATTTATTATCTCAGCTTCCATAGGTCAGGAATCTGGTTATGGTTTAGCTGGGTGCTGTGCTTCAGGATGTCTCTCAAGGCTGAAATCAAGGTGTTAGCTGGGACTACATCATCTCAAGATTCAACAGGGATAAGATACATTTCCAAGCTCACTCGTGTGCTTGTTGGCAGGATTCAGTTCCTTGTAATCTGTTGGCTGAAGGCTACCCTTATTTCCTTTCAGCATAGGATTTTCCATCATGGCAGCTTGCCTCACCAAAGTGAGCAAGACAAGACGGCAAGAGAAAGAGAGCACCAGGCAGACCAAAGTCTCAGTTTTTATACTTTAACCTCAGAAGTAACATAACTATCTCTTCTGCCACATTCTATTCATTAGAAAAAGTTACTAGGTCCATCCCACACCTAAGGGGAGTGAACACCAGTAGGAAGGTTCATTAGGGGTCATTTTAAAAGCAGCCTTCCACAATTGTTCTCCCCTGTGTCTTTGTGGCTTGGGAGAGAAAGATAAAATAGAGACATTTACAAGCACTATCTAACTGAGTTAAAGACCATACTGGTTATAAATTATGTTATAGTTTGACATGAAAAATATCCTGTTTGCCTGATTTTCTTTACAGAAAAAAATAAAGTTCAAGCTAACAATATAAAGAGCACACTTGAGGCTGATCCAGGTATGTATGAAGACTATGATGTAGACGTCAGCTTAGCTATAAATGACAACCACAAAATTGCACAAGCAGTTTCCATTCTCAAGAGCACTATGGTTTGGTTAATTGCCAGCATGATGTGGCTGGATTGTTCCTGGGAGAGGAAAGAAAACATTTTATAAAAGTTAAAAATGGTTTCGATCTGGGTAAATAAATGGCAACACGACTAAATCAGCTTCAGTGACTACTTGGTACTCTTTTTTTTTTTTTTGCGGTACTCGGGCCTCTCACTGTTGTGGCCTCTCCCGGTGCGGAGCACAGGCTTCGGACGCGCAGGCTCCGCTGCCATGGCTCACGGGCCCAGCCGCTCCGCGGCATGTGGGATCTTCCCGGACCAGGGCACGAAGCCGTGTTCCCTGCACCGGCAGGAGGACTCTAAACCACTGTGCCACCAGGGAAGCCCGACACTCTTTTGCCTTTTGGAAATGTGCTAAAGAGACAGCACCCACTTATTCAGTGGGGGAAGAACTAATGGTTTTGATACAGTGAAGACCTCTGGAAAAAATAAAATAAAATTCCTACTTTCTTTCTTATACCAAAACAAAATTTGAAATGGTTCTATTTCAATTGAAATAAAGTAAATAAATTCACCAAGGGAAAATGGTTTTTTAGCTTTGGAGTAGAGAATGCATTTCTGTGTCCTAACCAAACTCAGAATTCAGAAAATAAAAGAATCATAAGTTTGAATATGTAAAAACTAAAAATTTCTGATTGGTCAAAAATGGCAAGATAAGTGTATAATGCTAAATGACATAAAACCAGCAGAAACAAATATTTGCAACATATATTATTGCCAAGTTGATAATTTCCTGTATATAAAATCTTTAATAATCAAAAAGAAAAACTCCAAAAAGACCAAAGTATATTCCAAGATATCCATTAAAGCATTATTTAAAACACAAAATATTGGAAATAACCATAACTAAACTCTTAATGAGACTCATGAAAAAATTATAGTGTGAAAGTATGATGGAATGTTCTTTGGCCACTAAAAGGAATGAGGTAAATCTCAGTAAATTAATAAAGAATGACATACTATTAACTTAAAAAAAAAACCTAAGATGTAGAACAGTATGTGAAGTATGACTTCATTTGTGTTTAAAAAGTAATATAAAGGATACAGAAACACACATATACAAGTATAAATATATATTTGTATAGGCATAGACTATCTCTGGGATGATACACAGAAGCAGATAACAATGATTTGCTTTTCATTGTATACTCTTATGCTTTTTCTTCTAACTATTTGTACGCATTTCCTATTCAAAATATAAAAATCATTTCAAAAAATTTTTAAATGTGATCCCAACAAACACAAGCAGTAGCAAGGGAAAGGCAATCCAATATCAAAATTGCTTAAGTTAGTTTAGGCACCTTTCAAAAAATGGTGATTTAGATACAGAATCTCACGTCTAGCTTTGTTGGAATTTGGTGGTGAATTCTGAACCAAATTAAAGTAATTAAGTCAGAAAATTTAGTGGAATCATTTAATCCTCCTATTAAAAGTAGTTTTGTTACATTAGTTTTAAGTTAATTCATTTGTTTTTTTTCAATTAACACCTATTTTTTTCAATTAACACCCAGCATGAGTCAGGCGGGGTACTAGAGTATAACACAAGTTAAAGCACAATGCTGGTCATGGAGAACATTTACACTGGAGAAACCTGGCAGACACTGTCATAACCAAATGATTAAAGTCAACATCACCAGTAAGAAGACCTGTCAGTATTCTGTACCTCCTGATGATACGATGCACCAGGAAGCACTCAATACCACTTCTGTGATAATATTGCCCAAAATGCATAACCTCAGTCTAAGCAAAAAAAGCTCAGACGAATCTAATTGGGAGGTCATTCTACAAAATAAAGATTCAGTATCTTTTTTAAAAGGGTCAAAGTCATGAAAGACAAATAGAAACTGTCATAGATTGAAGTGTTTAAAGAGACATGACACCTCAATGCAGTGTGTAGACCCTGGATTAGATTCTGGAACAGAAACAGAACATGAGCACGAAAGCTGGGGAACGTCTAACCAAGTGTGTAGATGAGTTAATAGTGTTGTATTTAGTGAATAGTATTAATTTCCTGGCTTCAGTAATTATACTATGTTCATGTAAGATGTTAACATCTGATGAAACTGGGTGAAGGATATGCAAGAACACCTTATACTATTTTTGAAAATTTTGTGTAAGTTTAAAATTATTTCAAACTTAAAAACAAAAAAAAACCCTGGGGAATGCCATTCATTACCCTAGGTTTGGTCAGTTCAGAGCACTTTAATAATTGTCAGAGATAGAAATGTGGGGAAGATGGCGGAAGAGTAAGACACAGAGGTCACCCTCCTCCCCACAGATACATCAGAAATACATCTACACGTGGAACAACTCCTACAGGACACCTACTGAATGCTGACAGAAGACCTCAGACCTCACAAAAGGCAAGAAACTCCCCACGTATCTGGGTAGGGCAAAAGAAAAAAGAATAAACAGAGACAAAAGAATAGGGACGGGACTTGCACCAGTGGGAGGGAGCTGTGAAGGAGGAAATGTTTCCACACACTAGGAAGCCCCTTCGTGGGCAGAGACTGCGGGTGGCGGAGGAGCCACGGAGGACAGCGCAGCAAAAGGGGTGCGGAGGGCAAAGCGGAGAGATTCCCGCACAGAGGATCGGTGTCGACGGCACCCACCAGCCCGAGAGGCTTGTCTGCTCACCCGCCGGGGCGGGCGGGGCTGGGAGCTGAGGCTCGGGCTTCGGTCGGAGCACAGGGAGGGGACTGGGGTTGGCGGCATGAACACAGCCTGAAGGGGTTAGTCCACCACGGTTAGCCCGGAGGGAGTCCGGGGAAAAGCCTGGACCTGCCGAAGAGGCAAGAGACTCTTTCTTCCCTCTTTGTTTCCTGGTGCGCGAAGAGGGGATTAAGAGCGCTGTTTAAAGGAGCTCCAGAGACGGGCGCGAGCCGCGGCTAAAAGCGCGGACCCCAGAGAAGGGCGTGGGACGCTGGGGCTGCTGCTGCCGCCACCAAGAAGCCTGTGTGCGGGGCTTCCCTGGTGGCGCAGTGGTTGAGAGTCCGCCTGCCGATGCAGGGGACACGGGTTCGTGCCCCGATATCGGAAGATCCCACATGCCGCGGAGCGGCTGGGCCCGCGAGCCATGGCCGCGGAGCCTGTGTGTCCGGAGCCTGTGCTCCGCAACGGGAGAGGCCACAGCAGTGAGAGGCCCGCGTACAGCAAAAAAAAAAAAAAAAAAAAAAAAAAAAAAGCCTGTGTGCGAGCACAGGTCACTGTCCACACCCCCTTTCCAGGGAGCCTGTGCAGCCCGCCACTGCCAGGGTCCTGGGATCCAGGGACAACTTCCCCGGGAGAACGAACAGTGCGCCTCAGGCTGGTGCAATGTCACACCGGCCTCTGCCGCCGCAGGCTTGCCCCGCATCTGTACCCCTCCCTCCCCCCGGCCTGAGTGAGCCAGAGCCCCCGAATCAGCGGCTCCTTTAGCCCTGTCCTGTCTGGTAGAAGAATAGACGCCCTCCGGGAACCTACACACAGAGGCTGGGCCAAATCCAAAGCTCAGACCTGGGAGCTGTGAGAACAAAGAAGAGAAAGGGAAATCTCTCCCAGCAGCCTCAGAAGCAGCGGATTAAAGCTCCACAATCAACTTGATGTAACCTGCATCTCTGGAATACCTGAATAGACAACGAATCATCTCAAATTGAGGAGGTGGACTGTGAGAGCAAGATTTATTATTTTTTTCCCCTTTTCCTCTTTTTGTGAGTGTGTATGTATATGCTTCTGTGTGAGATTTTGTCTGTATAGCTTTGCTTTCACCATTTGTCCTAGGGTTCTATCCGTCCTTTTTTTTTTTTTTTTTTTTTTTACTTTTTTAAAAAATATTTTTCTTAATAATTATTGTTATAATTTTATTTTATTTTTTCTTACTTTCTTTTCTTTTCTTTTATCTGCTTTCTTTCTTTCTTTCTACTTTTTCTCCCTTTTATTGTGAGCCCTGTGGATGAAAAGTTCTTAGTGATACAGCCAGGAGTCAGTGCTGTGCCTATGAGGTGGGAGAGCCAACTTCAGGACACTGGTCGACAAGAGACCTCCCAACTACACGTAATATCAAATGGCGAAAATCTCCCATAGATCTCCATCTCAACACCAACACCCAGCTTCACACAATAGCCAGCAAGCTACAGTGCTGGACACCCTATGCCAAACAACTAGCAAGACAGTAACACAACCCCACCCATTAGCAGAGAGGCTGCCTAAAATCATAATAAGTCGACAGACACCCCAAAACACACCACCAGACATGGACCTGCCCACCAGAAAGATAAGATCCAGCCTCATCCACCAGAACACAGGCACTAGTCCCCTCAACCAGGAAGGCTACAAAACCCACTGAACCAACTTTACCCACTGGGGAAAGACACCAAAAATGATGGGAACAACGAACCTGCAGCCTGAAAAAAGGAGACCGCAAACAGAGTAAGATAAGCAAAATGAGAAGACAGAAAAACACACAGCAGATGAAGGAGCAAGATAAAAATCCACCAGACCTAACAAATGAAGATGAAATAGGCAGTCTACTGGAAAAAGAATTCAGAATAATGATAGTAAAGATGATCCAAAATCTTGGAAATAGAATATAGAAAATGTAAGAAGAATTTAATAAGGACCAAGAAGAACTAAAGATGAAACAAGCAATGATGAACAACACAATAAATGAAATTAAAAATACTCTAGAAGGGACCAATAACAGAATAACTGAGGCAGAAGAACGGATAAATGACCTGGAAGATAAAATAGTGGAAATAACTACTGCAGAGCAGAAAAAAGAAAAAAAGAATGAAAAGAGCTTAGGACAGTCTCAGAGACCTCTGGGACAACATTAAATGCACCAACATTCAAATTATAGGTGTCCCAGAAGAAGAGAAAAAGAAAGGGACTGAGAAAATATTTGAAGAGATTAGAGTTGAAGACTTCCCTAATATGGGAAAGGAAATAGTTAATCAAGTCCAGAAAGCACAGAGACTCATATAGGATAAATCCAAGGAGAAACATGCCAAGACACATATTAATCAAACTGTCAAAAGTTAAATACAAAGAAAACATATTAAAAGCAGCAAGGGAAAAACAACAAACAACACACAAGGGAATCCCCATAAGGTTAGCAGCTGATCTCTCAGCAGAAACTCTGCAAGCCAGAAGGGACTGGCAGGACATATTTAAAGTGATGAAAGAGAAAAACCTGCAACCAAGATTACTCTACCCAGCAAGGATCTCATTCAGATTTGATGGAGAAATTAAAACTTTACAGACCAGCAAAAAGCTAAGAGAGTTCAGCACCACAAAACCAGCTTTACAACAAATGCTAAAGGAACTTCTCTAGGCAAGAAACACAAAGGAAGGAAAAGACCTACAATAATGAACCCAAAACAATTAAGAAAATTGGAATAGGAACATACATATCAATAATTACCTTAAATTTAAATGGACTAAATATTCCCACCAAAAGACACAGATTGGCTGAATGGATACAAAAACAAGACCCATATATATGCTGTCTACAAGAGACCCACTTGAGACATAGAGACACATACAGACTGAAAGTAAGGGGATGGAAAAAGATATTCCATGCAAATGGAAACCAAAACGAAGCTGGAGTAACAATTCTCATATCAGACAAAATAGACTTTAAAATACAGACTATTAGAACAGACAAAGAAGGACATTACATAATGATCAAGGGATCGATCCAAGAAGAAGATATAACAATTGTAAATTTTATGCACCCAACATAGGAGCACCTCAATACATAAGGCAGATACTAACAGCCATAAAGGGGGAAATCAACAGTAACACATTCATAGTAGGAGACTTTAACACCCCACTTTCACCAATGGACAGATCATCAAAAATGAAAATAAATAAGGAAACACAAGCTTTAAATGATACATTAAACAAGATGGACTTAATTGATATTTATAGGACATTCCATCCATAAACAAAAGAATACACATTTTTCTCAAGTGCTCATGGAATATTCTCCAGGATAGATCATATCTTGGGTCACAAATCAAGCCTTGGTAAATTTAAGAAAAATTGAAGTCATATCAAGTATCTT
This sequence comes from Mesoplodon mirus, assembly GCF_964341445.2. Classification (NCBI taxonomy): domain Eukaryota; kingdom Metazoa; phylum Chordata; class Mammalia; order Artiodactyla; family Ziphiidae; genus Mesoplodon; species Mesoplodon mirus. The sequence goes on from NC_138992.1 coordinate 50,541,156, forward strand.
TTCTGACCACAATGCTATGACACTAGATATCAATTACAGGAAAAGATATGTAAAAACTACAAACACATGGAGGCTAAAAAATACACTACTTAATAACGAAGTGATCTCTGAATAAATCAAAGAGGAAATTTAAAAAATACCTAGAAACAGGGCTTCCCTGGTGGCGCAGTGGTTGAGAGTCTGCCTGCTGATGCGGGGGACGTGGGTTTGTGCCCCGGTCCGGGAGGATCCTGCGTGCCGCGGAGCGGCTGGGCCCATGAGCCATGGCCGCTGAGCCTGCACGTCCGGAGCCTGTGCTCTGCAACGGGAGAGGCCACGGCAGTGAGAGGCCCGCGTACCGCAAAAAAAAAAAAAAAAAAAAAAAAAAATACCTAGAAACAAATGACAGTGGAGACATGACGACCCAAAACCAATGGGATGCAGCAAAAGCAGTTCTAAGAGGGAAGTTTATAGCAATAAAATCCTACCTTAAGAAACAGGAAAAATCTCAAATAAACAACCTAAACTTCTTCTTGCTTAGAGAAAGAAGAACAAGAAAACCCCAAAGTTAACAGAAGGAAAGAAATCATAAAAATCAGATCAGAAATAAATGAAAAAGACATGAAAGAAACAATAGCATAGATCAATAAAACTAAAAGCTGGTTCTTTGAGAAGATAAACAAAATTGATAAACCATTAGCCAGACTCATCAAGAAAAAATGGAAGAAGACTCAAATCAATAGAATTAGAAATGAAAAAGGAGAAGTAACAACTGACACTGCAGAAATACAAAAGATCATGAGAGATTACTACAAGCAACTCTATGCCAATAAAATTGACAACCTGGAAGAAATGCACAAGTTCTTAGAAATGCACAACCTGCTAAGACTGAATCAGGAAGAAATAGAAAATATGAACAGACCAATCACAAGCACTGAAATTGAAACTGTGATTAAAGATATTCCAACAAACAAAAGCCCAGACCAGATGGCTTCACCGGTAATTCTACCAAACATTTAGAGAAGACCTAACGCCTATCCTTCTCAAACTCTTCGAAAATACAGCAGAGAGAGGAAGACTCCCAAACTCATTCTACGAGGCCACCATCACCCTGATACCAAAACCAGACAAGGATGTCACAAAGAAAGAAAACTACAGGCCAATATCACTGATGAACATAGATGCAAAAATCCTCAACAAAATACTAGCAAAGAGAATCCAACAGCACATTAAAAGGATCATACACCATGATCAAGTGGGGTTTATTGCAGGAATGCAAGGATTCTTTGATATATGCAAATCAATCAATGTGATACACCATATTAACAAATTGAAGGAGAAAAACCATATGGTCATCTCAATAGATGCAGAGAAGGCTTTCGACAAAATTCAACACCGATTTATGATAAAAACCCTGCAGAAAGTAGGCATAGAGGGAAATTTCCTCAACATAATAAAGGCCATATATGACAAACCCACAGCCAACATCATCCTCAATGGTGAAAAACTGAAAGCATTTCCACTAAGATCAGGAACAAGACAAGGTTGCCCACTCTCACCACTCTTATTCAACATAGTTTTGGAAGTTTTATCCACAGCCATCAGAGAAGCAAAGGAAATAAAAGGAATCCAAATTGGAAAAGAAGAAGTAAAGTTGTCACTGTTTGCAGATGACTTGATACTATACATGGAGAATCCTAAAGATGCTACCAGAAAACTAGTAGAGTTAATCAATGAATTCGGTAAAGTAGCAGGATACAAAATTAATGCATAGCAATTTCTGGCATTCCTACACACTAATGACAAAAAATCTGAAATTTAAATCAAGAAAACACTCCCATTTACCGTTGCAACAAAAAGAATAAAATATATAGGAATAAACCTACCTAAGGAGAAAAAAGACCTGTATGCAGAAAATTATAAGACACTGATGAAAGAAATTAATGATGATACAAATAGATGGAGAGATATAACATGTTCTTGGATTGGAAGAATCAACATTGTGAAAATGATTCTACTATCCAATGCAATCTGCAGAGTCAATGCAATCCCTATCAAACTACCACTGGCATTTTTCACAGAGCTAGAATAAAAAATTTCAAAATTTGTATGGAAACAGAAAAGACCCCGAATAGACAAAGCAATCTTGAGAATGAAAAACGGAGCTGGAGGAATCAGGCTCCCTGACTTCAGACTATACTACAGAGCTACAGTAATCAAGACAGTATGGTACTGGCACAAAAGCAGAAAGATAGATCAATGGAACAGGATAAAAAGCCCAGAGATAAACCCACACACATATGGTCAACTTATCTTTGATAAAGGAGGCAGGAATGTACAGTGGAGAAAGGACAGCCTCTTCAGTAAGTGGTGCTGAGAAAACTGGACAGGTACATGTAAAAGTATGAGATTAGATCACTCCCTAACACCATACACAAAAATAAGCTCAAAACGAATTAAAGACCTAAATGTAATGCCAGAAACTATCAAACTCTTAGAGGAAAATATAGGCAGAACACTCTATGACATAAATCACAGCAAGATCCTTTTTGACTCACCTCCTAGAGAAATGGAAATAAAAACAAAAATAAACAAATGGGACCTAATGAAACTTAAAAGCTTTTGCATAGCCAAGGAAACCATAAACAAGACCAAAAGACAACCGTCAGAATGGGAGAAAATATTTGCAAATGAAGCAACTGACAAAGGGTTAATCTCCAAAATTTACAAGCAGCTCATGCAGCTCAATAACAAAAAAAAACAAACAACCCAATCCAAAAATGGACAGAAGACCTAAATAGACATTTCTCCAAAGGAGTTATACAGACTGGCAACAAACACATGAAAAAATGCTCAACATCATTAATCATTACATAAATGCAAATCAAAGCTACAATGAGATATCATCTCACACCAGTCAGAATGGCCATCATCAAAATATCTAGAAACAATAAATGCTCGAGAGGGTGTGGAGAAAAGGGAACACTCTTGCGCTGCTGGTGAGAATATGAATTGGTACAGCCACTATGGAGAACAGTATAGATGTTCCTTAAGAAACTAAAAATAGAACTACCATATGACGCAGGAAACCCACTACTGGACATATACCCTGAGAAAACCATAATTCAAAAAGAGTCATGTATCAAAATGTTCATTGCAGCTCTATTTACAATAACCCGGAGATGGAAACAACCTAAGTGTCCATTATCAGATGAATGGATTAAGAAGATGTGGCACATATATACAATGGAATATTACTCAGCCATAAAAGGAAACGAAATTGATTTATTTGTAGTGAGAAGGATGGACCTAGAGTCTGTCATGCAGAGTGAAGTAAGTCAGAAAGAGAAAGACAAATACCGTATGCTAACACATATATATGGAATCTAAGAAAAAGAAAAAAATGGCATGAAGAACACAGGGGTAAGACAGGAATAAAGCCACAGACGTACTAGAAAATGGAGTTGAGGATATGGGTGGGGGAAGGGTAAGTTGTGACAAAGTGAGAGAGTGGCTTGGACATATATACACTACCAAACTTAAAATAGATAGCTAGTGGGAAGCAGCCACATAGCACGGGGAGATCAGCTCGGTGCTTTGTGACCACCTAGAGGGGTGGGATAGGGAGGGTTGGAGGGAGGGAGACGTGAGGGGGAAGGGATATGGGAACATATGTGTGTGTGTGACTGATTCACTTGGTTATGAAGCAGAAACTAGCACACCATTTTAAAGCAATTATACTCCAATAAAGATGTAAAAACAAAAAATTGTCAGAGCAACTTGGCTGTTTCTGTTGCAGGGAAGTTTCAGCTTTGCTTATTTTATGGGAAACACGTTGAGCCCATTTTATGAAAAGAAATGTTTTAACTTTAGGTAACTTATTTCCTCATGTAATATTTGATACGTTAGAGTGTTTTTCCAAATAACTACCAGAACCCTGAGATATACCCATAAACACTCTTAAGATAAAAGACTAATATAGAGAAAAATTGTTAATGTTTATTTTTTCCATATCTTCAGATTTCTCTCTCTCTCTCTCTTAGAGGACGAGTGGCTACAGTCTCCCTACAATCCCTGGCCAGTTTACGATGACATGAAAGGGCCAGTCCTAGAGACTGAGGGATAAGATTCGAAGTTGGTACAGAAGAATGACCTCTCTGGGGTTATTGTCTAGGGTAAACCACAGTATGAAAAGTTTACTCTTTGAGCCTTAGACTGTGAGCCCTTCTAGGATCTAAGAGCTCCAAGAGAATAGGAAAAAGAATTGAAGACTATTTGTGATTTTGATCATATATTATCTAGCTGGGACAAGAAAAATATCCATGTGAAGACTTAAGAATTAAATACAAAACAATATATTACAGTTACACCTCAATTAAATGGAATTCAGCTTGTCAGAACTCTTAATTTTTTTTTTCCTTTCCAGTTTCTTCTTATAGGAAAATGACAACAAGATAACAAAATAGGAGAGGGAGGAGAGAAAATGTGTTGGGCTTTGGGGCTTGCATAGCACAAAGCGTTCAAGACCCTTCTGGACCTGCCCCTGCCTGTTCTAGGCTTCTGAACCCCTCTCCTCTCACCAATCCCCCAGACCTACCCTGTTAATCCCCACTGGCCTCCTTTCTCTACCTCAAACACTACCAAGAAGTTCCAGAAGCTCTGAGAATTTTGCATCCTATGACTTCTGTTCCTGTTCCCTCTTCCTGGATCACTCTTTCCATTTTTACTCACGTGATCACCCCTTCCTTTGGGTCTCTCCTCCAACGACACCATCCCTCAGGTCTTCCTTGAGCATCTAGTGTCAACAGGCAGCTCACCCTCAGCCTCCAGTCCCTATTGCCCTTCCTCAGCTTTATTTTTCTGCAGAGCTTTCACTACCACTTAACATCTGTGCATTTAAGTGTGTTTGTTGATGGTCTATCCCCCACCTCTCAGGAAAGTCATCCCCATGAGAGCAGGAGCACCGTTTTTTTTTCACTGCTGTATCTCAGGGCTTGAAAGTGCCCAGTTATTGTTTGTTGAATGAATTGATGGACATGAGTCATTAGTTATGCCAATACCCTATAACCTCTGTAGTTCCTATACTTAGAAAAATCACGTTTCTCTGATAAGGCACTTAGTACATTCTGTTCCACATGAATGTTGCTCTATATGAGGATTATGTTCCCCTGTTGGACTCTAAGATTTCTTAAGGCAAAACCTATTCATCATTAAGGACATTGTACATAGTAAACATTGAAAGAATGAATACATTTGACCTTAATGATCCAGTGCCTTAAAACATGGCAAGAATGGAAATCATCCAAATAAGAGTCAATCCACTTATTATACAGTAGTTACCCCTTATTTGTGAGGATAAGTTCCAAGATCCCCAGTGGATGCCTGAAACCACAGTTAGTACCTAATCCTCTCTCTCTATATATATATATATATATATTTTTTTCCTATCTTAATGGGCAGGTAGTATATACAGGGTAGATATACTGGACAGAGGAATGTTTCACATCCTTGGCAGGACCCATCAGGACAGCACAGGAGGGCATGGGATTTCATCATGTGAAATCCCAGAGTGATTTCATCACTCTGGGCCCAAGTGTTCTTTGGGTCTCAGAACAGCCCGGGGCATACACTTTAAAATTTATGAATTGTTTATTTCTGGAATTTTCCATTTAATACTTTTGGACTGCATTTGACTATGAGTAACTGAAACTGTGAAAAATGAAACTGCAGAAAAGGGGGGACTACTTTATTTTGTTTACTTAGACAAAAAGTACCTATTATACCTTAGAAATGTTTCTACAAGGGGACAACTAAAAGGGTGTTTTTTTCAGACCTAATTTCACTATGAAATCCAATTACCTGATATAATGCCTTTTGTGAACACTCTGACTTAGCTGAGATAAAGTCTCATTGGAAAAAAGAAAGAAATGAATATTACTTTCATTAACCAAGGAAATGAAACAAAACATACAAATGAGCACCAAGCACATTAAAGATATTCAGCTGAAAATAAGATTCAACCCCTTTGGGTGCAGAAAGAAGCATTGCTTCATTCGGCACGGTAGTATATATGCATTGTGATTTTTATTTCCTGTAGAATTTGTGACTGTATTTCTACTGACTTATAGAACCATGAATATGATAGACATAACCACTGGTTACTTGAATGAGGCCTTAGTGAGCCAAAAATGGACAGAGCAAGTAAAGTCAGACCAGAGCTCATAGAGGCCCAGCAGAGAAAAGTCTGGATAGGTGGATGATGCTTAGTGGAGTCTGACAGAAGGAAAAAGGAAGCCATCTGGGGAATATAACATCAGAAGTCCAAATGAAGATGGATGTTTCTAGGCTTATTGCTGAGATGGGCAGAGCACAAAAGAAAGAAGCTCAGATTTAGCATTCAAGAACAAGACTTGTCCCTGGGAGGATTGTTTCAAACTTTAAACTTTTCAGCAAGACAAATCATTAGTCACAGAGAAAATCAGTCTGTGGCTTGGTAAGCCACCCAGTGCCTCACGCATGGAGAAATAAGGCAGTTGAGAATTGGTAGTAAAGAGTAGCAAAGCAAGAGCCAATTTCGTAGTAACTGTACCTGAAGTCGGATTTGACTTGATGACTCAAGGCCTACAACTGAGAAGAGTAATTGATCTCAGTGGATAGAAGAGTGTTAGGAGGTGGATGGTATAGATCTGGGGATCTGTCCTTCCAGGAGGGAGCAGAGAAAAGCAAGAAAGCAAAATGAAGGCTGTCCTCCTCATCCTCATGCATCTTTCTCACCACAGGGATTGTTTTAGGCTTAGAGGCATTTCATTTATCTTGTATACCCAGAACCATTGTGATTACCTATCTTTGGAAAAAAATAAAATAGGACAAGAGCCTGGACAATGGAATTCTCTTACCTAACATTTGGTTTCTTCATTTTTAATGGGTAAGCATTGGAACCGATATGGAGAAGCCACTAATTCAGGAAATGAAAGATTTTGGGTAGAATTATTTCTATAGACTTTGTTTTAAGATAATTATACAAGGCTCTGCTTTACTAAAGCATTGTCCACACAGACTATGTAATGTCATCTGCTATGAGAAAACTGTCCCTTCTCCCACAACAGGGTGATTACATAGTTCTGGAATTAAACTTTGTATCAATGTGAGGAGAGAGGAAGAAAAAGGAAAGCAGAGACATTGAGACCGGTTGCAAATATAAGATCACAGGTATGCAATTTTTATGTTTTTTTTTAAATAAAGGAACTATTATGAGGAATATAGTTATCTGCAGGTGTGGACATAGCTAGAATTCTGCTTCTGATTCAGGAGCAATTAAAATATGAGTGCTAAAGTATTTCAAAAGTAGAGGACCAAAATAGGGGAAAAGGTGAAGGAAAACCTGAAAAAACAACCCAAAAGGAAGCCAGAAAAGAAAACAAGGGAGACAAGGCAGGGAGATTCCAGAACCGTGGACTGAGGGGTCGAGACAAAGACCAAGTGGATGGATGAGGCCATGACACAGGTGGGGAAAATTGTAAGCCAGTGAATGAGCAGACTGCCCAGAGTACGACTGAGCTCAGTTCACACAGATGATGTGATAACCTGTGGGTGAGACAAACCACAGATCAGTGATACTCTGAGAGCCCCTCACACTGCAGTATCTCTAAATTGTGTGGGAAACTGTGCTGCAGTCCTGGGTCAGAGTGGACCAAAGTTGAATGTAGATCTTATTCACCCTCGTAATGATAATAAAGACATAATACCCATTTTCTGCTCAAAATTATAAGCAAGAAGAATTTACTGCAACTATTTCCAGTTGTTTCCTTTTGTCATTCATAATGCCTGGATCGTTTCTGTCTTTTTCAAAGCATATTAGAGGAAATAAGACAGAAGTAATTATTCGTAGAAAACTCTGCCATATTTGCAAGATCCTTGAGACAAACTCTGTGTTTTACTCATTTCTTTTAATACTTACATGCCTCCCTCAGTGCAAGGTACATAGGGGATTTGAAAATTACTGACTGATTTCATTTTAGTTGAGGAAACTGAAATTATGTTGTGTCCAAGCTGTGGTGTTCTCAAGGTTAGTTATGAGAGCCAGTTCCTGACTCCCAGTCAAAGTCACTGGATCCATACTCTTCTTTAATTCATGGATTATTACAAGTCTAAATTAAAATATTTCCTATTACAGTTTTCAATGAATAGATTAGTTCTAGGAATTTGAGTTATTTTACAATTCAATTTTTCTTTTTAGCTCCTTATATTCATATTAAGAAAGAGAACTAAATCCTACTGCTTAAATAATTTTAAAAAGTACCCTTCCAAAACCGTAAGAAATTTGTTATTGTATCTTTTAAGGCTTTAATCTCATTTTCCCCTTCCATCACATTCTGATTATTTTGTTAGTCCTGTTCTCGGCACCACCAATTCCCTGACACTTAGACTCATCTCTTCCACTCAACTACTTCTTCTTTCCTAATATTTTCTATTAATTTAACTAAGGATATTTACTTATGATCATTATGTGATTTTTTTTTCTCTTTTATACCATCTTTTCTCCTTCCCAAAATTGGTCTTTGGTGCATCAATTAGTCATTATTTTTAACTGTTACTTTACAAAAACAAATCCTTTTTTTCTCCAAAGATCTGACATACTAGAAATATAACCATTAATTTCCTGATTCATGGAGCTGTGTTTTATGTCCTGTTTCTTTACAAGGATGAACATGTTTTGAAATAGCAGCTCCTTGGAATTTGTCTTCATAAGGTAATAGGAACCACTTGTATTTTCCTTTGATTTGTATCTGACTCATTAAGCTCATTGATTCTTTTACTTCTAAAAATCCCTCTATAGATCTAGTTAGTATCATCCTAATTCTGAAACCACGTTTCTTTTAAAAAAATAAATTTATTTTAGAAAAAAGGCAAGTAGACACAATTCTTAAATTTATCTTTGCAAACGGTGGATAAAAATGTGAGAAAAAGAAATGGTGAATCATGGGCAGCTTGTTCTTATGAAATCATTTATGTAAACCATAAAAATATTAGGTTCTCAGTCCAGTGAATTCTCAACACTCTGAGATTGTTCTCATTTAACAGTCATTAGTTTCCAAACCCTTACAATCTAATTTATATTTCTTTTTGGAATTTTGAGTAAAATATGGGTAGATAGATAGATACATAGATAATACATCTTAAGTACTTGGAATAAATTAATATTGATTTTTGACGTAAAAGTAAAACAATATACTTGATACAATTGTGAATTTTCATGAGATTACTTATAATTAAGTAGTTACAAATAAGTTTTCTTCATCAAATATACTGAATGATTTCTTACATTCATCTAGTTTTGAGACCGTTCTACTACTAATTGATGGAATTTCAATCCATTTGATATTGAAACTGTGTATGTGTATTAATAATGTCATGAAAGATGAGAGCTTTTTCCAAGTTGATGTTACAGTTGTTTCAAGGTGGGGTATTGTAGGAATATCAAATGTATATTACTAGTTTTCACTTTCAAAGTTTGTTTACTTGTAAACACAAAACCCTTCCTCTCCTGGAGATCATGAAACAGTTCTCATAAAGTAATTCCTATAATAAATATGTGTGTTAATTATATGTGTGTTGGGGGGTGGGGGTTGGCTGTGAATACTAGGGGATAACAAAGCCTGTAATTCTCAAGTATTAAGGACCAGGATGGACTGATTCCTAACTCCTGACTGGTAAGCCCTTTCCCCCTTCTTGCCTGAAGTTTTGTTCTCATAAATGGCAAAATTTTGATTTTTAAAATTTATGTCTGTGATCTATTTCCCATGCATTTAGCTTCAAAGGCAAATAAGAATTTTGTTTTTTTAATAAAAGACTTTCTTAATTTAAAGCATTTGAAAATTTAACAAATCTTTTTTTCTAAATTCTAAGAAATCTCTATATATAAATAGATTATTTTCCCCTGGTTATTCATTCTCCAATTCTGTAATTAAATGGGGCAGAGAAGAGGTTTGTTTAAATCTGAATTTGAATTTCCCTTTTCCAGAAGGGGAAGTGGTTTAAGTTAGAAGACCAACAATTAGGTTTTGCATGGGGGACAAAAATTCACAGAATAGGTGACACTCTCAGTATAACTTTTATTTCTCCCTTAGATAACAAGAAAGAAAACAGAACTATTTCAAAGCATCAACTTCAATGAAGAAAATCCCTCTTGGAAACCAACTAAATGCTCCCAGTGTTGGGTATCTGTAGTGGCAGACGACAGGAAGAAGAGAATCTTTCTTTTTTTTTTTCTCAAAGAAATGGATTTGTTCAAAGACTTTCTGAGCCTAGAGCTTAGAGTGATAGTTAGACAATCTCTTCTGTGGAGACAGCAATCAGGAGGCAACTGCTTCACACAAATGTAAATTCTAGAGCTCTGGGCCCAAGGGTTATTTGGGTCTCAGTCAATACTAGTAATAAAGAGAAGAAAAGTCTCAAAGTTCTCAGTTCCTAAACCTTTAATAAGCAAATGTCAGCACATCTCAAATGACATCTGAAATGTAACCCTTACAAATGGACATTTTGGATTCACAGATATGCTCTTTCTGAAAATAAAAATACACCAATGTGTTTTTCTGAATGTATAGCACTGCCTGGGGAAAGAACACTATTTTACTGTTAGACCAGGCCTTCAGACCAGATTAAGCCATGGAAAAAATTAAACAAAGAGGGAATTTATGCATGCAGTTGTAGAATCAGTATGCTAAGACTTGGAATCCATATTTAGAAAACTAGGTGTATTCTTATCTCATCTTTGGAATCAATGACCAGACACAAACAATAAACTGTTATCCCTAAAGCCAGAAATACTGTCTGTCTGCTGACTTCACTAACCGGTGGATACAGGTGAGGTCACTGTATTATTTAGACTCACCTTTCAGTTCAATGCCACCATTCAGACCAATTCTCAGGGTCCCCTTCCCTCTCTCTTACTTGTAAGAGTCCCGGGGGATTATCCCTGTGGACTGATGAATCTGTATGGACCCATCATCTCCACGGTGTACAGCAGACCAGGTCTCAGGATGCTCTACTTAAGCAGATGCCCGTTGCATCCTCGAAGCGCCCTCAGGACAATCGCTCTCCTGAATGCTGCTACTTACTGCAAATCCTCACTTGATGGTTGTTTGGAAAATGAGGAGACAGCTTCTTTCTCCTCTGGATTAGTTCTCTTGGCATAGTAGGCCAGCAGAGATGTATGTGACCCAAGCTGTGAGAGTTCACTAAGTTTAATACAAGCCTTCAACCCCACAATGTGAGGAGACTTTCAGGTTGTCTGATATCAGGGTGGGTTCCAGTGACAGCCACAGCCTAGATCCAGATCTCTTATTCCCTGCTGGTTCTTCTCACTTTAGATCAATTCTTTCAGGGGGCCCTTCAGTTCTTTCATAAAATTTGTCTTCTGCCATTTTCCCCTCTCCTAGTTAATCAGGCACAAACACATATTGGGTCCCAATTGTAGACAAGGTTCTCACAGGTGGTTCCTCAGCCACTGTAAAGTCAGCCAGTGTGATTCCATAACAGAGAGAAGAGGGTGTCACCTTACCCCATATCCAAAATAGATATAGGGACTCTCAACTCTCTGGACTTGATTCTGAAATGTCCGGGCTCTAAGCTTAGGACCACCACTTACTAGAGGTATAACCCTGGCAAATTACTTAACATTGCTGCAATTCAGTTTTCTCATCTCCAAAATTAGAACAATTGTACTTAACAAACATTCCTATTTTGAAAGAGTTAATCTAAAAGGAAGGTCTTTATAAAAAAGTTCTCATTGTGAAGCCAAACTCCTCACTTGACTTGTCATCAAGATTCAGGATTACATGGATGTGTCTGAGGAACTTGTCATCTAAGCAAACTAAAGTGTGTTTGCAAGAGGGCTGAAGAGCCTTCCAAGAGAGACTCCGTGTTAACAGAGGATTGAGACACAAGGCACGTGGCTCAGCAAGAACATTTTAGTTTTAAGAAAGAAGGGTTGAATTTCATTTAATATGATGACATATCTCTCTTTAACCTTAACTCCCTGTACACAGATCTCCCTAAATACCCAGTTAGGAAGCTGAGCTTCTTCTTGATCAGGGCAAGCTTTAAAATGCTGGTGGAATTTGAATTGTTTCTGCTAAAGTGACCTCATTTGTACCATAGGTGGTGAGACCTGGGAAAATTGACTATATTTATATATCTTAGAAATGCATATTAAATATATTCTATTTTATTTTATTTTCTAACATCTTTATTGGAGTATAATTGCTTTACAACGGTGTGTTAGTTTCTGCTTTATAACAAAGTGAATCAGATATATATATATATATATATATATATATATATATATATATATCCCCACATATCCTCCCTCTTGCATATCCCTCAAACCCTCCCTATCTCAACCCTCTAAGTGGTCACAAAACACCAAGCTGTTCTCCCTGTGCTATGGAGCTGCTTCTCACTAGCTATCTATTTGACATTTGGTAGTATATATAAGTCGATGCCACTCTCTCACTTTGTCCCAGGTTAACCTTACCCCTCCCCGTGTCCTCAAGTCCATTCTCTACATCTACGTCTTTATTCCTGTCCTGCCGCTAGGTTCTTCAGAATCTTTTTTTTCTTTAGATTGCATATATGTGTGTTAGCATACGGTACTTGTTTTTCTCTTTCTGACTTACTTCACTCTGTATGACAGACTCTAGACCCATCCACCTCACTACAAATGACTCAGTGTCATTGCTTTCATGGCTGAGTAATATTCCATTGTATATATGTGCCACATCTTCTTTATCCATTCATCTGACGATGGACACTTAGGTTGCTTCCATGTCCTGGCTATTGTAAATAGAGCTGCAATGAACATTGTGGTACATGACTTTTTTGAATTATGGTTTTCTCAGGGTATATGCCCAGGAGTGGGATTGCTGGGTTGTATGGTAGTTTTATTTTTAGTTTTTTAAGAAACCTCCATACTGTTCTCCATAGTGGTTGTATCAATTTACATTCCCACCAACAGTGCAAGAGGGTTCCCTTTTCTCCACACCCTCTCCAGCATTTATTGTTTGTAGATTTTTTGATGATAGCCATTCTAACTGGTATGAGGTGATACCTCATTGTAGTTTTGATTTGCATTTATCTAATGATTAGTGACATTCAACATTATTTCATGTGTTGGTTGGCAATCTGTATATAATCTTTGGAGGAATGCCTATTTAGGTCTTCTGCCTATTTTTGGATTGGGGTGTTTGGTTTTCTGATATTGAGCTGCATGAGCTGCTTGTAAATTTTAGAGGTTAATGCTTTGTCAGTTGCTTCATTTGCAAATATTTTTTCCCGTTCTGAGGGTTGTCTTTTCATCTTGCTTATGGGTTCCTTTGCTGTGAAAAAGCTTTGAAGTTTCATTAGGTCCCATTAGTTTACTTTTATTTTTATTTCCATTTCTCTAGGAGGTGGGTCAAAAAGGATCTTGTTGTGATTTATATCATAGAGTGTTCTGCCTATGTTTTCCTTTAAGAGTTTGATAGTGTCTGGCCTTACATTTAGGTCTTTAATCCATTTTGAGCTTATTTTTGTGTATGGTGTTATGGAGTGTTCTAATTTCATTCTTTTACATGTAGCTGTCCAGTTTTCCTAGCACCACTTATTGAAAAGGCCGTTTTTTCTCCACTGTATAGTCTTGCCTCCTTTATCAAAGATAAGGTGACCATAGGTGCATGGGTTTATCTCTGGGCTTTCTATCCTGTTCCATTGATCTATATTTCTGTTTTTGTGCCAGTACCATACTGTCTTGATTACTGTACCTTTGCAGTGTAGTCTGAAGTCCAGGAACCTGATTCCTCCAGCTCCATTTTTCATTCTCAAGATTGCTTTGGCTATTCAGGGTCTTTTGTGTTTCCACACAAATTGTGAAATTTTTTGTTCTAGTTCTGTGAAAAATGCCATTGGTAGGTTGATAGGGATTGCATTGAATCTGTAGTTTGCTTTGGGTAGTATAGTCATTTTCACAATGCTGATTCTTCTAATCCAAGAACATGGTATATCTCTCCACCTGGTTGTATCATCTTTAATTTCTTTCATCAGTGTCTTATAGTTTTCTGCATATAGGTCTTTGATCTCTTTAGGTAGGTTTATTCCTAGGCATTTTATTCTTTTCATTGCAATGGTAAATGAGAGTGTTTCCTTAATTTCTCTTTCAGATTTTTCATCATTAGTTTATAGAAATGCCAGAGATTACTGTGCATTAATTCTGTATCCTGCTACTTTACCAAATTCATTGATTAGCACTAGTAGTTTTCTGTTAGTGTCTTTAGGATTCTCTATGAATAGTATCATGTCATCTGCAAACAGTGACAGCTTTACTTTTTCTTTTCCAATTTGGATTTCTTTTATTTCTTTTTCTTCTCTGATTGCTGTGGCTAAAACTTCCAAAACTATGTTGAATAATAGTGGTGAGAGTGGGCAACCTTTTCTTCTTCCTGATCTTAGTGGAAATGGTTTCAGTTTTTCATCATTGAGAATGATGTTGGCTGTGGGTTTGTTATATATGGCCTTTATTATGTTGAGGCAACTTTCCTCTATTCCTACATTCTGGAGGGTTTTTATCATAAATGGGTGTTGAATTTTGTCGAAAGCTTTCTCTGCATCTATTGAGATGATCATATGCTTTTTCTCCTTCAATTTATTAATATGGTTTATCAAATTGATTGATTTGCGTATATTGAAGAATCTTAGCATTCCTGGGATAAACCCCACTTGATCATGGTGTATGATCTTTTTAATGTGCCGTTGGATTCTGTTTGCTAGTATTTCGTTGAGGATTTTGCATCTATGTTCATCAGTGATATTGGCCTGTAGTTTTCTTTCTTTGTGACATCTTTGTCTGGTTTTGGTATCAGGGTTATGGTGGCCTTGTAGAATGCATTTGGGAGTGTTCCTCCTTCTGCTGTTTTTGGAAGAGTCTGAAAAGGATAGGTGTTAGCTCTTCTCTAAATATTTGATAGAATTTGCCTGTGAAGCCATCTGAGCCTGGGCTTTTGTTTGTTGGAATGTTTTGTTTGTTTGTTTGTTTGTTTGTTTGTTTTTGTGGTACACGGGCCTCTCACTGTTGTGGCCTCTCCCGTTGCGGAGCACAGGCTCCAGACTCACAGGCTCAGCGGCCATGGCTCACGGGCCTAGCCACTCTGTGGCATGTGGGATCATCCCAGACCGGGGCACGAACCCGTGTCCCCTGCATCGGTAGGCGGATTCTCAACCACTGCGCCACCATGGAAGTCCCTGTTGGAAGGTTTTTAATCACAGTCTCAATTTCATTGCTTGTGATTGGTCTGTTTATATTTTCTTTTTCTTCCTAGTTCAGTCTGTGTAGGTTGTGCTTTTCTAAGAACTTGTCCATTTCTTCCAGGTTGTCCATTTTATTGGCATATAGTTGCATGTAGTAATCTCTCATGATCCTTTGTATTTTTGCAGTGTCAGTTGTTACTTCTCCTTTTTCATTTCTAATTCTATTGATTTGAGTCCTCTCCCTTTTTTTCTTGAGGAAACTGGCTAATGGTTTATCACTCTTTTTTATCTTCTCAAAGAACCAGCTTTTATATTTATTGATCTTTGTTATTGTTTCCTTCATTTCTTTTTCATTTATTTCTGATCTGATCTTTATGATTTCCTTCCTTCTGCTAACTTTTGGGTTTTTTTGTTCTTTCTCTAATTGCTTTAGATGTAAGTTTATGTTGTTTATTTGAGATTTTTCCTGTTTGTTGAGGTAGGATTGCATTGCTATAAACTTCCCTCTTAGAACTGCTTTTGCTGCATCCCATAGGTTTTGGGTCGTCATGTTTCCATTGTCGTTTGTTTCTAGGTATTTTTTGATTTCCTCTTTCATTTCTTCAGTGATCTTTTGGTTATTAAGTAGTGTATTGTTTAGCCTCCATGTGTTTGTATTTTTCCTGTTTTTTTTCCTGTAATTGATATCTACTCTCATAGCATTGTTGTCGGAAAAGATACTTGATACAATTTCAATTTTCTTAAATTTACCAAGCCTTGATTTGTGACCCAAGATATGATCTATCCTGGAGAATGTTCCATGAGCACTTGAGAGTAATGTGTATTCTGTTGTTTTTGGATGGAATGTCCTATAAATATCAATTAAGTCCATCTTGTTTAATGTATCATTTAAAGCTTGTGTTTCCTTATTTATTTTCATTTTGGATGATCTGTCCATTGGTGAAAGTGGGTTGTTAAAATCCCCTACTATGATTGTGTTACTGTAGATTTCCCCTTGTGTTGCTATTAGCATTTGCCTCATGTATTGAGGCGCTCCTATGTTGGGTGCATAAATATTTACAATTGTTATAATTTCTTCTTGGATGGATCCCTTGATCATTATGTAGTGTCCTTCTGTGTCTCTTATAATAGTCTTTATTTTAAAGTCTATTTTGTTTGGTAGAAGAATTGCTACTCTAGCTTTCTTTTGATTTCCATTTGCATGGAATATCTTTTTCCATCCCCTCACTCTCAGTCTGCATGTGTTCCTAGTTCTGAAGTGGGTCTCTTGTAGACAGCATATATATGGGTTTTGCTTTTGTATCCATTCAGCCACTCTGTGTCTTTTGGTTGTAGCATTTAATCCACTTACATTTTAGGAAATTATCAATATGTATATTCGTATTACCATTTTCTTAAATGTTTTGGGTTTGTTATTGCAGGTCTTTTCCTTCTCTTTTGTTTCCTGCCTAGAGAAGTTCCTTTAGCATTTTTTGTGAAGCTGGTTTGGTATTGCTGAATTTTCTTAGTATTTGCTTATCTGTAAAGGTTTTAATTTCTCCATCAAATATGAATGAGATCCTATCTGGGTAGAGTAATCTTGGTTGTAAGTTCTTCCCTTTCATCACTTTAAATATGTCCTACCACTCCCTTCTGGCTTGCACATTTTCTGCAGAAAGATCATCTGTTAACCTTATGGGGATTCCCTTGCATGTTATTTATTTTTCCCTTGCTCTTTTCAATATTTTTTTTTTGTATTTAACTTTTTTTTTTTTTTTTTTTTTGCAGTACATGGGTCTCTCACTGTTGTGGCCTCTCCTGTTGCAGAGCACAGGCTCTGGATGCATAGTCTCAGTGGCCATGGCTCACAGGCCCAGCCACTCCGCGGCATGTGGGATCTTCCTGGACTGGGGCATGAACCCGTGTACCCTGCATCGGCAGGTGGACTCTCAACCACTGTGCCACCAAGGAAGCCAAATGTATTTAACTTTTGGTAGTTTGATTAATATGTGTCTTGGTGTGTTTCTCTTTGGATTTATCCTGTATGGGACTCTCTGTGCTTCCTGGACTTGATTGACTATTTCCTTTCCCATATTAGGGAAATTTTCAACTATAATCTTTTCAAATATTTTCTCAGTCCCTTTCTTTTTCTCTTCTTCTTCTGGGACCCCTATAATTCGAATGTTGATGCATTTAATGTTGTTCCAGTGGTCTCTAAGATTGTCCTAATTTCTTTTTATTCTTTTTTCTGTATTCTGCTCTGCAGTAGTTATTTCCACTATTTTATCTTCCAGGTCACTTACCTGTTCTTATGCCTCAGTTATTCTGTTATTGATTCCTTCTTGAGAATTTTTATTTTCATTTATTGTGTTGTTCATCATTGTTTGCTCTTTAGTTCTTCTAGGTCCTTGTTAAACTTTTTTTGTATTTTCTCTATTCTATTTCCAAGATTTTGGGTCATCTTTACTATCATTACTCTGAATTCTTTTTCAGGTAGACTGCCTATTTCCTCTTCATTTGTTATGTCTGGTGGGTTTTTACCTTCCTTCATCCATTGTGTGTTTGTCTGTCTCCTCATTTTGCTTAACTTACTGTGTTTGGCATCCCCTTTTCACAGGCTGTAGGTTCATAGTTTCCTTTGTTTTTGGTGTCTGCCCCCAGTGCCTAAGATTCGTTCAGTGGGTTGTGTAGGCTTCCTGGTGGAGGGGACTAGTGCCTCTGTTCTGGTGCATTAGCCTGGATCTTGTCCTTCTGTTGGGCAGGACCATGTCCAGTGGTGTTTTTTGTGGCGTCTGTGACCATATTATGATATTAGGCAGCCTCTCTGCTAATAGGTGGTGTTGTTTTCCTGTCTTGCTAGTTGTTTGGCATAGGTTGTCCAACACTGTAGTTTGTTGGTTGTTGAGAGGACTGGGTCTTAGTGTAGAGATGGAGATCTCTGTGAGAGCTTTCACTGTTTGGTATTACGTGGAGCTGGGAGGTCTCTGGTGGACCAACGTCCAGTACTCGGCTTTCCCTCCTCAGAGACACAGGCCTGATGTTTGGAGCACAAAGACCCTGGCAGCCATACAGCTACTGACCAATTGTCTGAGAGATAACTAGCCCTCTCTGATTCTCAGTTTTTCCATCTAGAAATTTCCAAAGAAATGACATACTCTTGAATGCTACACGCTCTCTTAAGTGTCTCCCAAGGTGCACGTGTTGCATATATGAGTCAGGATATTTCTCCCTCTGTTCTCATACCACATCCATGGCCAGATCTGACATCAGCCTGACTTTACAGATGGCCTGTGGCTGCAGGCTGCCACCACTGGGGAAGCAGGGAGGAGGTCTGCAGAGAGGCAAGGAGTCACACCTGTGGCTACTCTGTCTCTTGGTGGCCTTAGATATATTCTACGTTTGCCACCCTAACAAATAAAGAATGTAAACACTCCCTAAGAAATTATCCTGTGTGTTTCATCACTTTATACAAATTTTGCTGAAATTAAGGAAAATTATATTTTCCATTTCTTTGTCTTTGATCTACAAAAGTACAGAAAAATACTAGGTTTAGTTGGTCATCAGAAAGTGGTTTAGCCATTTACAATTGACAATGAATTACTCCTTTAAAGTAGATCTTAAATAATGAAAATGTTCTTTTCTTTTTGGAAGCTGGTTATCAACTAAGAGGAATCACCAGTAATGTTTACTTCTTTGTGAATCAACAGGAAAACCATAAACAAGTCTCATAGGAGACTGATGAACAAGGTTTCAAGGACATTACTGCTCCTGCCTGAAACCATAACCAACCGAATGCCTGAAAATATGGAATTCAGAATTTCAGTGTTTCCTCAAATACCAAGTTCTCACAAAACAACTTAAGGCAGTTACAATAAGTCAGTAATATAACAAATTTTGAAAGCAAAACTAACATCTCAAAAAAGAAAGGTGACTGTCCCTGTTATGGACAGAATTGTGTCCCCTTCTCCCAAATTCATATGTTAAATCCTAACACCTATATCTCAGGATGTGACTGTATTTGGAGATAGGGACTTTAAAGAGGTAATTAAGATAAACGTGGTCATTGGGGTTAGCTCAAATCCAATGTGGCTGGTGTCCTTACAAGAAAAGGGGATTATGACACAGACATACACAGAGGGAAGGAAGTGAGAGGGCAAAGGGAGAAAATGGAAAATCTACAAACCAAGGAGAGAAGCCACAGAATGACATCTCTCCCTTCTGACACCTTGATCTTGGACTTCTGGCCTCCAGAATCATGAAGAAATAATAAATTTCTGTTGTTTAAGTCACTCAGTCTGTAGTATTTTTTATGACAACACTAGCAAATAAATACAGTCTCCTATACCAAAAACCTTCCCAAAAAGTTCATACAAAGGAGGGAGAACCATGACTCTTTCTCTTGGATCCATTAATTCTATTTGGATTGTGCTTATAATTTTCAAAGCATCTTAATGTCTATCATCTCCTGTGTGCCTCCCAACAAACCCATTTAATAGGAAGAGAGGTTGAGACTGAGAGGAGAGCCTAGACCTGCTCAATGACAGACTAAATCAGCTCCAAGCCCCTTGATTCACTTGCAGGGGCAGCAGCTATGTTTGAGGAGGATAGGTAGACCAGTACTCCACATTACTGTTGAGTGAGGGAGGGTGAGGCACCAGGTGACTGGTGACCTGCCCAAGGCCTCTCCAGCAGGAAGAGGCTGCTGGCACCTGAAGCCAGGTCTTCAGACTTGACCTTGTGACATTCCCACTGCCCTACGATAAAAAGTATTCACTTCCTCTGCAGTCCCCAAATGATTCCTAACTTCCTTTTTCTCCTTCCTTCCTCCTACCTTGCCAAGGAAATGTCAGCTCTCAGGACTACAGGGAGGACAACTGGGTAGGCATATACTTTATAAGTTTTGAAAGAAATCTTTAATACCACAAAGACAAATTTGTATATCCATACATCTATAACTTTTGTTCCTAATGAGAAAGGGTCAATCTCTATGTGATAAAAACAAAAATAAGTAATAATAACACATAACACCCCCCCTTCCAAAACACACACATGCTGTTATGCATTTTTAAGGAGGGAATAGATTGCTCTACATATAAAAGTTCATCTAAAAAGACAGGCTTATAATGGGGTTGAGGGTATGCAGAGATTTGAATAACCACAGAAAATTTGTGGGAAAGAAAGGGATATCTAATAAAGAACTATAAAAATGCTAGTTTATAATGTACTATGTAAACTCCACTGTGTAATTCCCATTTGTATGTCTTCAAGTACTTTTCATGAATGGACTACATTACTTTTCAATGACTTCTGGAACTGGAATTGTTTTTCTTTCTTTCCTTCTTTCTTTCTTCCTTTCCTTACTTTCACCTGTAATACCAAACTCGTACCGGTCTTAAAATGGGCCAATTTTATTTGAATCACAATTGTTTTCCCTTAGATTTACTGAGGAGTGAGAGTAAGGATTCAAGCATGCAAGATACTGGTAACCAATCAGAAAGATCTGGAACTCTTCAGATCCCAAGATGTGATTCCTCCACAAAGTCTTCTGGATCAGCTAATACTTCTTAAAAAAAGTCACTTCTAGGACTAAAAATAATTACTAGTCTGTCTGTTTTTCTGTCTCTCTCTCTACCTCTCTCCTTTCTCTTTTACCAACTATCATTCCATCCATTCATCCATCCATCCATCTGCTTGCTTTAATATCTGTCTATATATTCAATTGAAACATTTTTCTTCATTGACTTTTGGTTTACAAAATTTTTCCCCATGAAAGTTCCAAATGAAAAAAACTATCCATAATTAAAATAAGACAGTGTGAAAATCAGAGCTCCTGTTTATATCTCAACTTCCCCCACTTGCTGATAAGTGACTCACTGTCTCTCACCTACATGAAATAGAGCCAAGGGGTGAAGGAGCTAAGGATGACACAATCTTTAACCAAAAAGGGAAAAATAAAAAAGAAAGCATTAAAAAGCAGTTCCAAATTATCCTAAATGTTTTATCAGAATCTTCTTTTAGTCTTTTCAATATGGTTTTTTCCCATTTATAAAATGAAACCATTCAGAAAGCCATCAAATCCAGCCAGGGATTCCTAGAGAGGATGGGGAGGGTCTTGGTTGAAAGGATGCTTCTGAAGACTCCTTCAGCAAGTCCCTAGGTAATTGTCTGAGAATCTAGAGAATCAGTGGCTATTTTCATGAGACTTGAGGGCATTCCAGGTGACCTCCAGAGACTACACTGAGATCCCACGTGACCTTCAACAGTTAAGGAGTCCAGCAAGAAAGCCATAGCCTAGAGTTAGAATGCACCTGCATGATAATGCTTAAGCAGTGACAGACTTGGGACTCTGATGTCAGACACTAGTCAGCAGGTCTTTCAAAGTGAGAAACAGACCTCAAGGAGAAAGCCCCTGAAGAGGAGTCAGAATTTCCCAGCCAGCAAGACTCTTAGATTAGGCCATTTTCCTGTTGTGTAGCTGTGGGAGAGCGAGATCGCCCTCTGAACATGGGAAGGGAGGCTTCCCTTTCCAGCAAGGTCACTCGTTCTAGCTAGCCCAAGAGCTGTGGGCACCTGTTCATTCTTTATTTAGTAATAGTCCACTTTGCAATCTACTTGCTATTCTAAACTGTCTCCTCTATTTTTATCCCTGTCATAAACTGGATTCCCTGAGTTGTGCTGCCTCCATCCTGACCCTCTCATCCACTCCACCCTACTCCGAACATGCCTCCATCAATAAATACAAATATTTTAGTATAATAGCTGGTTGTCCTTGGCTGAATTCCCCTCATACTTAGACCATGTGGCTACCCTTAAATTCCTCCCTGGTTTGACTTAATCATGTAGAGGGCTTTTTCTAGAGCACTTTCCTCAGACTCATCCCTCTTTGGAAAATGTTAGTCTTAAAATAATTCCCAGTTCATTGCTCATCTTTTCCTGAAAATAGATCCTCTCCTAAGTCTCTAAGGTGTTTTGGGTCTTTAAAAGTATCTAATGCTTGCTAACAGCATTTTAATCATCAAACAATTGAAACAAGACCCTATGGATTCTTGATACCAAATAATGGGCTAATGACTCTCACATCAATATTTTTAGCTCATAGTTCTCTCCTGAACTTCAGACCCATATACAACCATATAGACAAGGAGGTATTCCATTCTAGTTATTAACCATGCCCTTCATACTCTACATGTCTCAAGCCCACATCCTTTTTCTCCTCCAAGTCTTCAAATATTTCTTCCTGCTCCCATGGAAGCTATATGTCTTATTTTTTATATTTTAGGTATAGGTAATGAACATATAAACATGTATTGTTCACAATGTAAATACATTGTATCAGATGGTGAGAAGTACCAAGAAAGCAGCATATGGTGGCAGGGGAAAGGGGAGCTGTCAGTGGTGGAAAGCCTCACTGCTAACTGACATTTGAGCAGAGACCTGCAAGACCTGAAAGCCAGGTGGCTTTTGGGAAAAACCCAAAAGAGAGTGGCTGTTGGGAAAAGGGAATTTTTCATGCAGAAGAAAAAGCAACTGCAAATGCCCTGAGAAAAGGGGTGGAAGCAAAGAGGAGTAGGGAGGTCAGATGTTGACTTTGGCATGTCAATTATTACATAGTATTAGAGATAATGACCAATGATATAAGAGAAAGGAATATGTTGCTTAAGAATTGAAAAGTAAGGAATAACCCAGTAGAAATTATAAGGCTTCAGAATAACTGCAGAATTCAAGACCAACCTTTTCCTCTATGCTATGGGTTGGCACACCTTTTCTGTAAAAAAGCAAGTTAGTAAATACCTTCACCTTTGCAGGCCTTAAGGTCAAAATGCCATTGTGGCATGAAAACAATCATAGACAGTATGTAAATGAATGGATAAGGCAGTGTTTCAATAATACTTTACTTACAGAAACAGGTGGTAGATCAGATTTGGCCCCTAGGTCATAGTTTGCCAACCTCTGCTTTACATCAACAACTGCCAAGCAGAAAATGGTATAGAAATGAAATTCTTTTCACAATAACAGTGAAACTATAAAATATCTAGGAAATAATTTAAATGATACAGTACAATACCTTTCCAGAGAACATTTTAAAATGCTTGTAAAGACATTAAGAAAGATGTGAATAAGTGGAGAAATACATCATATTCACAAATGGGCAACTTTCCTAGTAAAGTTGTCAGTATTCCTCCAAAATAATCTCTGAATTTATTGTAATCCAAATAAAAATTTTAGCAACATTTTTCAAAATATGTAAGCACTTACTCTAGAATTAATATGGGATATAAAATCTATGAATAGCTCAGCAAGGCTAAAATAAGAGCATAGAGAGGTGCTATTTCTGTTAGATATTAAAGTAACAATGCCTTAGTAATAAAAAGAAAATGATATTGATGGAAAACAGACAAATAAATAAATGAAAGTGAAAAGAGAGCTAATATGTATGCATATATATTATATATATTGTATAGATATATAATTTTATATGTATATAAACTTAATATATGATAAAAGGAGCATCAAAACCATTGGAGGGCTTCCCTGGTGGCGCAGTGGTTGAGAGTCTGCCTGCCGATGCAGGGGACACGGGTTCGTGCCCCGGTCCAGGAGGATCCCACATGCCACGGAGCAGCTGGGCCCATGAGCCATGGCCGCTGAGCCTGCACGTCCGGAGCCTGTGCTCCACAACGGGAGAGGCCACAACAGTGAGAGGCCCGCATACCACAAAAAAAAAAAAAAAAAAAAAAAAAACATTGGAGAACAATTCATTGTTTAGTAGATTATGTTGGGAAATCTCAGTATATATAGATAAATAAACTGGGTCTTTACTTATATAAAGATGAACACTAGATTAAAGATATAAATATAAAATTATGACATCAATATAATAAATGCAGAGGTTATATCTTTGTGATCTTGTGGTAGAAAAAAATATGTAGTTAAACAAGACATACAAGATATGCTTATCAAATTAATAAATTTGACTATATCAAAATTAGGACTCTCTCTTTTATAAAAATACTATAGGCAAAGTTAAAAGATTACAGAATGGCAGAAGATACCAATAATATCTAAAACTTCCAAAGGATTAATATCTTAAAAATAGGAAACCTTTGCAAATCAAAAGAAAAAGAAAATGGACAAGCACTAGAATAAGAATCATACAAAAAGAAACTGAATGGGTAAGAAATCCTCAAACTCATCAGTAACAGAAGAAATGTAGATTAAACAATGAGACACCACTTTAGAGCCATCAAAATAGAAAAATTTTTAAATTTGGACGCTGCCCAATACTGATGAGAACATGTGTAAACTGGAAGCCTCATGCATTACAGATGAAAGCAGAAGATTCCTGTTGGCCTGAAGAACAATCTGATGGTACTTAATGAAACCCATCATGCAAAAAGCCCAGAGGCCCAGCAGTCTCACACTTGGCTATAAATCTCAGGGAAATGTTCTCAAAGTCCATTATGTGACATTTGCAAGGGTATTCATTGCAGCATTATTTGATTCCTGGAAATTGGAGGCAATTTAGTTGTCTACCACAAAATGTCACATATACACATTAAAACTCTTACAAATATTATATTTTAGAAGGATAAAAACATATCCAAAAATTAGATGTCCATCAGAGAAGAGAATGTGCTTGAGGGGTCAGGAAAATGTGGATAAAGAAAAGGGGACCCGAAAGGTCTATATTGCACTGAGCATGAGGGGGTGTCATCAACTGAGGGTATGATCAACTCTTCACATGAGGTTCAATGACAGAAAATGTATAACTTCTGTATAACAAAAAAGGAATATTAAAAATCATAGGTAAGAATTATGCACAAATGTAGGCATGCAGGAAGGTACTGGAGAAAAAAGTAAAGATTTCTGTGTCTGAGTGACAAAAGCACGTGAAAAAAATTTTCCTTTATTGTTTTAGGTTGTTAGTGTTAACAACATAAGTTGTTAACACTAACACTTTTGCTCTGTTTACAACTGGACTCACAACCTCCTGCCTGGTGTTCTCTTTCTTGTATTCCTGGGTTTGCCCTTCTAGAGTTTGGTGATATCAGAACAGATGGCTGTGATATTCAAGAACATCCAGAGGTGAGGGAGTTGAGAAAAGATACATGAGAAATTAGTGGGCAGGGATCTCCAAAAGTCTTGAAGAAAAGCAGATGTTGCTTTTCTTAAAGGGAGAGAAAGTGATTCTCAGGCCCATTGCTTTCTTCACTCCTTCACTCTCCTCCTTTCTAAACTAATGGGTGTGCAAGGGCTTGTAGCCAGATACCTGAGTTGGAATACTGTCTCCACCGCTTAAGATCTGTGTTCCCTTGGGAAAGTTACTTAACTTTTTTTTCTCAGTTTCCTCATCTGTAAATTGGGGGAAACACCAGTAATAACCTAATAAATTTGTAAATCTAATAAATTTGTAAATCTTCTCTACTCCCTCTCTGCATAAGGGAACCCAATACCCCATATTTCATCCTCTTCAACATCTGGTGACAAAGGATTGCCAATGGCTGGGATTTTAGCTACAAACTTGGAAAGTAAAAGGTAAATTTTATGTTTAAATATAAGACATCAAGGGTGGATAAAGTTTAATATGACTCTCCAAGAGATCCAAGTTCCAAATGTTAAAGTCTTAATTGTATTACTTTGATTGTTTTACTATTTAATTACTTGGTTTATATACACACAACACTCTCATTCATATTACACCTGTTCTGCATAGTTTTCAAGGGTTGGTAAACAGCAGGTAGGTAAGGTCCATTTGGGTTGAACTGTTAATAGTATGCCTTAGAACTTTACTTTCCTGAGTCCAGAAATGATTACATCAACCTTTGCAGCAACCAAGGCTTCTTTGGACTTATTCAGTGTCTTCCTTCAAATAATCTATTTTCTTTTCTACACCTCACCTGTGATGAGGCTGGTTTCTTATCAGTTACCCTATGTTCCTTATTTTTATCTTTTGGTACCAGATTTACACCTGGATTCATATAAACCAGGTGGATTCTTACATAGGCCATAAATTGTGAATGAATTGTCTTTCAGCTTTTCTTGAGCCAAATTTAGTTTTGTAAATTCTCATAAAAGTTTCCCACACTTAATTCAACCAGTGGTACTACACTTAGTATCTTTCCTCATTGATATATTAATAAAAATCCAATGAAGAAGACTCCAATTACAACATCAATTGTAACCTTACCATTCCAAGGGCTTATAAGTGTTTACATTATAATGTTTCCATTGTTGATCAATTTAATCAGGAATTTTAGGTTCCACAGCTGTGATCTCTTTCTGCCAGGCCAAATTTCCTTTTACTGACTTAAATATTGGCTACAGAGGGGAGAATCATAAGAAATATAATGATATGACCCTATAGATGGTTCAAAAAAAGAGAGGCATAGTCCTGCCTGAATCAGTATCACTAATGTAGCTTAACCATACAAAGAGGGCAAGGATTTGTGTCTGGAGATACTAAATATAGATGTTTTTGCATGAATGGATTCCAGTTTTTAAAAATCCTTTTTCATTTAAAAATATAAACTCTTCATCTCATTTTCTGACTTATTTTATTTTCTCTTTTTCTTGGTATTCCTCCAGTATCTCTCTAACAAAATCTTTGTCTGCCCCCAAGATACACACCAACAACAAAATCAGCTGATTTCTCTCATCCTTAAGCTCAGCCTGATTTGCTGAAAATTCATCACAGAGGAATTTTCTAGAGAGAGAGAGACTTCGGAGTCTTGGAGGATCAGATCTTGTTCTTTAGAAATGAAAACTGCAGAGATGAAAATATATCCACAAAAATCAGACATTCACTCTTTAGAATCATTTGCTACCCTGGAAGATAGCAAGGAGCAAGCACTGAGCAAAGATACAAGCATCTTTGTTGAACATATTTTATTTAACAAGTAATTTTGTGATCATTAAAATAACAACATCAGTGATCTTGTGAACTTTAATCAACCCCCAGGACAAGCCCATAATTTTTAATTAGCTCAGAGTACGTTGACCTATATAGAAAATGTGTCCATCTAAAACTCTTTACTGTGTGGAAATCTATTTCATAACAGCAAGCTCAAACACTAATGAAACCTCCAGTGTACCACGATTACCTTTTGGAGTGTGCCACTGTTGACGAAATCAAGGAACTCTTGAAAACCTAGAAAGGACAAGCAAATAAGAAACTTCAAGAGATCATACTACATATTTAAGTCAACCAAACCAAGCTTCTTTATACCTAGACAAAATCCCTGTGCATCAGAAATCATGATACCTTTTTTAAAAGTGTCAGTTAATTTTTTTGGTGATCTTTTGAAATTGTTTTATGACATTTTTAAGAAATCACCATAGACCAGTAATTAACTCAACTAGCTCTCTGACAAACATACATTCAAGCTATTCAAAATTAAAATTCTCTGAATTATTTAAATATGTTGATGTCACTTCCAGTATTTGCCTAGAAGTCATAAAATTATATGTATGTATATTTGCATATTTTCATGTGTGGGTATATATGTGTATATATATGAACATAGTACATATACATGTGTGTTAATGTATAGGTATATTTATGTGTGTATGTATATATATGTGTGCATACATATTTAATGTTTAAAATATCTTTAACTGCAAAAACAGCAACAAAAAAGTCAAATCCAATGTTTGTTTAGGGCAAAGTTAAATCCAGACTCTCAAGCCTTACCATATTAATGCTTTCCAGCTAGAAAGATCACATATCAGAAGAATTAAGCGTCCACAGTGCTTGCAGGTGTATTAAGGCAAAATGAAACAAGAATTCTTACTGTTGTCTGGGTTGGATGCCTCTCCTTATAGCAACTCTTTTTCAGGCAACTATCCCTTAGCTCATTATTTAGATTTGCCACCTAAGAGATTTCTTTCCCCCTCTCCAAGTGTCTGATTGCATTTGTTCTAGCAACTTGACTGCAGTGTCATTATTACACGATTCTTCACATAGCCAAAGGTTAAACATACTTTAAAGTCTACAGTAGGTTTCAACTCTGTGGGCAGCATAATAAAAGAGATCCAAATAGACAAATGTGCTATCAATATTTTATATTTGTGAAGAAAATGGTAGTCTCTCTTGGCTTTCTCTGAGTCCATCTGAAAAGATGTGGTTTTTAAACAAGAGAGCCATTTCACAACCAAACTCTAATTTTAATTCAGAGTGTGCCACTCAGTGTTCCACCCCTGTACTACTTTTGTTGGTGTGTAATTCCTAATAAAATTTCTAGGTGAAGGACATTCCTGACACTGCAAATTGTCAGAGGTAATTCAGACTCAAGGTGTACAGATCCAAGGTCCCCACAGTCCACAAAATCTGTTCATCGACCTCCTGTATTCCTTGCCTCAGTGAATGACTCCACAGCCGGCAGTGGCCCAAGACAGAAACAAGGATGCCACTGTTGGTTCTACTGTTCCTGTTTCCAACATCAGTTTGATTACTAAGATTCTCAGTCACTCTCAGCCCTCACTATCCTTCTAATTCAGGTAGTCATCATCAGGATGATGTCACCATCATTTCTCACTTGCTTAATGACAGTCTCCTATCAGGTTTCCCATTCTTGGTTCCCTCACATCCATCCTCTATTCTATTGCCAGTCATCTTTCTTACATGTGAATCTAGTCAGTTATTCTTCAGCTTTAAACCCTTCACTTGTCTCCATTGCTTCAGGATATAATACATCCTTCTTATCATGAGTTGCAGCGTACTTCATGATCTCTTATCTTTTATAGATTCTTCCCTTGAATTCCATTCTCTGTGGTAGATATTATCACGCTTAATATAAAGATAATCAAATTAGGTTTCCGTAATGTTGGAAACCCTGATTTGGGTCACACAGCCAGGAATTAATGATGTTAGAGCTGAATTCACATTAGAAGTCTGAATAAAGTCTTTAGAAATTCGATTCAGTTTGATTTTTTTTTCCTCAAGAGGTCATGCATTCTAGGGTTCCATTTAACATACCTCTGATCTCATATACAGAATAACATGGGTCAATTTCATTAGAATGTTACTTGTGTATGAATTATTAGACCACCCTTACCTGTTATCTTAGTTGGGTTCTCCTGAAAACAGAACCTGATGAAGGATTTGTGTGCAGGGAATTTATTTGGGAGGTGAGCCCAGGGAGCAGGGGTGGGGAGGGACATGAGGAACAGAAGGAGGACAAGCCAATAGAAGTATGTGTTAACAATCCCGTCATCAAAAAACCTACCAAAAATAAATGCTGGAGAGGGTGTGGAGAAGAGGGAACCCTCTTGCACTGTTGGTGGGAACGTAAATTGATAGAGCTACTATGGAGAACAGTATGGAGGTTCCTTAAAAAAAGTAAAAATAGAACTACCATATGACCCAGCAATCCCACTACTGGGCATATACCCTGAGAAAACCATAATTCAAAAAGAGTCATGTACCACAATATTCATTGCAGCTCTATTTACAATAGCCAGGACATGGAAACAACCTAAGTGTCCATCGACAGATGAATGGATAAAGATGTGGCACATGTATACAATGGAATATTACTCAGCCAGAAAAAGAAATGAAATTGAGTTATTTGTAGTGAGGTGGATGGACCTAGAGTCTGTCATACAGAGTGAAGAAAGACAGAAAGAGAAAAACAAATACTGTATGCTAACACATATATATAGAATCTAAAAAAAAAAAAAAAAAAAAAAAGGTCATGAAGAACCTAGGGGCAAGAAGACGGGAATAAAGACACAGACCTACTAGAGAATGGACTTGAGGACACAGGGAGGGGGAAGGGTAAGCTGTGACAAAATGAGAGAGTGGCATGCACATATATACACTACCAAATGTAAAACAGATAGCTAGTGGGAAGCAGCTGCATAGCACAGGGAGATCATCTCGGTGCTTTGTGACCACCTAGAGGGTTGGGATAGGGAGGGTGGGAGGGAGGGAGATGCAAGAGAGAAGATATATGGGCATATATGTATATGTATAACTGATTCACTTTGCTATAAAGCAGAAACTAACACACCATTGTAAAGCAATTATACTCCAATAAAGATTTAAAAAAAGATAAAGTCATGTAATAATGATATATATTAAAAAACAAAAACAAAAAACAATCCCCACGCTATGACAGTGGGCCTCAGTTCTCACAGGAGAACATACTGGATACCTCCTAGAATTGCTACCTGATGGGGGAAAGACAGAAGGAATTTTCCGCTAACTTCTGGCCCCATTGGTTGAGAGTTACCCTCAGGAGTGTTAATTGCCCCAAGGTTCTGAGTTGTAACATATGTGATAACCAAGCAAGACCCTGCCAGTACCTGAGCTCTGCAGAGCCCTAGGGCAGGAAGCAGAAACAGGCCGCACATACATGAAGCCTCTGGTCAAGGGCTTCTCCCTCCCTTCTGTGAGTCAAGCCTGCATAGGCCTGCGTACAATACACAGCTGAAATCGGAGATGGTGGCAGCCAGGATGAATCTGGGAAACAGAGGCATTTAAGACACCCATTCCCAGGACATGAACTAATTAAGAAATAGAATGTCATTCTATTCACTAATATTTTTAGACTCACACAAATTTCAAGTAATAGGTTATAGATTAGCACAAATACATTTTTCAGTGATTTTTCTCTGCAGAAAACAAAGACTATTGAAGTATGTGTAGGTGGTTCTATTAAGTGACTCATTTGTTGCAAATAAGTACCAGGTGCTTAGTTGAAAAGCTAGGGCTAATCAATAAATAATTCTCTCTGGAAAGGAGGCAGAATTCTCTATTTCAGTAATAGTCCATTTATAGATACATTAAATATTAAAAACTCTGGACCCCAAATTAGTCATACAGGAAATGATTTTAGCCCTATTTTAGAACATTGGAAATCATATGACTGATATTTTCACTACTCTTTGTCGTATGTCAATTCTTAAGCTACTTTGCTTCTTTACATAGGGTGCAAGAATATGCCAGTGTAAACTGTAACTTTCAAAAATGAAATCCTTCATATATTTTTTGACCATGAAGTCTTTATATCTATTTCATCTCATTCTAAAATGTACATTAATATATACATAAACTAAAGATAAAGGTAAGATATAATTAAAGTATTAACAATGTTTATTGCCTTGGGATGAAATTAAAAGAGTTTTGTGTGTGTGTGTGTTTTTTGGAATTTTCCAAATTTTCTATAGTCCTTTCATGTTATTTTTGTAGTAAGAAACAATCCTACACTATACATCATTTATTAAAGGTCAAATTAAAAAGAAAACACTTTGGTAATGATTTTTAACTCAAATGTGGCCAAAGATGTTTTTTATGAAAAATTGTTACAACATAGCTCATGCATGTAGAGGATTTTCCATCACAATGAAAAAGAATCAACCATTTGATTTTGCCCTAATTTAGCTTCTTTCCAGGGATATTACTACCTTAGGTTTAGAGAGAGTCCAGGAGGGGCTGGAGAGTCCAGGAGGTGCTGAACTACATTTACAAAGAAAGGGGGAAAAGACAACATTTTCCTTTTTCCAGGATAACTTTCAGGCAGGAATGTGGCATGAATTACAAAATTCCACTGACCTTACTTTTGACTATACAGGGACGAAGATATCACTTGTCATTTCATGTCTGGATTGATGATGACCTCCTAGTTTCTGAGTAGATTTATACCATATTCTCCTGTTAGGAATGTTCTTCTGGCTCTACTCCTCCACATTTCTCCTCCTGTACAGATGGAAAATTCCAGAAACGTACCAGAAACTCCTTACATGAGGGATTGGTGAACTCATTAATCATTAACCACTGTAACCTCACCAAACCAGCTAGAAAGAGACCAGGCTGATAGGCAGAGCTGATAATTTCATCAGGCTCACTGCTTACCACTGGCAAATCCTAGGTAGTTAATCCTGCATCAATTCCCAGGCCTTTCTCCTTTTCCAGAAACTCCTGGCATTTGTCAGCTGTCATTGCACTTGTAGAGCTGCAGCTCTTTAATGTCGTGCTCTTCCCCAGCACTGGCTGCAGACTGGAACTCAGCCAACCTGGCTCCCCTGTGCCATGCTGCTTTCAACGTCAACCATGTAGGTCCTTTTGGTTTGTCCGGGTTTGGGGAGGGGGGCGATTTGCTTTTTTTTTTGCTTTGTTTTGTTTTGCTTTTAATCTTGAGAAAATTAGGGGCAAGAGAAATAAATAAGAAACAAAGTCAAATTTCTGATAATCGTGATTCTTACCCTACTAGGCTGATGATATTACTGAGATGGTCTTGTTCCATCTTCTGCCTTCATTCCTCAAGTTGGGGCTCTCCAAATATCCTCTCATTTTCTGACTCTCTCATTAGAGAAGGAAATGAAGAACCTTCTCTATTTGAAGTCTACACTTCTGTGTATGTTGGCAAGCAAAGAAGTCAGGACAGAACAAGTATGCCCTTTGTCTTTGGTGAGTAATTTACCTTTCTGTGAACTTCCGTACTGGACAGCAGAGAGGCCTTACCTAAATTCCCATCCCCCTTATCACTATATGCTCCTAAATACTCTATATTTTTCCTTTATAGTAGGGTTCCTCAACCTTGGCATTATTGACAGTTTGGGTTGGGTGTTTCTTTGTGTGGGGAAGGGGGCTGTCCTATATATTGTAGGATGCTGAGCAACACCTCTGGCCTCTACCACTAGATACCAATAGCACCTTAGTCATTTGTGACAACAACGTCTCCAGGCATTACCAAATGTCTTCTTGGGGGCAAAACTACCCCTGATTGAGATCATAAACCACTTCTCTAGAGAACTCAATTAATTTGTAATTATATGTTTATTTGTGTGATTATAAATTATTTTCTCTTCCACTAGACTGTAAATTCCACAGAGGCAGGGATCATCTCTATTCTAAATTCTGCCCAAATTCTTTTCCTGGCACATAGTAGCCCCTCATTAAATATATATTGACTTAATTAATGAACAACTGATGTGGGTAGTTCTATGAGCTATTACAATAATTTTAAGAATTCCAGGGTTAATTAATGTCAGGAGAAAAATGATTATTCTGGCTATGCAACAAAATGATATTTACAATTTGTAACAATATCTAAAAGACATGACATTTTGGGAAACATGTCATAACTTTTTTCTTATAACTTACAAACTTAAAATTTAGATATATAAGATATTTATATTATTTCAAAAACTGATTTGAACTTTAATCTTTGCTATATTTTTCCATAAACTATATCCTAATGTTTGTGGATGTGAGACTATATTTATTAATACTGATGGCAGATTGATAGCTCAGTTTTCTTAATGCATTTCATTCTTAAATTTAATATAATTTTTTTTAAATTTTCATTACCAAATAAATATTTACTCACTCTAGAATATAAAGAATTCAAATCATACAAAATAAATCTCCTGACTTTTCCATAAACCTGTGTTCTCCTCTGATTGCTTTAGAGTTTATATAGGCATTCATGAATAAATACATATATGTATTTGTTTTGTTGTTTTGTTTAAAAAATGTTTTTACTTAAACGGTATGGTACCATACTTATTTTTCCACAGCTTGCTTTCTTACTTAACAATATTTCCAGGATCCACATAGGTTTACCTCACTATTTTTACCTGATGCCTACTAGTTTATAGTATGGACTCACTGTAGTTTATTTTTTTAAACAGCAATAAGATCAAGCATTAAGATGGTCATAAAGTTTATTTCCTCCATAAACATTTATCCCCTGACCCTTTCTTCTGTTTAGTTAGCAGCACTCATTGCTTCAGAGGAGTGTTAACACACCCAGATGACCCAGTTAGTTTATTTCTTAACTTTTAAGCTTCTAAGTAAGCTTTGGAGAATCATGGTCAAAAAAAGTCTTAAAAGTCATTTTTTTCTTTTGACAAAAAGTTGTTTTTGTTTTTGCTTTTGTGCTTAGTTTTGATACTCAAAATTAAAATTCAGGCAGAGCTGAAAAAATAAAAATCCATAAACAATAGCTTGGAAAGAGAGTAGCTGAAGAGGCAGAATAACTATTTCTCCTCCATCCCCACCTGCACCAGCACACCAGTTAATGTTGCTGGTCCTGGGGATGGAAGGGATTGGAATGTCAGGTGTCCACTTGGGTCTTTGGGGATAGAACATTTTGACCAGGTACCATTAAATTAATGGAGGGAGGGAGGTCCCAGTGATCTATTACCTCATAACAAGTTACCACAAAACCTTAGTGGCTTAAAACAGAATCAATTCTCTTATTACTTCTCAAAATTTCTGCAAATCAGAAATTCAAGAGAGGTTTGGCTGGCCAGTCTTGGCTCAGCAACCTCCCATTCAGCAGCAGCCAGACAGTGGCTTGAGCAGAACAGCAGTGTTGGCAGCTGGGGCTGGCCAGGCCATCTGTCCCTCTTCACCAAGTCTCAGGGCCACCCGTGTGGTCTCTGTTACACACGTGCTAGTCTGGGCTTCCTCAGAGCAGAGTGGCTTCAGTTCAGGCAGACTCCTTACGTGCCAGCTCAGAACTCCAAAGCCAAGTGTCCCAAGAGAACGAGGCAGAGTGCGTGACTTTTTTACGACCTTGCTTAGAAGTCGCATAGTGTCATTTGTACCACATACAACCGGTTGAGGCAGTCACGAAGTCCTGCCTAGGTTCAAGGGAAGAGGACATAGACCCACCCGACCTCTTGGTGAGAGGAATGTCAAAGTCTCACTCTAAGAAAAGCATGTGAGTTGGGAGATATGCCTGTGGCTATCTTTTGAAAATACAGTCTGCCTCAGGGAAGAACAATAGAACTGCAGACCCTCAGATAAGTTTTGTGTTATCTGAGTGTAGAGAGAACTCATTCCCTGCTTTCTGTCTGGGACCCTGATAGGCAGTAGGCCCCTCACAGCTCTCTTCACTATCACAGCAAATGCAGTAGCAGTTGGCTAAAAATGACAAGTGTAGTTCCAAGAAGGGAGGGGCCCCGAGGCAGCCCTGTCAGACCTCCTGCTGCCCATAGCCAGGAGGGAGAAGAGCTGGATTTTCCCATACTCCCCAGAAGATGGGAAAATACACTAAGAGAGAGAGCATGGGTACAAGAGAGCCTGCATAGTATGAAGGGACATCTTGGTTGAGAAGAGGGAATGGCTTTCTCCACAGGAAAGCCATGCCACCCTTGAACCGGAAGCAGATAGGGTGGCAGCCATCTAGGGAAGGCTGGGAGTGGGCTGGTGGGTGTGGTGAGAAGGGAGTGAATTCCCAGAAGAAGGTATAGCAGATGTCTACGCCTTGAGAATGGTATCACACCCTTCAGCAGATGTCAGTGTGGCAGACACCAAGCAATGGCTTTCTAACCCCAAGTCTGAAGCTCTCTTAGTACCTGGGATTTACCAGGCATTCCAGGGGGAAGGAAAGAGGAAGAAAGTCCTGAATCGACCAAGTCTGTCTGAAGTGATCAGAGTAAGTTTTCTTCCATCAGACTAAATGGGAACTTAACATCTTTATCTTCAGTTACAGAAAAATAAAGAACATTACCAATTTTATTTTCATACCTGAGGTTTTGACTCGTAACAGTCATACAAACTATATAACAATTCCTCATCAATGGATATTTTTAAATGTTTCAAATTTTTCACTGTAAAAATTGTGCTGCAATGACAGTTTATATGTGCTTACTTATATGCGGGTCTATTTCTCTAGGAAAGATGCCTAGAAGTAAAAATTCAAATGATTCTTTGCGCTTTTCTACAAAGAGCTGTCCCACCCAAACATTTGCTTAGAACAGCCTTTATCGTATTACTAGAATGTGAGTTTCTTGAAGGCAGGGGGTTTTGTTTGTTCTGTGGTATTTGCACAATAAATATTTGTTGAACAAACTATTCACATTTTTGTGTCAAATAACTCTATGCTCTCTTTTCAAAATGTTTATCTTTGAGATAATCTCATGAGCCACTTTTTCTCAAGACAGTATCCTATTTCCTGAGTAAAACTAATTCCAGAAGCAGACTATGAGCCAGCTAAGGAAGTTGGAGGAGGAATTTGAGTGGGAAGGGGGGACAAGGATTGCTGCTCAAGATTATCAAGTTTGATCACCAATGAAACTGCAATTTTTACAGCATGTTGCTGGGAGTCTTGAAGAGGTTTGGTTTTCTAATAAGTCCTCTCAGTAGGTAACATATCTGCCTCCCCCACCCATCACCACCAATAAATTTTGCAGTAGTCATCACTGATAATTTAAACAGGAATTGTTTGGAACAAACTCTAACCACTTTAACTGAGAAGCAGAGAATTAAGGCGGCCAGAAGAGAAGAAGGGACACCAAGGATATAATCTCCCCAACTTCATTTTGCCGGGGGCGCATCTTGTGTGAGATTAGAGATGACAGAGTTCGGATTTACAGAACTTCCGTTACTTGACAGATCTCATCTGTGAATATCACTGATTGTCTACTTCTCAGGTTTTAGTTTACCAATCTGTCAGTCCAAGTGAAATAAATCCACCAGACAAGTGGTCTACCCAATTCTACTTGATATATAAAGCCTGTTACATTATTAGATGTCAGTAAGAGCTAAGTAATACCATGATGTTGTCATCAACAAGTTCAGTTTTCACTTAATCCAGGTCAGCCTAGGTGATTCTCAGTCGCAGTGGAAACTGACTTTTAAAAATCTCCAACAAATGACTGTAAAAAAAAACAAACAAAATGCAGACCAGGCCATTTCTCAAATAAATATTAAAAATCTAGATAATTTTTTCAGTCAGTTTGTGATTTAAACTTTGAGCTAGATATAATTACGGAATAGATAGACCTTGGGGGAAAAAGAGGTGGTAGGGAAAAATACATTGCAAGAGTATACTTGAGGCTGTTCTTGAGATTTTGGGGCTACAAAATATGTTCTGTTTCTCTAAATCAATAAATATAGCAAAGGTCTCACACTAATATTCTCAGAGAAGAAAAATGCAAGACTAGTGAAATAAATAAAAAAAGGAAAATCTCTATGAAAACTTAAATTGTCTTTCATTCTTATTTATTTCACTTTGTCAATTGACAAATCAATAGCGGGTAAGTATATTTTAGCTTTGCCTGCAGACTAGTAATTTATTTTTTTCTGGGTTTGGATTACAGGTGTGTTTCTACTGAGGGAGGCTCTTAGCATTTCAAAAGGGCATTAATAAAGCAAGACATTATCAGATTGAACTGACCTAGATGATCCCTTCTGTTCACAGGGCTCATTCTTTGACAATCTCCAGGTCTCAGTTTAGATGCCATTCAATAGTGACTGGATGTCAATGTGTACTGAGTGCTCACTAGGTGCCTCACAATTTACATGTGCTATCACATTTCATTCTCGTAACAACTTTATGAGTTAACCCCATTTTAAAGTGGAGGAAATTGAGACACAATGTATTCATATGTCCTTAGCTATTACACTGTATGTATGGAACGATAATAGAGGTAACCTGGCTCCAAGGCTTATGCTTAACCATGGTGCAATTAATCCCTCTAAGGTAATAATAGTGAAGAACATTAAAAAACTAGACTAC
Source organism: Mesoplodon mirus (assembly GCF_964341445.2). NCBI lineage: Eukaryota > Metazoa > Chordata > Mammalia > Artiodactyla > Ziphiidae > Mesoplodon > Mesoplodon mirus. The sequence continues at coordinate 50,578,868 of NC_138992.1, forward strand.
CTTGGTTCAAATCTTGACGCTGATACTTGCTGTGTGATTGTAGGCAAATAATTAAGCTATTGGTAGCTGTTGGCTCAGGAATAACAATAGTACCTGCTTCACAGGTTGTTGTACAGACTAAATGTTAGAAGAGGAGAGCTTCAACAGTGCCTGGTGTTTGGAAACAAGTTAATGAGGAATCCAACTCACAGTTGTATTTCTTGAATGAAGAGGGCAATACACCAACATAAAAAAAAAAAAAACTTTAAACAAATTACTAAATGTCTATGCAGATTGAAAGGAAGATCACATGTTAATACATGAAAGAAAAGAATGACATCTTACATAACAGATGACTATTCTTCACAATTTAGTGCTAAGTAGAATTTTACATATTTGACAAATATTATCCTCTGCTACACCTTGTGCTTTGGAATCGTGATTAATGATATCAGAAAAAGCTACCTACAAATCTCAAAGTATTACCTCTGACAATGGCTCCTCAAAGTGGCTGAGTCACCTGGGAGCTCTTTAAAATCATGTATACCCTGGCCTTACTCCCAGAGACTCTGATTCTTCAGAACTGAAGGGGGAGCACCAAGGAATTTGCACTTGGTGTTTTGTTGTGTTGCTTTTTTTTTTTTTCTTTTTAATCTGAAAGTCACTGATTTAAGAGAGTTGGACACCACTTAGCTGCATTATGCTCTGGTCCCTCCCCTATTTTTCGAGTAATGCCAGGGAAAATTAGGCCACAGCTGTGCGATCACCATGCTACTGACTCTGTCCTGGGTTTTATTGATGTCGCTGCTCTTCTGTTCATGGATTTCCCACCAAATTTAGTCCCTTCTGCTGGGGATTAATAATATTGGAGATTTAAAAAAAATACTAGATTAGAAATGTATTAGGAACCTAGTATTTAATTTTATTGGTGACTAAAACTGTGGTTGAGGTTATCGACAAAAAAGGAGAAATGGTTTGGTAAACACTAGTTTTTTAAGCAATTAAAGCAGGTAAATTATTCATTTCCACTAAATAATGTAGATACTACTCTATTTCAGACACTAGCTTTTTTTTTTTTCTTACATTAATTATTTTCTCTTCATAATAATCCTGTGAGGTAGGCGTTATTTCACCATTTTGTTGATTAGGAAACTGACATTCATGATAACTTATTCAAGGTCCTGGCCAGTAAAGGCAGAACTCAGATTCATGTCCAGATTTCTGAGTCCATGTTCAGAGTTGTTTTCCCTTCGCTAGATGAACAGGGGGTCATTTCCCTCTTCTGTGGTGAAAAATATATTAAACTAGGTTTTTTTCTAATGCATTATCAATTTTTATAATATTTTTTGTAACTTTACTTTTCAATAGACAGTCTTTTTTAGAATTACTCCACAGCCCCCACAAGGAGTAGGCAGTGAAAATTGGCAGCACAGTCCAGAGTCTGATTTAGTCAAACATCAATCCATTTGCAAAAGTCCTTGGAAAAGAAAAAGTGTCTTTTAACACTTTGCCAAGCACTGGAGAGGAGGCTGGTTTGAAGGTTATATGAGAGTTTTCTTCCCACAGTTCAGAACATTCTACTTCACAGCTTCAAACGTCACTACATAATTTTTTTTCCTCTCATTTGATTGCTTTTTAATACACTTGGAGATGAAATTTTCCCCATAAGACACAGAAAACTGCTGGGTAGCCCTCCAGGTGGACCTAGTTGCTTGTGACCCTTCATTTTGGGTTAGGTGACCTCCCACCTTGTTCTCAGAGGGACAGCAGTCTTGAAGCAGGATCTTATTTCCGTGCTCAGGAATTGAACTCAACCATTAGTCCACCAGTGGCTAGAGGCTACAAGAAAAGTTCCCTGGCTCTTGCCCCATTTGAACACAAAATGTATTTCAAGGAGGCAAAAACAAGTACAAAGTATATTATTAGAGACATGGCACAAAGTATGGGAGAGAACACAGAGAATTATTTATTTAAGTCAGAAGCAAGGCAGAAATAAACACCCAGAGAGGAGTGCCAACGTCCTGAATGAGGAATGCAGTAAAGAGGTGAGTTAAATCAGCAGTCCCCAACCTTTTTGGCACCAGGGACCGGTTTCGTGGAAGACAATTTTTGCAAGGACCAGGGGTGTTGGGATGAGGATGGTTTTGGGATGATCAAGCGGATTACATCTATTGTGTACTTTATTTCTATTATTATTACATTATAATATATAACAAAATTATTATACAACTCACCATAATGCAGAATCAGTGGGAGCCCTGAGCTTGTTTTCACTTGACACACACTGATAGGGTTTTGGTATGAGTCTGCAACAATTGATTTATTATGGTCTCTGTGCAGTCAAACCCCTCTGCTGATGATAATCCGTATTTGCAGCCGCTCCCCGGTGCTAGCATCACTGCCTCAGCTCCACCTCAGATCATCAGGCATAGATTCTCATAAGGAGCGTGCAACCTAGATCCCTCCCCTGTGCAGTTCACAGTAGGGTTCGAGCTCCTATGAAAATCTAATGCCGCCACTGATCTGACAGGAGGAGGTGCTCAGGTGGTAATGAGAGCGATGGGGAGCGGCTGTAAATCCAGATGAAGCTTCGCTCGCTGGCTGCCGCTCACCTCCTGCTGTGCGGCCCGGTTCCTAACCTGCCACAGACCACTACCGGTCCATGGTCCAGGGGTTAGGGGCCCCTGATTTAACTCACTTATGTAGGACAGTCCTTCCAGGTCTTTGTTTACATTTGGCCAATTATCTTGTTTCTTTTTTCACACCTGACCAGTCCTAAGACCCTTCCCAATATGTGTGCGCAACTTTTTGCTAAGATGGATTCCATCCCAGAGGCCTGTGGGTGCATGTCCACACTTATTATGGGGTGGTGCCCCCTCCCGTTTTGACCCCCAAGGCTTCCTGTACATGTGCAGACAGGGAAGTTTTCCTTGACCTCAGGAGTGGTCATCTTATCTCTTTACTTCAGCAGAGCTCAGCTTCTGCCATTAGCTTTGTCTTGGAGTGTCTGGGGGAAAACAAAGCTTCAATATTGCTCCACTTGACAAATACCAGCCCTCTGGCCCAGGGGCCCATCTATCTCCTACCTCACCCTGACTCGGGATGCTGTCACCAAAGAGGGGAACATTTGTAGTCTCTGACCAGGCAGCTCCTCTCCTGACAGCTACTGCTCCCCACACCTGCTCCAGTTCCTCTGACTCTGCTCATCCATGGGGTCTCTTGGCTGAGCAAATTGAAAAATATTCTTAAAATATATGATGAAACACTTCTGACCCATTTAATAAAATCTAGGTGGGATGAGGTGGCTTAGTGACTGTGGTCAGTTTCCAGCTTCACCCCATTTTCCATTTTCATTCCTTCATTTATTCACTCATTCGTTTATTCAGTACATACTTTCTAAGGGGAGCTGTGTGCCAAGTACTCTGTTAAGCACTAGGAATGATTAAGTATCTACTGTCTACCCTCAAGAAGCTGACCAAGAAGTGATTTATAAAAGCAGACTGATAGATCCAGTAACAGTGCCTGTGCAGAGTACTGGGGAGCCCACAGAAGAGTTGCATCTCTCCCAGCCTGGGGCTGGGCAGACGGTTACAGGGCAAAGTAGAGATTCAGGGGACGGTTACCCCATAGTTCATTCTAGTAAGATGTGTGTGAGGAATTGGACTGAGGTGAGAAAGTGCAGTGGAATGGGAATTGATGAGGTGCATTCTAGACGATGGAGACATTTTGAGCAAAGACTTTGAAGAAGGAAAGTCATTGTGTGTGCATGTAAGTATGTGTGTGTGTAAGTATGTGTGAGTGCGGGGGTGAAAGTGAGTGTGTATATGAGTGTATGTATGTGAGTGTGTGGGGATGTGTGTGTGAGATAGTTACTGAAATCAGTTCATTGTTTATCAGGGAGCAGAACAGAAAAGTACAGAATGGAGGAATATATTCATAGCTGCCGTTTACTTCTACTTACTGATCAGAAATCCTGAGGTGTACAAAGGACTACCTAAAGCCTGAAAATAAAGACCAGCACTCCTCAGAAGTCTTGGCAACCCTTCCCCAAAGGCATTTTCTTTGAGCTTTAGTTTGTTTAGTTGTGAAATGAAAAGCTGGGTCTCTGGAGTGATCAAGCATGAGGGTTCTGAGATTGGCTGCCTGGGTCTGAATCCTGACTCCAATTGTGAGTTCTAAACTGAGGTCAATTACTTAACTCTCTGGTGAGAAGGAGAGCTGACTGGTGGACCATTACTGATGTCATCAACCAGAGGGCACCAGGTATTTACTGGGGTAGTTCTGAAACCACCCGTCCTCTTCCTTTTCAAGACCTACATCCTGCTTCCACATGTAACAGAACATTTGATGCTATAAACCAAAGATTATATTTCTTAAATCTGAGCATAGTACTTTGTATTCTGTGATTATTCAGAAATTTGTATAGATGACATGTTATGCATTGAATTGCCCCCCCCATCCAAAAAGATATGTTGAAATCTTAACCTTACAATATGGCCTTATCTGGAAATAGGATCTTTAAACAGGTAATCAAGTTTAAATGAGGTCACTAGGGTGGGTACTGATCAAATATGACTGGTGTCAGAATAAAAAGGGGAAATTTGGACAGAGAAATAGATACACAGGAAGGATGATGCAAAGACACACAGGGAGAATGTCACGTGAATACAGAGGGTCTGAGTGATATACCTACAAACCAAGGAACACTACAGATTCATGGGAAACCTCCAGAAGCTAGGAAGAAGCAAAGAAGGATTCTTCCTTCTGGGTGTCAGAGGGAGCATGGCCCTGCTGATGCCTTGATTTCAGACTTCCAGACTCCATAACTGTGAGACAACAAATTTCTGTTGTTTTAAGCCACCCATTTTGTGGTACTTTGCTACGGCAGCCCTAGGAGACTAATACAGTATGGTACAATTTTTTTATTTAGTGAGTTCTTAGGAATGATCAAATGCCAACACTTCATTATTTGCTCAAAATATTTTTCATCATAGGGGAAAAATGTGGAAAGGAAGAGTAAAAATACATCTATTTTTTTACAGTCTATAAGAGCCCCAAAAATGCAATAGAGAGCAACATTTTTGTCTGTGCTTAATTTCCAGTAGCTATCATAGGAAGTGCTGATGTAAATTTGGCTAAGTGGCTGTTTCCCACTGGAATGTGATCACACAAAAATAATGCAGGATCTCAAGGGCTGTTCCACCTTTTCCAAGGGAGAAAGTTGATAAGTACCCCAATGTTTAAGAGACTGTTTCAAACTTATGTGATTGTTACAGGCAAAGAAAAGATCATAGTCATGTAGGAAGTTCCAGTGTTCTGCAATCCTGCATGTGGCTGTCTGTTGGCCCACAAGAGATAAAATAGTTTTTAAATTGAAAAGCTTGTGGCCAAACAAAACACCCAGAACCTAAAGCTAATGGTTTTCTTCTTATGGTATTTGTGCCCTATTATGTACTCAAAAACTTTTAAAGCCTCCAAAATCAACTCAAAACTCATTAAACATTTCTGTCCACCAAAGAAACACAAAATCTGAGATCTATAGTTTGCAAATCACGATCAAGCTCTGTATCACTTAAAACACACTCAAAATGTAACATTTCACCTTAACCCAAAGATCAATGTTTCCAATGAATGTATCAAGATTTATAGATTCATACACTCACCTCTTCATAATACCAAGGATCAACTGAGCACCAGTTTCTTCTTTAAAAGGAAAATTATCATTCAAATATTTGTTAAGATGACATTCTAATCAGACTTCTCGAAAAGTATCCGAAGGTCAGACTTTATTACCTGACATTTTAAAATAGAAATGTATTTTAGTGTTACATGGAATAAAGCCTCCATTTTTTAATTTTCTTTAAAAAATAAAGCATTATTTGACTTTTTTGAGTATTGAAAACAATGTAAGGAATAATTCTCTAAGGGGTTTAATAAAATGCTAAACAAAACTTAGTTTACATTTTAATCCTGATTAAAAGCAAAGTGGCAGACTGTCTATAATGACCCCAATCCAGAGCCCCTTTTGGTTCCCCTGGGATTTGTCACTATTTGGGAAATGAGAGCTTTCACTTTCTGTTCTACTCTCACCTAAAAACTCTCCTGTACTATTTTTTTTTTTTTTTTGGTCACTATTACCTTTGACTCCAAATCCTTTGTCCATTAACATATTTGCCTTTGCTTCACAAATCCCTCATGACATGGAAGTCACCTAAGAGTCTTAGACGTGGCTAAAAGGGATCAAAATATTCTGTACATTTTTAACAGGTAGTAACAAAGTCTTCTTGATTCAAAATTGCCCTCTTACCCCCAAAAAGCTCTGGTTAAAAGATCTTGTAAACTAACTGAGGCAATGGGCTGCTGCTCGGCCTCGTGTTTTCTTACAGCTCTACTAAATATTACAGTGATGCAGAGGAAGGGGGTGTAATTGCTTTTGCTTTCTTTTTATGAGCTAGTTTGTAGGTCCTCCTTCTGTGCTAAATACCTTTCAATGAATATTGCAAGAGCTGTGCACAGGTTTGTACCCCAAATGAAATCAGTTTGTTAATTTTCAGTTCTTTCTCAAAGGATGAAAATATCTCCCCGAGAGATCCCTCCAATCTGAGCACCAGATTACCTCTGCCATTAAAATATAGAAAGCACTTTCAAAGTCACTGACTCGAATTTTTAAAGGCCATTGGATGGGCTTTAATTTTCATGACTTTTAAAGTCAATTAATTGCAAGTAACTCAGATGGGTTCTGTTCCGAGACTGTTTCCACTTTTGTTAAAACGGAGTCTCCCTTTGGGTCAGGTTAGTACTTGCTTTGTTCCTACTGAAACCAACATTTTGGACTCAATGGGTTTTCTTTCACCTTATTTTCAGAAACTTTGCTACAAAAGAATTGCCTCCTCTCTCCCTGGTGTGAGATTGTGTATAACTCTTGCTTACATTCATCTACTCAAGTCAGGATTAAAGCTGAAACTCCTATCACAGTTTAAAATGGTGGTTTTCCCCAGAAGAAGATCTTAGAGTCATGGGCTCAGAGAGGTGGGCACGAGGACGGCAGAAAACTAGGAAACAAAGGTCAAAGATCTTCTCCAGAGGTCCCAAGTTTTACTCCAACAATTGCCTGGACACGTGGGTAATGTTGACTGAAACTGGAATAAAGAACTTTTGGCCACTTATCCTTCCTTTATAAGTGCCTCTATATTCAAGCCCTTTATAGACTGTCCATAAGGACAAAAAATATCAAACAAATGAATACTGATTTTTACACAACCCATGTTAGAATGTAATTTAAGAGAACTGAAAATTGTCCTGCTGCATTATGACAGAAGTGAAATAAACTGATTTTTTAACTCTCCTGAGACAAAGTTTTATATAACAGCTCTATTTAGAAATAATTCATGTACCATAAAATTCTCTCTTTGAAAGTGTACAGTTCAGTGATTTTTAGTATATTCAAATGATTGTGCCACCATCAACACTATCTAATTTTAGAACATTTTTATCAGCCCAAGAAGAAACCCTGCACTCATTAACAGTTACTCCCCATTCCTCCATCCCCCAAGACCCTAGCAACCACTTACGTACTTTCAGTCTCTATAGATTCGCCTCTTCTGGACATTCCATATAAATGCAATCATACAATATGTGGTCTTTTGTGACTGGTATCTTTCACTTAGCATCATGTTCTCAAGGTTCATTCACATTGTACTTCATTCTCTCAGTATCAATACTTCATTCCTTTTTATTGCTAAATTGCTGAACTGAGAAGATCAAGCTCAATAGCCCAAGAAAAACTATTTGTTATATGTTTATTACCTAGAGAAGCCTTTTCACATTAGCCTGATGTGATTTGCTCTATTTCTGGGTTAAAACACAAGAGTAACTTGGTAAGTATTATCTCACTTCTGCCAGAGTCATGACTGGAAACAGTCATGTACCAATTATGTAATTTGATGAAAGTTTAATAAAGGGACTCTTCAGAAAGTATGGGTGAGATGTGGACTCTCCATGGGGTAGTGTAACACCCCAGAGCCAGTAGGAGCAAGGGACCCTTACCATGCCTGGACCTGAAGGGCAGGGAATTGAGGCAGCAATGAGATCCCAGAGACAGAGCTGTGGGGAGAGGACCACCTGGCAGGAGCTGGATGGTAGGAGGAGAGAGAATTGAGAGGGCCGGGAAGTTAGGGTGCTGGCAGTACCGCTCTGCCTGATCAATTGCGGCACTTCCTGGGGATCCATGTGTCCAGAGAGAAAGCTCTTCAGAGGGAGCAGATTGTGAAGAGTGAGCCAGGGGGGTGAGAGTGTGTGATTCACCCCTCTCCAGTGATACCTCTAGATCTTCAGGAAAGCTATGAGCACCACAAGATGCTTGCCAAGAGTGTCTTTTTACTTTTACTTTTTCATGGAAACCAGAATAAGGCTGAAGTGAGAGAGCAGATTTGGGTGCAGGAATACAAAGTGAAAGGAAAAAGAGAAATCAAAAATCCACAATCATGGAGGAGGGCTTATTATTTTTCCAGACCCATGCAGATCTCCAAAAGATAAGAAGAACTGAATGATATCAAGTGCAACCTGGGTGCATTTATATCCAAGAATAGAGAACTACTTACTTCTAGATGAAAATTATTCATAATAATAAAAGTTAGCCTTACTATGATCTCAACAGAAGATGATCGTTTAATGAAAAAAAATTTAAATGTATATATCATTATTTATTATTCAATGTCATTAGTTTTTTCCTCTTAGTTATTCCTTTAGTTTAATACTGCAATAACATTGCCTTATTCTCCCATTCATTATAAATGAACAGTACCACACCTATATTAGAGATTAAGTAAACTTTTGCTTGCTAGTTTGGAAAACCAACCACCACTTTTATAAATTTTGTTAGACTGTACATAACGATTCCAAGTAACAAACATTAAAATAACCTTTCATAATATACCTATTTTTGAACTGGGGACTATTGATCTTAACAGCTGAATTGAAGAGGGTCTTGCCAGAAGAAGAGGGTCAGAAGGAAGGATGTGGGGAGATGCAGTGATGAACATTTTATAGGGAGATAAGAAATTTAGAAAGGCAATAAATCAGTGAGGAGAGTTTGAGTAGTGATGTTCAAAAAAGAAACTATTGTATTGAAAGAGGGCAACGTACTAGATTACATATGTCTTGTCACTGAATTTTGAAGTATCTATTTTTCAACAAGGCATTGAGACAAACTAGATAAGAGATCATAGAATATTTACATTCTTGCAACCAACCAAAGTGAGGTTGGCCAAGTTCATAGGTGAAATTAATCCAAATGGAGAGGGGGCTCAGCTAAATTAATTGCATCAGCTAAATTAATTGCTAAATTAAACCTTTCCCATTTACTCAAGTTACTGAGACCCTCCTATTCTTAATTATTTTAAAATAAGTAAGGCTATACCTTCTCCAAGCCTCCAAGAGCCAAACCAGCTGCAGGAAAGTGCCCTTTCCCTCAGTATCTTAGGCATCTGAACTATGCCAGTTCTTTGCAAATGGCATAACATTTTATGTAGAAAATCCTAAAGTCATCAAACAAAAACCTGTTAAAACTAATAAATGAATTCAGAAACAACCATCCTTTGAGCACTTATTCCATGCCTTGTGCTAAGACATTTACTTAATTGTGTGTTTATAGCCATGTCATGTGTAGCTATTATCTTCATGATTAATATGAACACACTAGTCTTCACATCAGTGTGTCTGATCCCAAAGTGAGTTCTCTTTATCATCATAGTAAAGTTCTCTTTTCAGAGAACTACATGCTTAAATTGTATTGCTTTAGACCTTTATGAATTATTTTTACTTAAATATGCAAAACTGGCAATGTTGATGATGGTTGCTGCATTAGTGAAGACACATTAGAAATGATTCCCAGGTCTCTTGGCCAAAAAGTTCTTCTGAATAACTGTTTTTGTTTTATCTCAAGGACACCAAATTGCATTTATTTGATCCTGTTTTCTTCTTTGATTTGGTCTCTAGGAAGCACAGAGAAAATCATTGCCAACCTTTCACAACAAAACATATGCATTTCTGTATGCCAATTTTACCATAGATTTATTATTTTCCTGTCCATATTTTTCCTTTGCCCTAATTCTCTCATTTATTTACTTTAGTTACTTTTCATTTTGTGTATTTTTTAAACCTACTCAAATCCTTGGTAAAAAAGTATATTGGGACTTCCCTGGTGTTGCAGTGGTTAAGAATCCACCTGCCAATGCAGGGCACATGGGTTCAGGCCCTGGTCCAGGAAGATCCCACATGCCGCGGAGTAACTAAGCCCATGTGCCATAACTGCTGAGCCTGAACTCTAGAGCCACAAGCCACAACTACTGAACCCACATGCCACAATGACTGAAACCCGTGTGCCTAGAGCCTGTGCTCCACAACAACAGAAGCCACAGCAACGAGAAACCCACACACCACAAAAAAAGAGTAGCCCCTACTCACTGCAACTAAAAGAAAGCCCAAGTGCAGCAACAAAGACCCAACATGGCCAAAAATTAATAAATTAATAAATTAATAAATTAATTAACAAATAAAGTATATTAAGTAAGTAAATACAGTATATTTAATGAGATTCTTTTTTTAATTTAATACTTACTTTATATTGGAGTATAATTGATTTACAGTGTTGTGGTAGTTTCAGGTGTACAGCAAAGTGGCTCAGTTATACATATACATATATCCATTCTTTTTCAAATTATTTTCCTATAGAGGTTATTACACAATATTGAGTCAATTTCCCTGTGCTATACAGTAGGTCCTTGTTGATTATCCATCTTATATACAGTAGTGTGCATGTGTTAATCCCAAACTCCTAACTTATCCCTCTTCCCCACATTTCCCCTTTGGTAACCATAAATTAGTTTTCTATGTCTATGAGTCTATTCCTGTTTCATAAGTAAGTTCATTTGTGTCATCCTTTTAGATTCCACACATAAGTGATATCATATGATATTTGTCTTTCTGTGTCTGACTTACTTCACTTTGTATGATAATCTCTAGGTCCATCCATGTTGCTGCAAATGGCATTATTTCATTCTTTTTTATGGCTGAGTAGTATTCCATTGTATATATGTACCACATCTTTTTTATCCATTCCTCTGTTGATGGACATTTAGGTTGTTCCATGTCTTGGCTATTGTAAACAGTGCTCATATGAATATTGGGGTGCATGTATCTTTTCAAATTATGGTTTTCTCCAGATATATGCCCAGGAGTGGGATTCCTGGATCATATGGTAGTTCTATGTAATTCTAATTAATATATTTGGCAAGAATTTATCAAGTGTTTGTTATATTACCAGAACTATTCTAGGCACTGCATATTTACTGAAACCTCCAAAATAAAAACAGTAACATAACTATATATTATTCTGGTATTTGAAATATAACTTCCTATTATTCTTATTCCACTAGCCAAGCAATGTCTAGCCAAATATATAAAATTATCACAGGAATATACTGACTCTGGTATTCTGCTTTCTTCTATCACAACACACAATGGCCTTTAAATCTATTTTTTAACTATAATGAATATTGTCAGTTTGAACAGTTTAATGCATGAAGCATGCAGATCAGTTACAACCAGAACACATTCATGAGTACAGCTACAATAGCACAAAGCACCAATGGAGTTTCTTCAACATCTTTGGAGACATTAATCAATCCTCGAAGCTATTTTTTCTCATCTGAGTAATATACCAGAAACTCTAGGCCAGATAAGAGGAATGAATTATACTTCATCTGACCCTTTTCATCAGATAAAAAAGAAATACAATAACAGAACCCAAATGCAAGTCAGAGTTGCCTGTTATGACTAATAATTCAATTCTACAGAGAAAAGAAGAAACCAACTAAGAGATCAGTCAGGATTACCTATAACAGACATATTTAATTCAGTTTTGTTATCCTTAGGATTTATCTCACTCACTGAGTGCTCTGGCTACTTTTGAGAAAGTGAATTAATTATTAAGCAATTTCTATAAAGCTACTTGTCATCTTTTTCATTCCGCCCCAAGAGCAATGATGCAAACAAATGCAGTCACAGAGTAGAATGAAATTAAAGTTTCAATTGATTTCAATTATTGACTACATTTCAGCTAAATAGGGAATTTAAGTTTAGTTTCCTCATCTGACTTTAATTTTCTACAAAAGAGAAAGGACAGATGTTTTAAACTTTTTGATTATTTATTATGAAACATGTATTTTAATGCTTTTTGTACCACAACAACTATTATCCACTGTTTTTCTATGAATACAGACCCCTCTAATTAATAGGCTTATTGATTATTCATAATTATTCCAGATAAGATTGATACTTAACTCCATCAAGACAAATCTCCTAAATAGTTTCAAGAAAGGACAATGGAAATTAGAAGCTAGTATTAGAATTGTGATCTGTGAGCATATTTTCAGTCATTTTTTAAAACCATATCTCTGGTTGCCTGGTATAATGATTTCAAAATTAGATAAACTACATTTTTACATTAAGAAGAAACCTGAGATATAGTTTAAAAAGGAACCAAATTAAAATCTTTCTACTGTTATCAAAGTCATCAAATATTAAATTACAACCTCCTTAGGTTTTACTCAACAGTAGAGTTGACCTTTTAAACCAAAGAATTTCTTTGCATGAATCATTTGTGCAACTCCTTCTGATCAATGTTAATGACAAATGAAAATTATAAGAAGTATTATAATCACAGTTAATACATATGCCATTTAGAGTGTTTTCTGTTGTGAGTCACTGCCAACCCTTCCCAAACAGGCTTAAACAGTAACAGGCAGTTGATTGACTCATAGAACCGGGGTCCTCAGTGCAATACCTTCAACATTTCCATTCCATTTTCCTTTTTATTTTTTTTTCAGCTGTGTCTTCCTCTAGAATTTACTTTTTTCTTCAGATGGATCCCCCTCAAGGAGGCAAAGTGCCTCATACACTCCAGATGTCACACTGGTGCACCAAAATATCCTGGGAGAGATCATTTATTTGAGTTACTCTCTCTGAAAAGCAAGCAAATTCCTCTTCAACAAAAACTCTAATCTAACTGGTTTGAATCTAGCCACTTGCAGAATCAATTCCTGTGGCCAGAGAAAGGCCCTGATTGGCTTGTGCCTGAGTTCTTTAGCCAGTCACTGTGACCAGAGGGGCAGGACCGCCCTGACTGTCTAAGACCAATCAAGGCTCCCCACGGGACATGGTAGAGGGGCAAATCCTACCCATACCACAGGCTGCTACACCTGGCAGAAGAGGAATAAATGTCAGGGAGACCGGTATGTGACCACTTTAGTTCCTAAACTTTTTTCGGGTTTTTTGTTGTTGTTGTTGCTCAACTGTATTCACAGGAAAAGGGTGGGGGCATAATGTGAAACCCAAGCATACACTAAAGCAGTTATAAATAGAAGAACAAGCCTGAAAATTATGGTGAGTCCCAAATTCCCATTTCTGAGATTTTACCAAAGACTCAAACACTGAAGTTTGCTTGAATTCTAGATCAAAGTAAATGTGGCTTTTTATAATATTTTCTCACTGTTTTTAAGAAACTTTGCTTTCAAGAATTTACTGCATCTGGCTCTTAGGCTGTCTGTCATTCCAGAAAAATCAGCAGACATAAGGATTCCCACCTCCTTAACAGCTTCCCATGAGGCAGCTGCTTCTAGGTGATGTCACTTTGTGAGAATCCAAGGGCAAAGAAGCAGCTAAGCGAGCTGGAGCCTTCTCTCTGGCACAATCAGGTAATACATCCTTGTCATGGGCATGGAGACAAAGAGACCTTCTAAACCAGCAACTCCTCATCTTTCCTGGTGCTGGAAAGTAGAAATAGATATGTTGGAGAATGCATCCAAACAAATCAGTAAGTCCAGCCTCTAAGTCCATAAGGGGCAAATCATTTCTGATAGAGAAACCTCTAGCTTTATTATTGAACTGTCTTTCTTTTCATTAACTGTTAGAAAAGACCATAACAGTATCTAAGCATCTAGTGAAGGAATTCCAGTACCTCTCCTGAAAGGAAAAAGATGTCTTAACCTAACCAAAATAGTAAATTTAGGAACTCAGGAATAGGAGTAGTTATTACCTATTTAGTATAAGTTATTCTTTTAAAACAGTAGAATTTGCAGTGTTTTCTATTTGAACCTTTTCATTTTAAGTCTCTTAAAATTGAGTCTCTAATAAATCCTGTCAGCTTCATAGAAAAACATCATACCCAACTAATCAAAGTCCTTTAAGTAGCTGAGTGACATGTCTGTTAGTGCCTAGAGCAAGTCAAAGAAGTAATCTGTCTTGACTTAGGCAAAGCCGTTGACGTTGTCCTACTTGGCAAGCATTCCTTTTGCACTTACTGCACGCTGGGCATGGTGCTTGTCACTGTCCAAATTTCCAACTTCATCACCAGCAGCACTGACTGAAGCTTGCAAGAGAAGGGTGTGAAGAATGGGAGAAATTAGAGGGGGAGAGAGGGAAGGGAGGGAGAGAAGAAGAGAGGAAAGGCAGGAGAAAAGGAAAAGGGGGAAATAGTTATTCATTGCTGGTCAATTAATGTTGCTAGCTGGCTTCTTTCCTTGCCACGATCTTGTTTAGTGAGAATGGAGGTGAGAAAAAGGAGAAAAAGTCAGAGGGAAATTGATAAGGAGAGAAAACTCTGCCCCAGAGCTTTCCACCACTTCCACTTAGTCAGTCTCAGGGCCATTCTTAATCCTCACACCATCCACCTCCACGCCTATATTCAGTGACACCTCTCTAGAGCTACTTCCCTCATCCCAGAGTGCTGGAAGACAACTTCAATGCCTTGACACCTCCAGGGATGAAACAGGAGAAGATATGTTCCTGGTTCCCTAAGACACGACTCTGAATAGATATTCTGGCGGCAGTTATGGTCTCAATTACTACATACAGTAGTTCTGTAGTTTATTGAATTCCCTCCCTCATGCACTGAGGCTCTACTATTGTCAGTGATTAGTCTAGGTGATGAGAGGCACTGACAAACAAGGTCTCTCTTACGGGGCTTACATACTAGCAGGGCACATACATAATGTACAAAGAAGTTAACAAGAAGGTATAAGGTGGCAGATTTTTTTTTGAGCTATGCAAAGAATTAAAACAGGCTAACATAATAGAATAATTAGGTGGATACTTTGCACTGTGTGTCAGAGAAGATCTAGTAGTTAAGTTGAGTCTACTAGGCAGCTGTATCCAGGGCCATTTTTCTGAATGGCTGAAGGACAAGAAGGAGCCAGCCTTACTAAAATCAGAGAGGATAGCATAGAAGTCAGAAAACAGGTAGTGCCAATGTCCCAAGATGACAACAAATCTGACTTATTCAAGGATCTCAAGGAAGACCAGTGTGACTGGAGCACAGAGGGTGAGGGGAGAGTGGTGTGAAATGGGGTTTGAGAGGGAGCAGCATGAAAGGCATTGTGGGAAACTCCTAGGGTATGAGGAAGTCATTGAGTTAGAGAACTCTGGCATTATCAATATTATCAATAGTATCAGCTGCCAGCCTTATCAGTACATATTGCAAATCTATTACATTTTAAAGAAATTTGTGGACTTTTCTGGGGTCGGTCCAAATCATGATAAGGAAGATTATTTCCATGAGAAAATGCTTTCTGAATTCCAGAGAAGACACTCACACAGTCTCTTCAGACTTGATTCATTTGCAACCTGGGTGGGGAATCTTCCTCTAAAATGGCTTGGATATTGTCCCAATATTGCATCACTGTTTACCTTTTTCTTGAGGTCAGATTTGGAAAATGGATAACTGCAGATTATCTGAATCTTGTAGGCTTCGAGGAGAACCTGGCTTACCATTTCTCTCTTTACCAATGTATATGGAGGCTTACCACTAGACAGTCATCTGTCTGGGGCCAGGTCTATAATTCTTGTTTTGTTTAATTTGTTTGAAAATGTCTTCTGACAAAAAAAGGAAACAATTAATTCACACCATCTTCTCCTTCTCAGTTTTAAGTAAGACAAATTTCGCTTTGAATTTTTTCATAAACCTTTTAGACCTTAAAAAGCAGTAGTAATAAATCATCATCACTTTGAAAATTGCATTAGTAAATAAAACATGCAATACGATTATATATTAAGTTATTTGTGAAAATTATTCTCTGAGGTTCAATGATTTTATTTTGAGAAATATATCCCATTTTCTAGGATCAGAGATCACTCTAGTATATGGCATACATAGGCCGCATCAAGTAATTTGAAACATGTTGGGACATAAATATATGTAAAATGGTGTTCTTCAAAAAGTTAATGGCTATCTGATGCACAAAAGATTTATTTTTCACTCAGTTAAGTTACTCAGATAGAAAATGATAATATTTTTATCACTATCTTTAAATGGCTGAATCCTTATTGTAAATTATCTTCTAGGGGAAGGTATTTGGGGGACTATTTTCTCAAGACATTAGAGCAATGTAATGTAAGCTTACCATGAGTTCAACAGACTCACAAATTCAGAGGCTAAATAAATTGATAAAGTAATTTAATAAAATTGTTATATGATTTTCCAGTTTGGGATATTCATCACACATAATATTACCATAACACTTTCAAAAACTTTATATTATGGAAAACTTCAAACATACCCAAATGTAGAGAAAATAGTATATTGAAGTCTCATATACGCACCACCCAGCTTCAATAATTTTCAGTATTTTGTCCATTTTGTTTTATTATTCCACTCAATTTCTGATAAGAAATTTAAGAACTGAAAAAATATATGCAATAAACTCGTAGTTATTTTGAAATTAACTGCAAGGTCACTATCTTTCCTAACACTATATATCTTTTTATAATTTTCTTACTTTTAATCACAAGTATTTAGTTCTATGTTTCCTAAGTAAAAATGTAAGATATAGTGACTCCTTATCATATATTTTTTTCACAGCATCACACCTCTCAGTGACTTGTGGGAATTCAAAAAGAGGTAAGTACTAATTGTTTTGATGTTTCCAGCTTTTCTGTTTCAGAACCATAGTTGTAAGAAGGGAGGTTGGCAAGAGAGCAAAAGAGTGAGATAATAGCTGAAAAGGACAAAACAGGAACCATCTTATTGTTTGATGATACTTGATGAGTTTAGATGGAATGATGTTAATGATAGGAGATCAATCTCAGGATGTGGGAATCTCTGTGAAAGATCATAAACTTCTTTGTGTGCTTGTGCCTAATGAATAACCTTAGACTTGTTTCCCTGCTTGTAGAAGCCAGTCTTAAAACTTCCATCCCTATAGCCATTATATTACTAAGGTTTCTGTTATCTCTCCATTGTATTTCTGTGATGGCCTCTTCCTGACTCTCCCAACCCCAGTGTATTTTTCACACTATCTACCTTCAGTCAGGAAAGTGTTTCTAAAACTCAATGATGAGCAGGTTTGACATTCTCCAGTGGTTCCTCATTGACTCCAGGGTGAGGCTGTCTCTTTAGTGTGACTTGGGTGAACATTTTAAACCTGACTCCAGCTTAACTCTTTGCCACCACAGTATGTTGAATTTGTTGTACAAACTGGGAAGACTGTCCAAGGTGTCCCTTCTTGGTGAAAACTAACTTCACACCATCTATTTATTCTTCAGATTATCCTCTCACTCAGGGTCCTGACGTCTCATTGCTGTGAAGTGCTCTTCCACTGCTCCCATAACACCAATGAGGCTATGGTGTAAAGCCTGTTGACATTTTCATTCCCTAGTAAGATAAGAACTCTCTGAGGCAGGGGCAATGCTGTACTCATCACTGCATCCTAAGCCCATGTCCATTGTTCAGCACATATTAAGTGTTCAATAAAGGTTTGTTGTAGAAATGGCTGAGTGAGTGAATGAAAAATATGATTCTGCTTTTTTCAGTAAAATAATTCCCACCAAAATGGAAATAAATAAATAAATTTTAAAAATTAAAAATTTTAAAAAAGGAAAGAATCATCATTTGGAGTATCATTTACTATAATAGAAGTTATGGAAGAAAGTTCTTTCTAGTCAAGTATAAAGTTCTAGAGCTATTTTCTTAATATATACTAATATTTTTAAATTATATCTTCTTATCTACTTTTTAAAATAGATATATTCCAGATCTATAATCTTAACATATTATTATTCATTGTATCAAGTCCATAGCAACAATATACCTCAGTGGGGTTTCACTAGCACATTACTGTTGTGAGCTGAATAGAAGTCTTGCATCTTCCCAGCCCACATGACTTAGTGTATAAGAGCAACCAGAATAGCTCTAGCTTCCCTAAGAGACTCCTAAGAGAATGGATAAGAGGAGGTCGAGTCTATTTTTTCCTCAAGAAACCAAGCACACTTTCCCCAGAAGCTGGAAAGCACAGGTTATTTAGGTTTTTGATGGGATTTAATGATTTGTTAGTGTTATGTTTTAGTGTCTCTTGCAACTTTAAACCATTTGTATTCTATACACTGCCTTATGTTCTTTCAGAAATAGATGGGACATAAATTTAAAATAAATAAAGGTACAGTTTAATCTATATAAACTACAGTGTTGTCAACACTTAATCACATAATAAGTTGGTGTATTTGTTTCATGGTTATGAGATTAAGTTGATCAATTTTTTTTCTTACAGGATGAATCCATTGCTTTACTTTATTTATATGATATTTATACTTTCTTACCCTAAGTAGAGAATGTGACTGATTGCTTCATTTAAGTAGCCCTGATCTTAAAGCAATGCATAATATAGAAAAGATATGAAAAAATATGCCACTTCTTTAAGTTCCTGGGGGAATATACAGACCTTTCAAATACATTTAAGAATAATTTGTCTAAAATGTTATAATTCAGCCTATAATTTATTTTTATTTTCAGACCTTTGTTATCATTTTCTTTATTATATTTGCTCTTCTGCCAAAAATAAAGCTTTCATATATCTGACAATATGTATTTTTAATAAAGTTATGGAAGAGCTTTCAGCTTTGAAGCACATAGGATTTGATAAAGGTCTTCCAGTCTTATTTTAAGAATAAGAGTGAAGATTCTATGATTCAGACTGAACAAACATTTATTGAAATGCTACATGTTCCAAGTGTTTCTCATGATATCTCATGTGATCTTTATAACAATGTGGTGAGGAAGGTATTATTAGCATCTCTGTTTTACAGATGGGCAACTGAGACTCATGGGAACTAAGTTGCTTACTGTTACACAACAGAATTGAAAATACCTATGAAGCAGTCTGACACAAGATAGGCATTCAGTAAATACTTGCCAAGCCAGAAAATACACTTCATTTTAAGACAAATACTGTTTCTTTTCATCATTCTCAAATCCCACCACACTAAATGAGTAAACATGAGGCTTAGCAAGCATTCTGACTCATTTATGTATGTAATTTTGTAAGTAATCTGTTATTTTATCTGAACAGGATATTAAACTGTCTGCCATTTAAAAGAAACTCTTTAAGCATGTTTGAAGCCAATCTTCTCAAATTATATTGTATTATTAGCCCAACATATCTCTTTCCTTTATTGTTTTATTGAGGTATCTAAGAGAAATTGTTTCAGCCAAAGTAGTTTGAGATTCTTTTAGTCAATCTAGAAAACCATCTCCTATGTTTAATCAATGCTTACCTGTCCTAACATTGAAGTTTGGGATTTGCAAATGGAAAAATTGCCTTAAGGTCAATCTTCATGTTTTACTAATTTCCCCCCCAAGCTCCTAACATGGTGCCTAGTATATCATAGATATTCAATAAATATCAGATAAATGAAATGATGGATGAACAGTTTCCATATTGAATGTCACACACATATTGAACAAGTAATTCCTCCCTGAAATGTTTCTTTGGGTTGGATTCAATAAGGCTAGTTAGGACAATGTTCAAACTCTACTACTTGCTTACTGTGGGAATTTGATCTATTCGCATAACAGCCGTAAGCCTCATTTTTCTCCTTTATAAAATGGTAACAATGAATGGTAACTATTGGTTGGTAACTATTGGTAACTATTGGTTGTAACTATTGGTAACAACTAATGGTAACAATGAATTCTATTCACTGTAGTGACAAATGTCTCGTAAAGGTCTGGAAATGCTCTGGGGGAAAACAGATATCGGAAGCAACTTAGAATAAGTAAACTGGTTGTCAAAAAGTACAGATTTCAATCTCTTAATAAACAAGCTCTTCCATGATTTGGATTTTGCCTGCTCTTTGGCTTCAGTTTCAACCTCCAACCCCCTATTCCTTCCCCACCACTCCCACTACCCACATATTGCACATACACATACTCTCTCTCACACACACACACACACACACTCATAGACTATGCTTGAATCACACCCACTTGCATTTTCCACAGACTCCCATATTTTCCTTTATTTGATGACTTTACATATGCCATTCTCTCTGCATGAAAGTCTCCTACTCCCCTTTATTTACCTAGTAGGCTCCCAGGTTTTCCTGGAATCTAAACTCAAGCATTATCTTCATATTTTAAAGCCTTTCCTGACCACAGTTCAAGTTAGAAGTGCCTCCTCTGCTCCCACAGATCCAGATAGTCATTACTACACTGGACTGTGATTGGCTGTGGACTTGCTTGAGAGCAGAGACTCTGTGTCTTTCATCTCTCTCCCTCATGCTGAGCACAGTTCTTAGAATACAGTAGATGGACAATACATGTTTCTCAGGTCAAGTGCATAATTAATTAATGTAGAGAAATGTCATATGCAAAGATATTCAGCAACCCATACACACATGGCAAAATGGCCCTGGGGCTGATTTTTGGTATCACATGCATCTGTTGCCTGACCATGTGTTACTCTGTCCTGCAGGACAATGGCTTCCACCTCCACCCTTCACATCCTCATCCACCATGAAGGTAACACCCTCTACCAGCCAGCTTAACATCAGATGCTAAGTATGTCTCCACCCTTCTCCTCTCAGTAGGAAAGTCTTTGGAATGTTGGCCTTTATCTTTTGAAAAGTTGTCAAGCACTATCCTAAAGCTGTGTAGTATTTTTCACCTGCATATCTTTTATTTTAACCATGTCTTAAAATGCGTTACATGGAAACCCTGAAAAGGTCATAAAGCACTGAGCCCCTCTACAGTGATATATCAGTCTCTTTGGAAATAAATATGTAAAAATAAAAGGAAAATTAAAGTAGTTGAAAAGTTTCAATTTTTATAAACCCACATATCTCCAATGAATAAATATAGATGAACAAGTACTATTTAAACCAGTCTTATAAGAATTAATAATCATAAATCACAATTTTTACTCTGCCTTTGAATTGGTTATGACTTGGTTTTAGTCTCTCATACATGTACATTTCTCCTGTTTATAAAATGGAAATGATTTAGGTGTATCTATTATAAAGCATGTTCACTTTCTGCAAAATCGCACACTAAAAATAAGAGAGTTTATGGGAAGAGTAGGATCAGGGAAGATAGTTCAAAAGCTATGGAACTTTTGCAAACAAAGCACTAATAAGGGCAGTTAACAATCCTAATAGACATATGAACACAGTTACATGTCCATTGGTACTTATGCCTTATCAATTGATCTTTGCAGCCTTAACCCCTGGTGCTGGTGCTTCCCTTGTGAGGTAGAGATCCTGGAGGTAGACCATTCTATCAGACCTTGTAATGAAAATTAAAAATCTAATTCAGAGTGTAACCTTTTACATTTTTTCCATGGTCTTAATGCAAGGGAAATGTCTTTGCATCTTCTTCATCTAAACTCAGTTTCTCCAAGAAGCTTAATGTAGTAGAAAGCTTAGGAGTTCTTGAAGCCACTAAACCGATATCTACCTGCAGTTCTGTAGATTTCCAGTTCTTCCTAAGGTCTCCACAGATAGCTCTGGCTTTCTCTTTAATTGAGAGAAAACCTGCTCCTGGTGGCTTCAAAGCATTAACCTGATGAGAAAAATCATATAAGAGCCATTCCATGACTGACATGTTATATAGATGTTATTCTCCTATTTACCAAGAGTTAATGGAGTAATTAGTGCAAAGCAGCACACTTTGACATAGAACAGATTGTAGTTCTAAAACCTTATTTAATTGATGAACAAAATAATCAGCGGGTGCTTCATGAGATCTTGTCAGGAAACTTTGAAAATTCCATGGTACAACTGTATTATGCAGCAATATGCAGTATCTCTTTGAAGCCACACAAATAACAATCCTTGTAATCACTTCCACTTTTACATTGAAAGGAAATGTATTGTTAGTTATGGTAATTCTACCCTGGTACCTTCCCAGAAAGTTGTGTGCTAAATATATTCAGACAAAAACAATGAAGACTTGCTCAAATGTTGCCTCTGGTGTTCTCTTGGGCTTTTCAATGAATACCTTACTTACCAAGGAGGACACAGTTCTAAACTCTGCAGCTGAAAATGCTTCCATAGCGGTCTATCAACTTATTTCCCTCTGGGATGAGGACATTTAGATACCATTGGAAATGAACTTTGCTGACTCGTGCACAAATAAAAATCACCTCTCTCTAAGGCTGCCAACTAGACTCAAAAATGGTTGGAATATAAAGTGTGATACTGGGGTGCGTTGGTAAAAATAAAAAAGAGTGTTCTGTTACAGCCAGCATATTTTTAATTTTATTTTTTAATATCTGAAACTATGTTACGCTTCTGGAAACTGTATGATAACTATGTGGCAACTAAATAGTATTCTTATGTAAGGCTCCTGTTTCAGAATAGGTATTTAGAATTCATATCCTTCCGGATTAGGTAAATGCTTATTATATTAGGTGCTATGTGCTTTTAATCCATCCACTCATAGAGTTACAGATTTGCTGACTGTTCAAACACATTGAACTTTAGGAGTCAATTAGATCATCTGTAGGTTCTTTTCATAGATCACAAAATTGGTAGAGGAAATAATGGTGGGACATCACAGTATTTCTTGCGATACATAACTTGTTTCATAACTTGTGAGAACAGGAAGCAATTATGATTACACTGGCAAAGTGAGAAGGTAATAATGTGTCCTTTCTAGTTTGTATATCAAAGCTGTGAACAAAATTACTAGGTATTTAAATTTACCAATAGCACAGTTAGTGAACTTCAAAGGAGATGGCTGCTCAGCTTATTTCAATCCATTTAAATTAGGAGTTGCATAAACTATGTGAGTCACCTAGAAAGACATACTGAATGAGAAGAGTAGTGGGCAAGGACAGAAACTGGAGAAGCAATAGTTTGAGAGGCAGGAAAAAAATCTCATGCATGAGAGTAAGAGGGAATGAGAAAAGGAGGAGTATGACCAGGAGAGATGATTTTCATGACAGTTAAGAGTTTTTATAAGAAATATTTGGGCAATATTGTCAAACACTGCAAAGTGGTCAGGAAAGATTACAGCTGAAGTTAACACCCATATTTTGGCAAAAATAAGAACTGGAATATTGGAGATTATGGTCAGGGTGGGTTACCGGGGTTGAAGATTTCTTATAGGAATTGGTTTGGGTTAGTGACAAAGTCCAGAGTGTGAGTCTGACTAGGTGCAACTGAGGTGGAGGGAAGGTCAGGATCTTTGGAGATAAGGAAATCAAGGGACTGACTGCACGACCAGGTTTCACATGGGTCATTCACATGACCATGGCAGTCACTGTTATGTTGGCAAGACATGAGGTACCTAAAAAAGTAAGTTTCAAAATCTTTTATTATTGGGAAGTGAACAGTATACCAGTAGGAGGACAGATACTAAAGACAGTGAAGTTTTACATAAGGAATGAAACACAGTTGGGTTTAGATAAAACAACTGGGATTTAGGAGAATATTGACTCTTCTTTTTAATCACAAAGTTCATGAGGCCCCCATAGTGTATAGCTTTGGGATTGGCCTGAAAAGGAACAGATAAATGTGGGTCATAAATAGGAGGTATGGAGCAGTATGGGTTGAGATGAGAGAGAAATCAAATGACTCCAGGCTTACATGTTGGGAGATTGATGAAGGACTAATTAAGAGCGTACTACTTCCAAGACACTAAGGATTACTGAGGGCAAACAAATAAAATCTCGCCCCTGCCTTCATGGAGTCTATAGTATAATGAAGACATACTTTCTGAAAGACTCAAATAAATGTAAAATTATAGCTTGATAAGAGCTAGGAAGGAGCAGTGCAAGGAGCTAGGAGAGAAGGATTTGCCTACTCCGGGAGGACGGGTTTTCCTGAGAAAGGAAAGACTGTGCTGAGCTCAGAAGCTCTGGGGAGAGGATAGGGAAAGGGCAGTGGTGCTCAAGGGAACAGAGAGGATAGGGGATGCAAAGACCCAGTGGCCTGCGGGTTGCAGTGCAGAACAAAGGGTGCATGTGCCACAGAGAGAGCCAATCCTTCCAGGCCTTAGAGGTCACATGGAAGAGTTTGTTCTTTATTTAAGGGCATGTTTTGTTCCTGTGACAAGAATCCTCAAACTATCCTCATGAAGTGGATGACGACGTCTAAACACACCCTTATTTTTCTGTTGATGGATCCATTGGCAAGCAGAGGAGGAATTTATCCTCTGCTCAGTCAAGGCTATTGTGGTTTTCATAGTTGATAGTTACTTCTTCAAAAGGATTACTATAACTTCCTGCGTGGTGACCTTATGTCTGTGAACAAATCATGCAAGTTACAACATCATGTTAACAGTTTTTGGAGTGACCCTCCGCCCCCTCCCACATGCAAACACTGTGCATCCTGTCTCCTTCCCTCTGTGGTGAGACAGCCTTTCCTGCTCCGCATTACAGTGGAAAATTAATTAGCAGATGACAGATATAAACCACTTTTTTTTTTTTTTTTTTTGCAGTACACGGGCTTCTCACTGTTGTGGCCTCTCCCGTTGCGGAGCACAGGCTCCGGACACGCAGGCTCAGCGGCCATGGCTCACGGGCCCAGCCACTCCGTGGCATGTGGGATCTTCCTGGACCGGGGCACGAACCCGTGTCCACTGCATTGGCAGGTGGACTCTCAACCACTGCACCACCTGGAAAGCCCTATAAACCACTTTTTGATAGAGCAGTTTCAAGAAGATTGTGTGTGTAAAAATCAAATTGCTGTAGGTAAATAAGTAAGTGGAGGTGGTAGTCAAACAACTATTTCTAGAAATAACAAGAGAAAAAAAGAGAGAGAAAAGAATGAACCTTGAAGGGAAATGAGGTTAAAGGAGACTTTTTCGTTCATATAGCTTTATAAAACAACTTTTTGAAGCAAAAATTTGAAACACACACAAAAGTAGAAAGAAGTAAAATGAACCATCACAATTCAGACTAAACAATTATCAATAATTATATTGCTACATTTACTACATTTTTCCTTTCCCTTGCTCTCTTTTCTGAATTATTTTATGGCAAATCCCAGACATCATGTTATTTAATCCCCATATCCTTCACCACGCTTCACTAAAAATCTGTATTTTTCCTTTATAAATATAATGCCATGTTTATATCCAACAAAATTAATGGTAACTTTATTATACCTAATTCCCAGTTTATATTCAAATTTTTCCTATTGTCTCAAAAAAAGTCCTCTACAGTTAGTTTCTTGGAATCAGGGAATTTGATTGTTGCTCCCCCTTTTAAGTTTCTTGCAATGTAAAACAGCCCTTCCCCCCCCTTTTATTTTTCTTTCATGTTTAAGATTTCTCGATAAAATCAGTCAGTTCCTCTACTCTCGCATTTTTATAAATGAAAGTTTGGTCTAAAATCTTCATGGATTTTTTGTTTTTTTTAATACTGAGGAGGCTTTGAGTAAGTCACACATGGAGTAAAAGGGGCTGGTGAATAGGAAGAGGTTGAAGATCAAAGGGAAGGCAGAATAATTATTGGTGCAAAATTATAAAGAAGTGAAATACAGAAGTTAGCTGTTGCCTGAAAATGAAATTTTCTTCTTCTGAGACAGACAGAAGTAAGAATAAAATATTGGTAAATTTTGAAGTGACGACAGACGCGATATTCAAAACAGTGATTAATCTGTTTGACCTGGGGTATCAGTGATACGGAACAGATTGATTCAAACAACCCATGTGTATATCAGGGGCATATCAGTCCTGAGCAATGGGGTGGAAAGTTGATGTTTGTGCTTAGTGACCTGACCTTTATTTTCACATTGAAGTAGAAGGTAAGGTTGTCTGATGATGAAAGGAAGGGATTAGTGCATGGTTGCGATTGAGAATTAAATATTCAGAATAAATATGGTAACGAATGTGAAAGAATGTCAGCATCGGATGAGGTAAAGAGTTCCTGTCAAAATCAAAGACGTAGAAAGAGTAGATCAATTAGGGGTCCTGAAGGTACTAGGCTGACTGGTTATAGAGACACAAAGGGAGTAGAATTATTAATACTCTTGAAAAGGTGCCTAATAATCAACAAAGAAATATGATTTGCATATTTGAAATCTTAGTGATGTAATTTTTTAAACGAATAACTGAGGAGAAAAGACAAAGCCAAAACAAGGAAATATTAACAGTTGATAGAGGATGATGAGAATATGAGTATTTATTATAATACTTTGGTACTTTTCTATATTTTTTCACTATTTAAAAAGTAATTGACAAATGAAAGCTAGATAACTGGATATATAAGGTTGTGTTAAAAAAGCTGCTTTAATCAAAATTTATGAATATGTACTTCTGTTTACTTATCATATACTCATAATAAAAATAGAAATAATTAAAGAAAGTTGGAAATTAGAGAAAAATCACTGTTTATGTATTTTTATTCCCATTTTTCAATGGATTTTTATTTGAGGGGGAGGCACTTACCATAGTACAAGTTTGTGTAAGATTTTAATTTAAGAATATGTACTTAAAATTTCCATATTATTGTATAAATTTTATAACTATATAGTATTTAAGTATTACCCTATTGAGGTTGCTTCTACATTCATACTATTACAAATAATGATGGATGAATGTTCTTAAAATTAAGTTTACTTTATGAAAATATAGATATAATTTTCTCATATCTTCATATATTTCTGAATCAAAGAGCATGAAAATTACCAAGGTCTTTCATAACAGTTGGAGGTCTTGCTGTATAAGTCCCATAGCTCTCTAAGAGGATTCAGTTTCTACCAGCAATGTCTGAGAATGTCTGTTTCATCACATCTATTCAGCATTACTAATAGCTAATAGATAGCAAATTTTCTAGACCAAAAATTATATTTTAGGGAATTCCCTGGTGGTCTAGTGGTTGGGACTCTGTGATTTTACTACCAAGAGCCTGGGTTCAGTCTCTGGTCAGGGAACTAAGATCCCACAAGCCGTGTGGCATATATATATATATATATATATATATATATATATATATATATATATAACTTTATAAACAGTCCTAACATAGAAGTCTTTTTTATGTCCCAACCTTACAGAGAAATTAAAGCATCTAGTAAGACAGCTGACAACTATTAATGGAAGAAGCCCCTGCTGTGTGCCGGCCACTGTTCTAGGTGCTGTTGATACAAAAAATCTTACATTCTAGAGGCCAGAGAAATACCATAAACCAAGGCATATAAATAAATAAGATCTTTTCAAATAGTGGTAGGTGCCTTGCAGAAAATAAAATAGAATGATACTCTGGAGAGTGACAGAGATAGAGAAATGGGGGAGCTATTTTAACTAGGATAGTAAGGTAAGGACTTTATAAAATGGCATCATTTCAGCTGAAACCTTAAATGAGAGGAAAGGGCCATTTGAAAACCTCAGAGGAAAGCATTCCAAGTAGAAGGAATAGCATGTGTAAAGGCCTTGAGGCACACACACAAAATGGAAGTATACTGGAATGCAGTGAAACAGGAAAAGAAGCAAGTTCAAAGCGGAAGGCTCAAGTCAAATTGCATAGGGCCTTGAGGACAGGTTTAGATTTTCTTGTCAATTCCATGGGAAGTCATTGGAAGGTTTCATGGAGGAGAGTAATAAGATCTAATTTGTGCTTTAGATCGGTAAGGCTGGTGTCTGTGTGGACAATAAACAGCAGAGTAACCAGAATAGAGATGGAAGACATGTTGAGACATTATTGCAGTATTTCAGGGAAGATACAGTGATGGCTTGGACAGGGTTGCATGGAAAGTGTTAGGGAAAGAGAAATCAGATGTGATTTCTAAGTCTTTGGCATGAGCAATTGGGTGAGAGGTGATGCCATTTGATGAACTAGAAAAGGCCACGAGAATAGAGAAGACTGCAGAGCTCAATTGGTCTTTTTGGTCATACTGAAGTTTAAGGTGCCTGTTAGATGACATCCAAGTAGCAAAGTCAAATAGACAAATGGAAAGGAAAGGCTGTGGTTCTGGGAAGAGGTCTCAAGTGGAGATTAAAAATTGGGAGTCTTCAACATGTAGGTAGCCTTTAAAGTTGAAATCCTGGATGAGATAAACTAGGTAGAAAGTGTACCTAGAGGGAAAATGGGCCAAGAATAGGTTTGTATGAGGTTAACATGGGACAGGCAGTACACTGGGAGGAAAACTGTGAGTGTGGCATCACTGAAGTTAACTGAAGTGAGTGTTAAAAAAATAGTGGTGATGAACTGTATCAAATGCATCAAGATGACAAGTAAGGTGAGGAGAGAGAAGGGTGTCTTTGTAGTCTTTGTAATCTTTGTAGTCCTCCCTTTGGGCAGAAATCTTTATTCCAGGCCATTTCTGGGTCCAGATTTGAGCTGGGTCCCCAGGTCAGTCCAATAGGTGGTCAACAGTGCTCAGAGAACAACCAAGCCCTGCTTTTCTTAATGGAAGACAGCAGAAAGACAACTTCAGCTGGAAGGCGACTTGGCAAGGTGATAATGACCGACACATTAGTTCCTGTGATCTTTCACCTAATGATCTGATTTAATTTGTGAGAACAGCACAGAGTTTGGCTAACTCTCTGCCCGGGTCATTTCAGTACAAGTCTAATGCTTTGCTTCCTGCTCTTGAAGAGCAAAGGATAATTATATGAAGTATCGATTCAGAATTATTTTTAAAAAGGAACTCATCTGAAATCTAGATGTGCCAGAATTTTAGACACTTAAAGAAGAAGTTTGAAAGTGAATTGTTTCTCCTTAAAGATTCAATGAGTTGACACAAAACCAAATTCACGCACTACTTACTTTATACAAAAAACAGTTTTTTTCAACTAACAGAGCTATTAGAGCATTATTTTACATAAAATGTAGAAATTTGATACACTGGTAGCAGTAGGTCATATTCTAATGTATATAGAAATAGTTTTGCCCCAACTCTAAAAGAACGTGCCTTGTAACTGAAAATCTAGAATAACAAACGTGCTGGTGAAACACTCAACATGAGTAAGAGACTCACTGCTTCCTGAGAAAATGAAGGTTTCTAAAAAAATGTATTTGAAGACATTAGGGATGTGAATGTAGTTTGATAAGTGTTTTTTTTTTCAGTATGACACATACACAAATATTCTGTAAAAATTTCTGCCTCTTGGGAAAGATGAAAGTTTACATACAGTATAAACACATGGGAACTCTAAATTGTGCTTTCTTTTTTCCCCTCTTCTTTTTAAAAATTTCTGGACTTCCCTGGTGGTCCAGTGGTTAAGACTCCCCACTTCCACTGCAGGGGACACTGGTTTAATCCCTGGTTAGGGAACTAAGATCCTGTATGCTGCGCGGCCAGGCCAAGAAATAAAAATAAAATAAAATTTAAAAATTTCTGTTTCAGTGATTAAACCTTTCCATGTATATTCCATTAAATCCTTTAGAAGGAACTAATCATAATTAAGTAAAGTATATGTCCAAATAAGGAATATTTAGGAATTTCTGAAGAATATAATTTCACTTTGTCATTGAGCACAGATATTATGTAAAAGGACATTTAATTAGTGTTATGGGTTAAATTGTGTCTCTCCTCCCTCAAAAAGGAATGTTGGAGTCTTAACCCCAGTACTTCAGAATGTGACCTTATTTGGAAATCAGGTGATTGCAGACATAATTAGTTAAGATGAGGTCATGCTGGAGTAGGGTAGACCCCTAAGCCAATATGACTGATGTCCTTATACAAAGGGGAAATTTGGACACAGACACACAGGGGAACACCAAGAGTGTTAGAGTTATGCTACCATGAGTCAAGGAACTATGAGAGGGACCTGGAACAGATCCTTCCCTAGCACCTTCAGAGGCCCTGACCTTGATCTTGGACTTCCAGCCCCTAGGACTGTGAGACAATAAAGTGATGCTTAAGCCACTCAGTTTATGGTACTGTGTTAACAGAAACCCTAGTAAGCTAACATAGATGGTCAGCTGCTGCTGGTGGGTGGCTTTAGGAATCTCCTTCATTCAAGGCATCCATAAGAACGTTGAGCTTGCAGCTGTGGAGGAGCAGAGCTGGACAATACCCCACTGGTCTATTAGGATGAGTTAATGCACGTAAGAGCTGAAAATCTGCCTTTGAAAAGACACAGGAACACTGACCTCTTTGGGATCCAAGTTTATAGAAACATGCACACTGTGTGGCACATGATTAAAATCAGAATGAACCATGGAAGAGATAATACTACTGGGGCAGATGAAGTCTGGCCCCTGAGCTGCCTGTAGCATGAAGGCCAAACAGCCCTGGTGCTCTGGAAGCATCCTGGAGGTAATGATGTGTGTGTGTCTGTGTGTGTGTGTCTGTGTGTGTGTGTGAGAGAGAGAGAGAGAGAGAATGCACACACAGTTCTGTAGTGGGTGGGACAGCCCCAAGCAAGTTTAATGCCCTTGTTTTTCCAGGAGCATCACAACCTGTGTGAGCAGAAAGAGGTCTGTCCTAAGGCCACGGGACTAACAGGGCTCAAGCTGAAAGCCCTGGCCAGGGTGAGAGTACCACCAGTGATGTGGTGAGTTCCCAGCCCCAACTGCAATAGCAGATCTCCCATTCCCTCATTGGGAGTAGAAACAATGGAAACACAGAATCAGAAACCTTCAGGGGTGCATCACCTATGGAATTTGCCCACAAGGAACGTCTGATTTTTTCTGCTTCCTCAGCAGGCAATAATAGTATACTATGCCTAAGGGATAATTTTGGAATAATTGTGGGCACCCATCAGACCTGCACAAATATCTGGAGAGAAAGAATCTATCAGCACAGATCAAAGTTTCTCCAAGCCTATCAGATAAGATTGAAGCATCAAAAATTTAAACATTAATATGAATGTTTCCTGACTTGTATGCAAATCTGGATATAGCAATCTTACTAGTATACATTTAAAGTCAATTTATTGTCTTTAATATGTATATAAAATTAATTATTTCAAGGACAATGGCATTTTAAAAAGCCATATATTGTAACTTCATGGCTGTAACAACTATTTTGTAGTTAGTAAATTTACCTGAGAAGCAGGTAAATGAAAACTAAGCAAAAACAGTGAAGGTTTGCCCACTGGCACAGTGGAAAACCATGGGGTTTTCCACTGTGAAAACTTGGGGGTGGCCTGAAAGAGGTTTCTTGAACACTACAAGATCAGCTGAAAAAATAAACAGAAGAGCCTGTCAGTGCTGACAGCTGTATCTCTACACCAAAGAAGGTGTCAGATACTGTGTCTTCAGACACTCATTCCATTCCACAGTTAATGAGCCATTTATCTGCTCTATGGCCTCCACTGTTGGAGATGTCATGGTGGGTTTTCCACAGCTATACCCAGAAGACTCAGACACTGCCCTGGGCTCACAGCATGATCGGTGCGTGTTCTGAAGTGAAAAACCCCAATACAATTGTTAGAGGCAGCATGTGAAAGTCAACCCTTTGGTGATGCATTTCCAGAAGCCTGGAAAAAATCCAGTGGATTTCTACGTGGTTGAGTCAATGAATTTTTAATAACCATAGCTAGCATTTATGGAGCACTTGCCATGAGCAAAGTATGGTGATTAAGAGTTTTACCTAGATTATCTCTTTTAATCCCCCAAGCAGCCCTCACAAGTAGGTACCCTTACTATCTCCATGGAACGGATGAGGAAACTGAAGCTCTGGGGAGTTAAGTACCTTACCTATCATCTCTCAGTGAGTGATAGCAGAGCCTGTGTTCAGATGTCAGCAGCCAGACCCTCACACTCTTACCCTCTGCCTAACCGTACCTCAGGCAGCAGATGGAGGCTGATGTGATCCTCAATAAAGAAATGGCCTTGGGCTTCCCCGGTGACGCAGTTGTTGAGAGTCCACCTGCTGATGCAGGGGACACGGGTTCATGCCCCGGTCCGGGAAGATCCCACATGCCGCAGAGTGGCTGGGCCCGTGAGCCATGGCCACTGAGCCTGCGCGTCCGGAGCCTGTGCTCCGCAACAGGAAAGGCCACAACAGTGAGAGGCTTGCATACCACAAAAAAAAAACAAAACAAAACAAACAAAAAAAAGAGATGGCCTTAGTTTTGTCTGACAGGAAAATAGATCTTATTTTGAGCATGCATACAAGAGTGAGTATCTCTTGAGCGCTTACCATGTGCCAGACTACAATGGTGCTCTTTGTACAAACCGCATTTACTTCTGACATCAACCCTCTGATATATATTATCACCATTTTACACATGAAAGAACAGGTTTGAGTCACGAAGCAACTTGTTCAAGGTCACACAGTCTGAAAAACATCTCTCAGTTGGACTCTAAAGGCTATATACTTCCTGCTCTAGACTTCTTTCTTGATGTTTCTTTTTGGTTTGTTTCTGATACCATACCTATAAAACTCTATGGATAACAATGATGCGCATGAAACACCTTTTTCCTCGAAGCTGATATTTCTATTTTCATGCCCCAACTGACTAAGATAAGCTAAGAAAGTGCTCTCCATAGTAGTTAATCTCCCCCAGAGTGGTCGGTAAATAAAACAAGTAAAAATGTCAATCTGAAATGGATTCATTATCTCCTTTTCTGGTTGCATAATGGCTCTGTAGACTTGGAAGCAAAGGGGAAAAAAGCTTGTTCTTCATTCATCTAGTATGTACTTCACAGAACAATCGGGGCACACATGAATTCTTGGGTGCATTGTCCAAGAATGCAGCACAGATGGCATCCTGATCCCTAGGAGAAAGAGAGGAAAGATGACATACGGAGTCATTCACAGCTGTTTGTGAACAGCAGCCCGGTCTGTATTGGACTAATACTGAAGAGTTTTCATCTTTAGTCACTTTTGGGGTCTATAACTTCTTACTGGTCATAGCTGATTTTTTTTATTGTTTTTTAAGCATGATAGTATTCATTTTACATGGATTATCTTCCAAAAACCTTATGTGATGGCTAGTATTATAATCCTCAATTTACAGATGAGGAAAAGGAGATTTAAAGAGATTAAATAACTTGCCCCAGTTCATGCTCTAAGAGACAAAAAGCCAGGCATTGAATCTAGACAATTCATTATGATTAACCACAACATTTGCTGCCCTTAAATCCTGCTCATGTTGGTGCCACAATCTTGTTTAAGGCCCCATCCATCTTTCAAGTGAGATTGCAAATGTCTCTTCTGTTTTGAGCCTGTTTTCAACTGACAGGGGAGAAGTGAATAATGAAACAGTGGATAATGTAAAAGGAATTTACATTTGACTTTTTAAAAAACTGTGATAAAATCCACATAAAATTGACCATTTTAATCATTGTTAAGTTGTCAGTCACTCTGTGTGTGGGTGTATGTTTAACAAAAATTGTTTTGAAATTCTATATATATGCACAGGTCTCAGAGCTGAAAGGCATCACACCTCCTGCCAGAACTTTCTGAGAATAAACTTCAGACAACAAAGCACACAGACTTGAAAATTTTTACAAAGGAGAAACTCAAGTGCAGTGAAGGGAGGGAGAGAAAGACAGACTAGTGACTGAGGGTTGGAGACCCCTGCTTGGGAGGGTGTGCTGGCCTCTGCCACACAAGCCAGAATCATTCTTCTAAGAGGAAGTCCAGGAACATTGCCTTCTCTAAAAACACTGGGGACATCCAAACACCAAAGGTGTGTGGAGAAAATCTTCAGGTGCCTGGGGTCGCCGGCTTTGATGGTAGAAGCCGGCAGTTCCAGTCTCTGTGGAGGAAAGAGTGCAGGGGTCGGGAACTGCACTGGGCCCACTCTCTCCACAAGCAACTGCAGGCCCCTGGGGCTGAGGGCTGAGCCTCCTTCCAAGCATGTAAAGTCCTCAATAACAGAGCCACCATGCTGCTCTGCAGAATCTAACTCCATCAGGTATCCTGGTGATGGGATTCTCCCCCAAATCTCACAGAAAGACCATCCGACCCTAGGATGTCACACATATAAAGGAAGTTGTGTGATTCTGTACTTGTTAAACATATACCTTTCAGTACCAGAGACTACAGAGTTTTCTCTTGTTTCATTCCATCAAATAGTTAGAAATATTAGAAGAAAAGTAATGACGCTACTTGTTGTTGACTTATTTAAGCACTATTTACTTCATAATGAAGGTAGGGTTTCAGGACAGAGAGAGAATGGAGAGAAAAGGGGAAGAAACACAAATTAAATATCTCCTAGATTTTTACCAATTAAGCTAAAGAGATCTCTTGAAGTCTCCATAACAACATATTGCTAGGTATAACAACGATAGTAATTTTGAAATATTTTCTGATGGACCTTCCTCTACTGGTGAAACCAATTTTCTTTATGTGCATTTTATCTGCTGTTATGACTGTGGGGAAGGGTTCTGGTGAATATTGCTTCCAGAAGAAAACAGTATAAGGGCAGCCCCATCATATATGAAGAACAGACAGACTACCTTTCTGACCAGTGTAAAGAGGAGGATGGGAGGGGAAGTTAGAAAAGAGGTCAGGTACCAATGTCCTCATCCCCACTGCCACCTTCTTTCAGGGTCAAATCTGGGTGATGAGGGGAAAGCAAGGCCCCCAGTACCTGGGTCAGAAGAGGGAGGCTGTCTCTGTATGATTCTTCCTGTGTGAAAGGGGCTTTCGTTATACTCTGTTCCCTTTTGGAAACAGCATTCACCTGGACCCTCTCCTAGGGCTATAATGGGAGAGTACAGAACTTTGCAATCAGGGCAGTGGTGGGGATAAATTCAGCCATAGACACCTCCAAAGACCAGATGAAACAAGTGTCAGCAGACACAGACTGAGGCCAGGGCCAGCCTAGGCAGACCACTCCACGGCGGAGGCCATCTAGCACCTAGGGGACCTCTTACGGATCCAGGCCTGCTCCAGTCATCCAGACATGCCATTTGTGTGGCCTGGTGTGGAATTAGAGATAGGAAACCTTTAAAAATCTGCTTCAAACCAGAATAGATTGAGATGCTCTTTGGTGGCAGGTTTGAGTTTTCAACCACCCCACCACCACTACACAGAGCATTGTGGATGAGGGTGGGCCTGGGGAAGTTGAGATGAGCCTTAGTAAATAAAGAGCTACATTTTCTTTGCACACAAAGTGCAGAGTGCACGTCTGAGAGCAGGGCATCTGCCAACACCCACCCACTCGACTCATTTCAGATCTAGGACAAAGTTTACTCCCCTCAGAAGGCTTTTCCTGATTAATTCCATCCCACACATGTTTGCCAAACACCAGCTATGTACACAGAGCTCAGCAGTGAAACAAAAGCTGCCCTCCAGGGGCTTTCAAGGCTGGAAGGGAGACAGATGTGTCATGATTGTAGTCCCAGGTGGAGAAGGGTACTGATGTTAGAAGCCATAGAATCACAAACTCTTCTGAATGAGAGATTGGGGGTTGATGTTAAGAGCTGTTGTTAGAGCTTGGCATCCAAGGACGGGTAAGATTTCACAGTTAGGGATGGAGAGGAGGAACATTCTAGGCCAAGGAATGATTTCTACCAGGGCTCCAAGGCTGGACAGGTAAACTTTTGGCTATTCACAGTTTATTTTCATATGGATTTTCCATATAATTCCTGCATCTGTATTATGTTCCCATTGCTGCCAAAACAAATCACCACAAACTTACGGCTTAAAACAACAGATTTATTATTTTACCTTTCTAGAGGTCAGAAGTCCAAAGTGAGTCTTACAGGGCTAAAGTCCAGGTGTCAGCAGGGCTGGTTCTGGAGGCTCCAGAGGAGAGTCTGTTCCTTGCCTCTTCCAGATTCCAGAGGCTGCCAGCTTCCCTTGCTTGTGGCTGCATCAACCCAGTCTCTGCTTCTGTTGCCCCATCTCCTTCCTCTGCTTCTGACCTTCTTGTCTCCCTCTGATAATAACCCTAGTGATTACAATGGACCCATGAGGATAATTCAGGATAATCACCTCATTTCAAAATCCTTAATGTAATCAAATCTGTAAAGTCTCTTTTACAATGTAAGGTAACATATTCACAATTTGGGGATGTAGGCATCTTTGGAGGGCCCCTGTATGCCTACTACAGTATCATTTATGTTACTTTCCTTCTTTTTATTCAGTGAGAATAACTGAGTTAGAATCCTATTAGTGAAATGCAAAAGAAAAATTCAAATATACTTTAAAAAATGTAAACATACTTATACCAATTGTGATATCCATTAAGGCAGGGGTCCGCAACCCCCGAGCCATGGACAGGTACCAATTGGTGGCCTGTTAGGAACCGGGCCACACAGCAGGAGGTGAGCGGCGGGCAATCGAGCAAGTGAAGCTTCATCTGTATATACAGCCGCTCCCCATCGCTTGCATTACTGCCTGAGCTCCGCCTCCTGTCAGCATCATGGTGAGTTGTATAGTTATTTCATTATATATTACAATGTAATAATAATAGAAATAAAGTGTACAATAAATGTAATGCACTTGAATCATCCCAAAACCATCTCTCCCAAGTGGTCCATGGAAAAATTGTCTTCCGAGAAACCGGTCCCTGGTGCCAAAAAGGTTGGGGACTGCTGCATTAAGGTATCAAGGTGAACTCCATTTAAAACTAAAAATTGTCCTTGGAGAAATAAATATTATATAATCAAAATTCTCAATAGTTAACATTAAATTGTTTCCTGCCTCCCAACATTACTTTATTAGTACTTCTCAAACTGGGGCTACCTGGGTCCCAGCAGGCACACCTGATAACCAGAAGTGACAATAAGTTGCAGGATGAACACTGCTCCAGTGCCAATTTTATTAATTGTTATAAGCCACTGAAAACATTTTATGTTAAAAATGAACATGGCTATAATACAGAGTAGAATGGAAATTTTGAGTAAATTTAGTAAAACATGAGACTTTAAAGAAGCAATGATGCACTCCAAACTGTGCCTAAGGAATTTCTTCTCTGCTTTAAGGAATATTTTGATGGAACATCTGAAAAGCATTGGTATAAATTAGAATAATTTGTGAAAGTTTTTTGTTTCTCAAAAAAAAATTCAAGAAAATGTCTCCTGATTACATGTAATCCCAGATGAAAGTGATATAAAAAGTTTTCATTGCAGAATGTAGAGATCATTTATTAAGCACCAAGAATATCATAATTCATCTATATATAGAACTCAGTTGTTGACAAGTTTCTACTTCCATATATAACTGATAACCAATATGTAAAAATATGCACAAATTAAACTCTTCGTATTTAGAAGAGGCCCTCTGCAGCTCACATGGAGTAGATTTACTTTTTCTTTTCTTTTTTTTTTTTTTTGATTTGAAAAATAAGGGATTTTTTTTAACATCTTTGTTGGAGTATAATTGCTTTACAATTGTGTGTTAATTTCTGCTGTATAACAAAGTGGATCAGCTATACTTATACATACATTCCCATATCTCCTCCCTCTTGCGTTAGTTCATACATGATTCTGTTTAAGGTTGGCTTTGTGGGTTCCATACTCAAAGCAATAAACAACAAATTAGAGGAGAAACCTTGTTCCAGGAAACTAAGTTGACAAACTCACACACACACACACACACACACACACACACACACATTTAAAATGTGTTATTTTCGACCACCTCTTATACACCAGACATTACCCCATATGATTATGAATATCCTGGATGTTATTCTCTTTTTACACTCAGGATCAGAGAGGTTGAGAAGAGCTGGGATTCAAAACAAATCATCAAACTCCAAAGCCTGTGATCTTTCTTCTTCAGAAAACTCCGCTTAGTTCTTTAGGAAAGCAGGTGAGAGTGAGTTTAGAGAGTTTGCTATTTCTGCT
Organism: Mesoplodon mirus; assembly: GCF_964341445.2. Lineage (NCBI taxonomy): Eukaryota > Metazoa > Chordata > Mammalia > Artiodactyla > Ziphiidae > Mesoplodon > Mesoplodon mirus. Next base: position 50,616,823 of record NC_138992.1, read on the forward strand.
AAGAAAGAGGTTTTTTTCCTCGAAGTGTGGAACCTGAGTTATGTGTTAAATTTGGCTTCCTATAATAACTCATTAGCCAGACATCCATGGTCCTGGCATGGGGCTAGATCCAAAATAGCCATAGTAGTGGGAGATTGATATTTCATCTATCTACTCTTCTTCCTACCTGTAATAGGGTAATTTACCTTCCTAAGATTCGAATGACTCTTTTACTTCTGGGTACCACTTGGATTCCCTTTTTGAATAAAATGGATTTTTATTTATTGTATTTCCAGGGAGCATGTGTTGATTCAGGACATCCCCCCACCCCCCTTCTGCTGTTCGTATCACCACTTCCTCTCTCCTTTGTAGGATCAGTCCTCATGGAGATCACATGAGTGAGTGCTCACAAATCACTTAAAACAGTGCTTGGCAAATAATAAATGACCTACAGGGGTTTTCCTTTTATGGAGACTCCAGCAATTATGAGAAAGTCAATTATGATGGCTTATTATTAACAGTGAATTAATATGAATTATAAAAGTACGCATTTGCTCCTCCACTATTACCCACTGCCCAGCATAAAATAAAATAACCCAAAATAGAATTCCAGATTTTATTAGAGAATATATCTAAAATACAATATTTATTAAGTTATGATATGTTATTTGAATGGAAATATACTCTGTATCACAACTATAACAATCTTTACAGATAATACTTCATTTACATCCCTATATTTCAAAAGTCACTAGATTACAACATAATTCATATTTAAGATAACATTGCTACAAATATATATGAATTTAAAATTTTTCTTTAATTTACCATATTGGAACCACAAACATTTATTTTATCTGATTTACATTACATAGGATCATGACTATTTTACCTGATTTATATTACACAGCTCAATTTGTCTCATTATATGGCTTTGCATTCAATCATCCTACTTTTTTATGTTTTAAAAATAACATTTTAGTGAACAATTGTGAGTGCTCATTAGCCCACGTGCTATGAACAAAATCAAGGTACTTTTCTCCTACTCCTTATATTATTCTCTGTTACAAAAAGGCTACTACCATAAGCAAAGCACCAGTCACAGCAATTCTGTCAAGCCTGATAATTGGTCTAGGTTTTCACATTTTAGTAGTAAGCACGTCAGGTCTAGAAGGGTCTAGAAAACCAGATAGATACAAAGCAGCCAGGGTCCAATTCACCAAGGTAGACTTGCGCTTAGCTAAAGGGAAACCCAAAGACTCTTCAGTGGACACTGGCTCTAGGACTATCTTATTTGAAGGAAGCTTTGATTTGTCGGTTTTTCAGTGGCTGAGTCGGGCGCCAGTTGTTCACCATCAGGTGTTCAGGTTCGCCCTCTGCGTTGAAGTTAAGGGTACAGAATTTCGATATCTAAAAGACAAAATCAAAGATGAAAAAATTAAAAATAAAAGTTTCACAGGAGTATTCAATTATGTGTTTGTGTTAAATCTTGAAATACATTCCCCAATATTCACAGTTCCATGTTGCAATGTTCAAAATTTAATTTGATTCCCAATAGATATATAATCACATATAGATCACATATATATGCGTTTATACAACAAATCAATTTCTATAAAATACACACAAAATCTTGCTGTCATTTGAAAGGAAATTTTTGGTCAGCTTGTTTTTTTTCCTCTTTTAATTCTATAATCAAACATCAAAAGCCTATAAAATAATTCTGAGATGTAAATAATAACAATTCTAGATCCCAGTTGAGGTTTGGTTTTCTACCCCAGGGAAGATAAACGACAGCATCTGTACAATTAGATGAAGTGAACAAGGATCTTCAAATTCCGGGGCTGAATGTTGGGCTGACATCTCTTCTTAAATTTATAGAAACAAAGGAATGAATCTGCCCAAGCTGGGATTTCAAATCCTTATCATTTGTTAATTTTTATTTATTTATTTATTTATTTATTTTTGCGGTACGTGGGCCTCTCACTGTTGTGGCCTCTCCCATTGCGGAGCACAGGCTCTGGACGCGCAGGCCCAGCGGCCATGGCTCACGGGCCCTGCCGCTCCGCGGCATGTGGGATCTTCCCAGACCGGGGCACGAACCTGCATCCCCTGCATTGGCAGGCGGACTCTCAACCACTGCACCACCAGGGAAGCCCTGATTTGTTAATTTTGATTCCCTTTTAAACTTGTGTCAGTTCCTGGCACAGTGATGTGACATAGGCAGCCCTCAACCAGTTTCTTTCTTCTCTGAGGTTGTTTTTGCAAAGTGGCACTTCCCTTTCCTTAAACATGACTTGATCTAAATGAAGAAGGGTGGTTTGGGAAGTCATGTAGTTGCCCATGAATCAATAGCCTTGAACCTGATCTCTTTGGTCCACTAATATTCCCTCGATCACCCCCCAGGAAGTCAACTTCATGTAAGCCACCTACTGTAACATGCACAACCATTGTCACTGCACTGCACTGATCAGTCAAACAGCACAAACTACATTGTATAGGAAATGTGTTTCTGGTCTGAGCTGCTAAAGCAATCTGGAGTGACTTTTTTTTTTGCGGTACGTGGGCCCCTCACTGTTGTGGCCTCTCCCGTTGCGGAGCACAGGCTCCGGACGCGCAGGCTCAGCGGCCATGACTCATGGGCCCAGCCACTCCGCGGCATGTGGGATCCTCCTGGACCGGGACACGAACCCGTGTCCCCTGCATCGGCAGGCGGACTCTCAACCACTGTGCCACCAGGGAAGCCCTGGAGTGACTTTTAATAGACATATTTTCTCTAAGGGATGACTCTTGCCTTTGTCAGGCTCCAGAAATGTATTCTGACATAAATAAACTGCAGTAAGCTCTTAGGTGAGTGAGCAGTAGGCCGGGAATTATCACCCATACCTATGCACCCTTGAATAGAAAATCTCTTTGTTCCCAGCCTCAGTTTCTTCATAGCTTACGAAAAAGCATTTATTAGGTGACAGACACTTTTCTCATGTAATCTTCAATTTTATCCAACTCTAGAGTAAAAAAGAAAAAACTGCCTAAGTTTATAGTTAACAACAAAAAATACTTATTGAGTGCTGATTATATATGCCAAGCACTGTTGTTGGCATTAGTTGCACAGTTAGAAGCAGCAGGAGGAGGATTAAAGCCCGGGTCTGTCTGACTCCAAAGGCCAAGTCCTTCTGCCTGGACTAAATGCTCCACCTGACTTTAGCAAACAGACCTGCTCCCTGCTAACAGAGATGGGTTCTTTGAGCACGAGCCAGGTCACGCTTTCCAGGAGAGGAGGGGTGGTCAGTGAACCGGGGTAGGTCCAGTAGTCCAAGCTTTCGGGAAGGAGGCCACGAGGATCAAAGTTCGTGAAGTCGGCGCTCTTACCCTGGAACAAGGAAATACACATGTTAAAAGTGTCACATGATCAAAGTAGGGGGCAGGCAGGAGAATAGGAAACAGAAATATTCCCCTCTGGTACCCAGAAAACTTTCAATTTTTTTAGAGAGAAGTTCCATGTTCACCAGAAAAGAGAATAAAACAAATTAACAGAAGACATTTGACACGGAAATTTAGATTGGCAGATATGAGCAAGAGAACCTGACTCTTAATTTCACCTATCCATTTTCTCACCTTGTCCTCTAAAACAGAGGTACCCAACCTTTTTGGCTGGTTTCGTGGAAGACAATTTTACCACGGACCAGGGGAGGGGGTGGAATGGTTTGGGGACAATTCAAGTGCATTACATTTACTGTGCACTTTATTTCTTTATTACATTGTAATATATAATGAAATAACTATACAACTCACCATAATGCAGAATCAGTGGGAGCCCTGAGCTTGTTTTCACTTGACACTCACTGATAGGTTTTTTTTGTTTGTGTTTTTTTTTTTTTTTTTTGCTGTACGCGGGCCTCTCACTGTTGTGGCCTCTCCCGTTGCGGAGCATAGGCTCCGGATGCACAGGCTCAGTGGCCATGGCTCGCGGGCCTAGCTGCTCTGCGGCATGTAGGATCTTCCTGGACCGGGGCACGAACCCGTGTCCCCTGAATCGTCAGGCGAACTCTCAACCACTGCGCCACCAGGGAAGCCCGACTGATAGGGTTTTGATATGAGTCTGCAAGCAATTGATTTATTATGGTCTCTGTGCAGTCAAACCTCTCTGCTAATGATAATCTGTATTTGCAGCCGGTCCCCGGTGCTAGCATCGCTGCCTCAGCTCCACCTCAGATCATCAGGCATTAGATTCTCATAACGAGCGTGCAACCTAGATCCCTCGCATATGCAGTTCACAGTAGGGTTCGAGCTCCTATGAGAATTTAATGTCGTCGCTGATCTGACAGGAGGTGGAGCTCAGGCGGTAATGTGAGCGATGGGGAGTGGCTATAAATACAGATGAAGCTTTGCTTACTTGCCCACCACTCACCTCCTGCTGTGCAGCCCAGTTCCTAACAGGCCACGGACCTGTACTTGTCTGTGGCCCGGGACTTGGGGACCCCTGTTCTAAAATAATCCCTTATATTTTTCTTTAAGTCATTAAATGATCATAGCCAGTATTTAAAGTGAAATTGCTGCCACTGAAATGATGCAATTTTAGGTTGCTGTAACAGAAAATATATAGTATCCTTGATGAGGAGGTATTTGTCTTGCTGTCCTATTTGATGGCTCGGTCAGAACTGAAGAACTGTATTCAGTTCTGGACACCTTGCTTTTAGAGCAACAGAAGCAACAGGAAAGAGTTACTGGAAGAGTGACAAGTTTGCTGCAAAGAGACAACTGTCATGTAAGACTAGTTAAAGGGGACTAAAGATAATTAGCCTGGGGGTAGGTAAAAGGCTGATAGAGAATAGGGTCAAGTGGAAGGAAGATTAGGTTTTGCTTTGTTTCTTTCTTTTTTGAGGTATAATTGACATGTTATATTAGTTTCAGGAATACAATGTAAACATTCAATATTTGAATATGTTGTGAAATGGTCACCCACAATAAGTCAACATCTGTCAACATATATAGTTGCAGAATTTTCTTTTCTTGTGATAAGAACTTTTAAATATACTCCTAGCAACTTTCAAATAGCCAATACAGTATTATTAACTATAGACAATATAGTACTTATTTTGACTTATTTATAAGTCGTCCCCACGACTTATTTTATAACCGAAAATTTGTACCTTTTGACCCCTTTCATCCATTTTGGCCTCACCCCCACCTCTGGCAACCACCAATCTATTCTCTGTATTTTTGAGTTGTTTTTTTGTTTGTTTGCTTGTTTTGTTTTGCTTATTTATTTAGATTCCACATATGAGTTCATATGGTATTTGTCTTTCTTCCTTTGACTTATCTCACTTAGCCTAATGCCCTCAAGGTCCATCCATGTTGTCACAAATGTCATGATTTCATTTTTTTTTATGGCTGAATCCATTATATCTATCTATCTATATACCACATTTTCTTTATACATTTATTTGTTACTGGATGCTTAGGCTGTTTCTGTCTTGACAATTGTAAATAATGCTCCAGTGAATGAGAGGGTGAATATATCTTTTTGAATTAGGGTTGTAGGATCAGGTTTATTCTGTATGAATCAAGGGAGTCAAGCTCAGGGTAACAGGTGAGCATTTCAGAAGATAGATGCTGCTTCGATTTGAGGATGAGTTTTATAAAGTCAGGTTGCTACTGCTGATGGTAGTATTTATAAGCAGATACTCCATGACCTCAGCACAACTGTTCTGTGGAGCAGATTTAAACATGAATTCAAAGCGGTCATAGAATATAAATCTCCACAAAGCATGACTTGACTTGTCATGTTCACCACTGTATTTCCTATATTAACAAAGTGACCAGCATGTAGTAAGTACTCAGCAAATATCTGCTGTATGAATGAGTCAATAATTTGACCAGATGATCTTTCAGCCTCCTTGCAATCATGATTTTCTCTGACTTTTGCATATGGATGTTCAAATGATGGGAAGCAAGATTAAATAAATACAAGTCTTAAAATTATACAAGCATTAGGATCAACTTTGGGTTAAAGATAAGTTAAATAAACACATAAGCAATATTTTACCTTTATTAACTGCTTATCTAAGCACCACACGTCAAACCGAGACTACTCAATTTGAGCAAAAGAATTTTCAAAAATGAGTGGGATATGGAAAATAGGTACTTTATTCAGGTGGCAAAAAATTCAACTATACCTTTGCTTTAATGGAATCCAGCACATCAATGACTCTCTGGAGGCCTGGTTTAGCATCACCAATCTATAGAAAGAGACAAGGGACAAGATAGTGTATTCCAGTTGGCACTACACCAGCTTTTAATTAGGGCAGCTCTATGGTAAAATTTCTCCAAATAGCGAACCAAAACCCACCATTTGCTACATGCCACCCATCAGTCTTAGTTTGATCTCCCTTCTTTCACTGACAACCTCCTTCTGCTTCTGCCCCTGTAGTTCCCCTGAAGTTACCTTCTCAAATGTCACCAGTGATCTCCAACTGCCAAAGCAAAGAGCACTGTTCACGTGCTTACTTTAAGCTTCATGCAGGATTTTGCGCTATCGTCTTCCCTCCTTTTAAAAAGTCTCCCCTCTTTTGGCTTTCCTTCTGCTCTCCAGCCTCCCAAATCTCCCTTGACTCCTGTATTCAATTTTAGTCATTTAATCAGCATCTTTCCTTACAGTTTTCAGTTTCTTAGGGTTGCTTGCTGAGCAGTTTTATCCTCCTTCTTCATGCTTTCCTTGGATGATTTCATATACACTTGTAGCTTCCACCTTGACCCAGGATTTCCATAACCATGAATCTGCTGCCCAGACCTTTCTCCACTGGGTTTACAACTATCCAGAGGGCAGCTCAACCTGTATGTCCTACTCTTGTTGCCTGAATTCTCCAATATGGAGTCACTGTGCTTCACTTCTCCAAAACTTGGTCTTAATTTAGCACTATCATAAAATAATACTATCTAGCTTAAGGTTGAATGAAAAAAAATACTAGTATTCATCCAAAATATGCCTCTTTCTCATTTCACATTTCACATGTATATACCCTTCACATTTACATCCAAATGGTGCCTATGAAATACCTCTGCAATTTTGACCTCCATCTCTACTGCTACTAGCAGATACACAGGAAAATAAGCCTGAAAAGCCTTCAGAGCCAAAGGCATTTCCTAGGCTCTTTGTAGAATGTCCTATTTGTTATGAATGTTCTGTCCGGTTAATCTTTTTTGAAAACAGGGGATAAAAAGAATTGGGCCAACAACTAACCTTCAGAAAAATACCCAAAACAGCCAGTCCGTCAGGTTGTTGAGCTGCTTTTCCAAACTCCCCGTACTTGGTGTTCCAATGAACCAAGTGGAGCTAAAGTGGAGACAAAACCACAAACAACAAATGATTTACATGATAAAAGCCTACACAGTTATCTAGCAATCTTTTCTTCACAGCTAGAGGTTACTAAAGAAAGTGAAAATGTGGATAATTTTAAATCTAAACTTGTATTTTAATTCTAATTGGCATAATATCAAGTGATTCCTTCAACAACTCTAAGACAAAGAGTTGCATACTTTTGAGGAAAGACAGAAGGTTTATTTCTAGATTTCCATTAAAACAGATCCTCCAATTTGAATTCATTAATTTTGTGCAAATGGAGGTCTTAGAGAAAGTTTTGCAGCATTAATCGTAATATCACAAATAAAAGTTATAAAAAGCAAATGTGAAGGTCCTTTGTAAAAGAGGTGGTTTGAGTTTACAAAATTAAGCTTTTGAAAGAAAAAAAGTGTATCTTACCTCTGCAGCATATTTCTTTTTATCCACCGTATGCTCAGAACCTTGCTCATCAGATGAACCCCAGTGAAAGTGAAACTGAACCAATCTGTAGGTGCCAGTGAGGGGTCCTCCTTCTAGTACTAAAATTAAAAAATATATATATATATATATATATATATATATATACACACACACACACATTTACATACACACGCACTCATACATATGCACGTGAAACACACACTACTGAATATTACAATCTTTAATCCCATTTTGTAGTACTAAATTTATGCCTGAACCAACATTTTCACTCTGAAAATTAAATCTAGACTCAGGTTTAGTCTACAGAGCTGAAGAGGATCATTTCAACTGTCTTATTTTTTCCTCACTTGTGTTGACTGAGGGATGGATGCTTTTCCCATCTGTTTTCTGAGCACAGTGGCACCTCTCTTCCAGGTTTTTTTTGGGGCCTCCTCATAGGTTCAGGTTCAGGTTCAGAGAGAGGAAATTTTCAGGGGAACTATGAATTCCTCTGTGAATCAGGGAGGAAGTGCCCACAGCTGCTCGCCAGTGCTGGTCTGCTGCACACCGGCAAGCTGAGGAATCTCTCCTCTGCCACGGCCCAGTGACTGACCTTCAGCCGGCCTTGCTAACCTCTGATACCAGTTCTTACCAGAATTTGTGAAACAATAAGCATTCCCTTGAGCTTAACAACATAAAATCAATTTTCCATACACAGGCTTACAATTTTCCTTACACAGCAGATTGTTCCTGCTACTAATTAGCTTTATACCTTTAAAATGTTCTATTTGACTTTCTGATCTTAATTTGCTCATCTGTAGAAAGGATACCTCCAATTATTTACTACTTCGCGAAGAATTGACTGATCATCTGTGAGATGCAGTGCATAATGCTTTCTTGAAATTCTAACTTTAATAACCATCTCGTGATTCTACTGTTCTGATATTAATGTAACTTTATTATACTTAAATCCATATTAGAAATCACATTCTTAGACTATAGTCTATCTGTAGATAACTAATGAGCTGTGTCTTAAGAGAGGATTAAAATAGTAAGAAATCACTGTTTCCCCCATTCCCTCCAAAAAGCCTTTTACCTAATTTATATGTATTAATGGGACTTAACTGATAAAAGCTTTTAAAATTAGTTTAGTTCTACTACTTCAATTTTATTTCTCTAGAACTGGGATTAGGACACCTTTTGTTATAAGTGTATTTTATTAGCTTTGGTTTATAATTCCACAGAGTAATGAGCCCAAACTAATTTTGGCTTTGTAAAACCAAGGGACAAAGTCTGTACAAAAAGTTTGTTCACTCAACTTCACCTAAATATGCTTAGATGGTAGCAGTACCCATTCATCTATTCAAAGAAAAGATAAAGCTGGCTGGAAGATACTTAAGCAGTCGGGCCTTTCTATAGCTCCTGATACAACCTCTGGCTGCCAGATCTGCCTTACAATAGGCCAGGAGAAGAAAAGAATTTAAAAAAAAAAAGAGAGCGAGAGAACAAATTATAAATGGTATTACATTACAGATCTATTAAGAAACATGAATTTGGATGTATTCTGATAATATCACATCTCTTGAAACTTAAAAACAACTTTTATTGTAGAAGTGTTTTTCTAAATCTGATAAAGAAAGAATTATCCTTATATCCCCAAAATAGACTTTTTCCAAAATGAAGGAATTCCCATTTTTCATAATTATATATACTCTTAAAACAAAATACATGTTTATAAGGTAAACTGATACCAAAATTAATTCCTTTATAATAACTTTTTTAAACTAACTAACTGGCTGATCATAAAAACCATTTGTAACATCATTAATTCTACCAGGTGGCACAATTAGTTAAATAAAACCGTAATAAGCATCTGAGATAACTGATCTTATTTCAGAAAAGATTTAGAATTAACCAAGAGTATATGAGCTTTTATTAAATAAGTATTTATTTAGTATTGTTCCAATACTAAAAAAAAAAAAAAAGAAACACTCTAAATTCAAAGATTAAACACTTTCAGGGCTAATCTATTATTCCCAGATACCTGTTTGAACTCCTGTTAAAATAAGACTATGTTGCTATGTAGATTAGAAGCCCACTGTAATTAGGAAAAGTATTAAATTCTTGAAGTTTAATTGCTACAAAAAGCAGCATTTCTGGTCTTCTTCAACTAATTAGTCATTCCTCAGCAAATTCTTAGCATGGAGTTTAGTCAAGAAAATCCCTCAAAACATTGCTATAATAATAAATTGCCATAAACTCTAATAAAGCTAGCATACATCTTTTTATTTGAGAAATAGGAAAGACAAGGTTAAAGATGGAGCTTATGCAATATTCTGGATCTATTTATTTTCTTACTTAATTTGATTGCTCTAAGCCATTTTCTAAACTACCCCAGTTTAAAATAAAACCTATTTTTCTAACGCAAAAATAATTTTAAAGAATATCAGAAATTGCTGATATTCTTAAAAAAAATTTTTTTTTCTCTGTAAAATCTGTTAGTGGGGCTCTGAAGAGTCAATCACCTCTTGTACCACAGAACTGTTTTCCACAAGTGATAGAGATACATAAATGGGGTTTTCTACTCAAAGACTCAATGTCTTGTCCAAGACTCATCCAAAGTTAATTTAAATCCAAATCTCAAAACCAAGAGCCCCAGAAGATTTTAACTTTTATGATATTCCATCAATTATACATACTATATATATAACACAAAATAAGCACTAAATGTAATATTATAATCTGTCTTCCTATACATATTACTTATGTAAATTATACATTACTTGTGAAAAGTAAGAGATTCATTCCAGTAATATTGAAATAAATTAGATACTTATACAAATTAAAAATTTAATGTTAAAAATGTTTTTCCTTCTTAATCACTTTATTATTACTTAATATAAGATGCATCCAAATAACAAACTAAAGACCTTAGTGAATGTCAATAATCTCTCTTAACTCCAAAATGTAAATAAACTACTCTCAATAATCCTTAGTTTAAAACTAAAATTTAAGGAATTTCCTATTAATGAAGTAAATGAATAAGTCTACTAAAAACACATTTCTAGCAGGTGAATAATTTTCTCTATGAATAATTTGAAATTTATTAAATCGGTTTTGGTTTTTCGGCAGTGGTCAATAATCCTAGGGCTACCTACTAAGGTTAAAAAAACAAATGTCAGTGTAGACAAATCTGAGAAATAGACACCCACATTCCATTTCTTTTTATGTAGTGAAATGTTTAGCTGCCACTTTCACTAGTGTAAGCACAATTAAGATTCAAGAGAACAGAAATTTTCAGTTTCAGGTTTATGGCAATTGTACGAGAGTAAAAAAAAAGTAACTCTTTGACATGAACATAATTAAATACAGTGTCTAGAATGCTTTTGTCAGTTTTATAGAAGCTTAGGGTTCTGCTCACACCGTTAGCAGTATGCAGGATAAGCCCTTCCATTTTTTGTTGTTCTGTTTCCTTTAATTTATAATTGTTTGTAAAAGGAAAATGTTAAAGCTTCAAAAGCAAGTCCCTGAAAATCAAGCAGGACTCTTGTATGACGATCCATTATATCATATAAACAATGATCTGCTTGAAATGAGCACAGGTGAACTCAGCTTCCTTCCTTCTCTTTCTTGAAATAATAAAAATGGATAAAAATATTCCAATTTCTAAAAGCAGAAATGATGTGAGAGTTGTATATGGGTTGGCCCAATAATTTGAGCATTGGTTTTTCAATGATATTTGCCTCTAACTTTGCTACAAAGCAGGAGAGTTTTAAACTCATTAATAAAAGTTAATAAGTTAGCAGGAGTTAACAATTTGACCACTATTCTTTTATCCCAGATGAACCATGTAATAAAAGATCTCAAGCAGGAAGATTTATTTTTTAATAATTAAAAAAAAAACCTAACAGGATTAACAATTTTTCATTAATTTAAGGTGGTTTATTTTTAAAGGAATTTAGAAGATTGATGAGAGCTTTAACTCAAGCTTCTAGTTAAAGCCTATTAATTCCACATTTAAAAAGATTTCTCTCAAGCTTAAACATAGCAATAAATTCTCCCAGTTCAGTTCCTTATACCCAAGTATTTAAGTTTGGGTATAAGATAACATTTAGGATACATCTGAAAATCTGAGTCTATGAGAAGTTCTAGAAGACTGAAATCTCCCTGGGGGTGGAGGGGGGAAGTAAATGAACTGAAGCATTTAACTACAGAAAATAAAGGATATCTAAAAATGTTAACACCATGAAAATAATTCCTAACCAAAAGAGATGATAAACTGTCCATTTTAAAAAACTGAATGACCAAAATGAAAAAATGTTTTTTGACTTAAGTGAACAGAAAAGTATATCAGTTTTTTTTGTTTTGTTTTTTGCGGTACGCGCACCTCTCACTGTTGTGACCTCTCCTATTGCGGAGCACAGGCTCCGGACGCGCAGGCTCAGCGGCCATGGCTCATGGGCCCAGCCGCTCCGGGGCATGTGGGATCTTCCCGGGCCGGGGCATGAACCCGTGTCTGCCTGCATCAGCAGGTGGACTCTCAACCACTGCGCCACCATGGAAGCCCAAGTATGTGAGTTTTTAAAAACATGGTACAAGTACAAACACACTAAATATTAACTATGATGGTCCTTAAAAGATTCTTATTCAATTTCTGTTTTTAAGTGGTTGCCATTTAGTCTCATTCCAACAAACTAGGAAGGAGATGATTAGCAAGTAACAAACTCTTGAGTGTTCTGTTTCTTCATGTTTATTTTAAGTGGGTTTGACTAGAGTATCTCTACCATTTGTTCTAACTTGAGAGTCTAGGATCTTGAAAAAAAAAAGTCTAAAGGGTGTTTCTCTGCATGGTATGATTGGTTTTGTTTCACTTTGTTTTCTTTTTTCTATCCTGTAGATGTGTTTTCCCTTAACATCAACATTTAATATATTCTGTATTCTAGAAAAAAAAAAGTTTCCTTGTTTAATCAAAACAACTGCAAATGTTGAAGAGGTATGGGCAAAAGTACAAAGGAGTCTTTCATATTTAAAGGAGAACAAGTCTTTCTAACATTCACTCCTCTTGTTTTTACTGTACCTCTTGCCTGGCTCTCTCAAGTCCCCCATGTTTCCTACTTCCTTTTGCCTGGAGTCTCCTCCAAGACACTGAAATCCTTCAAGCCTCATCCTTCAACCACAAACTTTATTCACCCTGAAAAGTCTTTTCTGACTTGCTCAGGCCAACTCCAAACCTGCTTTCCATATTTCCTTGGAATACTTCCTTGTTGCACTTATCAAAGTGACTGTCAGCATCTATTATTTCTATGTCTTTCTAGTTGAGGTAGCGCCATCATGGCCTCTGGGGATGCAGGAGAGGGACCAGGACTCCATCCTGCCCTCAAGATGCCTAGCTTGTCTTACATATAAGTGGTATTCGTAAGAATTTTTTTTTTTTTGCATAAAAACTAGGTGAATAATACCTCTGTCTCTAAAGACATGGGTTTGAGCCTCTATCTGAACCACTTGATTTTCATCTGTTTCACAATCTAAACATGGCCAGTTGCTTTAGTAATATATGTGTTATTCACCAGAAGTAGTTAGACAAAGGTGGCTAGCTCTCATCAGTTCCTGCTTATGTAGAAATCCATCAGAACTTGACATATTCATGGTAAGACATATTACTATGTAATAATGTCATATATAAAATCAGTACATAGTTTAATATAATAAATGGCATGTTTGGGACAATATAAAAGTAAGATTTTAAAATACCATCAAGTGATGGGAAGTAATTTTAAAGCTAATTAAAAACTTAATTCAAAAAACTTATCAGAGATTCAATAGCTACAACAATTTCCTAATAAAGGCAGTCAAATGGTGTGTAGACCCGACAAGAGCAATGGTCATTTATTGAGGAATTGTTAGGTGCCAGGCACCAGGTTTTATATGTCTGTCCCATTCAATCCTTCCTCTGTAATAGATACTACTGCTACTTCAATTTTATGGTTAAGAAAACAAAAACTTAGGTTAAGTTACTATCACTCCCAAGAGGGGAGGAAGGAAGAATTTTTTCAAAACTGTACTGAATACTTTGGATAGCTACTGAAAGAGAATAGTCAACTCTATTATAATGGCTATAATTACATTTATATACCATGTGAGTACTATAGGTCATTACTCCAACATTCTGACAGCATTATTGAATGTTGTCTCTATCTTCCCTCATTTTGCCCCAATACTCCCTGCCTCCCAGACTCCCACACCACCACACATAATGTGTTTGTAGCTCCATTCACTCAGTGCCCTTCAGAGGAAAGCACTCAGGAAAATAGGACACTGGCAACGAAATCAAGGGGATTGTTCTCCTATTTCTAAGCAAGAAAAAAAGAACAATTCAAAGGGCATTCTGTAAACAGCCTCACTACAAATAAATTATGGTAATTGGTTTTGTCAGTAATGGACCAGGTATGTCCAACCAACTCTAAAATATTTTCCTTTGTGGAATGAATTTCTGGGTGGATACCAAGATACACGGCCACCTTTATCACACTAGCCCAATGCTGAGAAAATATTTGTAAATACAATGTTTCCAAGAATTTCAGGATTTTAAAGTATTAGGTTTTCATCACTCTTCTCACTGCTACCTTGCAGATCACCCTAGGATATGCTTTTTCTTGGATAAGCATCAATTCTGGGAAACAAATATTTTAGAAAGAGTCTTAAAAGTTCACTTTTTGCAAATCTCATCTTTGCTGATCTCTGTTGCCAGGGCACCTTGCCTTTTGTGACTTTTCCCAGGCATATCACAGTTATTCAATGCCCTACATAGAAACCAGGAATTTTACAGGGAGAGACAGCCCCTGCCACTTCAAAGTAATTAGCCTACTCCTCAGAGACTGCAACTTAATGAAGATTATCAGAGTGTAGTATTACAGGGGTCCTGCTGCTGCTCCTGTTAAGCTGGGAAAACAGCTACTGGCTGAAATACACAAGTTATTTTTTAAACACTGACCTGCTTTGTCCTGGGAGTCATCAAACTCCACGTTGAAAGAGTGACCGTTGTTGATAATTCTCCGGGAAGTCGCTTGCTCATAGCGAAGAGACAGAGGCTTCAGGGTAGGATCATGAACGGCTGCCTGGGTGTGGATGTCAACAGGGGACTGGCGCTCTCCCTTGGCGATGGGGAAGTCCTTATGCCATTGCTCGGGTCCTGGGTTTGAGAACAGACATGTGAACCCCCCTATGTGGGGAAGGGCACATACAGACCCCTAGAAAAGGGCAATGACTCTGGAGCCAAACTGCTCAGCTCCAGTTTTGGCGGCACCACCAAACAGCTGAATAACCTTTGGGAAAACATTTAATCTGTGCCTTAGTTTTCTCATTTGTATTAGGGGGTAATAATAACATCTAGCTTATAAAGGTTGGTGTGAGAATTAGAATCAATACATGGAAAGCTTTTAGAACAAGTAGTGAGCGCCATATAAATATTAGCCATGTTTATGCTCCTTTTACTGAAATTGAGCAACTGACACTGGGTTTGTGATTAAGATTTGGGATATGCAAGCTCACTTAGGACACTCCAGCAGATCGGAATTCCTTCCTCGAGTCCTCGGACTAGATGTAAGGACAGAGTCAACTGCTCAGGCCCGGGCACCCCTCCTTTAATGGTCAGGATCCCCATGACCTGGGGATCCCCAAACCCCTAAAGATGTTCAAAGATGCGCCAGACACATCTTTCCCTTGCGTTTGCTGGCCTGGGAGAACCCAGATCTGCGGCCCTGATAAAGCCGGGTTCCTGGTGACCTCGGAACATAAGAAGTCGAGAGATGAAAGGAAAACTCAGAAATCAGCGCAAAGGATCCAGACCAGCCCAAGAAAATGCCCCGGAACAGTTCGTGCTGAGAGTCTTAGCCACAGGTGGTGCTGAGGATGAAGTTGGGGGGGAAGGGGGTTCCCTAATTTCTCTGCGATCAACAACCAAAATGTTTCCTTACACCCCTTCCTAGTTTATTCCTGGGTCGGGATAGGATGGTCTCCGGCTCGTGACCCTGGAGTGGCTTTCCGTGGGTCCCGCGGCTGCGGCTGCGCACCCCGTTCCCCGGGCCCTGCGCGCCGCAGCGGGACGCAGGGATTCCTCGACAGTGGTCTCGGGCTCTGCGCTGGGGGCATCCCGCTCCTGGGAGCTGCGGGCGGGGCGGGCGCCGGAGGCTCATCTGAGCCTCGGGTGCTCCGGACGGCAGCGGTAAACAGTAGGTGCGGGCGCTGCGGGTACCGGGGCCCCGGGCGCCGCGCCGCGCCGCCCGCCGCCCGCACTCACCGTTGTGCTTGCCGTATCCCCAGTGATGGGACATGGTCGCGCCGTAGGTCCGGGCTGAAGAGTTGGCGCGGATCTAAGCGGCGGCTGCTCTGGCCCCTGCAACGTGTGTCCGCGGGTCGCGCCGTCGCCGGCTTTTATAAGGCTCCCGCCAACTTCGTGCTTGGGGGCGGCCCGGGGGAGGGGGCCCCGGGTGGACCTGGGCGACGCGGGGAGGAGGTGACAGGCGGAGGTGATCTCCCCGCTCTCGGGGCGGGCCGGGCTGGAGAGCCTCCGGGGGCGGGGAGAACGCCCTCCCGGCGGGCGCTCGGCCAGGTTCAAGAGCTCCTCTCCCAACGCCCGACTCCCTCGGCCCGCGGCCCGGGTCCCCGGTCCCTGGGCAACCACGAGGCTCCGAGCTCTCTGCGCGCGTGGCGGCGGCGGCGGCAGCTGCTCCTGGGCTCCTGGGTTGGACTGGGCTGCGGAGCGTCTACGTGCACCCCATCCCCCTCCGGGGCGCTGAGGCTGGCGGCAGCGCTGACAGCTCGGGACCCGGGCCCGGTGCCTCTCATCCCCTGTCCCCTTTGTGATCGCATCCTTGGCCTCCGAGCCCTCCCGCCCCGCCCCATTGGCCCCATCCGCGCCGAGGTCTCCAGCCCTGAGGGTTGCTGACCGGTATCCCCGGCCCTGGGCCGGCAAGATCGGTTAGGAGCTATGACCTTGGGGCAAATAGGGATAAAGTCCCTTGAGGCCCTGGGGAGGGAGCCGCTTAGGGCTGAGAACCACGCTCCCCCTGCTGGAACGCCGTGGAATAAATCAAGAAAGAGGAGAGAGCCTCTTTTGCTTAAGTCCAAACTGAGGCGAGCAAGGGAGAATGCATTTCCTTGAGAGCTGTCAAGGCCTCATATAAAGCGCTCATCTCTTCCTATCTTCTTTTTTCTCTTTACATTCAAAAATTAACTTTTCGGGAGAGACTTCCTAGATGAGTACATATTGATTTAAAGAAATCAAAACTTCTAAAGAATCACTTTTCTAACAGGAATTGGGTAAAAGAAAGAATTTCTTGCAAAAATATGAGAATTTTCTTGGCTGACAAAGGAAACTTGGCATCTGGCATACCTAAAAACCAACTGAAAGAAATTTAAGACAGGATATTTTTGAGACAAGGCAGCATTATAGCTTTCCTGGGCCCTACGCATTTTGCCTTTATGGGTCCCTTCATAAACATACACACACGCACAAGCTCACACAAACATACAGGTATTTATGGCTGTATTGATATAAAGATTAATACCTTAATATTATATATTTAAACATTTTCTTTGATCTAAATGTTCAATTTTTTTTCTGATTTTAAAAGAAAATATTTTCATGGGTATCTAAAAGTGTTGTGAGCCTGAGTCACTGTTTTTCCTGTACCTAATGGGTAAGTCAGGACTGTTTTGAGGTGGGGACAGAATTCATTTCCCTCAAGGGACTTTGCCACAAAAAGTGGAGAAGGATTTTCTGTCCTGTGGATCTCTGTGATCTTTGAGAGCATAGTATTGGAGTTAAAATTGGGGCAGCAGGACACAGTTTTACACATTTCTATCAGCCTTAACATCATATTACTCTTATAGATAAATAAAAGGATAAATTATAATGTTAGTGTAAATTTTTGTAATGTTGATCTCAAAATCATTATTTACTATTTATTTCAGTCAATTCCACACAAACAAATATGATTCATATTTAGACTTACTTGTTTTTGTCCTAAGACTCCAGAAAAGTGTATACCTCTTTGTGTTGGGGTCTTCTGGTTGATGTCACCATGAATTCTTAGGCAATGAGCTATTTTTGATTTCTAGTAACATCAGAAAATGTAGTTTGTAGTTACAAAGAACCTTTTATTTATGCCTCTGTAGCTGCCTAGTCTTTTGTGGAGCCCAGTAAAATAATTTTGATTCTTTACATAATTTTGAAGTATTTACTTAATTCAAAAGGAGAGGGCCTTGCAGTTTCTACAACACTCTTCACTAGGCCCTGGGGATGTAAAGTTGGTAAGTGCTAAGAGTTGAATACTAAGTCTATGAATGTAAAGTGGGTCCCAAAGATTCTGTGAAGGTAACTAGGCTTTCAGATCTGCTGGAATCCTTGTATCCCTCTCATTTTCTGTGGAGCTGGATTGTGGCTTTAATAACATGGAAGTAATAAGAGTATATTTTGATTATTAAATATCTCTAAAACTTCAAACACCACCAAACTGCAGTTCAGAAAATAGATTCTTATTATTCAAGTGAGTTTCCCCCTTCTCTCTCACTTCTGGAAAATGAACTCATTTTCAGTGGAGCAGGCCCTCCCCACAGAGCTGTGCTTGGGGAGAATGTCACATGCTCACTGCAGGGCAGAAAATATATCTCACTTTTGGATATTCAGCAGAGATCTACATTTTTTTATTAACTTTTTTTATTACTGTGATTGTCAATACTTTTTTCTGTCCATTTTTTTTCAATGATGGAGATGGCTTTGTGCCTTCATGTAGATACATTCAGAATGTCACTTCTTTTACTGAGGGCATTCTTAGCAGGCAGTCATGATTCAGTTATGTTCAAAAGACTACTCTAAGATTGGATTTTTAAATATAAAAAATATTAATTATCCTGTCCCAAATGTTTCTACTAGAGGGAAAGGCTTGTTCATTTAAGAATAATTCTAAATAAAGAAACTGTACAGTACCTGAAGAAAGGCACATTTTTCCTGCCCAAGGAGGAAGAACTGGCAGGCTATAGATCAGGGAAATATAATATAAAAATCTTGAAGTCCATGCTCTAATTATCATAATAAAAAGGCTTCTAACATATTAATCTTGCTAAAAATGTAAAATAAAATAGAAAAGTATTTGCTTTTCCCCCCTCAAAGTAAAGACATTGTTAATATATTTTACAAAGTGAAATATACATAGTTTATTAAAAATTTAACTACAGAACTAATAAGATAATAAAAAGTTAACTAGTCTCATGTTTGTTACAATCATAGTTTTCTAGTAAATATCTATGGAGGCTAAGAACCAATCCCTTCTTGGGGCTCCTGTAGGTCTTTGCACACATATTCATCTATCCAAGTATTTTCGATACCACATTCTAATCAGACACTATTATGATCATCAAGTTGCAATCCACCACCCCAAGAAGCTGCTGGCTGCTCATTTGTGAAGTAGGAATAATGACACCCACCTCAGGGTTATTGTAAGGGTTCAGTTAGAGACTATGTATAAATCACCTGCTACATCAAGGCACTCAGTAAATGGTGGCTATTCAGTTCACCCCAGACAGTGCTAAACCGTTAGAATATAATGTAATGGATGCAAAATTAAATACCTGGGCAAGGTTCAGGGAAACAAGAAGAACGAGCTTTCCGCAGCATGCACCTTTTTGTGGGGGGAGGGAGGAATGTTTGGGCTATGGAGAAGGCCATTCTAGCACACTTGCATATTTGTTTTTTCTTATTAAACTGAGCCACCTGAGGTTGGGAACTGTATCACATTATTCACCCTGAATCTTAGGTATCTATCATTTTTATCTGGCATGAGCCCCAGGACACAACTAGTAACTACCCAAGTAATGTTCTTTGAAATTATGAAGTTACTAATCCAAATGGAGGCAATAGCAGTTGCTCTGTACAGAAGCCAGTCGGTTAACTAATAACATTGTGCTGAAATTAGACTTGGTTTTTAATCTAGGCTCATTTGCTAGCACTCTGACCTTGGGCAAATTGCTTGGTCTTGCAAAGATTCAATTTCCTCATTTGAAAAACTAGGATAATGAAATTACCCACCTGCTAGAGTAGGCAAGGACTAATGTACATAATTTGTATAAAAGATTTAGCACAGTGCCAATATTTAGAACTTGATAAATCCTAGTTATCATTACTACTATTATATGTTTTTTGAACTCCTGTTATGTGTTGACTATTTTTTAGGTACTATGTGGGCTGTAAAAACTGTAGTCATCCACCCATTCATTCATTCAAATCTGTCAAGTACTGTTATGTGCCAGGCTGCAGCACACGAGCTGCAGCCATGCACCAGATCCACAGAGTCCCTGCCTTCGTGGAACTTACATGGGGATGGATGGGGGTAGCATACAATAAATGAATAAGCAACAAGAAAAGTGAATTTCCAGTGAGATAATGAGTAATGGAGTGGATGTTATTGTAGGTGCAGTGGTTATGGTAGACCTATTGAAGGCAGTGGCATTTCTGGAACCATTAAGTAAAGATCCGGGGAAGGACATTGCAAGCAGAGGAAAAAGTAAATGTAAAGGCCCTGATCAAGGACATTTCTAGAACAGAAAACCTTGTGATGGGAGTATTGTGATCGAGGAAAAGAAGACAAGGAGGTGAAGTCAGAGGCAGGCAGGGGCAGCTACTCGCAGAGTCTTTCAGACCCTTCTCCCCGGGAAGAGTTTTATACTAATTGTGCAGGGAAGCCACCAGGAGGTTGGAAGGAAGGAAATGATACAAACTGCAATAATATAGTGTGCTTCAGAACTAAATGGTGTTTAGAGATTATCTAGTCTGATTATTTATTTTATGGATGAGGAAATTGGTAGAGGTTCCCAGAATGCACTTGCTGTTCCCTCACTCCCTTGCCTTTGACTATCTAACGATGACTTTTCACAAAAAGATTCAAACTCCTTTTCCTGACCCATCAAGCCATTTTAATCCTGGTTCTGGCTTCCTTCTTAGCCTCTGAGTCTCTTGACATTCTTCTACCATAGGATGGGAGTCAGTATCACATAGTGGCCAAGAGCCCAGGTTTCCTGAGTTTGGATTCAGCTTCTACGACTTACCCTCTGCTCAGCCTTGGATGATTTATTTCACCTCCTCAAGCCTCAGTTTCTACATCCAAATGTAATAAGAGTACCTAGGGTTGTTGTGAGTACCTAGGGCTAATTCGTGTGATTTAGTCACGTAAGCTAGCATGATGCCTGATGTTTCTAGCTGCTCCGTTAGGATTCTTGTTAGTGTAGCAGAGAGGCATAGAACTGTGCAGTGGGAATGAACTTTCTGAGAAGATGGACCTGAGTCCAGATTCTGGCTCTAACACTCACATGCTGTGTTACCATCACCTTGAGTGAATTACACGATCCTTCTGAACTTTACTTGCTTTATTTGTTAATTAGGGGGAAATTCTAGGTCTGAAGCATTATGATGAGAACTAACATCTGGAAGATAGCAGATATGGTTCTGGAACATTTCCTTTATTGAATAAATGGTATAATTATTATTATAGTACTTCCCATTGTAAAATCATGAATTGGCTTTTCTGTTTCTCTAACTTGGATGAAAAAAACTCACATTTACTTAAGGAATATGTTTGGAGTTCCTACTCATAAAAAAAATAACATTTTTGGAAATCTGATTATGCTGCAAGCATGATTCTGAAGGTTTTACACAGCCCTGAGGCATAGATGTAGGTCAGTTTGCCCCAGGTTGCCCCACTCTAGAGTTTGAGTACTTAGCCATCTGCTCTGTGGCCTCAAGGTGATATAGTAACAGTGCATTCGGATTATGCATGCATTACTATTCTGTAAAACAAAGTTATATCGACATACTTGTCATTTTTCAGGTTTCCTACCAATCACTAAAGTGGCAGGAGCTGGCACCAAGTATACATCTAATAAACAGATGAGTTCAACTTCCCTTAGTAAACTGCTTTTCAGACGTTTAAAAAGTTAGTTCCTAAGTGTGTCTTTTTCTTTCACTGGAAGCTAGTAACATTTCAACTTTTCTGTAGCAATTAAATCTATTTAATTTTTAAGAGTAGTTGGTGAATTCAAACATTGTTTCAATCAACTAGAACTAGAATGAGAATATTAAGTGAGACAATTACACTAAAAATGCAAATTATACATTTAAAATATTTTATGTTCCATGGCAGCTACCACACGTGGCACCATGAAGTATTCAGTTTAATAAAAGTCCACCTTTTCGGGCTTCCCTGGTGGCGCAGTGGTCGAGAGTCCGCCTGCTGATGCAGGGGACACGGGTTCGTGCCCCGGTTCGGGAAGATCCCACATGCCGCGGAGCGGCTAGGCCCATGAGCCATGGCCGCTGAGCCTGCGCGTCCAGAGCCTGTGCTCTGCAACGGGAGAGGCCACAACAGTGAGAGGCCCGCGTACCGCAAAAAAAAAAAGTCCACCTCTTCTTAGAACATTGGTTCTCACCTGGGGGCAAAACTGACGGTGTCTGGAGACATTTTGCTTGTCACAACTGATGGGGGGTTAGTGTGCTACTGGCATCCAGAAATGCTGCTAAACATCCTATAATGCACAGAACAGCCCCCTGTAACAAAGAATTACTCAGTCCAAAATGTTAATAGTACCATGATCATGAAACCCTGCCTTAAGAGTATCTGTGTGGTAACGCTTTTGTAAAAGTTATGTATGTATCCAGCAACACATGAGCCCTAGGAGAGTGCTTTGCCCATAATATGCTCTCACTCATTTGTGTTGGTTGGATTGGATAGAAAAGCATAAAATCTCACGTCTGCACCTTACAATGATTGTTTATTCACTTTGCTTCAGCATATCTTCAATAATGCTTTTCTACCAAATCATGAGAGTTGGTTATGTTAGTAGTAACTTTATCACATGATTAAACTTCTCATTTGCTTATGAATCACCACCTTGAATGGGGAATTTTTGACTTCCTTTTAGTAACAAGAACAATTTAACTTTTCCATGCAAGGGGGATTATAAGCATGACAAGCAGTTTTTTCCCCCTTACCAAGGACAGGAGTCAGGATTCACTGGTGTCATAAACTAGAGGCAAAACACACTTTCCCACCCCAAATTTTAAATTTGAATATATACTTTTAATGAGTTGTTGTTGTTGTTTTAGGCTGTTGGTTAGGGTGCCCTCAAGTGTCTCCATGTAGTTATGTCTTTTCCCCCAGTGAGAACCTTAGCCTTTAGCCGTCATTTCAAGAACAGGAGTAAAGTAAATTACTTTATGCTTCGAGAGCGTCACTCATGACAGAATAGCCCTTGGAAACCTTAGATCCAGATAAGTTTGGTTTTCTGGAAACTGTCTTAAGAGCATACAAATGGGAAACCAGCACTTTTATAATCTTAAAATATATATGGATAGGCCACAGGAAACAGAGATGGTTACATTTTATAATTCTGTAGTTTGCTCATTTTGTACTTATCCAGGTTAATCCTAAGCAGAAATTAAGTTTATTTTATGCAAGAAAAGATATCTTGAAAAAAAAAAAGACATCTTGAAAGTTTTGGATGGCTAAATGAGGATTTGGGGATAAAAGAGAAGTAGTCCACAACCTAAAAATATTGCCCCTGATGTTGAAACTCCATAGCATTTCCATTATACTTCTTTGCTTCTTACTACGTATGTGCATTTTTTTTACCACTTCACAAAAGTTTTCTTTGTTTTACAAGCCACAACGTTTTCAGTTATTCCACACAAATTTTCTCCATATTTCTGAGTGCCTCTGCCTCTCTTTCCCTTCCTTCCCCTCCTCCTCCCCTTCTTCTTCTTCTTCTTCTTCTTCTTCTTCTTCTTCTTCTTCCTCTTCTTCTCCTCCTCCTCCTCCCCCTCCACCCCCTCTTCCTCCTCTTCCTTCTTCTTCTCCTTCTTCTTCTTCTCCTTCTCCTTCTCCTTCTCCTTCTTCTTCTTCTTCTTCTTCTTCTTCTTCTTCTTCTTCTTCTTCTTCTTCTTCTTCTTCTTCTTCTTCTTCTTCTTCCTCTTCTTCCTTCTCTTTCTCTTCCTCTAGAGCATAGTGCCTTGTACAGAATACACACTTGAATGAATAAATGTCCATATTTTAAGGGACAGAAGGAATAGTATAGTAAATGTCCCTTGAGTTAACTTTGATATGATGAGATGCCTTTTTCTTTCTTCTTTTTCTTGTTTTTTTCTTTGGCCATCTTTGACTGAGCTAAAAGAGATTATAACCAGTTCAAAAAAACACCCAACCCAAGGTCAAAACTGGTCAGTCAAAACTGTGTGCTAGACTTCTCACAATTCACAGCAGGGCCTATTTGCACTATTTTTCTAACACGTGTGATAGAGTTATCCTTTCTACTTCTACACTCAGCTAATCCTCACTGGGTGAGACAGTGAATGCAACAGTGGCCCAGTGAGTGAGGTGAGGAATCATAGAACAGAGTGAAGTTGATTGGCTGGCAGGAGACTGTCTAAGCTGGTCTTGTTAATGGATGGCTCCAAACCAGCCTCCTCCACACGCAATGCACACACCTTGGGGTGCACATGAAGGACCACTCCAGGCAGGAAAAAAAACCATGAGAATGTTTCTCTTAATAGCTATTTTTTCACTCCCTGAAAATTTCCACTTTATTTATATTTTATAACATATATAGCAATATAATACTGTGAGTATATAATTTATTTTTAAAAATTCTATATTGGGGGTTCATGTTCTAAAACTGAGCCCTTGTGGCTACATCATCCAAAAAGAGTCTGGAGTCCACTATTGGCCTAGAGGCCTAGGTGACCCAGGACCAGGTTTTGCAGGTCGCCTGTGCCCTTGGTTCAGCTATCTTTTCCTTCTTTCCAATTACACTGATATCACTATTTACCATGTATTTCATGCCCAGTGTGCTGGGCACCATGGCCATGCCCGATAAGGCCTTCCCCTCAGCAGTCACAGCCACATTTAATACAATTTCTCTTGAGTAATGTTTGAAGGTGGACTCTTTCTTTTCATTTTTTTTTTCTCTTCCCTGATGCTTCCAGGTAGATCCTTGACCTACTTTTATTTCTTTTATACTCAACACATAATTGCTTTTGAAAAGCATGAAATCCTTTAAAGAAAAGGGCTTTTTTAGTCACATGCAAATACTTTTAAAATTATATATCAAATATTGAATGCTTCTGCCCAGCTAAAACCATGACATTCTTAGCAAGCTGCAAACTTTCTTCTTTGCTCCTTGGGCTTATTTTATAATTCCTCTGAAACTCCCCACCCCTACAAGGGCCTAATCAATGTTCCATATCAAGCTGCTAAGAACAAGAGGCTTAGTCACCTCACAATCTTGACAACAGGCCCTTTGTTAGAGAAAACAAACTAAAAGAAAGAAATTAGACCTCTGATGAAATATCATTAAAATACTTCTTTAAATTAAAAAAAAAATTATAGAGGCAACCAGAGATTTACACTTCTAGTTATGAATTGAGCTACCAACTAGCATTCCCTACCCCCCTCCCCACCTGTCAAAACAGAACTTGAGTTTGATTTCTGGTAAATTCACCACCACTGCCTGAGTAAATGTTTTTCTCAAAGAATCATCCACTATATTGTAAAGCTCCAGGTAGTAATTACAAGTGTGTGAGGATATATGTGGTGTATATGCCTGTGTTGTTTGTGGAGAGCAGGACATTTACCTGAATTGACCATCATTTGTTTGGGTGGGGTGGAACCTGTCAGTTGAAACTCTTTACTGAATTTTCAAAAGTATCATACTTTGCTCATTTCTGGCCATAACACAAGCATTTGAGTTAAAGAGTTATCTTTATTATGTATGTGGAATTGCTATGAGCACAAAGGTGAATGAAATGGAGAACTAAAGTGACAAATGAGAAAATAAAGGCAAATTTATAAAAGTTCAAGCACGAGCATGAATCGTGCCAGTTAGTATCACCAGAGCCCAATGTCACAGGCTCATTGCCAACTACCTTCAGTTTGCATATTAGAAGCATGGGTGCTAAGAGATAAATACTCTGGTAGAGAATCTTCTTTTATATCTCTTAAAATATGTCTCTTCTATACTCAGTTAAATTTGCAAATGATAAGGTTTGGATACATGTAAAACTTTTTCTCTTCTGGCACCCACACTCTCTGTACAGACAAGCCTGGGTGGCAGCAATGGAAACCCCTGCTTGTCTTCCAGATATCAGTCACTGACCTTCCTAGGATGAGGACATAGCTACCACCAGCTCAGGAACTTAGACTGGCATTCATTATTTTAGGACTCTCACTGCCTCTTCCATCTGTCCATCTGTCCATCCACCCATCCATTCCTCCCTTCATTCAACAAGTACTTTTCCAGCACTGACTATGTTCCAGATAATTGTGCTAGGTACTGGGGCCTCTATAGTATAACAAGACAGAGAAAGTCCTTGCCCTCCTAAAATCTCCCTGCCCCCACTACTCATCACACTTACATATACACATGCACACACCGACTTACATTACAGATAGATTGATAAGTAATCTTGTTACTCTTAAAATTAATTAATTCCTGGTACAAGAACCTGAGCCCTAGGTCTTCACTGGATGAAAGTTTCCGTATTGCTGACTGTCGAAATGCACCTTTTCCTGCTTAGCTCTCAGTTCTTCCCTGGGCTGGGCCCCACCCTTCCATCTTCTCTGCTTGGCTTGTACAGTCTGCCTATCCATGTCAGGCCCCTTCTCTGGGGTCCTGTGTTCCATTAAACCAATCACACACACAAGAGGGAGAAGTGTGAATTCTTTGAACCCAAGTTGCACTGTATTTTCAGACACTTCCATTTGTCATATACTTTCATGGGACTCAGTTGTCCTTGGGGGAATGACTTCCCTTGAACAAATGTGTTTGTGACCATCCAAATTTCAAATGAGCTGAGTGAGTATGATAGAAATGTATGGGCATGCTGAAACAGAATATGTACATTTAATGGCCAAAATATTTTTCCTGAGCTTCCAGGCTCTTCTACCTGGGAATAATTTAAATACAAGGGAGAATCTGATTCCTCGTTTACTGCACAAAGTCAATTCTCACCTGGATAAAATTAGTTTTTAAATCACTGGGTTTTATGCTTCTCTAGTGCACTTGGTCCCCTGTGACCGCACTGTTACACTCACTCTTACTTCTGCTGATTATCTGTGATTATCCACATTGTCAAGTTGTCAAGTGGTTGCCATTAAATGCCCTCAGATCTGAAGTAGTTAATTAGTTCTCTAGTCATTCCCTGGATCCTGGATTTTAAGCCTCGACTGTTTTATTTCCTTTTGTACAGTTGGAGCTGAGTTGCCCCCAAATGGATAAACTCATCCCCCAGGATGACTTGTGCATCTCATTCAGGATTCTGATTTTATGACATGCCTAGACAAGTCCCAAATTAATTTCAAGGCAAGAGACTTCCTGTACTTATGGTGAGGACAGATTTTCCACTTCACACAGCACTCTGAGCTACTCTATCCTGCCAACATTCCAAAGTCAGCAAAACAGAATGAACACCATAGTTCTCTCACCTCTCTATTTCGGTTTAGTTTCTGGATGTTTTGTTAATCATACATTTTCTCAGAAGGTCAGGTGCAGAGCTCTGGAACAGAAACTTCCTCCAGAAAATTTTCTGATCCTCCCCAAATCACCCCTTCTAGCTTTGTGCTGGTTTCTAATGGAGACACAACTTGTTTTTGCTGCTGAAAAGTATCAGACAAGAGTTATCGCCATTGTTTTTAGAAACCATTTCCCCAATGCCAAGCACAGAGGGAACTCATTAGGTGAGCCCATTATGGTAACTAACTCCTTAGTCTTACCTCAATTGATAAGACATGGATTCATGACCTTACTCATAGAAACATCAAGAAAGAAATATGACTTTAAGTATTGAATAAGCCATTGGAATTTTTCTTGGTTGAAGTAAAATTAACTTACAGAAGATAATAGTTAACTGCTGTTGAGGGTTTTATTATGTCTGGAATAACTACTCTAAGAGGTTTACATATATTAACTCATTTAATACTTAACCCTCTGAGCAGGTACTTTTATCACTCCTGCCTCACAGATGAGGCACAGAGAAGTTAACTTGCTTGAGGCCACATATTGGGGGAGTGCTGTGTACCTTGTACCCAGGCCTCCAGAAGACTGAACAGGATTGTAAAATGTTCATTTCTCATTTGTCTCAGTTTTAGTGTACCAACTACTAACACACAGGCCTCACTTTTGGCTATTAAAATTATCTGAAAGGGGCTTCTCTGGTGGCACAGTGGTTAAGAATCCGCCTGCCAATGCAGGGGACACGGGTTCGAGCCCTGGTGCAGGAAGATCGCACATGCGGTGGAGCAACTAACCCGTGCGCCACAACTACTGAGCCTGTGCTCTAGAGTCTGCAAGCCACAACTACTGAAGCCCATGCAACTAGAGTCCGTGCTCCGCAAGAAGAGAAGCCACTGCAATGTGAAGTCCGTGCACCGCAAGGAGAGTAGACCCTGATCTCTGCAACTAGAGAAAGCCTGCGTGCAGCAACGAAGACCAAATGCAGCCAAAAATTAATTAATTAATTTTTTTTTAAAAAAGATTGACATTTGTTTTTAAAACAAAATTATCAGAAATATGTAAGACTCTCTCAACATCTTTTCTGTTGCAGATAGATATTGGTGGTTAATATTGAACATTTGGGAAAAGGAAATAGGGTATTCAGGATTTAAAAATAAAAACCCTCATTGCTCTGTGAATGACATTTCATTTGTCATTTTTGTAATTATTTGGCTGTCATCTAGGGACCCAAGTGAAATTTTTTAAATGTGTTGCTGCCATCCAGTGATCTAAATGAAAATAACATGCAAACTTGATTTTGTCTTCTTATTTGCATTTTAAGTCTTTAAGTGCTACCTTAGGGGTCATTTTTAAAAAATCATTAAATCTTCATATAGTAAACTTGAAATTTTTAGAATTTCTAAAAATATGACATTTACAGTTTTTCTTACTTCTCACTTATTCTTTGTCTGCTAAAATAATGTATTTTGCTCATGTCCACAGTTCCTTTTTAATATCAAATAAGAGGGTATTAGAGGAGAAACTAAAATCGCATTAATTTTATTTATACATGGTATCTGATGTGGTTTTGGACCATATGCATTTCTTTTAGAACAATTTTATTTGTGCCAATTCTTATATGAGTAACTGACATACTAATTTTTCACATCTATCCAAGCTTGTTTATAGTTGATCAATTTCACCCATATTTATTTAATTATGTAAATGATTATAGTTAGACACCAAAATCTTCAGTTTTACATGTTCTATGTAGAATACCTCCCATTCACCTACATAAGTATTCACTGATTGCACGTAAAGAATTTTGGGTCAGTAGTCCTGAATAGTTATTTACCTCTTCATAAATATATTCTGTCTCCCCATTAAAGGGGTAGGAATTATATACACCCTCTCAAAATGTAGCAATGCCCTATATTCAGTAAATTCTTATTGATGATGCCCCATTCATAGACTTTTAAGGATATAATCATCTGACTATTATAACACAAGTCATTCAAATTAGTTTCTGCCCTTTGCTGAAGTTTTAAAATATCTGAAATGATTATATCTGAAGAACAAAAGTTGGCAGATGTGGAAACATTTTTCACCACAGCAGTTCCTAGCCATGTCCCCTCTGTAGGCTGTGTATGCCTAAAATGTAATTGTTTGGAAGACTGTGCATGATCAGGAAAATTGTCCCTCCACTGAATAAAGACACAAGTGTGGTTTCAATATTCTAATGGACATTTATAATAATTCAGCACTTTGAGTTGCAGGAAGAAGTTGAGAGGAAGTTTTTTTTTTTTTAGATGTTGGGGTAGGAGTTTATTAACTTATTTATTTATTTTTGCTGTGTTGGGTCTTCGTTTCTGTGCCAGGGCTTTCTCTAGTTGTGGCAAGCGGGGGCCACTCTTCATCGCGGTGCGTGGGCCTCTCACTATCGTGGCCTCTCTTGTTGCGGAGCACAGGCTCCAGACGCACAGGCTCAGTAGTTGTGGCTCACGGGCCTAGTTGCTCCGTGGCATGTGGGATCCTCCCAGGCCAGGGGTCAAACCCCTGCATTAGCAGGCAGATTCTCAACCACTGCGCCACCAGAGAAACCCCAGAGGAAGTTTTAAGTTGGGTGATAATTGTGATCATTGGCAATGACTTGGATGGGGGGCAGGGAATATATGTTCTACTGGAAGGCTACCACCTGAAGCTAAAGAGATCATTTTCCAAGGACACCCAAACTGAATGAGATGAGCAAAAAACAGTATTAGTCTTAATCCTGTGTTGTTAAAGAAGATGAGTATTTGTCCTGGGTTCATCTATGTTCATGAAATCAAATGTTTGTTGAGTGCTTATCAAGTGCCAGATACCATACTAGGCAAAAAGGGGGACGTTAGTGTACAAGATTCATGTCTGTGCCCTAATGGAGCTCATGGTCTAGGGAGATACCTTCTCTTGATTAGACATTTTCCCTTAAAACAGTTCCAGCCTTGTCCAGCCTGTGTAAGCTTGTGTAAGCACCATTGTAGCTAGAATTAAGTCATATGTTCCTCCACCACATAAGAGTGTACGTTGGGTACATTTTTACAGTGCTCCCAGCATTACCAAGTACCCTGAGAGAATCAGTTTTTGTATTACCACTAACTGATGAAGGCTCCACACCTCCTAATTTCAAGGGGTTTAATTAACACAACCAGTTTGCATTGACCAACCTGGTTTTACTTGACCCAACTGGTAAACCATTAAATAACATTAGCCTCCGAGGACTCCGTCACATGACTTGACTTCCAGCATTGCAGGACTCTCCTGACCCAATACCATTTTCATTCCTTAGGGTAATTCAGTTATTGCTGCTATTTTTTAAAGTAAGTTAACATATTAGCCAGTGATGTGATAAAAGGTTTATCAAAGCCACTAACTGCAAAATTAGGCTTTATGTCTAAAGATATTTTTGAAGGTCTCAATGTATGGATTTTTGCAGTGTTAGACTGGTGTTACCTTGATGCAC
Source organism: Mesoplodon mirus (assembly GCF_964341445.2). Classification (NCBI taxonomy): domain Eukaryota; kingdom Metazoa; phylum Chordata; class Mammalia; order Artiodactyla; family Ziphiidae; genus Mesoplodon; species Mesoplodon mirus. The sequence goes on from NC_138992.1 coordinate 50,647,593, forward strand.
ATTTAAAAAAAATAAGGGCATAAAGGCTACAGTCTGACTTGATTCCATGCCCCTAAGTTAGCAACCATGGTACTGGTTTGGACCCCAGAATCCTAAACCAACTTTGAGGCCTCTGGAAACTAGTCCACACTGTCAAATGTATGGCTACACATTCCTCTTCTGGTCTGCAATTTCCTCGGAAGGCCCCCAGTAATTGCTTCAGCTGCTCTACAAGGAATGTAACTTCCAACCCAACTCAGAATTTGAGTCACTTCAGTTATAAAAGCAAACTTACAATGTTCTCCCTCCTTAAAAAATACAACACTCAACTGTTTACATTCATGTCTTTATTAGTTTTGATGATCAGTACAACTGCTTTTACTTGAAGTGCAGGCATTCATTCCTGCATGTTCTAGGAATCACTAATCCCATGCTGAAATTAGAAAGATATCAGAAGCAGTTTTTATTTTAATAAGCATGCAAAGATAAAAGTAGTAAAATGAAAAATAAATGGCCCTCCTTCAGGTAAAGAAAAATATTAGGATAAAGTCAACATCTTTATGAAGAAAGCATTCAAATAATGGGTCAATTTTTTAAAAAAAACTCCTAGTCCGTGTATTTTACTTTCATTGATAATCAAAACCAGGCAATCTTTACAGTACTTTAAATGTTCATAAGTGATGGACCTCTTATTGGTTTTATTGAAAGGTTAAAACACATCATCATCTCAGTTCTTGGTGTCCACAGTCATTTTAATTTCTGGCTTATGCTGAACTGCTATACCATCTTCACACACCTCTACCCCCCCACGTATATAATTACTCATTATTTCTTTAAGATGGATAACTCATAACATGAAAAGAGTAAACTGAAGTTCTGTGAAATTTAAGATGACACAAAAATGGTGCCCAACAGCCATTTTTCTCTACCTTTCCTCTTCCAACTGTTTCTTCTTCTTTGAAACCTTACTAGAAATGCCTGTTTTACAGGAAAGGTGATTATTTAAAAGGCCAAACGCTTTCATATTAGATCTTGTCAGTAGTTAATTCCGGTTTCTTGGTGATCACATCTCTCATCTTCATTGCTTGGTATGGAAAAGTGAAATATACTTGGAGTAAGAAGAACCAAAAGGAGGCAAGGAACCAAGCTCTGCAGTGTCGGTTTCCTTTCCCGGAAGACGGCAAGCTCCAGCAGCCTCATTTGAAGGAGGCCTTCACTATCCTGCCTTTGACAGGCTGTGGAGGGCGCCAGTTCCTCACCAGGGGCACCGGGGGCTCATTTTCCGCGCTGGAGTAGAGGCTACGCAGCTTGGCCATCTGCAAGGGGCGAGGGAAGGCTGTCAGCGTGACATTCGGACCAAGTGGACACATTAAGCGCGTGACAGTTAGAAATCGCCAGCTTTCTAAACAAGCAAACTACAAAACTTGTCTCCAACGTCCAGTGAGAGTTATTTGGTTCTGAGTAACAAAAACTTTTTTTTTTTTTTTTTAATTTGTAAAAACACTTTTCTTCCTTTTATACAGGATCACCATACCCTCTGGTCAAAACCTTTTCCTCCTGAATTCTGGAACAATTATTTTAATTCGACAGATCAGTATGAAATCTATCCCTTATGTAGGAGTGGAAGACAGTGCAAATAATAAGCTCAACTGGCCCTTCATTGCATAAGTTAATGAAGTCAATGTACATGAACACTTAGAAGGGAGGTCTGAGGAGAGAGGTCGAAGGTATTGAAAGCAGACAGACTGGAGCTGCAATCTCAGATCCTGCCCTTGGCTGTGTGATCATGAGCAAACTGCTTAACCTATCTGAGCCTCAACCTATTTAGCTGTAAAACTGGGGAACCAGTATACACCTCACAAGGATGTTCAATCCCTTCCACCAGCATCTTCTCCCCAGGCCTGTATTTACCATTCCATCTCCTAAACAGGGCTCAGTATTTGGGAGTTCTCCAAATTAGCAAAGTCTAACTCATATGGATCTGTACCCTTCCGTGTTTCTAGAGCACAAACTTGGGCATTGTTCAGCATCACCACCACCTTTAATTGTTTTTGCATTTAGCCTGGTACCCTTTGGAAGTTGAGTTTTATTAAGTTAAACAGGCTGATCTTCATTAACCGGGGCAAACTATGAAGTCTCCAGTCGCAGCGCTGTTTGGTAAGCATCTACTGCTTTATATTTTCAGTTTAGCATCTGTATCTCACAGAGCCTGCCGGCGACGGTAAGTCAGCGTGCTCTCAAGGCCAGTCCGCGGCCGCCGCTCACCTGTTCGTGGCTCACGGTGATCGGCTCCTTCAGCAGGAGCCACACGATGCACTCCTCGCAGGGAGGCGTGGTGAAGGAGCCGTGGTAGGTCCAGTAGTCTCGGCAGGCGGGGAACAGGCAGGACGGGTCGAATTTCGGGAAGGGCGCCTCCTTGCCCTGGGAGACAGCGGGACCCAGCGCGGTGAGCGGGCGCATGCGCATCGCCTGCCGCAGCGTCTCACCGTTTGGGGAGAATGGATTTCAAATGCAACAGAGAAAACGGAGCTTGTGAACAAGTACGTGCCTTTCAGAAATAAAGGGCAGATGGGGGAGGCCGGTTTGCATGGTATGACTTTGCCACAGTCAATTTTATTCCTTATTCACTCTAGGTAGCACTGTAAATCTATCATTTCTCAAGAAAAAGGACAAACATTCTAAACTGTAACAGAAATATTTCATACAAGTTAATGCTGTGGTTCTCGATGATGCAAAACAGGCTTGCATTTTTATTGAGTATCATACTCAGGATACTTACTTTCTCTGGTGGTAAAACTATAAAGCGTTTGATTAGAACAGAAAGAATTAAAGTGAGTCTGCTAAGTAGAAGAATCTACTGTTAAGATTTAAAATATACAGGTGCCACCCAGGAGAGAAAGGAAGACACTAGGACCCAAACATTTAGTACCTCTGCATGTGTGTAAGTGTGTGTGTGTGTGTGTGTGTGTGTGTGTGTGTGTTGGGCAAGGGAACACCACTCAACTTCTCTCTCAAACACTTTGTTAAAAATGTAGTTATCTGACAGGTTGACTATGAAGATTAAATAGACTTATATATGTGAAACTGCTCTAAAAACTATAAACCATAAAAATATACATACAAATATAATAGCATTTGCTTTCATATGTATGCTTAGCATATTCATCAAACTTACTAACAGATTTTATGTGAAAGAAATACACTTGTAAATGTAAAAGAAAAAATTGACATACCCTGCTTTTAAGTTCTGGGAGGGAAAATGATTTTTTTTACCTTCGTCTTAATTTTGTCCAGCGCATCAAGTAGCAGCTGGAACTCGCCTTTCTCATGTCCTATCTGTAAAAAAAAAGAAAAAGAAAAAGAAAACCAACAACTATATTTTTCTCTTCTCCATAATTTAGGATTGTCTTAAAAACTAATTTTAATCCATCCATCTACCACTAGTGTTTATAAATCTGTCAGAATATCTTGTACTAAGCAAAAACATAAGTTTATTCCCCCCACCCCAAGATTTTAGAGTATATATTTTCTGAACTAAACTTGGACTCCAGGCCTCTGAAGTACAAAACCACAAATTACATGTTGGTTTACATCTATGTCCTTGACCTTCTCTGTGAAGTCAGTCTACTTTTCTTTTTAATAGAATTAGAGCTAGGATGGACTCAATGTATCTAAAACTATACTCGTTGTCTTTCTGCTCAGACCCACTCCACTTCCTGTAGTACTGTGTTCAAGCACTGAAAATGACCCAATGAATTCAGAACATAAAACAAATTAGGTCATTCAAAAAGAAAGAAGCTAGATTTTCACCTCTGGCTTAAAATCTAGATTATGTTAGCACTAAATTCATGTGTTAATGACACTAAGTCCTCTCTAAACCAAGGCTGGCTCAACAACACACACATTCCATGTGCTATCTTAGCCTGGGATCATGTGAGTGGTGGCCACCCTAAGCCGAGTGGATGTCCAGCCAGGGACTCAGCATCACAGACGTTCCCAGCAATGGCTTTTCTGGTTTCCACTGCGATTGACGTGGAGTAGCAGGAAAGGGTAATGAACAATGCCGCCCTTGCCCTCACTGCCACTGAGATAAGCTCCTTCAAAGGCTCCATCTCCACTGCCCCTACACACACACCACACACATACACACACGCACACACACACATACATCCTGCATCTTGGGAAAACTTAGAAGTGCTAGGGGCGCTGAAGTATGGCAAAAGTTACTCTTCTAAGGGAGAGCAAAAAATTTTGAGCTGATCTTAACAGAAATATCTTGACTAGTTGAATGAATACTGAAATTCACTCCTCTCTCCCCTTTAAATAAAAGGAGGGAGTAAAACTTAAGCATTGATAAGGAGCTAAACTTTGAAAAAAAATATATGGTCAATTTTTACCTTACCTTCAGAAAAATGCCAACCACAGCTACTCCATCAGGTTGCTTCAGAGCACTTGCAAAACTGTTATACTTTGAATTCCAGTGAACCAAATGAAGCTGAAACCATAGAACAGAGGTTATGAGGTAAATTCCTAAAATAAGGAAATAAGTATAAAATTATTCACAATAAGCCCAATAATTATACAGTCTAAGGTTGCTGAACACTCTCACAGAAGTTGACAGAATTCTAAAAATTAACATGCAATATTTTGGTAAGACTTTTAATGGTTCAAATTAAAAGTTATGATAGGTAGAATCGGTGAAATCTGAACTTTCGTTAAACCAATTCAAAATATTATTTTAGTTGTGTATAACATTAGTCCTTTTTCTGACCAAATCAAACAGTGAAACACAGAGTTACAAACAGGAATCTGCTAACATTCTAAAGTCACAATTAACTGGGAAGTAGGAGAGGAAAAATAAGGGGACAAATTCTTACGTGTCTTCATGCCTCTCTCCTTTCAGCAACAAATGGTCTAGAACCGAGTGGTAACCTTACCTTAATAATGTTAAGGTGATAACATAGACACTAGTTAAATTAGTCAAAATTTTCACATTGCGTTATATAGAATGGCAAGAGAATACAATAGTTCATGGCAATTTAGAAGTATTTTATTCAGGACCCAAAGTGTGAGATAATCCCACATGTAAAGACCAAACTGCAAGCCTTGCCCACATTTGTAAGGAATATACTAAACTTTCCCCATTTGTGGGGGAAGATGTCTGGAGGGCATTCTCAATTAATTTATCCTGCCACTGGCTGTCTAGATGGGCTGTAGAGAAATGATCACAGGGAAGTACTTCGGGTCTCCTATAGTTTAGTTCAACTGTTTAGTCAAATTTAGTTAGGCTGCCTAATGATGCTGCCTAAGAGAGTGTCCACAAGTGGCTCCAAGGTTTCTGTCTCAGCTCCTATGGTTGACCAGAGTCTGCCTCTGGAAGAGTCTGGCAGTACAAATGGAATTATCCTCACCTCCAGGGCATTTGTCACCCCTTATAGGCTTGGCTTTATACAGAGAACATGCAGGAGGCTTGTCTTATTTCCTTGTAATTTGATGCCTTCCTTTAATGGGTTAACTGGACCAGAGAGTAGTATTTGTTCATATTAAATTGTGTGTATCTATATCTAGCTATCTCTGTATAAGTACATATGTACATATAAAAGCATACACACACATATGCACACCCTTCATTAAGAGACTAGAGCATGAGCGTTAGCCAGAATTACTAAGTGCTATTTTTAAAGTACCACAGTCTTGTAAAAGAGGCAGCTTAGAGCACTGGGCAGGATGATGAACTATGAAGCCAATCAGCATAAGGTAGAGCACAGGTCTAGAACTCATGCGCTGTGTGACTTTGTTATGTAACCTTCCTGTGCCTCAGTTTCCTTGTCTGTAGCCCATCTCATAGGGTGCTGAGAGGATCAAATGAGTTAGTGTTTGTAGGCACTTAATAAGTATTAGCTACCATTATCTTTTCAGTTCCAGTCAGGTCCCTGGCTTTTTAAAGATTATTATTATTAAGCTGCTATCCAATTTCTAAATACAACCTTGAAATTCTTCATGCATGACACTAACTCACCTACACTCTCTTAACTGTCTAACCTAGAATGTTTGGCAGCTTCAGTTTATGCTAAACTATAGCAGCTCTTTTCATAACTACAGGCTTGAAGCAAACGCATGGGATGCTATTCTGTCATTATCGTTCAGTTTTCAGTTTTCACTGGGTGAGATCCAGAGTGGGTAACGGCAATTCCTCCTACCTCCGCTGCATACTTGACTCCATCCACGCTGTGCTCAGAGCCGTGATCATCCGAGGAGCCCCAGTGAAGATGAAACTGGCGAAGCCGGTAGGGTGCAGTGAGAGGACCACCTCTCAGCACTGTGATTCAGAGAAGCTAGGTCAGCAGTGAACTCACGCTTCTTTTACAGAGAGCCCTGCTTTAAACAGCCCTTATAGCCTAAGCTTTATGGGCTGCACAGATGGTGCCATTCCCAAGCACACTGGTCTCCTTCTCACAAATTCAAGTCTTGGGCTGTATCAAAATAAATGCTTTCGGGCTTCCCTGGTGGCGCAGTGGTTGAGAGTCCGCCTGCCGATGCAGGGGACACGGGTTCGTGCCCTGGTGTGGGAAGATCCCACATGCCGCGGAGCGGCTGGGCCCGTGAGCCAGGGCCCTGAGCCTGCGCGTTTGGAGCCTGTGCTCCGCAATGGGAGAGGCCACAACAGTGAGAGGCCCGCGTACCGCAAAAAAAAAAAAAAAAAAAAAGCAAAATAAATGCTTTCGCTTCTCTGTCCTTCTGATTTTGTTTTCTTGTTTTATTATGTTTTTAATGTCAATTTAACATGTATGTAAATAAAATTAAAACAGGAGATGGGCAATGAAAACAAGCAAAGCACAGGTCTGTTGTGTGGTGCATTGGAGAGAACAGGGTAGCTGAGAGCCAGGCAGACTTACGTTCCAATCCCGGCCCCACCCCTTGCTAGTTGTGTGATTGCAGGCAAATTGCTAAACTCCTCTGAACCCGTTTCTGCATCTCTCTGAAGGTGATAATAATACTGACCTTTCAGAGCTGCTGTGAGGATTAAATGAGATTAAGGGCTTTAAACTCTTCATCACAGTGCCCAGCACAGTCATCACTGAACAAATGTGAATTCCTTCTCCATGCCTTGCCTCACTACACTTTTCTTCAGTACTACAGGCAAGAGCTCTCATCCACGTCTAATTCAGACTGTGTTTACTCAAATGAGATGAAATGGAAAATTCAGAAGTTTCCCAGGGAATCAATCAATGTAGACCCCTAAACAAGATGATTCTCCATAGCATGAATGTGAGTTTGCTGTCCAAATACCTCAACCTGGCACTTGGTTTCACTTCATTCAGCCTGGGGAGTGATTTAGAAGTTGAAATATTTTCTAAAGGATATTGGAAACTATACAGAAACCCTAAAATCAAAATTTAGCAACATAAGCTAGTTCAAAATAGAATTCAGAGGGTAGCTATTCTAGAAAAGATTGACCAATTGTTGGGGCTGAAATGACACACTGAAAGCCATAATATAGGTCTAAAACAATAGAACAAGGCTTATATAAGCATGGTCATGTAGGAATGAGTGGTTTGATTAACTGCATTTTTTCTATCCAACCACTAGGAACAGTTATTATTTGTTCATATGAGTCCAATTTATTAGGATGAATTATATGAAATTGTCAATAGTCAATCATGTTTGCTTACAAAAAGTCATTTTCATGTGATCCAACCTAACAGATACTGTTTAATTTTGTTACTAATCCTTCAGAATGGAACTTGATTTAAATGGAAAAGAGAAAAAAAGTAGCAGATACCAACGAGATTATTGTTTAAGAAAATATATTTTTATGATATTTCTTACCTGGAAACTGCTAGTAGGTGGAAATTATAACTATTACTCTTTAATTACAACATCATTGAGAATATCATTCCTATACATCAGTGAGGATAATTTTAAATTTTTTACAAATGTGTTTATAGGAAAATGTATTACTGTATATCAAGCACCAAAATGCTAAAGGTAGATTCTTACTTCATTCACAGTGAAATAAAGCATTTCTAATTAGCTGTCTTTTATGTCATTGATTTGCTTAATAGTGTAGGTGAAATAAAGAGATTTCTTTAAACATGAGATTTTTCATTTTCACACAAATACAAATCACAACTCAAGGAGAAATTGTCAGATTCTTCAAAAACACTCACCAAAATGATTAGTCAGATGAACCCCACTGAAGCACTGAAGGCAAGTCTTCTTGATTCATACAGTGGGTCTACTCTCTCCCCTGGATTGGCCCCTACCCACACAGCAGAGGAAGAGAGTACCTACTTGGTTTCTTTGCTATGTTCCTTGCTCTGTAGAATGGAATCTGTGCCACTTTGGGGACTGGGAGCCTTGCTCTCCAGGCCTTGGTTAGGAAGTAGAAAACCCCCCAGGTGTAGACCATCAGAGCCTGAAGAACACTCATTTGGACTCATTACCATCACCTCCCTATCAAGCTTCATTTCAGGAATGCATTGCCAACTTTTAGCTTGGGCATGAGGCCATTTTGTAGCAGGCTGGGTGACCAGGATTAGAGAGTGAGACATTCCTCTTCTATGTATAAATATAATTCTTCAAGACTAGAGCAAAGTCAAATGTCATCTCCTTTTTCAGAGAAGTGCCCCCCCACTTCCCACCAATTCTGTTGCTGTGCCATAAATCACATTTTGTCAATATGGACATTGAAAATGGTCACGTGCCTCTACCTAAGTGTGATACTTACTTGACCTGTCATAAGAATCATCAAACACAACCCTGCAGGTCTTCCCATTGTTCAGGATGGTCTTGGCAGAGCCGGGGTCATAAGTTGCTGACCATGGCTTCAGGGAAGGGTCGTGCTTGATGTCTTTAGTGTGCAATTCAATGGGCGACTGGTTGTCTCCCTTGGCAATCGGGTAAAGTTCATGCCAGTGGTCAGGACCTGGGAAATCAAATTGAGGGGATTTATTTATTTGGTGGCACAATCCAAGCCCTCTTTCTAAGTGACTAAACCAGCAAAATACACAGAGGCTAGCCAGTGATTGTGAAAAGGTCTTGAATATCAGATTGGGCAATACAAGGCTTAGTGTTTAAGACCTGTTCATAGTTTTGTTAATAGTGTACCTGGAGACTGTATTTAACTCCGTGTATTTCCTCAAATTTTCCATGTATTTGCTCAAGTATAGCCTCAAAGCCTTATTTTTGAAGTGGACTTCATCACATGTTTTACCAATGCCATCTTCTGTCATAGAGCTGGAATAAAATAACACTGACCCTAAGTAGATTTCAGAGCATATCCATATTCCTTTTCCCATGGGTAGGCAACAGCTGCAGGCAGAGCAGCTTAGACCAATACCAGGCTCAGAGAGGTTAAGTGCTTGCCCAGTATCATGGAGAAGGGGACAGTGAGAACTGGCCCTCGGTGGTCTGACTTCTCCGTCAGAGGCACTGTGATCTGGGCTAGTTACCAAACCTCTCTGCGCTTGAGTTTCCTCCGATGGGTGTACTAACAGCTCCACACCACGGAGAACTAAATCAGATATAAAGTAAAAGGGTCAGCCGTGTTTGGCACTCGGGAAGTGCCCGGTAAATGTTAGTTTCCATCGACTCCACCGCACTTGCTGGAGTCGCGCACTTTCTGAGCAGCACCATCCCGGACCCGGACTGACCGGGAGCCGCTGCCCCCACTCACCGTTGTGGTCGGCGTAGCCCCACTCCTTGGCCATGGTCGTTTTCTTGGGCGCTGGACGGCTGCTGCCTTCTCTCCTCCGCCGCGCACAGTCCCCGCGAGCCCTCACCTTTTATATAGGTCCCCCCACACTTGCATGGCCTTATTAGGTCAGCGACGGTGGGGTGGGGGGCTAAACAGGATTGGGGTGGTATTTGGGAGGCGGAGTGGGGAAGCCAATGAATTCCAAGAGTTGGACAGCTGTCGGGGTGGGGGGAGATGGGCGGAGGGCATCCTTCCCCTCCCTCCCCTCCCCCTCCCCCTCCCCTCCCCTCCCCTCTCCCTGGAAGCGCTTCTTCTGGCCCTTCTATTCCTCCCTCCCGGCTCCTAAAGCTGCACGGCTCTCTAACCCCGCGCGCAGATGTGCAGAAGTGCCGGCGACTTTTGCCTCCTCCGCTCCTCCCTCCCTCCCTCCTCCAAGCTTTTTTTTTTTTTTTTTTTTTGGTAAGGGGGGATGGGGCGTGGTAGTTGTGCTTAGCCTCCAACTAAAATCTGCACCCCGCCGGCACTTGCAGCCTCTCTTAGAAGTTGCTTTTAGCGCAGGCTGCCGGTCTGGCTGCGGTCTCCAGATGCTTCTGCGGGTTTATTTCGCTCCAGCGATCCGGTTTCGGTGGCTGGAAAGAACACGTTTGTTTGCCTGACCCACGTCTGACTCCCTTGCAGGCAACTTGTAAAATCCTAGCAGCAAAGGATGGGAAGAAAGAGGCCGGAGGGCAGGTTCTCTAACTCGGTTATTCTTGAGAGATTGACGATGCCAGATCCCTGGAACCACACCAGACAGCATTTCTTAACCTCGTGGGTCCCTTTGGTCCTCAGGACTCCGAAGGCTGGGTCTCGGGAATCGGGGAGAGATCTGGATGCAGGTTACCGCAGAGCAGGAGCCTGATTTACCGACAGCGTGAGCTGTAAGTCTGCTCACGAAAAGTCGAGAACCTTCTGGGGTGTTGGAAGGCCACGAACATAAAGTGAGCCATGTTGTGTAAAACGTATGACCTCATTTTCCAAGACATAATGGAAGACTGGAAGGAAAGAGAGAGGAAAAGTTTTCCAGAATTGCTTTGTATTTTTTTCTCCCCCTCCCAAGTTGTTTTATAGTATGATAACCCACACAAAAGGAGAATAGAACTGGAATATCCAGTGTGCACATGTCGAAGATATATTTTTAAATGTCTGGTTGTAGTTCACACTGAAGAACCAGTGTAGTAGATATTTACAGTTTTAAGAGTATATAAAATTTTTTCTTTGTTCCAGGTCAGTATTAATTTTATTTCTAAAAAAGACAGCAAGAAGAGATAAGCCTAATTCCAGTGCTGTCTTGAACAAGGTTGTAATATACATTTTCTTAATTACTTTGACTTTTATTGATGTTAGGCTTTTGTATTTGGGGATTACAAAACTTGAAAAGGAAATCTCTCATCATGGTAAAGATAGCTCATCCCCAAGGCATGTGGAATGACTAACCACACTCATAACCTGGACGCCAGGGGAGTCACTCCCCAGCGTATTTTTGTGACCAGGGATTATTTGATCCACACAATAGCGATGTGGAATCAAGAACTGAGATGGTTTGGAAAATCCAAGCAAACAGCAATGCAAATACCCTTAGACTCTGAGCTCAAATATGTCAGTGTTGGATTAGAAAGGCTACTGAGTTGGCATATTTGGGCCATTTTTCTGCTTCACTGTGATAGTGTGCTGCTGTAGTTTGTGGTTAATAGAGGTTATATTCTGCATAATTATTTGCATTAGTAAATTACGATCCTGTGCCAATTCACGAAATTGTTTCCATCTCTCTTTTTCTGCTATATGTGTTTAGAAGATTGGTAACTAAATTTCATGTTATTTGATACAGTAATGATACAGATAAAACTTTTTAATAAAGTCTCTATACCAAGCAAGGCCAACAATCCAGGAATTCATCATATTGTTACTATTTATGCATAGAGTTTTAAAATGGTTTGTCATTAATTAAAATCTTAAAAAGACTGCAAAATAGTAAATTAAACACTTGCACAATAGCACATAATTTCACATAAACACTAGTTAGAATTTGCAAAGTGAAATGTTTAATAGGTTTGGGCTTGTGGTCTTGAAAACTAATGTTGGTTTATTCATTGTACTTTCTTGTGAGAGTTAATCAAAATTGGAATTTCAAGACAGTTTATATCATGTCATTTTAGACCATAATATATTTTTCAGAAACCCCAAATTAATCATCTGCATCTTAATTGATTTACTCCAGCATGTTTGTCTATAAATTTCAAAATTCCCTGTCAGCAGAGCAAAGAGAAAAATCTAAATTGTGTCCAAGACACTGAGATTTCTGGAGTTGACTTAAAAATGAAAACTGTTAGGTATACACTGAGAAAAATAATGCCAGAAAAAGAGCTATAAATTATCCCTTAGCATGTACATAGTATTTCTCTTAGTACTATTATTGGAAAGTTGATGTATTGGGCAATTTGTAAGATTTATCCCCCAAAATGAGTGTGTTCATACAGAGAAAGGAAGAGAGAGAGACAGAGAGAGAGAGACAGAGAGAGAAAACAGAGTAATCAAGGAAGATAATTTGGATAAATAAAATTATTGGGAGGAGGGAGTGTCTGAATGTAGAAGTTTCAGGTGCTATGTTAAAATTATAAACTCGAAAGATCTAAGTTGATAAAATTTAAACATATTTTTACTCTCGATTTGGCATTTTATTTTGCAAGATGCTAGGTAATATAACCAAGTCAAATCTTCTGCAAGTTGATACATTTTGTGTTTCGAGTGCATCAGAAACAGACAAAAGAAGTGAGAAATTGCCTATTTATTCACCTCTGAGATCAAAGCATAAATTAGGATTTGAAGTAATTACATAATTGTGCTTAAATATCTTATATGTTATAGGGATATGTATTTTCTACCACATTTTTATTTTCAGAGAACAAATTCTGGGATACAAATGTAAATATGGCAATAAAAAATCAAAAAAAATAATTTTTGGCCTTCAGTTTATCTCTTTTTTAATTTATTTTTCATTGAGGTAACATTGGTTTATAACATTATGTAAGTTTCATGTGTACATCCTTATATTTCTAATTCTTTTTTAAAATTGAAATATAGTTGATTTACAATATTATATTAATTTCAGGTGTACAACTCAATATTTTCAGGTGTATAATATTTTTATAGATTATACTCCATTTAAAATCATTATAAAGTATCAGCTATATTCCCTCTGTTGTACAATATATCCTTGTAGCTTATTTATTTTAGACATAGTAGTTTATACCTCTTAATGCCCTATCCCTGTCTTGCTTCTCACCCATTCCTTTTCCTCAATGGTAACCACTAGTTTGATCTCTATATCTGTGAATCTGTTTCTGTTTTGTAAATTCATTCGTTTCTTTTATTTTTTAGAGTTCACATATAAGTGATAACACACAGTGTTTGTCTTTGTCTGATTTATTTTACTAAGCATAATACCCTTCAGGTCCATCCATGTTGTTGCAAATGGCAGAATTTCATTCTTTATTATGGCTGAGCAGCATTCCATTGTGTGTGTGTGTGTGAGAGAGAGAGAGAGAGAGACACATCTTCTTTATCCATTCATCTGTTGATGGACACTTAGGTTGCTTTCATATCTTGGCTATTATAAATAATGCTGCTATGAATATTGGGGTGCATGCATCTTTTCAAAGTAATGTTTTAATTTTCCTCTTATATATACCCAGGAGCAGAATTGCTGGATCATATGGTAGTTCTATTTTTAGTTTTTTGAGGAAATTCCATACTGTTTCCCACAGTGGCTGCACCAGTTTACATTCCCACCAGCAGTGTACTTGGGTTCGCTCTTCTCCATACCCTTGCCAACATTTGTTATTTGTACTTTTCGATGCTAGCCATTCTGACAGGAGTGAAGTGATATCTTCTTATGATGTTGATTTCCATTTCTCTGATGATTAGTAATGCTGAGCACCTTTTTGTGTGCCTGCTGCCCATCTATATATCTTCTTTGGAAAAATTCAGTTCTTCTGCCCATTTTTTAATCAGGTTGTTTGGTTTTTTGATATTGAGTTGTATGAGCTGTTCATATATTTTGGATATTAACCCTTTATTGGACATATCATTTGCAAGTATTTTCTCCCATTCAGTAGGTTGTCTTTTTGTTTTGTTGAAGTTTCCTTTGTTGCAAAGGTTTCAAGTTTGATGGGGTTCCCATTTGCTTATTTTTGCTTTTTGTTTTCATTGCCTTAGGAGATAGAGCCAAAAATATTGCTACAATTTTTGTCAAAGAGTGTTCTACCTATGTTTTCTTCTAGGAGTTTTGTAGTTTCTGGTCCTCCATTTAGGTCTTTAATCCACTTTGAGGTTTTTGGTTTTGTGAGGGGTTTTTTTGTATATGTTATGAGAAAACGTTCTAATTTCATTCTTTTACTGTAGCTGTTCAATTTTCCCAGCACCACTTATTGAAGAGACTGTCTTTTCTCCATTGTATATTCTTCTCTCTTTTGTCATGGATCAATTGACAATAGGTGTGTGGGTTTATTTCTGGGCACTCTCTACTGTTCCATTGATCTATGTATCTGTTTTTATGTCAGTACCATACTGTTTTGACAACTTTGTAGTATAGTACAAAGTCAGGGAGCATGATACCTCCAGCTCAGTTTTTCTTTCTTAAGATTGCTTTGGCTATTTGGAGTCTTTTGTGGTTCCCTGTAAATTTTAGGATTATTGTTCTAGTCTGTGAAAATGTCATGGGTATTCTGATAGGGATTGCATTAAATCTGTTGATTGCTTTGGGTAGTAATGACAGTTTAACAATATTAATTCTTCTAATCCATAAACATGGGATACCTTTCCATTTATTTGTGTCATCTTCAATTTCCTTCATCAGTGTCTTATAGTTTTCAGAGTAGAAGCCTTTCACCTCCTTGGTTAAGTTTATTCCTATATATTTTATTCTATTGATACAATTTCTAACAGAATTATTTTCTTGTTTTCTCTTTTTGAGAGTTCACTTTTAGTGTATAGAAAAGCAACAGATTTCTGTATATTAATCTTGTATCCTGCAACTTTGCTGAATTCATTGATTAGTTCTTACAGTTTTGGGTGGAGACTTTAGGGTTTTCTATATACAGTATCGTGTCTTCTGCAAATAGTGACACTTTTACTCCTACCCTTCCCATTTGAATGCCTTTTATTTCTTTTTCTTACCTGATTGCTGTAACTAGGACACCCAATACTATGTTAAACAGAAGTGGCAAGAGTGGACATCCTTGTCTTATTCCTGTTTTTAGAGGAAAATATGTCAGCTTTTCACCATTGAGTATGGTGTTAGCTACGGGTTTGTCATAAATAACCTTTATTATATTGAAATATGTTCCCTCTATACCAATTTTGATGAGAGTTTTTGTCATGAATGGGTGTTGAGTTTTGTCAAATGCTTTTTTTTTTTTGCATTTATTGAGATGATCATGTGATTTTTATTCTTTCTTTCCTTAATGTAATGTATCACTTTGGTCAATTCGTGGATATTGGACAATCCTTGCATCCCAGGAGTAAATCCCATTGATCATGGTGTATGATCTTTTTTACATATTGTTTAATTCAGTTTGCTAATATTTTGTTGAGGATTTTGGCATCTATATTCACCAGAGATATTAGCCTACAATTTATTTTTTTGTATTGTCTTTGTCTGGTTTTGGTATGAGGTAATGGTGGTCTTGTAGAATGAATTTTGGAATGTTCCCTCCTCTTCATTTTTTTTTTCTTGGCTGTGCCGTGTGGCATGCAGGATCTTAGTTCCCTGACTAGGGATTGAACCCATGCCCCCTGCAATGGAAGTGCAGAATTTTAACCACTGGACCTCCAGGGAAGTCCCCTCCTCTTCAATTTTTTGAATAGCTTGAGGAGGATAGGTATTAGCTGTTCCTTATATGTCAGGTAGAATTCCCCTGTGAAGCCATCCAGTCCTGGACTTTTGTTCGCTGGGAGGTCTTTTTTTTTTTTAATTATAAATTCAATTTCACTACTAATATTTTTTTCAGATTTTCTATTTCATCCTGATTCAGGCTTGGAAGTTTGCATATGTCTAGAAATTTATCCATTTCTTTTAGGTTGTCCAATTTGTTGACATAGAACTGCTCATAGTATTCTCTTATGATTTTTTGTGTCTCTGTGGTATCTGTTGCTATTTCTCTTCTTTCATTTCTTATTTTGTTTATTTGAGTTCTCTCTTTTTCTTGATGAGCTAGCTAAAGCCTTATCAATTTTGTTCATCTTTAAAAAAAAGTATCTTGGTTTCATGATATTTTTTAATGTTTTTTTGTCTCTATTTTATTTGTTTCCTCTCTGATCTTTATTATTTCCTTCCTTCTCCTCACTTTGGGCTTTGTTTGTTCTTTTTCTAATTTCTTTAGATGGTAGGTTAAGTTGTTTATTTGAGATTTTTCTTGTTTCATTAGGTAGGTCTATACTGCTATAAACTTCCCTCTTAACACTGCTTTTCCGTGTCCCATAGATTTTGGAAATTTGTGTTGTTATTTTCATTTGTCTCGAGGTATTTTCTGATTTCCTCTTTGATTTCTTCATTGACCCATTGTTGGTTTTTTTAAATTTATTTATTTAATTTATTTTTGGCTGTGTTGTGTCTTTGTTGCTTCGCACGGGCTTTCTCTAGTCGTGGCGAGCGGGGGCTACTCTTCATTGCAAAGTGCAAGCTTCTCATTGTGGTGGCTTCTCTTATTGTGGAGCATGGGCTCTAGGCACATGGGCTTTGGTAGTTGTGGCACATGGGCTCAGTAGTTGTGGCTCACAGGCTCTAGAGCACAGGCTAAGTAGTTGTGGTGCATGGGCTTAGTTGCTCCACAGCATGTGGGATCTTCCTGGGCCAGAGCTCGAACCTGTGTCCCCTGCATTGGCAGGCAGATTCTTTAACCACTGCACCACCAGGGAAGCCCTGACCCATTGTTTTTTCCATTTTTCTTCCTGTAGTTGCTTTCTAGTTTCATACCATTGTGGTCAGAAAAAAATGATTAATATAATTTATATCCTCTTGAATTTGTTGAGACTTGTTTTGTGACCTACACTGTGATCTGTCTTGGAGAATGTTCCATATGCACTGGAAAAGAATGTGTATTCTGCTGCTTTTGGATGGATTTTCCTGTAGGTATCTATTAAGTCCAACTGGTTTAATGTGTCATTTAAAGCTACTGTTTTCTCATTAATTTACTTTCTGGAAGATCTGTCCATTGATGTAAGGGAGGTGTTAAAAAGTTCCCTACTATTATTGTATTATTGTCAATATCTCCCCATATGTCTGTTAACACTTGCTTTATATGTTTAGGTGCTTCTATTCTATTCTTTATATATATTAGGTGCATATATGTTAAGGAGTGTTATATCTCTTCTTGTATTGATCCCTTTATTCTTATATAATTCCTTTCTTTGTCTTTTGTTACAGACTTTGTTTTAAAGTCTATTTTGTTGGTTTCCCTGTTGGCGCAGCGGTTGAGAATCTGCCTGCTAATGCAGGGGACTCAGGTTCGAGCCCTGGTCTGGGAAGATCCCACATGCCGCGGAGCAACTAGGTCCGTGAGCCACAACTACTGAGCCTGCACGTCTGGAGCCTGTACTCTGCAACAAGAGAGGCCGCGATAGGGAGAGGCCCGTGCACCGCGATGAAGAGTGGCCCCCGCTTGCCACAACTAGAGAAAGCCCTCACACAGAAATGAAGACCCAACACAGCAAAAATAAATAAATTAATTAATTAACTCCTACCCCCAACATCAAAAATAAATAAATAAATAAAAAATAAAGTCTATTTTGTCTTATATGAGTATTACTACCCCAGCTTTCTTGTCATTTCCATTTGTATGAAATATCTTTTCCTGTCCCCTCACTTCAGTCTTTGTTTAACTCTAGCTCTGAAGTGAGGATCTTGTAAATAGCATATAAATGCATCTTGTTTTATCCAATCAGCCACCCTATATCTTTTTCTTGGAACATTTAGTCCATTGACACTTAAAATGATTATTGATAAGTATATACTTCTTGTTTTTTTTTTTACTGGTTTTCTGGTTGTTTTTGTAGTTCTTCTCTGTTCTTTTCTTCTTATTATAGTTTCTTCCCTTGTGGTTTGATGATTTTCTTTACGGTCTGCTTGTGTTCCATTCTCTCTAGTTTTTGTGTATCTATTGTAGATTTTTGATTTGTGGCTACCATGAGGTTTGTAAATGTTGACCTATAACTATATCTACTTGATTTAAACTGGTAGCCACTTAAGTTCAAATACATTCTAAAAGATTTACATTTTACTCCCCTCCCCCACATTTTGTGTTTTTGTTGTCATATTTTATATCTTGATGTTTATCTCTTCACTATTTATTGTCTTTATAGTTGATTTTGTAATTTTTTTGTTCTTTAATCTTCATACTAAGTTATATAAGTGATTGAACCACAGCCTTTACTATATATTTGCCTTTATTACTGGGATTTTTTTCTTTCCTATAAATTCTTACCTTTTTGCTGTAGCCTTTCCTTTTCCACTTAGAGAAGACCCTTTAACATTTCCTTTAGGATAGGTTTAATATTGATGAACTCTTTTAGTTTTTGCTTCTTTGAGAAGTTCTTTCTTTATCTTTCAATTTTAAACAATTTTCTGGGTAAAGTATCCTAGGTTGCAGGGTTTTCCCTTTCAACAGTTTGAACATATCTTTCCACTTCCTTCTAGCCTGTAAAGTTTCTGCAGAAAAATCAAATGATGGTCTTATGGGTGTTACCTTGTATGTGACACTATTTTTCTCTTTCTGCCTTTATATTTCTCTCTTTATCTTTAAATTTTGTCATTTTAATTATGATATGTCTTGGTGTGGGTCTTTTGGGTTTCATCTTGTTTTGGACCCTCTTTTTTTTCCTGTACTTGGATATCTGTTTCCCTCTTCTGGTTCAGGAAGCTTTCAGCTATAATTTTATTAAATACATTTCAACCCCTTTCTCTCTCTGTTCTCCTTCTGGGAACCCTGTATTATGAATGTTAGTATGTTTGATATTGCCACAGAGATTCCTTAAACTGTTCTCAGTTTTTTTTGTTTTTCTTTTTGCTGTTCTGACTCAGTGATTTCCATTATTCTGTCTTCCGTATCACTTATGTGATCTTCTGTATCATCTCATCTGTTTTTAATTCCTTCTAGTGTGTTTTTCATTTCAGTTATTTATTCTTCAGCTCTGACTGGTTATGTTTTATATTTTCTAGTTTCTTGTTAAAATCCTCACTGATTGTTTGTTGTTCCATAATTCAGTTAACATTCTTATTAATAACTAATGTTTTAAATTCTTTATCTGATAAATTATTTATTTCTGTTTTGTTAGCTGTTTTTTTCAGTTTTTTTCTTGTTCTTTCATTTGAAACAAATTCCTCTTTCCTTTGAGTTTGCTTAACTTTTTCTGACTCTATGAAATTAGGTGAAACCATTACCTATCCTGGTCTTGAGGGGTGTCCTTATATGGGGCATCCCTATATAGTCTGCACATGCCAGTGGCTTTGGTGGGAAGGCTGGATCTGATGTGGGCATGAGTCAAGTTTTTCCCCAGGGTGTGCTGGCAGCTACCACCTTGGTAGGGGGTGGGGCTGGAGATGGAATGGCTAAAGCCAGAGCCAGGTGTGAGCAGGTTTTCTCCTCTGCTCAGTGGCCAACACCACCCTATTGGGGGCAGGAGTGGGTTCTAAGTTGCTGGAGCAGAATCCCTGAGGATCAGATCTGAGCTGTCTCCATTCTTTCTAAGTGTGTGCCTTCCCCTCTCCCAGCACTGGTGCCCTCACCCCAGGAGGAACAGTGCTGGAGCAAGGGGGGCTGGAGTAGGTGCTCAGCATGGGTTGGGGCACTGGCTGTGGCAGATCCAGCACCAGTCAGAGTTCTGGACTGATCCCGATTCACTGTCCCTGTAAGTGCTAGCAATGGCTGCCCCTACCCCATTCAGTTCCCAGCTGGCTACATCCCTCACAACTGCA
Source organism: Mesoplodon mirus (assembly GCF_964341445.2). Lineage (NCBI taxonomy): Eukaryota > Metazoa > Chordata > Mammalia > Artiodactyla > Ziphiidae > Mesoplodon > Mesoplodon mirus. The sequence goes on from NC_138992.1 coordinate 50,667,281, forward strand.
TACTTCTCTTGTCCACTGCAGCCCTCATCCCAGTGTGGAACTGCTTGCAGAGCAAGCAGGGCCTGAGTGAGCACTCAACTCAGGCTGCGGTACATACTGGGGCTGTTGCAGGAAACCAGCAAGTCCTGGGCAGTTTCAATCTGCTTCCTCTGCCTTGTTTCAAGAGTAAGCAAGCGTGTGCACATAAGCAGAGTCTAGGTTTATTACAGCCCTCCTGTTAGTCCCATTGGTTCTCAAACCTGCTAAGGAGACATGCCCCCCTAGTGTCAGACCCCAGGGCTAGAGTGCTCCATATGTGGTTTGAAGTACAGTAAGTCCCCTATATATCAACGACTTTCATTCCAAGAGTGCATTTGTAAGTCCAATTTGTTTGTAAGTCCAGCGAAGTTGACCTAGGTATCCAACTAACACAATCGGCTATATAGTACTGTACTGTAATAGGTTTATAATACTTTTCACACAAATAACACATAAAAAACAAACACAAAAAATAAAGAAAACATTTTTAAATCTTACAGAACAATACCTTGAAAAGTACAATAGTATAGTACAACAGTTGGCATACAGGGGTTGGCCTCGAGTGAACAGGAAACAAGAGTTACTGACTGGAGGAGGTAGAGGAGGTGAGAGATGGTAGAGCTGAAGTTTCATCATCAATAGGAGATGGAGGGCAAGCTTCAATTTCACTCACGCCTGACTTGGATGACACAGGTTCTGGTTCCTTGTTGGATTCAATTCTATCTACCCTCTTGAATAAACAATCCAGTGATGTCTGGGTAGTAGCTCTTTTTTTTTTTTCTCATCATAGATGACACGGTAGCACTGGATTGCATTCTGAATGGCTGCTGCAACCTTCATGTACCGTTCTACATTTGGGTCCTGTGCCTCAAAAACTAACAGTGTTTCCTCAAATAAAGAAAATCCACTTACCATTTCCTGCTTCATGAATCTCTTCAATTTTTCAGTTACTTCTTCCTCTTGTCTCTCATCACATCCTTTTTCTGGACCTCCAATTCCATCAGGTCTTTGTTAATAAGCTCCTCATGTTGCACAGCAACAGTACTCTAGAGTAAAGTACACAAAAGCACACCACTTGTAGAGGATACACTTACATGACACTGTACTCCAGACATGTGAACTAACTTATGTGATTGAGACATGTGAACACACGTTCACATCTTTGAAAGTTCTCAACTTGAAGGTTTGTTTGTAGGGGACTTACTGTACTCACTCCCAAGGGAGGTTCTCTGAGCCCATGTAATCCCCTGCTCTTCTGTGTCCCCTCCCTGGCTCACAGGTCCCAATCTGATCCCTTATCTTCCCTTGTTACCTGACTCCATGCAGATATTGCTTAGAGCCTTGGTTGGATTAAGAGTCTTTCTGCCAGTGTCCAGTTTGTTTTCAGTGAGAATCGCTCCACATGTAGGTGTATTTTCGATGTGTTCTTGGGGGAACGTAAGCTCTGCATCATCCTCCTTCACCCTCTTGATCTCCCCTCTATCTCTAATTCTGTATACACTACAATGTGCTCACCACCAAAAATTTCGTTTCTACCCATCACCATAGAGTTGATCCCTTTTATCCATCTCTCCCTCTAAAAATCAAAATTTTAAATTAATCTGTTTAACTATCATATATAACAAAACTTTTACCTTCTTCCAGGTAAAAAAGGTAAAAACCTGATAGGCCCAGTCCCTGAGTTTGTCATCAGTTTGAGCTACTTGGAAAAAATCTTAGATTTTGGCTCCTGTTCACAGCAACTTTGTTGGAGAGCAGCCTGAGACCTTGTCCCAACTGGTGTCCCTCACTAAATGTATTGACCTGAGATAGTCACTTTATTTGAGAGTGGGAGCATGAATCCAAAGGTGAAGAGCCCCTCCCCCCAGATCTGTGCAATAATATTTGATCATCAGTGTTCATAAATTCACACTCTTTTCTTCCAAATACAAATTCTTCTTTTGAAATACAGTAATAGCATCTTAAACTGAGGAAAATGCATTAATTGAAATTTATGATAACTTTTCTTAGGACCAAATTTAGATTATCAATTCTAGTTTTCAATAACTTAATGGCAGTATTTGTCTGCAAAATTAACAGGTAGAATTGTGTTTTGTTTTGACATTTCATAGCATTTAGGTGGCCATTTGCCTAAATTTTTCTTTGGCTGCAAGCAGCACATCTGTGAAATGGAGAGAATAATGCCTGCCTTACAGGGTTCTTGTGAGACTTCAGTGAGACACCATAGTAAAGGACTTATCACAGTCTAGGCCAGTGTATTTTTATTCAGCAAAGTTAGTACCCTTCTGTGGCCTTGTTCATTCTATCCAGTTTCTCGTTGGACAATCAACTTCCCTGAAAATTCTTCATTCCTTTTTGGTTATAAAAGTGCCTTTTGTGCATGTCACAGAGCACAGGAGCTAACCCACAGACATTACTGAGATGAAGGATGCTTTCTGCGGGGGTAAGATAAAATTAATACCCACAGCAGTCACCTTCTCCTTGAACTATTTTGAGCTGCTCTATCTAATGGACCCTTCATGCAGTGGGAGTTGAAGTAAACTTTTTTAACCATATGTGACCATTTATGTGCAAAATGTATTAATCTAATATAACAAAATTAACTGACACTCAAAAGCCCTGTGATAAGAACTAAAAACACTCTTATTCCTACAAAGTTTAACACTTCTTTGGTATATTATTTGATAAATGAGTTTTTAAAAGTGAAATGCAAACTCTCCTGAATGGCATTCAGGGACTTCAGAAGTCTATCCAACCTGCTTTTCCACTTTATCCCTGCCTTTCCTTCCAAATTCAACTACCCTCTGCTTCAGCTACAGAGTGTCCTTCACTCTTCCCATAACACACTTTATTTTTTCCTACCTCTATGCCTTTTCACACACTATTCTCTTTGACTGCATTGTCCTTTTCATTGTCTATACCTGGTAAAGCTAAACTGTTTACATCAACCGTTCTGCAGACTACATAGTGAGTGTTTATGTAAAATTTCACACTGAAACGGCATTGGTTCATCTTTAAGATCAGTTCTCTGTTCAAACTGCTTTCTTTTCCTCTCTGCTGCTATTCTAACTCAAGACCAAGCCACTGTTAGAGTTGCATTGACTTGTTTTTTGTATTTTTTTTACTGGGGGGGGGGAGGTTTTTTTTTCCCATACAGTATAAATTTTTTTCTTCCTTGAGCAAAATCAAGCATCAACCTCATTTCTCTAAGAGCTAGAAATACTCCAATTCCACTTCTGGCTCTTCCTGTAAAGTATTGCTAGCCTAGGCTAGTCAGTTAGCTTCTCAGTATAGTAACAACTACCCTGCACACTACACTTGGTTATTAGCACCAAAAGAAGTAACATATGCGTAAGCACTTGAAAACTAACATTTCACATTTGTCATTATTCTCACTTTAAACAGCTAATTGAATAAATATTTAAGAGCTGTGGAGTTTTCATTTAGGAAGAAATTCAAGTTGTCTTTTTTTTTTAATTGTAAGGCACAAACCTGGTAAACCTAAAATTATGGCTTTTAAAGGCATTAAGAGACATTAGAGATTGCTTTTCATCGAATTTCTGAATAACAGCAGAAAAATATCCACATTGTTTAAATTTTATAGGCTTTTAATGTTATTAAGTATTTTTCCCCAAAATTAAGTAATCAAGACTAATAGAAGTCTTTGAATTAGTGTAATATGCCACACAGCTATCTTATCATATTTATTCCAAATAAATAATAAAATTTAAATAATCTACTCAAAAAATTTTATGTTGATAGAATTGCAGAATTTTCTGTAATTTTTAGTTTTATTGAGGTATAATTGACAAGTAAAATTGTAAGCTATTTAAAGTGTACATTGTGATGATTTGATATATGTATACATTGTGAGGATTCCTCCGATCTAGTTAATTAATACATCCATCACCTCACCTATTTATCCTTTTGTATTGTGAGAACATTTAGTTCTACTCTCTTAGCAAGTCAACACGTTATACATTAAATCCCTCAGACCTTATTCATCTTAAATATATATATATATATATATATATATATATTTATTTATTTATTTATTTATTTATTTATTTATTTATAGCTAGGTTGGGTTTTTTTTGCTGCGTGCCGGCTTTCTCTAGTTGTGGCGAGCGGGAGTTACTCTTTGTTGCAGTGTGCGGGCTTCTCATTGCGGTGGCTTCTTTTGTTGTGGAGCACAGACTCTAGGCGTGCGGACTTCAGTAGTTGTGACACACGGGCTCTAGAGTGCAGACTCAGTAGCTGTGGTGCACGGACTTAGTTGCTCTGCGGCCTGTGGGATTTTCCAGGACCAGGGCTCGAACCTGTGTTCCCTGCATTGGCAGGCGGATTCTTGACCTCTGTGCCACCAGGGAAGCCCAGATCTTGTTCATCTTATAGCTGAATGTTTGTACCCCTTTACTAACCTCTTCCTATTTCCAATTTTCAGTATTTTAAAAGTAAAAATTCCTTCTATAAAAAATGCTATTTAAATATCTTCATTTCCTCCACTGTAAATGCTATTGATCCTAGGATAAATTATTATTTTATGTCCCACTAAGAAAAAAAATACTGTCAATTAAGCCATCATGCACTACTTTTAAAAAATTCCTTCAATAGTGTCTCAGCATGCCTCATACCCTAAGATTGAATAATTTTTTTCTGCTGTCTTTAGAAGAAGTTATTTGGACACTTCTGATTTTGACTCTAAATGATAAGGACTATCTTGTCGTGTAAAAAAATGTAATTTCTGATAAATTCATAGCCATGTATCTCACATTTCTCTATGTGGTAAAAAAATTCATTTGACAGCATTGAAGGTATAAATGAGCCACTTTTGGAGTTGATAACTGCATTGAACTTCATGGGGAAACCCAGATTCTAGTCCCATCCTTAACTATGTGTGTAACTTTGCAAATCTGCCTAACATCTCAAGTAATGTTTCTTATACATAAATGAGAGGACTGGACTACAGATTGGGAATGTCCCTTCATCTTTGAATATCTATGATCATCAAATATCACATATAATATTTGAATTCTCTAAGTTGGTAGACCTTAATCTTTTGGGGAATTAATACTTCTCACAGGTACTAAGGCATTAACATGTATTCATTAAAACTATATAATGCTTATTATCATGAAAACCAAAAAAATAGCAAAAAATCTAATTTCTATTCAGATATGGCTTTATAACATTGTTTGTTACTTTGTTTTACTCAACCTAATATATACTCTTGATTTGTAATGATATGGGGAAAATTTAATTATTTACTTAATTTAATTTTTAAGAGAAATTATTAATTTCTCTTATAAATTACAATCAACTGAAATCCCTGGCATATAGTTTGGTCTTTGGTATTCAAATAACTTTAAACCAGTGTGAAATTTTAAGGTAAATCTTCTCAAACTAGAAACTTCTTTAGTTGACTATTGTCAATGTAAAGAAAAACACAACTATGAGCACAATATGGTAAGCTACATTGTCTTCAAGGTGATTACAGTATATACTCATTCATATGAAATGTAAGATTAGGAAGAGGAAAGTCCACTTGGAGAGCAAATAACTGCACTGAACTATTGTTTTTATGTTGTGCTCTGCTACATAAGTTATCTGCCTTGTTTTAGCAGAGGAAGGTTTATGATAAAATTTTAATATCTCCTTTGTGAAATCCTAGCTCACCATGTCCCCAACAAAAAAGTAGCTTGAAAAGCATAATGCAGTATAAACAGATAATCATATGAAACCCTGTAAAACTAAAAGTTTTGAAAGACATCAACATAAATATTGATGTCTAAAACAAATGTGTTTTGTTACATGCTAGAATAAATATTTTCCTGGAGCCAATTCAATGTGTAACTAGAACTGAAACTTTTGGAATTAAAGTTCCATATCAGAACTGTCTTTAGTAAAATGTGTTTTTCTTCATACATCATAAGTATCATATGAATTCAAAAGACTTTAAGGAATTTATATTTAACACTAAAAAATTATTTTCTAAGATCCAATATGTTTTAACCTTGAAACAAAATACTACTTAATAGAAATCAGAATTAGTCTTCATAACTTAATTTTTCAGAATATCCTATTGAAAATGGAATATAACTGAATGAAAATTACTTTTATCACATGTAAAAGTAAATTGCAATGTGGAAGAGCCAGAGCTTCTTTAGACCAGAGAACCTAATCATTGTTAGCATTTATGAATGTCAACAACCTGGAAAAATTGGAAATAATATCCACACTTCAGGGCCAAGAAGGTTCCAATTTAGACTTGATACGTAAGAAGCACAGACAAGAACCAATAGGAAAGTGGTGGGTCGGATGGGGAATAACATGATCAGAGAACAAGAGTGTCCTCCTCCTGCCTGGAAATCTATCCTGCTGCCTCACCATCCCTCGTTAATCCTTCGTTAAACTCCTATGTTCTACTGACATTAACCCTTAGGACAGTTTATCCCTCTGTACTGTCAGAGCTTGAATCCTCAAGGGTGCCCATTCTGACCAGACTTTTGGTTTTCAGTTTCATGCATAATTAGTAATCATTTATTATTGACTTTAAAGACATTCTTCTTCTCAGAAGGTGCCAAGGACAGGGTAGAGAAGACAAAAAATTCACTCAGAGGAATCTCCATTCAAATGAGATGGATGAACCTTGCTGTCCCTCTTGGGCAGAAGCACACACATGAATACCTTGCTCACAGCCAGATTGATGCATGTAGCCCTTCCAAAATAAACAGAGCTAGATTCTTTGCTTGGCAATCACTGTATTCGGACTCAAAATTACTTTTCTAAGGTATTTTTTCTTCACACAGGAATCAGAACTGAGCTGGAGAGGAACAGCTGGTCAGATCTTTTCACCTTTGGCTTAAGTCACCACTTTCCACATTGATATTTGATTGAGAGGGTGAGTAATGGGCATTGCTGTCCAGGGTTCAGCACTCAGTTTGCAACCACCAACACTGCCTAGTCTGGGACATGGTGATAAGAGAAATAAATAGCAGCCTAGTATATCTGATATTGCACAAACTTTCTCCTTGCCATAATTAAAAAGTGGCATGAGCCCAAAACTAACTTCAAAAAATGAATCCATCAGTTCTGATTCAGGAAGAACAATTTCTTCACACTTTCACATTGCTGAAATGTTGTGTTACTAACATCTACATTGATTTTTTAAGGTACATTATTTAAGTAAATAAAGAAGGATCTCTCTTTGGCAGTGGTAACTTAGAAAGAGTTGTTCATTATTACTTACCTTGTAAAGAATTTTATTGTTCTTTTAACAAGAACAGAGTAATTTTTAAAATCCAGAAATATAAGTACTGAAGTGCATGGAAAATATAAATTATAATCATTTATTTCATAAATTTAATATACTTTGACTCAAACATATACCTTCCATTTATATTTTACTACAGATGTAGGTAAATGATATGTCACAAATCTTAGCACAAACCCTGTCTCTCAGAAATGGTTTCTTTGTCAACTAACAGATAGAAACTTCTGAGGTCATCACATTTCATTTCATAATTTTCAAGTCACTGTAGTGCAAAAATTTATTTATTTTATTCAGTGACTAGTCCAACATTGTCCTCTTAGCCTGTGATACAGGTGACTAATCATAGTAACTATTACTTCTGAAGTTCCTATTAGTATATTTGACATACCCAATTCAGCAAATTCCAAATGGAATAATATTTTATCAAAATCCAGTAGGTTTTTAAAATATATCTAAAGAATGTAATTGAAAGAATATCACCTATTCATGCATCCAACACAGTTTTTTAATGCCTTCTACATGCTTCTATAAACTCTGTACTAGGCACTGGAGATAAATTAAGGAGCAACAGAGATTGCGCTCCTCATTGAGTTTACATTCTAGTTGGGTGGCACTGACAAAAAGCAAATAAACAGACAATAACCATTGACTTATAGGGAAAAATCCACTGGAGAGACTGGAAAAGATAGGTCTTCTTTAGATATGATAATTATGGAAGAGTTTCCTGAGGATGTGAAATAAAAGAACTGAAACAGGAAAAACATTAACCATTGCAAGAATTCAAGAAAGAGCATTTCAGGTGGAAGGAACTCCAAGAACACTTTGTCTGGAGAGTAGTAATCAAGGGAGAGGGTGGTATAAGGCAAGGATAGAAAGGATGATAGAGGCTAGGCCATGTAGGGCCATGTAGGTTGCAGGGAAGTGTTGATCTTTTACTTCAGTGCAATGGCAGTTGTTGGAGAATGTAATGCTGATGAGGAATACGACTTGATTCACCTTTGCAGATCACTCTGACTATTACATGGAGTGGAACTGGAGGTAAAAAGCAAGAGGGGAACAATAGTTTGCATTATTTTGATTCTAGTAAAACAATGCTTCATGTGATGAAACTACAGATTTCAAATGGAGTTTGTAGTACCACTAGTGAAATTTGTGTGGCTGCACAAGGAGGAAGAAACAAGAAACAAAACTCAATTTCTACATTTCAACTTAGTTATCTTCAAAATGAGACAATGGAAATATACAAAAATACCTTGTTTTCTTCATATAAGGAGATAATGAATGGTTATCAGTTAGAGACTCAGGTTAACTAATAGGTCATTGATATTGTGCCCGGTGATCTCCATTTTATGACTTCTCTTGAAATATATCTAAATGCACATAGACCAGAGCAGCCTGAGAAAAGGAGGTATAAAACTCTCCAGTTCCCTTCCAACTAAAGGAAGACCACAGATTCAGCTGTGGCAAGAAACAGTTGATGCTTGAGCAAGTTTTTTTTTGTCCATTCATTGGCTTTTATTTATATATTTGGTTAGTTAGTTTTAAAATAGAATTAAAGAGGCCTCAATACATTGCAATTAAGAGGTAGAACTCAGAGTTCCAGAGACCTGGGCGCCAACCTCATCTCCGCCATTTACTTAGGGACAGTAACTTTGCTGAGCTCCAGCTTCCTCATTAGTAGAGTGGGGATGTATTTGTTTTAAGGATTAATTAAGATAACAGTTATAAAGTGTTTAGAATACTGCCTGATATTAATAAGCAATCAGCAATTACTAGCTTAAAAAACATAGACACGTAGAAGAGGTAAAATTTTGCCCTGCGTTAATTAGCTTTCAATTAAATTAAAATTTCATGAAGGCAGAAACCAGCACTGTTTGGTCATAACCATATGCTCAGTAGCTAGCCCATTGCTAGACAACAAGTAGCCATGTAATATTGATACATACTACTGAAGGAAGGAAGACAGGCAGGCAAAAAGGAAGGAATGCAAGAAGCAAGGAATAGAGGGAGGGAGGGAGGGATTTTCTAACTAATAGAGAGTGAATTGTCTGAAGGAGGATCCCATTAAGGAAAAAGAATTGCTTATATTCAAGACTTTTGATAAAAGACTGAAACGTGTCGAAGATTTCTTGAGATTATATAGAATTAGAATAGGGATTCTAGAGTTATTTGTATGCATATGTGTTGCACCTAGGGTATTGCATACATGCATAGTATTCATTCTAGTGTCTGATTTCAATTTCCAAAATATACCTCTAGTGTATCCACTCGTCTCCATTTGTACTGTTACTATCCTAGTCCAAGACACAGACATCCCTCATCTGGATGAATGCTGTCTCTTCTGTGTATGCCTAGAATATACTGAACTCCTTCCAGCCACAGCGCCTTTCAGTTTGCTATATCTTCTATTTATTTATTTATTTATTTATGGCTGCGTCGGGTCTTAGCTCTGGCACGCAGGATCTTCGCTGAGGTATGCAGGACCTTTCGCTGCGGTGCTCGGGCTTCTCTCTAGTTGTGGCGTGCGGGTTTTCTCTTCTCTGGTTGTGACACACAGGCTCCAGGGAGCGTGGGCTCTGTAGTTTGTGACATGCAGGTTCTCTAGTTGAGGTGCGCGGGATTAGTTGCCCTGCAGCATGTGGGATCTTAGTCCCCTGACCAGGGATTGAACCCGCATCCCCTGCATTGTAAGGTGGATTCTTTACCACTGGACCACCAGGGAAGTCCCACCTTGCTGTGTCTTCTATCTGGAGTGCTCTTCCCCTGGGCTCTCTCCCTTTACTCAGGCTTCAGTTTAAAACTCACCAACTCTGGGAATGTAAATTGGTGCAGCCACTATGGTGAACAGTATGGAGGTTCCTTAAAAAACTAAAAATAGTGTTACCATATGATCATTCAATCCCACTCCTGGGCACATGTCTGGAGAAAACCATAATTTGAAAATATACATGAACCCCAGTGTTCATTGCAGCACTATTTTCAATAGCCAAGACATGGAAGCAACCTGAATGTCCATCGACAGATGAATGGATAAAGAAGATGTGATATCTATCTATCTATCTATCTATCTATCTATCTATCTATACACAATGAAACATTACTCAACCATAAAAAAAAATGAAGTAATGCCATTGGATTAGATGGGCCTAGAGACTAATCTACTGAATAAAGTAGGCCAGACGAAGACAAATATCATATGATGTAGCTTATATGTGGAATCTGAAAAAAAAAGATACAAATGAATTTATTTACAAAACAGAAACAGACCCACAGACATAGAAAAAAAACTTATGGTTCTCAAAGGAAAAGGTAGGGGAGAGGGATAAATTAGGAGGATGGGATTAACATGTATACACTACTATATATAAAATATATAACCAACAAGGACCTACTGTATAGCACAGGGAACTGTACTCGATATTTTTTAATAACCTATAGGGGAAAAGAATCTGAAAAAGAATATACATATATATCTATATATGTATAACTGAATCACTGCTGTACATCTGAAACTAACATGACATTGTAAATCAGCTATATGTCAATAAAAAAAATTTTAAATAGTCACCAACTCCAAGTGCCCTTTCTTGGTCATCTCACCCAAGTAGATTCTCCTTAATTTTTGTGAGTGCACCATATGTATATTCTTTCTTCTACTTATTAAAATCTATAGTAATTTGTTTGTTACCTAAAATCTATGAATGAATGAATTTATTTCTGATTTGACTGTCCTCAAAATACTCTAAACTAGAAAAGAATTTATTGAAGCAAAACACTGTTGTCCTTTGTCTCTTCCAAAGACTTAAACTTTGTGGTGGGACCTACAAGTTCAAATTAAACACGTTTTTCTGAGCAGCATATCAGAGGCCACCTGTTCATCACTGGTTCACTATTTATAAGAAATCAAAACCACTATGTAAGTTGCAGAAAAGTTATCTGCCTACCGCAAGAGTAAATACAGTGATTTCCATCCCTTACTCCTTCCACTCTTTGGTAGGCATCTGCTATCATGGCATACATATTGAAATCTCAATTCAGGAGTGAAAATCTGAAACCAAGCTATCTGCTTTTATATACTCTGGCACTGTCTTATTTAAAATAATCCAAGAATGAAAATATGAGCTAAGCTGCTTGCTTTTTTAAACACTGAACATGTCGATCCTGAAATTCCACTGGACAGACTTTTACCCTCCACAAAGATAAGAGTTCCTGTTTACCTTGAATTATTCAGATGTCTAGCAATACAATACCCTCCAATATGTTCACTGTGAACAGATAGAATTTGAGTTAAATTATCTCACAATCACAGTCTCATAACTCATTAACTAACATAGAGATTAAAAGAGTTTTTAGGAAAGCATTAAGATCTGAGGCTTAGAAATCATAGCACCCTAAGTTTGAGCGCTACGTCTAATAAACCATGCATCCTTGGGAAAGTTACTCTACCTGTCTAAGTCCCCAGTTTCCTCATCTATGAAATGAGCAAAATAAAATATTTCATTAAGTTCTTGTCAGAGCTAAATATGATAATGCATGTAGAATATTTTCTATAGTAGCTTTCTCAATACATATTAGCTGATACAATAATAATGATTATTATTGTAATTGTTATTGGGTCTTTGACTTCAAATGGATTTCATAGGTCATCTCATCCAAACTGCAGTGAAGTTCCAGGGATCTCCAGTTTACAAGTGGTCATCCAGGCTCTTCTTGAGTGATTCCCATGAGTAACTGCTCAGTAGATTACAAAGTAGATTATTCTCTTTTCCACAACTCCAATTATTTGAAGATAATTCATAAGCACAAATCTGTCTTCCTATCTTGTGTGGGTTCTAGTTCTGTTTGTTAGAGTAAATGGAATTAAACTAAACCTACAGCCCTAAGATATGCCTTCAAGTCTTTGAAAAAAGCTATTTCATTTCCTTCCTCCCACTTCCACTGTACGGTCCAACTCTTCATACTAAGCTAAACATCTCCAGTTCTTTGCGTGACACATTTCATTCTCCTGATCTCTCTCCTCTGAACATATTCCACTTTGTCAATATTCTCCTTAACAATAATTGAACAAAATACTTCAGAATTTGCCTGACAAGAGCAGTGACTAGAAGTACAATTACATTCCTTTTCCTGTACACTACTTTTCATTTAATGCAAGGTAAGAATGCCTTAGTTTTTTTGGCTCAGACCTTTGAATGATATTGAGCTTGCTCTCAATTAAATACCCAAGTCTTTTTCACATGAATTCTTGTTAAGCCAGTTGTCCCTGCATATTGTATTAATATCAGCCCATATTTCCAGTCTGATGAAACCTTTTTGAATCCTGATGCTTTTTTGAGCATATTAACTATCACTTCCAGCTTTCTGTCAACAAAAAATGTGACCAGTCTTCCTTCTATGTCTTCATTTATGTTGTTGATAAGACTATCAACTTTGTTTATGTTGTTGATAAGACTATCAACACTTTGACCACTCTGGCGATGTCCCTCTAGGTTGAGATCAGTCCATGAATTAACATTCTCTGCATACAGTTATTCTCTTTGTAAATCTCCCTAATTACACAGTTACCCAGTTCCTATTCTTACCTACCAGCACGGTGTTGTTGGATGTGTGATGTAATGGAACATCACGGGTTTTCAGTCCAAATGTAACTGGGTTCAAATCCTTGCTTTGTCACGGACTACCTGTGTGATATTGGGGCAGTTATTTAACATCTCTGAACTTCTCTTGTCTAACTTACAAAAATAGTTTTTAATTAGTAGGCTAATTCCATAAAGAATTTTTTCATGTTGATCTATATATCTCCAATAGCCAGCATACTTCAGGCACGTTCTCAGTAAATTTGAAAAATGAATTACTGAATAAATAAAGGAACGGTGATTGAGTCAAATTACTTATTTAAATCAACATACATTGCCTACATGTATGTCATTTCTCTGATCTATATGTCTGGTCCACTTATGAAAAAATGGTAGTCAATGAGATTATTAAAGTATTATTTATTCTTAAATGATCCATTGCTAGCTCCTAATAATCACTAGATCTCTCTGTATTTTATTGAGATATAATTGACATATTATTAAATTTACCTTTGTAAATTGTACAAAGGTACAATGGCTTTATTATATTCACAGAGTTGTGCAAACATCAGAATCTAATTTCAGAACATTTTCATCACCATGAAAAGAAATCCTGTATCCATTAGCAGTCACTCCCCATTTTCTTTCAAACCTTCAGTCCTAGACAGTTACTAACCTACTTTCTGTTTCTACAGATTTGCCTATTATCTAACATTTTAGATAAATAGAATCATTTAATAGGTTATCTTCTGTGGTTCTATTCTTTCACTTAATCTTTTCAATGTTTATGCAGGTTGTAGCCTGTATCAGTACTTCATTCCTTTTTAAGGACAAATAATACTGTATGGATGTACCATGTGTTATTTATCCATTCATCAATTGATAGACATAGGAGTTGTTTCAACTTTTTGGCTATTATGAGTAAAGCTGCTATGAGCATTTGCATACATGTTTTTGGGTGGACATGTGTTTTCATTTCTCTTGGATGTACACCCATGGGTGGAATTATTGGTTACAGTGTTACTCTGTTTAACCTCTTGGGGAACTGTTTTCAAAAGCAGTTATACCAGAGACTTCCGTGGTGGTCCAGTGGTTAAGACTTTGTCTTCCAATGCAGGGGGTGCAAGTTTGATCCCTGGTCAAGGAGCTAAGGTCCCACATGCCTCGTGGCCAAAAGACCAAAACATAAAACAGAAGCAGTGTTGTAACAAATTCAATTAAGACTTTAAAAATGGTCCACATCAAAAAAAATCTTAAAAAGAAAGCAGTTGTACCATTTTATATTCCCACCAGAAGTGTAAGAGAGTTCCAATTTCTCCACATTCTAGCCATCACTTGCTATTGTTCAACTTTTTGATTATAGACATCTTAGTGCGTGTGTAGTGGTATCTCATTGTTGCTTTGACTTGCATTTCCATTATGACTAATGCTGTTTGGCATCTTTTCATGTGCTTATTGGCCATTTGTATATCTTCTTTGAAGAATGCATATCCAAAGACATTGCCCATTTTTCAATTGTGTTGTTTGTCTTTTTATTTTTGAGTTGCAAGAGGTCTTATATTCTGGATACTAGTCCTTTATCAGATGTATGATTTGCAAATATTTTCTCCCATTCCATGGGTTATCTTTTAACTTTTATTTTTTTTTTTTTGGTTGCGTTGGGTCTTCGTTGCAGTGCATGGGCTTTCTCTAGTTGTGGGGAGCGGGGGCTACTCTTCATTGCGGTGAGCAGGCTTTTCATTTCGGTGGATTCTCTAGTTGTGGAGCAAGGGCTTTAGGCATGCAGGCTTCAGTAGTTGTGGCACATGGGCTTAGTTGCTGTGCAGCATGTGGGATCTTCCTGGACCAGGGATCCAACCCGTGTCCCCTGCATTGACAGGTGGATTCTTAACAACTGCACCATCAGGGTAGTCCCTCTTTTAACTTTTTTGCTAGTGTCTTTTGAAACACAAAATTTTTTAAGTTTGATGAAGTTGTATATATGTATGCATGTTTGTTGTTCCTGTGCTTTTAGTGTCATCTGTAAGAAACCGTTGCCTAATCCAAAGTTACAAAATTATATCTATGTTTTCTTTTATATTTTCTTCTAAGAGTTTTATAGTTTTGCTCTTAATTTTAGGTCTTTACCCATTTGGAATTAGTTTTTGTATATGGTGTGAGATAGTGGTCCTTCTTCATTCTATGGCATATGGATATCCAGTTGTCCTAGCACAGTTTGTTAAAAAGGCTAATCTTTCTGTGTTGAATATTCTTGGAATCCTTGTTGAAAATCAGTTGACTGTAAATGTTTATTCCTGTACTTTAAATTCTCTTCTAGTACTCTATATGTCTATCCTTATGCCAGTACCACCCTGTTTTGAATACTATAGCTTGGTAGTAAGTTTTGAAATTGATATATGTGAGTCCTTCATCTTTGTTCTCTTCTAAGATTGTTTAAGCTATCTGGGTGTCTTGTATTTTAATCTAAATTTTAGGATAGATTGACAATTTCTGTAAAAAAAGACAGCTGGAATTTTAATAGGAATCACATTGACTATGAAGATCAGTTTAGGGAGTATTGCCATCTTAACAATATCAAGTTTTCAATCCATGACATAAGATGTCTTTCCATGTGTTCGTTCTTTAATTTCTTTCAATGATATTATGTAGTTTTCAGTGTATAAGTCATGAACTTTTTTGTTGATTTTATTTGTAACAATTTTATTCTTTTTGGTGCAATTGCATATGGAATTTTAAAAAGTTTCCTTTCAGAATGTTCATTGCTAGTGTTATAAACATATATCTGATTTTTGCATCATTACTTGTATGCTGAAACCTTGCTGAACTTGTTTATGAGTTGTAATAGGAGATTTTTTGGATTTTTCATGATTTTTTCATATATCATGTCTTCTTCAAATACAGAAATTTTACTTCTTCCTTTCCAATTTGGATCCCTGTTATTTCCCTTTCTTGCTTAATTATGCTGGCTGAATCTCCAGTAAAATGTTGTATTGCATGTTGAAGTGGTGAAAGTGGACATCCTTGTCCTATTCCTGATTTGGGGGAAAAGATTTCAGTCTTTTATAATTAAGTATGACATTAACTATGGGCCTCTATAAAGCTGGAGAAGTTTCCTTCTATTCCTGATTTGTTAAATGTTTTTATCATGCAAGTGTGATGGATTTTGTCAAATGCTTTTCTGCATTTTTTGAGATGATTATGTGTCTTTTTTCCTTTATTCTATTAATATGGTGCATTACCATATTATTTTCATATGTTGATTTATTTCATATTATTTATTTTCATATGTTGAAACAACCTTGCATTCTAGAATAAATACTATGTGGTCGTGGAATATAATCCTTTTATTAAAATGTCTTTGGAGTCAGTTTGCTAGTAACTCAATGAACCAATATTTTCCAAATAGCCAAAGGATGATATTACAAAATCATGCATGGGTAAGCAATCTATTTAAAGAACAAGATAGATCATAAATTTTAATGTAACAGAATATGAAAAACGTATTAATATGGTTTTAGATTCTACAGTGAAGCTAATCTTTAACAACTCACTATTTGTTGAGTTTTAGGGCAATATTAAAAAATTAGCCATAATTATATGAAAAAAACTATTAAAATGTAGTCAGTTCTGCTTTAATGCATGTTTTGAAAATCTAAAGTTGTTCTAACCTGAACCATTAAGTGAATGCAATAAACTGCACCCAGCTGAATGAAGCTGCATAGGGCTGTATAAAATGCATCCAGACACATACTTCATGAGAATACTGGGCCACATCCATCCTTATCTGGTGTTATAAGGTTCCTTTTAACACCTGTCACCAGTTCTCAGAAATCTAAAACTATAAGCCTTCTCATGGCCAATGCCACATGGCTCCTGCTCTAAACTCTTTAACATACCCATTTCCTCTCAGTTTGTTTTTATTTTTCCCTCTCCCTTCTCTTTTTCATCTCTCTTTTCTCTTACTTTGTTCTCTTCCTGTGGTACATGTGGTGAAAGCAGTGAGATCCAAAACAGTCAAGCCTGGTGAAAGTGAAGGCACCCACTTCTACAAGTAAACTTCAGATGATTTTCAAAGTAAAGTACCATATGTATTACAGTATTTATTCATTCCTTAATCACTTAACATGTTTAAAACTGGGCTACAAATTTTATTAGACTCCAATCTGTTTTTTAAAATTACACTCCTATCTTTTTTTAATGTGCCACTGAGAAGTTTATGAGTCTTATATCCCTAACTCTATTTTCCTATCAGCCTTGTGTGTTTTTATTGAGGTAAATTTCACCTAACATAAAATTCACCATTTTAACCAAAGTATACAATCAAAACAACAACAAAAAAAGTATACAATCCGGTGGCTTTTAGTACATTCTCAACCTGTGGAACCATTACCATTATCTAATTCCAGAACATTCTCATCATCCCCAAAAGAAATGTCATACCTATTAAGCAATCCCTTCCCATTCCCCCTCCCACCAGCACTGGCAATCACTAATCTGCTTTCTCTGGATTTTCCTTATCTAGACATTTCATATGAATGGAATCATACAATATGTGGTCTGTCATGCCTGGCTTCTTTCACTTAGTATGTTTTCAGGTTCATCCATGTTGTAGCTTGTGTCAATACTTCATTACTCTTTATGACAGAATAATATTCCCTTTATGAATATATGACATTTTGTTTATCCATTGTTGTCCATCACTTGATGGACATTTGGGTTGTTCTCATTTTTGGCTATTATGAATAATGCTTTAATAAACATTGGTGTATAAGTACCTGAGTCTCTCTTTTCAGTTCTCTTGGGTATATACCTAGCAGTAGGATTGTTGAGTCAGATAGTAATTCTATGTTTAACTATTTGAAGAATAGCACAATACCCCCCCACTTTAAAAATTATTATAGGCATCTTAGTGAATGTGAAGCAGTATTTCACTGTGGTTTTGATTTGCATCTCTGTTCATGAGGGACATTAGTCTGAAGTGATGTTTTTCTGGTTTTGGTATCATGGTCTCATAGAACGAGTTTGAAAGTTTTGGGAAGAGTTTGAAAAGGATTTCACTTTTTTGATGAGTTTGAAAATGACTAATGTTAATTATTCTTTAAATATTTAGTAGAATTCATAGGTGAAACCATCTGATCATGAACTATTCTTGTTGAAAGTTTACCAGTTACTGATTTAATCTCTTTACTTCTTATAGGTCCATTTAGATTTTCTATTTCCTTTTTAGTTAGTTTTGATAGTTTATCTCTTTCTAAGAATTTTCCAGTTCCATCTAGATTATTTAATTTGTTGGTACATAATTATTCACTATATTCTTTTACAATCTCTTTATTTGTTCTACCCTTTACAACTTAAAGATCACTCCACTTGCAAAAAAGAGAAATGGATAATTTTCTTTTTCTCCTCTTAAAATTTTAGCATCTACTCTAAGAGGTAGTCAGTCTTTCAAAATATCTAGATTAGTAAAAATCATAAAGAAATATGGCATACAGTTGCATTTGACATTTCAGGCATAATAGCTAACTGTTGTTGTTTACATTTTTCACAAAGTTTAGCTTATTCTGAATGTTAGTATAATATTTGTATTCCTGCATAATTTTTATTTTTACATGTCTTTACCCTTTTTGGTGTTTCCCTTAGTTAAATGACTTTGCTTTTATCTTTAGCCAGAATTAACCTGTTAAACAAGACTACGGTTGCCTAATATTTATTGAATAATAAAATGTATACACTTTTACTAATGTTCATAACCAGGTGCTTTTAACTGTTCTGTCCCTTTGCAGGGCAAAGGATGTGAGAATAAAGATGAGAATTGCCTTTCCAGAATATATGGCACGTTCAACTCTGTTTCTGTGTCTCTCTTCTCCATTTGACCTTGTTCCCAATATTTGTGCTCTCCTCTCTGATTTCTTCCTGAAGGCTACAATCAGACTGTCCTTTGGTCCTTTCATATCTGAGGCACACTCGCTGCCATTTTTGTATCTATCAAATGAAGACAAATATGCCATATCAGTAATATTTACATCTACAAAGAAAAACAATTAAACAAAAACAATAAAAAGCCCCAAAAAGCAACTTAAGGAGGGAGTCACTCTAAGGAATCCTTTCTAGTTATATATTTAGAATGAGAGTTTTCAGTTTTCGGAGATCTTCCATCTACCTCACACTCTGTCAATGTTTGTGCAGGTGAGCATATGACACAATAAATTTTGAATAGAATTAACATGCAGTATTCCCTTCTACTAAAAGATGCCATCTTTTCCATCCTAAGATCACTGACTTATGTGAGCATACATTCATTCAAGAAACTTGTATTACTATATGCCAGGGAACAAAAGAAAAAATGGACAGATGTACTTGCCTTCATTTATTCTAGCTAGAGGAGACGGACAGTACACAAAATTGGTAAGTAAATTGTATAGCAATTTAAAATGTGATTAGTACTTTTGAGAGAAAAGAAAAAGGTGAGATGCTAATCAAAAAAAAAGATGAGAGGTGTGAGAGCCTGATTTCACAATGGGTGGTAATTTTCTTCCCTGCAAGGATGACATTTGCACAAGAAATTAGAAGATATTTCCATGATTTAGTTTCTCTGTTCAGGTAGTTGTCATGATGTTTTCCCTTCAAAGTCTCCCTTTGACATGCAGCACCTGCCTTTCTGCCAGTGTAAAACATCCCCCCGTTTTTGTGTGGTGTTCTTCCACCTCCATGCATACTTGTCCCTTTTCCAGTTGATCAAATATCTTTCCACTCTGCTTACAATGTAGGGTGTGTTCTCCCAGTAGGAGAGATATTTGTTCCTCTAAATGACATTTTTAAAAAACATATGTCTTGGGCTTCCCTGGTGGCGTAGTGGTTGAGAGTCCGCCTGCCGATGCAGGGGACACGGGTTCGTGCCCCGGTCCGGGAAGATCCCACGTGCCACGGAGCGGCTGGGCCCGTGAGCCATGGCCGCTGGGCCTGCGCGTCCAGAGCCTGTGCTCCGCAACAGGAGAGGCCACAACAGTGAGAGGCCCGCATACCGCAAACAAACAAACAAACAAACAAACAAAAAAACTTGTCTTATACCATGACTGTCTTATAATAGATATATGTCCTCTAAAGAATTTCTGCTTTTGGACATACTCTCCAAGTTCACTCTTCTAAATCTTCCTCAGATGCTGCAATGTATTTTTCTTTCAGAGCAAGCTGCCAGTTTCTATTATTTTTTATGTGGGCCATTATTCTCTATTACTAGAGAAATCTTTTTACACATTTAAAAATTTTTTTAGAAAAATAATCGCAGCTAATTTTAGAAAGCTATATTTAAGTTAGTTAACAAATGTTTAATCTAACACTTTATATGTACAAGTAGAAAGCAGGCTACCAGTTTTTTATTTCCTTAAATTAGACACTTACATTTGAATTAGCAAAGGGGTCCCCCAAATCTGAAGCCTGAAGAACCATTGGTGTCATTCTTCCAAGAATATTTATACTATTTAAGGATATTTATATTAAAATAATTTTATTACAGGTAGTTTCATGACAGTAAGATAAGATCCCTAAAATAGTAGAGTCAAAAGGTTGGGAGAGATATTTTCTTTTGTAGGATGCAAAGAGGAAGGAATTAGCATGGGTTGAGCATCTACTAGATATAAAGTCCTATAATTGTCCTCACAATACCACTCTAATGGTATATTAGAGTCTCATGTAAAGACACTCTAATATACCCATTTGACAAATAGTGCAACTGTGGTCTGAGAAGGTAAGTAACTTACTCCAGGTCACACAGTTATAGACTGGCAAATCTCAGACTCAAAAACTGGTCTAAAGACCACAGTATGTCTTTCCAGGAGTTCATGTAATAATAGAACTCAAGCCAGGCTCTTTCCAAAGAGTAATTAATATAGAAATCCAAGCCACAAAACTTACTAACCAAACAAGGAATGGTTGAGTCACATCCAATTTGTAAAGTACCTAAGGATAGTTAATTGAAGAGCCATCAATTTACATGAAAAATCTATGCATAATTTGTGACAGGAAAGGAGAACGAAGGCCAAAATCCTTGTCCTGCCCACAACACACACAAAGAAAAGGTTTTGTCCTAAGATAAGACCTTACAAAATTCTTTTTAAAACCTTTATTTTCAGCATATTTTAGGAAGCATGACAAGTATTTAACAAACACTCAAGTACTGAAATAACACAGTGGTAAACCTTCAAGATTGACATGTGAATTTTTGTTTGGGTGCATACGGAGGAACTGTCTCTCTCCTCTTTGCCAAGGTTGCAGTTATCAAGTTGTTACTGGAGTCAGCTTCCCTCTCAGTTAGTGCAGGGAACGGTGGGTCCCATGGTCATGGTCTCCACACAGAGTAGTTAGCTCTGCTCTGAGAAAAACTTGTTGCATAACCACTAACAGCACTCTTAAATTAGTCTGGACATCATGAGAGTTCACATCCCTGGCCAAAAAAGAGAGTGGGGATGACTTGGAGCCCACCAAAAAGAATCATGACTAGAAAACCAGCTCAGTTACTCAGGTATAACAGAGGATCTGTCATTAATATTAGTATGGTTACCATACAATTTATCAGCCAAACTAGAACTCTTTAGAGGGGGTTGTTATTAATAAATGCTTTCAGATAACAGATAGAAACTGGGGTTGCACCGAGAAGTGGAAGACTACTTCTTAGTATCACGTTTGTAAATAAGAAGACAAGCATCTCAGCTGTGCATATGCACCGAGAAGTATCACAAGCTCTCTGGGATCATTTTAGACAAAAGGAACCTATGTGATAGTACCAGCTAGAAGCCTCACCTCTGGTCTTGGTCCCTGATTAAATGAGCCTCAATGCATGTTAGTGTGCAGAAAGTGAGAACACACTTCTGTTTTGCCTTTTGTCCCAAGGATACAAGCTCTAAGACCAAAGGGCAGTGCTACAGATTAAACCATGGCTTTTTCCCTCTTTCCTGTGGCACCACACCTTTCAGTTCATATTTAGATACTAGCCCTTGAAAGATAGGTGGCCCTTGGCCTTATTCCCTGCCTATCTGTGAGCAACTCAAGAATAAAGAGCATTATCTTACTCATCTATGGAGCCTCAGGATTTAGCACAGAGCTGCACAATGCATCTTCAATAAATGTAGGTAAGTCGAATGAAAATGGTGTGATCGAGGTTCTTAATCCTGAAAACTATATGATTTACTACACTAACACTGAACTAAAGAAATGAATTTTCCCTCTTGGTTATTAAAAACCACACTGATTGAGTTTCAGGAAGAACCTCCTAAGAAAATCTCAGTGCTTCTAACCCTCATTTCTACTTCACTTTGTTGTCACATGCAAATGTAAGAGTGAAAGCAAAATAGATATTTTCAAGTTTATCCCAATGTTAACCACAAGCTTAAGGCAACTTCAGCTTTGCCAATTACTTGTTCAATCTCTTCAGAGCCTTTTTGGTTATTTCAGCTTTGTCCTGCCAGCAGGGTATCAGTTTTACCAGACTATTTTTGTGTCTGCTAAGCAGAAATTATTGCAGTGTTTCCTAAGATGGACTGGAATGGTAAATATTCTTTTTGAACTCACCCTGCCTGCCATACCTTTCTTTCTCTTCAGCCACCATGGAATCAGAGTTCTAAATAAAGAACTTACATGTGTTTTTAAGCAGCCAAATTCACCTCTGTTTATTTCACCTCCAGGAATATTCTTTGGCTAGAAGCTCTGGGAGCTTCATTTACCGGACAACGACATACTTCCAAGATGGTTTTTGGGCCGAATTCAACTAGAGCTGCTTCAAATTTTTTTTAGACATAGAAAGGGCATAAATACATATATGTTTGATAGCAGCTATGGAAGAGTTGCAGCATCATATCTTTTTTGGAATGAGGTGGGATATAAATAAATAGATAACTATGCAGAGTTCCATCTCAGATATTTGTTTACAAGGAAAAGGTCTGATGCCTCCAATCCATCCTCTTTATGCTGCCAGAGTTATTTTCCTAAAGTGAGAAACTGATCCTATCACTGCTCCGCCTCCAATCCTTCCAAGTCTCACTTGACCCACCAGTTCGCATTTCTTACCTCCATTTACAAGGCCTGGGGTGCTACAAACTTTCCAGACTCACCTCCCTCCACCCTCTCACATGCTCCTTCCATTCCTATGTAGTGACATAGATTGACAGCAAAAATGACCCCAATCCCCTACTCACCCCCCGAATCTGCCATGTGACTATAGAACACCCACTGATTTTCCTACTAGTGACTTGCTTTGCCTAATTGAATGTGATGGGGCACAGTTCCATATCCAGTCCTCAAAAAGCCTTATGTGCTTTTGCTGTCTCTTAGAACCCTGCCTCGGACACAAAAACAAACCCATGCCAGTTTGGTGGACAACGAGAGTTCACACGCAGCAGAGATAAGTCACCGTAGCTGAGGCCATCTTAGACCAGCCAGCTCCCAGCTACAGGCCAATAGATCAGAGATGCAAGAGTGAATCCTGCTTAAATGTGCAGAATGCAGCCAGATCCACAGAACCACCCAGCCTACCCATAGATTCATGGTAAATAATAATGCTTGTTGTTTAAGCCACTGGATTTGGAATAATTTATTACAGAGCCTTAGTGTGGCCAAACAGAATGGATAGACATGATATACATATACCAAACTTCTTATAGTTCCTGAACACAAATGACCTTTCACCCCCTCGCTGTTTTTAAAGATGCTATTCTCTCTGTTTAGAATAAGTCTCAATTCAGTCCATAGTTATTAATATGTCACGCACATTCCTCAACATTCATCTCCCCTGTCTTTGTCAGCCTGGGACAATTCCACTCACTTTTCAAGATCTTGCAACTCAAGTGCTCCTGTGACACCAGCAAATATTGTGATGGATCGAAATCTCCCTCATTCCTCTTTCTCTCTCTTCCCTCAGAGTTAGTCACTCTCTCTGTGCTTCTGAGCATTTCACACCTAGCTCCATTCTAGCAGTTGTCATGTTATATTGAATTTATTTTACGTTTCTATCTCCTACACTGGACTGTAAGCTCCTTGGAGAGGAGAGACGAGGCTATTTTATTGTAGCCAGGGCATAGGACAGGTCTACACATTTTAGTTGCATGACTCTATTTACTTCCTACTAAGAGTTTGTTTCTTATCAGTGAATCTCTATACTCATAAAATAAAGATATAGAAATAGTACAAAAGTGAGGACAATAAGTTAATTTTCAATCATGTGTTAAGGAAATAAATCAAGGAAATAAAGAGCAGGCTGTTAAGCCTGTAAAAGAGATGGGTTAAGGTCATCATAAAGACTTGTGGGATAAGTAACCCCCCGAATGATCTGATTTATCAAATTTTTACTTTATTCAGAAACCAGAAGGTATATTCTTATTGGAACTACTGCACTTAAGAAGGAAGATATGAGGCAGAAAAGGATTTTCACTGTAGAGTAATTCTGTCTTGGCAAATGTTTGATTACTATATACAATTCCTGCTCAAAGAGCATATTTTCTGACTAGGAGAGATGACTCGAAAAATTCATAAAGTGAATTAAACTTGTTTGAATATGCAATGTGCTCTCTCCCTTTTTATGGTACCCATGTTAAACAGGTTCTTTTGGATGCATGGAATAAAGACTCCACCCAGATAGCTCAGTGAAGAAAGGTAATTGTAAGGATACTAAGACAAAAGCCAACAGGGTCATTATTTGTAAAACTCTGAGGACAGGAACCACAACAGGACAGCTGTGTCACAGAGAAGGGAACTGGAAGGATGACAACCTGTGTCCCATCAGCAACAGGAGACCATTTGATCTGCCCCTCACTCAACTGCCAGCTACCATCCTGGTACTGACTACTGCTACCCACTCTCTTCTCCCCTAACCTCAGATCCCTGCTTCCACCTAAGTGAAACTCACAACTTTGGCCCACTGCCCTCACAGCCTCTCTCAGAGTGGCCAATTCACTTCTGCTCCTCTTCAGAGGACTGATTCTCTTCATGTTTGTAAATTCAAACTGCCAAGAGAAATAATCTGATTGACACAGATACTTCATATTTAATCTTTCCACAGCAGTTCTCCACTCAAGCTGGGGGCCAGCCCTGAGATTGGCTACCTCACTCCTGTGGAAAGGAATGCTACATCAGCATAAGATTGAAGAATGAAATTTGTATTTCCTCTGGGGCCTTAAATATTCATTATTAATTTAGCCTTTGTTTCAAATGAAAAAACAGGAACAAAATTTTAAGATCCTGATTGGTTGACTATTTAAAAAAATAGACTTGATTTTTACAGCAGTTTTAGGTTTACAGAAAAATGGAGCCAAAAGTATAGAGATTTTGCCTATATCCCCTAGTGGCACACATGCACAGTCTCTTCTACTATCAATATCCCCCACCAGAGAGGTTATAATCAATGAACCTACATTAATATACTGTTATCATTCAAAACCCATAGTTTTTATTAGGGTTTACTCTTCGTGTTGTACACTATATGGGTTGTAAATTTATGATATGTATCCATCATTATAGCACCATACAGAATAGTTTCATTGCTGTAAAAATCCTCTGTATTCTGGCTGTTCATCCCTCCCCCTCCCCAAATCCTGGCAGTTAATGATCTTTTTACTGTCTCCAAAGTTTTACCTTTTCTAGAATGTAATATATTTGGAATTATACACTATAAACCCTTTTCAAATTGTCTTCTTTAACTCAGTAATATGTATTTCCGTTTCCTCCATGTTTTTTCATGGCTTGTTATTTCTTTTTAGCACTGAATAGTATTCCATCGTCTGAATGTACTACAGTTTATTTATCCATTCACTTACTGAAGGACATCTTTGTTACCTCCAAGTTTGGGCAATTATGAATAAAGCTGGTATCAACATCCACATGCAGATTTTTGTGTAGACATACGTTTTCAACTCATTTGGTCAAATACCAAGCTATTGCTGGATCACATGATAAGAGTATGTTTAGTTTTATAAGAAACTGTGAAATGTCTTCCAATTGGTTCACTTTGAAACTTTCTCCTCTCAAAATATTAATGCTTTCTTCTCTGAACCATGGAACTGGCAATGACATAAAATGACTCAGCTATGCTTTAATCAGTCTATGAAAACCTTCTTCTATTGCCTTTCTTATCTCTTTCTCTTATTCTTCACAACAATTTTGTAGTCTCCATATTTTGCCCACTCCCCATCCACCACCCAAGACTGTGATTCCAGAGAAAATGAAGCATTCTGGATTGAGCCTCTTCAACAATCCTAGCTGCAAAATTACCCACCCTTTTCCATCCATATCTTCCTTCCCTTTGTCACACACACACACACACACACACACACACACACACACACACATACACACCCACACCAAAAGATTTCTTGCTCCTCCAACCAAACAAAATCCTTTTATCTGAGTTCTGAACCTCAATCCAACCCACACAGTTTTCCTTTTATGTCTTCAAAATTTTCCTCTTACATTTCTTCTCAGCACATAAAAAGCTTAATTCACTCACATCTGAAAACAAGCAAAACTAAAAGCTTTCATTTACCCTGCCTAAGTCTCTTCCCTGCATAGCTTCTCTCCTAGAAGCAGGAGGTCTACTCTATTAACTCCACTTGCTCTCTTGCCGTGTAGTCCTCTACCCACTGACATTTGCACCCCTACTCTTCTGCATCTGTGTTCTCTACTGTCAGCAGTTAACCTTTAATTGAAAATCTCAGTGAATACTTTTCAGCCTTGTATTGGCTCTATTCCAGTTGCTACCAGTGCCTCATTTTGACTTCTTTCCCAATTGTGATCCCACTCGTAGCCTTTGGTCCCATCTAATGACTTGTCTCTCCTGGCCATTGTATGTCTTTTTTGCAAACTCTTCTCTTCTTGTTCTTTCTTCTCAAGGCCTCAGGTGGGCTGCTTAGACCTAGCTCTAGTCCTGGGGTACTGACCTGCATGGTTGATGCATTGGTCTAGCACATCTTTGCCCTCCTGATGGGTGGGAGGATATTTTAACTCTATATCATCTCACCAGATTACTTCAACTCCCACTTATGAATTAAAGGCTCACAAATTTACAGCTCACAAATTAAATCTGTATATCAGAAGTATACACCAGGATGTCCCACATACACATCAAATTCAACATTTCCAAAACTAATAATTTCATCTTAACCCTCAAGTCTGCTCTTCCTCCAATATTCGCTTTCTTAATGAATGTGAACTTCTGGTCATCCAAACCCGTTGTGTTTGCTTCAATAATTTTAGTACCTTTGCAGTACTCTCCTACTATTCTCTCTATACTCAGTCCTCCTCAGTTCATCCCATAGCACTACCAGAATTGTTATGCTAACAAATAAATCTGACTTTTCACCCCTCTATTTAGAAATATTTGTTAGCTCTCTGCCACCTATAGAATGAAGTATAAACTCCTTAAATATCAAACAAATCCCCCATCATCTGGCTCTTCTCTGACTCTTCAGCTTCATCTCCTGCCATGCTTGCTCTCATACTTTGTGCTCCAGAAATACTAAGTTATAAACATATGTGCTCTAGAGAACATTTGTGATTTTGGATGCTCAACAGCAACAAGAAGAAAAAAAAAAAAAAGCCCAAGACCCACAGTAGTTTTGTTAATAGGAAGAATTTAACAAAATGAATCAGTTGAATATGTACTGGGGGACTGAAAAGGCAAAGGAGACAACTGAGGCAACACAAATAGTAACTTCAGGAGGCATCTGCCAGCCTGTGGTTTGGGGAACAAAGGGAAGATATTGGGATTAGTAGAACCTGGAAGCTTGGGGAAAAGGCCTTGTAGATTTGGGATCCAGGCATCCCAAGAGGAGGTGCAGCCCTCCTGATGCTTTAGTATCTCAGAAGTAAGTCTCCATGCAGCTTAGTTCCAGGTTACTGAAAAAGGGGCACTGGCTTATTGGAGCAGGTATCTCGGTGGGAGATGGGCAGTTATAACATTGCTTCTTGGTGTGTGGGGAAAAACTCAAGACTGGAATCAGCTGCTCCTATCAGGTTGAACAACCATTTCTAGGGGGACTCTGATAGGAGAATGGAGCAAAAGAGGTAGAAACAAGCCCCGTCTCCATCCTGTAACCTTCTAGTCTTCCTCTAGTACCCCCTATTAGCAGAATTTATCAGGGTTCCAGCAGGCAAAGGAGAAATGTGGTTTGCAGAGTCTCAGCCCCAGCACCACTAAGCAGAGAGCAGAAGGACAGAGCTTAATAACCAGCATCCAAACAACCTTCCTATTTGAGGAAATGAGAAGATTGATGAAAAGTGGAGCCCTGCTTCTAACTCTGAAAGATGAAGGTGGAAGAGTGTTACTCCCTTTCAGAGTTCCCTGAAGCTAGAGCACCTACATTTACCCAAAGGGATATCGCTCCCAGGACTTTGTCCCTGGAATAAGAGATGTAAAGAAGAGGGGACAGTAAAGCATTCATTTCAGTTATGGTTCTGGCAACAGCAGAGTCCAGTGTCAAGAGAGAGTGGTCTCAGGAATGGCAGTCATGGTGACCAGTGACCGGACCAGTAAGGCCAAGACTGCCAGTGGATGCTTCCAGGGTCTACCAGTGCCACCTCTAGCTATCCAGTCTCCTATTGTTTTTTTTCTCTATTCTGAGCTTAGTTCTTTAGACTTCCTGAGGCTACTGAGGGCTATGCAACTATCATTCAATATATCACTTTTCTGCTTAAATTAACCAGCATCAGTTTCTATTGATTGCAAGAAAAAGTATCCTGTCTAGTATATCCAACATGCTTTCATATCTCATGCCTTTACAATTTTTTTCCCACTTGTGAGATTCCTTATTTTCATTCATTCACTTATTTGTCTTGCAGGTGCTACATCCTCTGGTCCCAAACAAATGTAGACTCCCATTGCAAAGAGGGTCTGTCTTTATAACTGCAGAGCTCATCTTGTACTCTTATCACATGTTAATGCATTTTCTCCTCTGGTAGTAAACTTCTTGAGGTCTGTGTATCTAGCACAGAGCCTGGAATAGTATAAGAGGTCAAAAATATTTGTTGAATAAGTGAATGAATAGCTTTAATTCATTGACATTGCTCATGTTTAGTTGCAAATGTCTAGATATTTTCTTTTACTACATGAATCATAACTATCAGTAATCAAAACTGATCATCCTTCAGGGCCAAGTTACCCAACAATTTCAACATTTATAATTTCCAACATTTAGAAAGATTGTAAGTGTTTCTCTTAGGTCATACTTTTGTTTATATCCTCATCCATTATACACATTAGGTTAATATATTCATATATTTCCATGGTAGCTGTGTTTATTCATCAAAACATCAAGTTCAGAGGGGCTTCCCTGGTGACACAGTGGTTGAGAGTCTGCCTGCCAATGCAGGGGACACGGGTTCGAGCCCTGGTCTGAGAGGATCCCACATGCCGTGGAGCAACTGGGTCCGTGAGCCACAACTACTGAGTCTGCGCATCTGGAGCCTGTGCTCTGCAACAAGAGAGTCCGCGACAGTGAGAGGCCTGTGCACCGCGATGAAGAGTGGCCCCCGCTCGCCGCAACTAGAGAAAGCCCTCGCACAGAAACGAAGACCCAACACAGCCAAAAATAAATTAATTAATTAATTTAAAAAATAATCAAGTTCAGAACAATTATAAGTCACAGTGCTGAAGCAATGTCCTTGTAGGATGTCCTGTGCATTATAATTTATCCTTATTATGATAGTTTATACATTGCATCCATTCTGGTAGCTCCTTTAACAACTAATAATAGAGGAATCTGAAGTGACTTTTTCCTTTTCAGTGAGCCTCTATAATCCCAGGGCAGAGAAAATAGCCTGTTCCATGGGACATTTTTGGACAGGCTCTGTGCAGTTAGATGATCCTTCTCTGTCCCCTCTTACCCTTAACAATGTATTAATGCCTTATATAGCCATTGGCAGCCAACTGTGGTGGTTCTGTAACCTCTCCAGAGCTGCAGCTTCCTTTCCACTTTCACAAATCTGATTTCTCGAACCTCTCTGACACCCTGTGCAGGTGGCTTCCTAGATTACAAAACAGGTCCCCGTGCCGATACATTTGAGCATGCTTTGCTAGCTACTCTAGAATAGAGCTTAAACCTCCGAGCACTGGCACTCCTAAGCCAGAGAATTAAGAGGAACTGAGAGCCTTTTAAAACTATAACCCAGGAGAGAACTCTAGGGGGCACGTGCCTTAAGGGGCTTCACTGACCAAGAGTTTATTAAACATTTACTATGGGCCCAAAACTTTGCTTCTGCTCCCAAATTTGACCCCTATTATGCCTGAATGAATTCATTACTCTCTTTTCACTCACCTAGTATAAATGGAGGAAAAAATCCTTTCTGTTTCTGATTTCTCTAGGAAAAGCAAATACATCTATATTGTCTGGACAGAATGAGGGTTCATACTGGGGTTCATTCTCAGCCTCTTCTAATTCTGGAATCTATCTTCAAACCAACTGACCATGAAAGTCTGATTGGGAGTTTGTCAGTCATAGAGAGACTCAAGAGTACTAAAAACTAGAGAAAAACAAAAACAAAAACAAAAACAAAAACTGTTAGTCTTGGCAGGACTTTGGGTACAAATTTTGTAATTTTATAAAGTCAGAAATTCTTCCAACATTATACTTTGTTGAGTTGCTATGGAGCCACACCTAGAGAATTATATTCACAATACAAGTCATTTGTGTCTAATGTTTTAGTTATTGTGTCCCAACATATCTTGAAGGGTAGAGTTACAGAAAAAATAGAGTTGACTACTTTCAAATGAGTTCCCTAGAACATATCTTCATAATAAAAATTTTTATAACTGAATAATAAGAATTTGCATTCTTGTCTTTTCCATTGCTTTAGCACCCTCATTGTGGGTCGACTCAGGGCCTGACTCACCTTGCATACCCAGCATCTAGTCAAGTGCCTGAATTCTAGGACCCACTCATTAAATAGTTTGTGAAAACATAAATAAAAACTTCTTAAGACACAAAAGAGGTAAAAGAGACAACGCTTTCCCTTGAGTCTGAGGAGAGAAGAATCACATACATGGCACAGCTGGGGAGCTATGGTAAGGCAAGCGCTGATGCCCAAGGTGGTGCCCTGTCAATTTTGACCATGAGGACTGAAGGCATTTCAGATGAGGAAAAGAACCATTTGGGGGTTAAATTGGCCTGGGCAGAGTTTCACAGTGGAGAGAATTGAGGCAGACCTTATGGGAAAGGATTTGAATTGACAAAAAGAATAAGAGCATTCAGGTAAAGATGAAAACTAAAGGTTATGGAAATGGAATTGTATAGAAGATATTAATGATCGTATTATACGTCTGTTGGATATAGTAGTGAGAGAAAAGAACTTTCTCTTGCTTGAAATCTTCTTGATTTCTCCTCTTTTAAAAATATATGTTCCACCTGTTCTTCAAGGTCATGTTCATGACTCACTTCCCTTCCCTAGCTGACACAGCCTTAATCTTGCTCCTTTCTAAGAATTTCTTCCTTTACATATTTTTTCCTCTACCATTTAGCACCCAAAGTGTAGCACACTGAGGTAGTGGAAAGAGGGCCCAAAAAACTGACATTCCAATATTAGTTGAAAAAATCAGGCAGAGCCTCCAAATCTTACCATTTTCTGGGGATGTGCGGTCTTTTGTAGCCTTCTCTTGCTACACAGCATATTCATTTAAAGACTCCTCTCTAGTTTCTCAAGTCACACTTCTTTGCTTTGAATTCAACTCTACCACCTTCTGTTTGCCTGTAGCTAGTTGCTTAACTTTATTTTACTCTACACACAAAATAGGTCTATAAGAGTACCTCCTCCTTGTTGTGAGGTTTAAAAGCTTGCAAAGATTAAAAGAGTTAACCCATGAAGAATTTAGCACACTTACTCCCAGAAGAAAAGCAGAAAGAAGTGATTTTCTTCTGCTCATCCAGTGTGCTAAAACCTTGCTCCAAGGATCTTGACTACCACTAACAGTCACTTGAGCCTTTAGCGTAACCATAACTGCCATACTATAGGCTGACTTCCCTTACCTTCTTGGTCTTTCAGTTTCCAAGCTGCTTTCTAGATAGGTTTCAATAAGAAACGTTCAACTTTTTTCACGGGTACTGGTGGTCAGGAGAAACAGGATTAACATGTATATTCAATCCCAGGTTTTAGTTCTCCCATATCTAAAAAGCTGGAATGTGTCCCATAAGTATGAAAATTGTGTTGCTCTATCTTTAAGGTCCTTTGAATTAATGAATCCCAAATTAATGAGGTTGAGAAGTTAAGACTTAATTTAATAGATAGCAAAGAAAAAACTATAAATTCTTAACGGGTGAGTGAACAAGGTGTGATGCTTTAAGAAAACTGAGCAAGCATTGGCTATAAGATGTATTGTATTTGAGGAAAGAAAAGAGGTTTTATATTCTGATGAGATTAGGATGTGTTGTTTTTTTTAAAACACTCGGAAAAGACAATGTCACCCAAATGTCAAGGTCTAATTAATAGAGTTCTATTCTCAGAAACGTATTTAGAAAAAAAGAAAGGAAGGAAAGAAGGGACCCAAGAGGTGCTTGGCTTTTTAATGAAAAACCTACACTGATATAACCCCCTGAATAGAAGTAAACTGAAGTGCTGGTTTCCCACTTAAGCACATTTCAAGTAACAAGCTGGCTTCTAGAATACACATTAGTATTTTGAAATCTGTAGGGGGAGACTGGAAATCATTGTTTCAATAGTATCTCGCTTTAAGAAGAGCAAACAGACTGAAACCTTTGAACCAGTAGGTTTTATCCTCAGTAACCTGTCACTGAACTACCCAGTGGGTGATGTGTATTTTGGCAAATAAAGCCAAAATTAGCTGATTTTGGTAGATCATATAATAATTAAGCAACTATCCAAAGTGGGTACAAGGAAGTTCCATTTTTCTCAACCAAAAATGGGAAAACATAAAAATGAAGTTAGGCAATCTAAAAAGTTCTGAAATATATAAAGCCATTTTCCCCCAAACATAACATATTTTTTAAAACTGAATTCACCATTTCAAAAAGCATACACCTTTAACTCCTAGGACTTCCCTAATCATTTCTCAATTCAATTTTTATTTAATCAATCAAAGAATCTAGGTTTTATAACTTTTTAGCCATAAATTTTACTTAATTTGATTTTTAACAGTTTTATTGAAATACAATTAACATACCATATAATTCACCTATTTAAAGTATACAAACCAATGGCTTTTAGTATATTCAGAGTCGTTTATCTGTCACCACAATCAGTTTTAGAACATTTTCGTTATCCCCAAAAGAAACTCCACATACATTAGCAGAAACTTTTTTCCCCTCATTCCCCCAGCCAGCCCTAGGCAACCACTGATATTTTGTATGTGATCTTTTGTGACTACAAGTTTTGTTATCAACATATCCAAGAATAGAATATACGGTACATTATTGCAGTTCTGCTTTCATAATTATAGTGAATTAAATGAGGAAATGTAGTTCTCTTTCTTTCTAAGTAAAGATTGTATGAGGAGACAGTATTAGAAAAAGGGAAAGAATGACAGATTTTCATAAAGAAGAAGGAAGAAACCTGATGTATAAGAAAGAAAGAACAGGATGGGCTGCTACATCCAGCTTCTTACTGGAGAGGTCCACTACTGATTCCTAACCCAGGTTTAAGAGAGGACAAATGTCAGATATAAATTCCTATGGTTCTGTAAAATGAACTGACATACAAATGCTGCAAAAGTGTATCAGAGCCATCATTCTGAAATGGGTCAAACATAGACAAAAACCACCGAAGAGTCACATGTACAGTAAGTAAAATAAGGATTGACCCCATCATTTCCCTCCTAAATTGCTGTTTTTACTGATACCCATGTGTCTACTGTCCTGACTCCAAGTTCGGACACTGTCTTTCTTCATAGTCTCAAATGCTTTTTTTTTTTCAACATTTGTCACACCACACTGTCACAAAAGAAAATTTGTTTTTTCTTTTGATGAGATCCACTCTCCCAGCAACTCTCAAACATGCAGAAGTTTGTACCTTTTGACCCCCTCCACCCAAATACTTTTGATGACAGTGAATATTTGAACATCTCTTGAGTGTAATGCTTAATATGCATCTTTGTACTCACCTGGCATATCTATAATCTCTCTATTGGTGTACTCATCCTCATTCATGATTCTTTATAGATCTGTTGAGGTTTGCAGTTTTATCGTTTCACCTCACACGCTGGCAATGCCTCTCTTTAAAAGAGTTGACCCTGTTCAGGCCTCTTTAAATGACGTTGACCATTTCTCACTTTATTTCTCACCTTTCCTAATTTTACTATTTATCACCTCACGTATAAAGGAAAAATTCAACATGTTGATATCATCCAAAACTCCTTTATATCAAGGCACCAGATAGCACAGTGGAGCTTTGTGTCTTTCCTTTTCTTGTATATATTTCTGTAAGACAAAAATATGCTGTTAGAAAAACAGTATTTTTATCTGTTGTAGCAATATTCTAAATTGAATATGTTATAAAGTAGTAGTAAGTGATAGGGTGTGCTAATGACATCCTCTGTTCTATCCTCCAACTGTTGGACAACTGTTAAATTTTAATTATTACAAAAGCATTTCTCCTGAGGGTAAGTCCCATGGAAGCAAAGCAAAGAAAGTATCTAAAAGAAAAATTCAAGGTGATGTCTTATTTCTTCTAGGTGACAAACACATTGCAAGGTTTTGTGATTTATCTGTCTCAGAATTCAAATTCAAAAGTAAGATTAAGGCTTCCCTGGTGGTGCAGTGGTTGAGAGTCCGAC
This sequence comes from Mesoplodon mirus, assembly GCF_964341445.2. Classification (NCBI taxonomy): domain Eukaryota; kingdom Metazoa; phylum Chordata; class Mammalia; order Artiodactyla; family Ziphiidae; genus Mesoplodon; species Mesoplodon mirus. The sequence goes on from NC_138992.1 coordinate 50,701,905, forward strand.
TGCCGATGCAGGGGCACGGGTTCGTGCCCCGGTCCGGGAAGATCCCACATGCAGCAGAGCGGCTGGGCCTGAGAGCCATGGCCGCTGGGCCTGCGCGTCCAGAGCCTGTGCTCCGCAACGGGAGAGACCACAACAGTGAGAGGCCCGCGTACTGAAAAAAAAAAAAAGTAAGATTATTGGAGGAGATCTTCAAGTTGGCAGAAGAGTAAGACGTGAAGATCACCTTCCTCCACACAAATACATCAGAAATACACCTACATGTGGAACAACTCCTGCAGAACACCTACTGAACGCTGGCAGAAGACCTCAGACTTCCTCAAAGTCAAGAAACTCCCCAAGTACCTGGGTAGGGAAAAAGAAAAAAGAAAAAACAGACAAAAGAATAGGGACGGGACCTGACCCTCTGGGAGGGAGCTGTGAAGGAGAAAATGGTTCCACACACTAGGAAGCCCCTTCACTGGCGGAGACTGCAGGTGGCGGAGGGGGAAAGCTTTGAGGCACGGAGGAGAGCGCAGCAACAGGGGTGAAGAGGGCAAAGCGGAGAGATTCCCGCACAGAGGATCGGTGCTGACCAGCACTCACCAGCCTGAGAGGCTTGTCTGCTCATCCACTGGGGCAGGCGGGGCTGGGAGCTGAGGCTTGGGTTTCAGAGGTCGGATCCCAGGGAGAGGACTGGGGTTGGCTGCACCCAGTGAACACAGGCTGAAGGGGGTTAGTGCATCACAGCTAACCAGGAGGGAGTCCAGGAAAATGTATGGAACTGCCTAAAGGCAAGAGACCATTGTTTCAGGGTGCGTGAGGAAAGGGGATTCAGAGCGTTGCCTAAACGAGCTCCAGAGACGGGTGTGAGCCGTGGCTATCAGCGCGGACCCCAGAGACAGGCACGAGATGCTAAGGCTGCTGCTGCCACCACCAAGAAGCCTGTGTGCAAGCCCAGGTCATTATCCACACCTCCGCTCCCGGGAGCCTGTGCAGCCTGCCACTGCCAGGGTCCTGTGATCCAGGAACAACTTCCCCGGGAGAACACATGGCACGCCTCAGGCTGTTGGAACATCACGCCGACCTCTGCCCTATAGGCTGGCCCCCGCATTCCGTACCCCTCCCTCCCCACGGCCTGAATGAGCCAGAACCCCCTAATCAGCGACTACTTTAACTCCGTCCTGTCTGAACGAAGAAAAGATTCCCTCAGGTGACCTACATGCAGAGGTGGGGCCAAATCCAAAGCTGAACCCCAGGAACTGTGAGAAGAAACAAAAGGAAGGGAAATTTCTCCCAGCAGCCTGAGGAGCACCGGATTAAATCTCCACAATCAACTTGATGTACCCTACATCTGTGGAATACCTGAATAGACAACGAATCATCCCAAAATTGAGGCGGTGGACTTTGGGAGCAAGTGTAGAATTAGGGTTTGCTTTCTGCATCTAATTTCTTACTGGTTTTATGTTTATCTTACTTTAGTATATAGAGTTTATTTTCATTGGTAGATTTGTTTATTGATTTGGTTGCTCTCTTCCGCCTTTTTTTAAAATATATATATTTTTTTTTTCTTTTTTTGTGAGTGTGTATGTGTATGCTTCTTTGTGTGATTTTGTCTGTATAGCTTTGTTTTTTACCATTTGAACTATGGTTCTGTCTGTCCGTTTTATTTTATTCTTTTCTTTCAGTATAGTTCTTAATGCTTGTTATCATTGGTGGATTTGTTTTATGGTTTGGCTGCTCTCCTTTTTCTGTCCTTTTTTCTTTTTTTTTTCATTACTTTTAATTTTTTTTCATTTTTAATAATTATTTTTTATTTTAATAACTTTAACTTATTTTTTTTCTTACTTTTTTGCTCCCTTTACTTCTGAGCATTGTGACTGACAGTGTTTTGGTGTTCCATCCAGGTCAGGCGTGTGCCTCTGAGGTGGAGAGCTGAATTCAGGACATTGGTCCACCAGAGAGAGACCTCCTGGCTCCACATAATATCAAATGGTGAAAGATCTCCCAGAGATCTCCATCTCAATGCTAAGACCCAGCTCCACCCAACAACCAGCAAGCTACAGTGCTGGAAACCCTAAGCCAAACAACTAGCAAGACAGGAACACAGCCCCACCCATTAACCAGAGGCTGCCTAAAATCATAATAAGGTCACAAACACACCAAAACACATGACCAGACATGGTCCTGCCCACGAAAAGACAAGATCCAGCCTCATCCAACAGAACACAGGCACCAGTCCACTACACCAGGAAGCCTACAAAACCCACTGAACCAACCTTAGGCACTGGGGGCAGACACCAAAAACAACGGGAACTACGAACCTGCAGCATGTGAAAAGGAGACGAAAAACACAGTAAGTTAAGCAACATGAGAAGGCAGAAACACACAGCAGATGAAGAAACAAGATAAAATCCCAACAGACCAAACAAATGAAGAGGAAACAGGCAGTCTACCTGAAAAAGAACTCAGAGTAATGATAGTAAAGAAGACCCAAAATCTTGGAAATAGAATGGAGAAAATACAAGAAACATTTAACAAGGACTGAGAAGAACTAAAGAGCAAACAAACCATGATGAGCAACACAATAAATGAAGTTAAAAATTCTCTGGAAGGAATCAATAGCAGAATAACTGAGTTAGAAAAGTGGATAAGTAAACTGGAAGATAAAATAGTGGAAGTAAGTACTGCAGAGAAGAATAAAGAAAAACAAATGAAAAGAATTGAGGACAGTATTAGAGACCTCTGGGACAACATTGAATGCAACAATATTCAAATTATAGGGGTCCCAGAAGAATAAGAGAAAAAGAAAGGGACTGAGAAAACATTTGAAGAGATTATAGTTGAAAATTTCACTAATATGGGAAAGGATATAGTCAATCGAGTCCAGAAACTGCAAAGAGACCCATACAGGATAAATCCAAGGAGAAACACGATATGACACAAGTTAATCAAACTATCAAAAATTAAATACAAAGAAAAAATATTAAAAACAGCAAGGGAAAAGCAACAAATAGCAGAAAATGGAATCCCCATAAGGATAACAGCTGATCTTTCAGCAGAAACTGAAAGCCAGAAGGGAGTGGCAGGACATATTTAAAGAAATGAAAGGGAAAAACCTACAACCAAGATTACTCTACCCAGCAAAGATCACATTCAGATTCAACAGAGAAATTAAAATCTTCACGGACAAGCAAAAGCAAAAAGAAATCAGCACCACCAAACCAGCTTTACAACAAATGCTAAAGGAAATTATCTCGCAGGAAACACAAGAGAAGGAAAAGACCTAAAATAACAAACCCAAAACAATTAAGAAAATGGTAATAGGAACATATATATCGATAATTACCTTAAATGTAAATGGATTAAATGCTCCAACCAAAACACATACACTGGCTGAATGGATGCAAACACAAGACTTATATTTATGCTGTCTACAAGAGACCCACTTCAGACCTAGGGACACATACAGACAGAAAGTGAGGGGATGGAAAAAGATATTCTATACAAATGGAAATCAAAAGAAGCTGGAGTAGCAATTCTCATAGCAAACAAATAGGCTTTAAAATAAAGCGTAGTGCAAGACACACAGAAGGACACTACATAATGATCAAGGGATCAATCCAAGAAGAAGATATAACAATTGTAAATACTTATGCACCCAACATAGGAGCTCCTCCAGACATAAGGCAAATGTTAACAGCCATAAAATGGGAAATCGACAGTAACACAAAAATAGTAGGGGATTTTAACACCCCACTTTCACCAATGGACAGATCATCCAAAATGAAAATAAATAAGGAAACACAAGCTTTAAATGATACATTAAACAAGATGGACTTAATTGATATTTATAGGACATTCCATCCAAAAATAACAGAATACCCTTTCTTCTCATGTGCTCATGGAATATTCTCCAGGATAGATCATATCTTGGTCACAAATCAAGCCTAGGTAAATTTAAGAAAATTGAAATCATATCAAGCATATTTTCCTACCACAACACTATGAGAATAGATATCAATTACAGGAAGAAAACTGTAAAAAATACAAACACATGGAGTCTAAACACTGTACTACTTAATAACCAATAGATCACTGAAGAAATCAAACAGGGAATCAAAAAATACATAGAAACAAATGACAATGAAAACACGATGACCCAAAACCTGTGGGATGCAGCAAAAGCAGTTCTAATAGGGAAGTTTATAACAAAAAAATCCTACCTCAAGAAACAAGAAACATCCTAAATAAATAACCTAACCTTACACCTAAAGCAATTAGAGAAAGAAGAGCAAAAAAACCCCAAAGTTAGTGGAAGGAAAGAAATCATAACGATCAGATCAGAAATACGTAAAAAAGAAATGAAGGAAAGAATTGCAAAGATCAGTAAAACTAAAAGCTCGTTCTTTGAGAAGATAAAAAATAATAATAAACCATTAGCCAGACTGATCAAGAAAAAAAGGGAGAAGACTCATATCAATAGAGTTAGAAATGAAAAAGGAGAAGTAACAAGTGACACTGCAGAAATACAAAGGATCATGAGAGATTACTACCAGCAACTATATGCCAATAAAATAGACAACCTGGAAGAAATGGACAAATTCTTAGAAAAGCACAACATTCCAAGACTGAACCAGGAAGAAATAGAAAATATAAGCATACCAATCTCAAGCACTGAAATTGAGACTGATTAAAAATCTTCCAACAAACAGAAGCTCCGGAGAAGATGACTTCACAGGCAAATTCTACCAAATATTTAGAGAACACCTAATACCTGTCCTTCTCAAACTCTTCCAAAATATAGCAGAGAGAGGAACACTCCCAAACTCATCCTATGAGGCCACCATCACCTTCACAGCAAATCCAGACAGAGACATCACAAAGAAAGAAAATTACAGGCCAATGTCACTGATGAACATAGATACAAAAATCTTCAACAAAATACTATCAAACAGAATCCAACAGCACATTAAAAAATCATACACCATCATCAGGTTGGGTTTATCCATGGAATGCAAGGAACCTTCAAAATGCACAAATCAATCAATGTGATATACCATATTAACAAAATGAAGTATAAAAACCATATGATCATCTCAATAGATGCAGAAAAAGCTTTCAACAAAATTCAACACTCATTTATAATAAAAAGCCTCCAGAAAATAGACATAGAGGGAACTTACCTCAACATAATAAAGGCCATATATGAAAAACCCACAGTCAACATAGTTTTCAATGGTAAAATACTGAAACTATTTCCCCTAAGGTCAGGAAAAAGACAAGGTTGTCCACTCTCACCACTATTATTCAACATAGTTTTGGAAGTTTTAGCCACAGCAATCAGAGAAGAAAAAGAAATAAAATGAATCCAAATTGGAAAAGAAGAAATAAAGCTGTCACTGTTTGCAGATGACATGATACTATACATAGAGAATCCTAAAGACACTACCAGAAAACTACTAGAGCTAGTCAATGAATTTGGTAATGTAGCAGGATACAAAACTAATGCACAGAAATCTCCTGCATTCCTATACACTAATGATGAAAAATCTGAAAGAGAAGTTAAGGAAACACTCCCATTTACCATTGCAACAAAAAGAATAAAATATTTAGGAATAAACCTACCTAAGGAGACAAAAGACCTAATGCAGAAAAATATAAGACACTGATGAAAGAAATTAAAGATGATGCAAACTGATGGAGAAATTTGCCATGTTCTTGGATTGGAAGAATCAACATTTTGAAAATGACTCTACTACCCAAAGCAATCTACAAGTTCAGTGCAATCCCTATCAAGCCACCAATGGCATTTTTCACAGAATTACAACAAAAAAATTCACAATTTGTATGGAAACACAAAAGACCCCGAATAGCCAAAGCAATCTTGAAAATGAAAAATGGAGCTGGAGGAATCAGGCTCCCAGACTTCAGATTATACTCCAAAGCTACAGAAATCAAGACAGTATGGTACTGGAACCAGAACAGAAATATAGATCAATGGAACAGGACAGAAAGTCCAGAGATAAACCCATGCACATATGGTCACTTTATCTTTGATAAAGGAGGCAAGAGTATACAGTAGAGGAAAGACTGCCTCTTCAATAAGTGGTGCTGTGAAAACTGGAGAGCTACATGTAAAAGAATGAAATTAGAACACTTCCAAACACCATATACCAAAATAAACTCAAAATGGATTAAAGACCTAAATGTAAGGCCAGACACTATAAAACTCTTAAAGGAAAACACAGGCAGAACCCTCTATGACATAAATCACAGCAAGACTCTTTTTGACCCACCTCCTAGAGAAATGGAAATAAAAACTAAAACAAATGGGATCTAATGAAACTTAAAAGCTTTTGCACAGCAGAGAAACCATAAACAAGATGAAAAGACAACCCTCAAAATAGGAGAAAATATTTGCAAACAAAGCAACTGACAATGGATTAATCTCCAAAATATACAAGCAGCTCATGCAGCTCAATATCAGAAAACAAAAAACCCAATCCAAAAATGTGCAGAAGACCTAAATAGACATTTCTCCAAAGAAGATATACAGATTGCCAACAAACACATGAAAGAATGCTCAACATCACTAACCATTAGAGAAATGCCAAATCAAAACTACAATGAGGTATCACCTCACACCGGTCAGAAGTGTGATAATCAAAAAGTCTACAAACAATAAATGCTGGAGAAGTTCTAGAGAAAAGGGAACCCTCCTACACTGTTGGTGGGAACGTAAATTGGTAGAGCCACTATGGAGAACAGTGTGGAGGTTCCTTAAAAAAGTAAAAATGGAGCTACCATATGATCCAGCAATCCCACTCCTGGGCATATATCTGGAGAAAACCATAATTTGAAAAGATATATGCATCCCAGTGTTCATTGCAGCACTATTTACAATAGCCAGGACGTGGAAGCAACCTAAATGTCCATCAGCAGAGGAATGGATAAAGAAGATGTGGCACATATATACAATGGAATATTACCCAGCCATAAAAATGAGCAAAATAATGCCATTTGCAGCAGCATGTATGGACCTAGAGATTGTCATATTGAGTGAAGTAAGTCAGACACAGAAGGACAAATATCATATGATATTGCTTATATGTGGAACATAAAAAAGGGTACAAATAAACTTATCTACAAAACAGAAATATAGTTACAGATGTAGAAAACAAACTTATGGTTACCAGGGGCAAAACTGGGGAGGGTTAAATTGGGAGATTGGGATTGACATATACACACTACTATATATAAAATACATAACTAATAAGAACTTACTGTGTAGCACAGGGAACTCTACTCAATACTCTGTAATGGCCTATATGGGAAAAGAGTCTAAAAAAGAGTGGATATATGTATAAGTATAACTGATTCACTTTGCTGTATCCCTGAAACTAATACGACATTTTAAATCAACTATACTCCAATAAAAATGTAAAAAAATTAAGTGCAAACCTGATTGTGCCAAAAGAGTATATGATGTTATTGTTTTAGAGTTAAAGAAAACTATAACAATGTTGAAGTTTCAAGATCTATTTGTTTCAAGAAGAAGTCAGTATACTTCACAACTTCAATACTTACTACAAGCAATGGTAATAGAGACAGTGTGGTACTGGCACAAGGACAGATATATATATATATATATATATATATATATATATATATATATATATATCAAAGGATTAAAATTGGGAGTCCAGAGATAAACCCATATATCTATGGTCAATTTATTTTCAACAGGCGTGTAGAGACCATTAAATGGGGAAAGAGTATTCTTCAACAAGTGGTTCTGGGACAGCTGAATAGCTATGTGCAAAAGAATGAATCATCTCACACCATAACAAAAATTAACTCAAACTAGATCAAGGACCTAAATGTAAGAGTAAAGCTTATACAACTCTTATAAGAAAACATAAGATTAAATCTTCATAACATAGGATTTGACAAATGATTCTTGAATATGACACCAAAAGCCTGAGCAACAAAAGAAAAAAAAATGATAAACTGAAGTTCCTCAGACTTAAAAACTTTTGTCCTTCAAAAAGCACCACTAAGAAAGAGAAAAGACGACCACCACTAAGAAAGAGAAAAGACGAAAAGAATGGGAGAAAATATTTGCAAATTATATATCTAACAATGGGCTTATATCTGGAATTTATTAAGAACTCTTACAATTCAATAATAAAGATGATAAGCCGATTTTTTAAATGAACAAAGGATCTGAATAGACACTCCACCAAAGAATATATACAAATGACAAATAAGCGCATGACAAGATCAGCAATATTAATCATCAGGGAAATAAAAATCAAAACCATAATTACATATTACTTCATACTCACTAGGATGTCTAGAAACAAAAAGTCACTACCAAACATAAGGTAGATAGATAGTGGGAAGCAGCCGCAGAGCACAGGGAGATCAGCTCGGTGCTTTGTGACCGCCTGGAGGGGTGGGATGGGGAGGGTGGGAGGGAGGGAGATGCATGAGGGAAGGGATGTGGGAACAGATGTATATGTATGACTGATTCACTTTGTTATATAGCAGAAACTAATAAAAAAAAAAAAACCAAAAAGTCAGGTAGTGTTGGAAAGGCTGAGCAAAAATCAGAACCCTCATCCACTACTGGTGAGAATGTAAAAAGGTACAGACACTTTGGAAAACAGTTTGGCAGTTTCTCACACAATTAAACATAGAGTTACCATATAATCCATCATTTCTGCTCCTAAATATAGATCCAAGAGAAATCAAAAGATATGTCTAAACAGAAATTTACACATAAATGTTTATAGCAACATTATTCATAATTACCAAAAAGGGAGGCAATCCAAATGTCCATCAATGGACAAATTGATAAACAAAATATGGTATATCCACACAATGGAATATTACTGTCAATAAAAAGGAATGAAATACTGAAACATGCTGCAACACGGATGAACCTTGAAAACATTATGCTAAGTGCTAAAAACCAGTAATGAAGGACCACATACTAAATGATTCCATTCATATGAAAGTCCAACACAGGGAAATCTGTAGAGACAGAAGGTAGATTTGTGGTTGTTTAACACTAGGGGCAAAAGTTGCGGGAGCTGAAACAGGTAATAGTTAGAAGAATTTCCTTTTGAGGTGATGAAAAGGTTCTAAAATTGACTGTGATGATGATTGCATGTATCTATGCATATATAAAACCATTAAATTGTACAGCTGAAATTATTGAATTGTATAGTATGTGAATTATATCCAATAAAGTTGTTTTTAAATGAAGAAGAAGGAAGAGGAAGAGGAGGAAGTTAGTAGGACTTCTCCAAAATGTCTTAAAAACCTTGACATTTTCCTGAAAGTGCTAGAAGCCCACATTGGGTCCATATGATAGTAACTATAAAACTCTTTAATAAAATATGCTACCTATTTTCCCCAAAAAATGGAAACAAACTGCTTACATTAAACTATATGGACATGAGTTTAAGAAAAAAGAAATATGAACTAAGGATCAAGAAATAGTGAAATTGTCATATGGAAGCCAGGAGCAGAAAGGAAATTACGATCTGTTGCAAAGCTCTAACTTTCAGAGAGGAGAAATTTTATCAGTTCCTTGGGAAACACAAAGCCTTCTTTTCTGTCACTCATGTCTTAAATGTTTAAAAGAAATCTTATAGAAAGACCTGTTAAAGAATTTAACATGAACAGTGCATATTACACATATTTTATGATTATAGTTAAAATTGCAATGCTTATAAAGTACTTAAACTGGAAATATACAGTATATTGTTCACATATAGCATATTAGATTTCAGAAGATTTGGTGAAAGAAGGAAAAAAATGTGTAAGAATCACAAAATTTACAAATGAACAAAATCAAAATGCAGGAGGTCTTTAATATTTAGATAGACTCTAACCTCAAAGTTGTGATTATTTATGAAAAAAAGGCATTCTAATCAAACATGTTAGGTAAAAAACTAGTTCAGCACAAATGTCATGCATACAAATACACAAAATCATATTTTTTCAATAAAAGAAGCTACAGTTTATTTAGAATTCTAGGTTCTGGACACTATGTTAATACTTTTAAACCTTATCTTATTTAAGCTTTACAAGCACCCTACACAGTTGATATTTATAACTGCTATTTTTCAGATAAGCCAAGGTGATCAGAGAAAGTCAATGATGATGATGATCCTGGACATTAAATACAGCCTTAAGCCAGACTTAAATTTCAGGTGGAATCACTTGTCTGCTGAGAAAAAATGTCATCATTGAGGATAAGGATTTTTAAACTCTAACTTCAGAGTCCTGACTCTTGAGTGATAGTTCGAAATTGCCCATTAAAATCTAAAATCAGAAAAGGCTTTGTTTGAACCCTACAGAGACAGGGCACTGAATCTAACAGCAAGATTGACTGATTGTGCATTTGCAGACTTGGCATCTTTTGCAATGATGATTAAAATAATCAGCTTTCGCCTCTTCCTTTCCTCTGGGACTTATGGAGAATATTTTTATTTTGGGAGAGTTTTCTTACTTACAGAGAAATGATGCTTAGCTTCAGTGCCACTCTAATCTTAGGGTTGATTTAGAAAACACACCAAGCAGTTTAATATGTTTCCATAATAATGAATATTTAAAATATTATAATAACCAAAATGTAGACTAAATTACCCCTAAAGTATTCATAACTAATTCTAAACTAAAGTAAAAGCTGAACAAAGAATTTAAAAATTATCTAGATTCTGTATTTCTTCTCCTATTGTTTTTACCTGTCTGCTGGCCAGTTACTAAAAGGTGAATGGAGAATGAGGAAACAGGAAAACAACTTTGCAAATTATTTTTAAAAAGAAAAGAACTTGAAATTAACCTGATTGCATTTTGATTACTCATAGATTAAATTTTGTATATGCTTGTTCTCTATGCCTGTTAACCTGTGAATGAGAGGCTGGGTATGTATCTAAATTTGTATTCTAAAATTTAAATAAAGTCATATAAAGATGGATTTTAGTGAGCACACAGTTTCTCTTTAAGAAATAAGAATGTAAATGAAGGAAATGAAGGAAAAATATGGATTAAGATCACTGGAATGATTCAGAGTACTCTTTTCCATTTTTGGTGATGAATTGATCAGTAATCTACTTTGTCACAAAGGATATTTTAATCTGTAGATCAATTAAAATACATTTGGAACTATATTTTCACACCACTGCTGACTCCTAGTGTCTTGACCTTCTACCTTATCCCTTCCTTTGAGTGTCTTCCTCAATTCCAGTCCAATGCATTACCATGACCCCTAAGTAGTGTCATTGTCAATGGCTTTCAAATATTGTCCAGGTCAGATTCTCTAAGCCCAGCTATGTGTCCTCTCCAGTGACCTTCAGCCAGCCTGCTCCTGGCATTTACCTAAGAACAGGATATTAAAACATTCCTTTGTGTGTGTTTGAAGTTCATACTCACTGCTCAGTTATTTCAGAAACATTTTAGAACAACGGCTCTACTTTTAAAGTGTCTGTAGACAGGTGTCATGGATGGACCTCCAAGAGTGTCAGAAGCCATTAAAGGATTAGTAATGTTATTCACAGAACACCGTCCCAAATCTTGCAGGTCATCTGGTCCAACTCTCCATCTAATTCAAGAATTCCTTCTCTACCACTTGTGGAAAGAGGACAGAGAGGGAAGGAGCATGTAATTTGTGAAATCAGAAGGGCTGAGCCTGATTCCTGGCTCCAGCTCATTCAACTCCTATGTTACGTTTGATCTTATGCAAAATACAAGCCCTCTGAATCTCAAGTGCACATTAAGCACTTGGGTACATAGTAAGTGCTTAATAAAATAATCTTGAATGAACTAACAAGACAGTAATATCGGTCTCTCAGAGTTGTACTTATAGTTTTCCAAATCATTCTCTTCATCTCAGCTGTGCTTTTGGACATTCTGTATTCTCTGTCTGGGATTATCTCTGCTTTTTCTCACTATTTCACCTGGTTAACTTGTATCTGTCCAGATAAATCTTTCCTATAATATCCCTCTACCCTAGGCACCCTGCAGTCTAAGTACTATTTTTAAGCAGCCTGTGCTATGTCCATTATTGAACTAATCATGTCTCCACCTTATCTGCCGGTTAGAGTTCCAGGAGTGAGTTCCATGAAGACAGGGACAGTGTTTCATTCCTTTATTTATATACTTTTCTCAGGTATGGATGTCAAGTTAATTAAACCCGTGTGTTCAGGGAAATGGAATAGAGACTAAATAATAGGAAAAAAACCCATTGAAACACTGAAAATATAAAATAGTCAAAGTTTCAGCTGGACAAACCAAGGAGAAAAGAGAGAAGACTCAAATAAATAAGATCAAAATGAAAGAGGATATTGAATTTTGCAGAATAATTTTTCTCCATCTATTAAGATGATGATACAATTTTAACTATTAAATTGATTTGCACAACTAATATCTCAGAAATGTGAAAGGTCATGAGACTACTATGAATAATTATGTCCCAATAAATTGGACAACCTAGAAAAAATGGACAAATTCCTAGAAACACATAATCTACCAAGATGGAATAATGAAGAAATAGAAAATCTGAACAGACCAATTATTAGTAAGGAGATTGAATTGGTAATCAAAAACCTCCCATCAAAGAAAAGCTTAGAACCAGTTGGTTTCACTGGTAAATTCTCCAAATATTTAAAGAAGACTTAATGTCAATTCTCAAACTCTTCCGAAAAATTGAAGAGGAGGCAACACTCCCAAACTCATTTTAAAGGCCTGATACCAAAGCCTCATAAAGGCACTACAAGATAAGAGCTAAAATCCAATATCTTTGATGAACGTAGATGTAAAAATTTCAACAAAATAAATTCAATAGCACATTAAAAGTATCATTCAACGTGATCAAGTGGGATTTATTCTTGGGTTACAATGATGGTTCAACATACACAAATCAATAAGTGTGATGTACCACATTAATAGAAAGAAAGATAAAAATCATAGGATCATCTCAATATATGCAGAAAAATAATTTTTACAAAATTCAACCTCCTTTCATACTTAAAAATTCTCAACAAATTGGGTGTAGAAGGAACATACCTCAATGTAATAAAGCTCATATATGACAAACCTACAGTTGACATCACACTCAATGGTGAAAAATTAAAAGCTTTTTTGCTAAGATCAGGAATAAAACAAGGATTCCCCCTCTCACCACTCCTACTCAACATAGTATTGGAAATCCTAGCCAGAGCAATCAGGCAAGAAAAATAAATAAATAAATAAATAAATAAAAGGCATACAAATCAGAAAGGAAGAAGTAAGACATCTTCAATCTGTGGTTAGTTGAATCCACAGCTGCAGAACTCCCTAATACAGAGGGCTGACTGTAGGCAACTGATATTTGACAAAGAAGCAGAGGCAATACAATGGAGCAAAGATAGTCTCTTCAACAAATTGTGCTGGAACAAGTGGACATCCACATGCAAATAAAAAAATCTAGACATATAGATTACACCCTTCAAAAAAATTAACTCAAAATGAACCAGAGACCTAAATGTAAAATGCAAAACTATAAAACTCTTAGAAGATAACACGGGCAAAAATCTACATGACCTTTGAAATGGCAATGGCTTTAGATATAACAAAAAAGTCACAGTCCGTAAAAGAAATACTTGATATCTGGACTTCATTAAAATTAAATACTTGTGCTCTGTGAAAGACAGTGTCAAGAGAATCAGAAGTCAAGCCATGGACTGGGAGAAAATATTTGCAACATACACATCTGATAAAATATGTACTGTTATCCAAAATATAAAAAGAACCCTTAAAACTCACCAATAAGAAAACAAACAGAAGGGAGGAGCTTCAAGATGGTGGAAGAGTAAGATGTGGAGATCACCTTCCTCCCCACAAATGCATCAGAGATACATCGCATGTGGAACAACTCCTACAGAACACCTACTGAATGCTGGCAGAAGACCTCAGACCTCCCAAAAGACAAGAAACTCCCCATGTACCTGGGTAGGGCAAAAGAAAGAAGAAAAAACAGAGACAAAAGAATACGGATGGGACATGCACCAGTGGGAGGGAGCTGTGAAGGAGGAAAGGTTTCCACACACTAGAAGCCCCTTCGTGGGTGGAGACTGCGGGAGCAGAGTGGGGGAGCTTCGGAGCCGCGGAGGAGAGCACAGCAACAGGGCTGAGGAGGGCAAAGCAGAGAGATTCCCACACAGAGGATCAGTGCCGACCAGCACTCACCAGCCCGAGAGGCTTGTCTGCTCACACACCGGGACAGGTGGGGTCTGGGAGCTGAGACTCGGGTTTTAGAAGTCAGATCCCTGGGAGAGGACAGGGGTTGGCTGGGTGAACACAGCCTGATGGGGGCTAGTGCACCACAGCTAGCTGGGAGGGAGTCCGGGGAAATGTCTGGAGCTGCCGAAGAGGCAAGAGACTTTTTCTTGCCTCTTTGTTTCCTGGTGCATGAGGAGAGGGGGTTAAGAGCGCCACTAAAAGGAGCTCCAGAGAAAGGCGCGAGCTGCGGCTACAAACGCGGACCCCAGAGACGGGAATGGGACGCTAAGGCTGCTGCTCCAGCCACCATGAAGCCTGTGTGCGAGCAGAGGTCACTATCCACACCTGCCCTCCCGGAAGCTTGTGCATCCTGCCACTGCCAGGGTCCCGTGATCCAGGGACAACTTTCCTGGGAGAATGCACGGCGTGCCTAAGGCTGGTGCAACGTCATGCCAGCCTCTGGCACCACAGTCTCGCCCTGAACTCCATACCCCTCTATCCCCCCGGCCTGAGTGCGCCAGAGCCCCCGAAGCAGCTGCTCCTTTAACACCATCCTGTCTGAGCGAAGAACAGACACCCTCAGGCGACCTACACGCACAGGCGGGGGCAAATCCAAAGCTGACCCCCAGGAGATGGGCGAACAAAGAAGAGAAAGGGAAATCTCTCCCAGCAGCCTCAGGGGCAGTGGATTAAATCTCCACAATGTACCCTGCATCTGTGGAATACCTGAATATACAACGAATCATCCCAAATTGAGGAGGTGGACTTTGGGAGCGGTGACACATATATATATTTTTCCCTTTTCCTCTTTTTGTGAGTGAGTATGTGTATGCTTCTGTGTGTGATATTGTCTGTATAGCTTTGCTTTTACCATTTGTCCTAGGGTACTGTCTGTCCGTTTTTTTTGTTTTTTTTTTTTTTTAGTATCGTTTTCAGTGCTTGTTAACATTGGTGGATTTGATTTTTGATTTGGTTGCTCTCTTCTTTACTTCTTTCCTTCATTTTTTTATTACTTTAAAAAATGTCTTTAATAATTTTTTTATTTTAATTATTTTATTTTATTTTATTTTACTTTATCTTCTTTCTTTCTTTCTTTTTCTCCCTCTTATTCTGAGCCATGTGGATGACAGGCTCTTGGTGCTCCAGGGAGGCGTCAGGGCTGTGCCTCTGATGTGGGTGAGCCAAGATCAGGACACTGGTCCACAAGAGACCTCCCATCTCCACGTAATTTCAAATGGTGAAAATCTCCCAGAGATATCCCTCTCAATGCCAAGACCCAGCTCCACTCAACGACCAGCAAGCTCAAGTGCTGAGCACCCTATGCCAAACAACTAGCAAGACAGGAACACAACCCCACCCATTAGAAGAGAGGCTGCCTAAAATCATAATAAGTCCACAGAAACCCCAAAACACACGATCAGACGTGGACATGCCCAACAGAAAGAAAAGATCCAGCCTCATCCACCAGAACACAGGCACCAGTACCCTCCACCAGGGAGCATACAGGACTCAGTGAACCAACCTCAGCAACTGGGGGCAGACACCAAAAACAACAGAAACTATGAACCTGCAGCCTGAGAAAAGGAGACCCGAAACACAGTAAGTGAAGCAAAATGAGAAGACAGAGAAACACACAGCAGATGAAGGAGCAAGGTAAAAACCCATCAGACCTAACAAATGAAGAGGAAACAGGCAGTCTACATGAAAAAGAATTCATAATAATAATAGTAAAGATAATCCTAAATCTTGAAAATAGAATGGAGAAAATACAAGAAATGTTTAAAAAGGACCTAGAAGAACTAAAGAGCAAACAAACAGTGATGAACAACAAAATAAATGAAATTAAAAATTCTCCAGAAGGGATCAATAGCAGAATAACTGAGGCAGAAGAATGGATAAGTGACCCAGAAGATAAAAGAGTGTAAATAACTACTGCAGAGCAGAATAAAGAAACAAAAGAAAACAATTGAAGACAGCCTCAGAGACCTCTGAGAGAACATTAAATGCACCAACATTTGAATTATAGGGGCCCAGAAGAAGAAGAGAAAAAGAAAGGGACTGAGAAAATATTTGAAGTGATTATATTCCTTAATATGGGAAAGGAAGTAGTTAACCAAGTGCAGGAATCACAGAGAGTCCCATACAGGATAAATCCAAGGAGAAACACATCAGGGCACATATTAATCAAACTATCAAAAATTAAATACAAAGAAAAAATATTAAAAGCAGCAAGGGAAAAACAACAAATAACACACAAGGGAATCCCCATAAGGTTAACAGCTGATTTTTCAGCAGAAACTCTGCAAGCCAGAAGGGAGTGGCAGGACATATTTAAAGTGATGAAAGGGAAAAACCTACAACTGAGATTACTCTCCCCAGCAAGAATATCATTCAGATTTGACAGAGAAATTAAAACCTTTGCAGACAAGCAAAAGCTAAGAGAATTCAGCACCACAAAACCAGCTTTACAACAAATGCTAAAGGAAATTCTCTAGTCAGGAAGCACAGAGAAAGAAAAGATCAACAATAACAAACTCAAAACAATTAAGAAAATGGTAATAGGAACATACATATTGATAATAACCATAAATGTAAATGGATTAAATGCTCCTACCAAAAGACACAGACTGGCTGAGTGGATGCAAAAACAATACCCATATATATGCTGTCTACAAGAGGCCAACTTCAGACCGAGGAACACATACAGACTGAAAGTGAGGGGATGGAAAAAGATATGCCACGCAAATGGAAATCAAAAGAAGCTGGAGTAGCAATTCTCATATCAGACAAAATAGACTTTAACACAAAGACTATTATAAGAGACAAAGAAGAACACTACATAATGATCAAGGGATCAATCCAAGAAGAAGATATAACATTTGTAAATATTTATGCATGCAACATAGGAGCTCCACAATACATAAGGCAAATACTAAGAGCCATAAAAAGGGAAATCAACAGTAACACAATCATAGTAGATGTCTTTAACACTCCACTTTCACCAATGGACAAATCATCCAAAATGAAAATAAATAAGGAAACACAAGCTTTAAATGATATATTAAACAAGATGGACTTAATTGATATTGATAGGACATTCAATCCAAAAACAACAGAATACAGTTTCTTCTCAAGTGCTCATGGAACATTCTCAAGGATAGATTAGATCTTGGGTCACAAATCAAGCCTTGGTAAATTTTAAAAAATTGAAATCATATCAAGTATCTTTTCCAACCACAACACTATGAGACTAGATATCAATTACAGGGAAAAGTCTGTAAAAAATACAAACACATGGAGGCTAAACAATACACAACTTAATAACCAAGAGATCACTGAAGAAATCAAAGAGGAAATTTAAAAAATGCCCAGAAAAAAATGACAATGAAAACACAATGACCCAAAACTTATGGGATGCAGCAAAAGCAGTTATAGGAGGGAAGTTTATAGCAATACATCCCTACCTCAAGAAAAAAGAAACATCTCAAATAAAAAATCTAACATTACACTTAAAGCAATTAGAGAAAGAAGAACAAAAAAACCCCATAGTTAGCAGAAGGAAAGAAATCATAAAAATCAGATCAGAAATAAATGAAAAAGAAATGAAGGAAATGAGAGCAAAGAATAATAAAACTAAAAGCTGGTTCTTTGAGAAGGTAAACAATATTGATAAACCATTAGCCAGACTGATCAAGAAAAAAAGGGAGAAGACTCAAATCAATAGAATTAGAAATGAAAAAGGAGAAGTAACAACTGACACTGCAGAAATACAAAGGATGATGAGAGATTACTACAAGCAACTGTATGCCATAAAATGGACAGCCTGGAAGAAAGGCAGAAATTCTTAGAAAGGCACAACATTCCAAGACTGAAGCAGGAAGAAATAGAAAATATGAAAAGAACAAACACAAGCACTGAAATTGAAACTGTGATTAAAAATCTTTGAACAGGGCTTCCCTGGTGGCGCAGTGGTTGAGAGTCCGCCTGCTGATGCAGGGGACATGGGTTTGTGCCCCAGTCCAGGAGGATCCCACATGCTGTGGAGCAGCTGGGCCCGTGAGCCATGGCTGCTGAGCCTGCGCATGCGGAGCCTGTGCTCCGCAACGGGAGAGGCCACATTAGTGAGAGTCCCGCGTATGGGAAAAAAAAAAAAAATCTTCAAACAAACAAAAGCCCAGGACCAGATGGCTTCTTCTTAGAGAAGAGCTAACACCTATCCTTCTCAAACTCTTCCAAAATATACCAGAGGGAGGAACACTCCTAAACTCATTCTACGAGGCCACCATCACCCTGATACCAAAACCAGACAAAGATGTCACAAAGAAAGAAAACTACAGACCAATATCACTGATGAACATAGATGCAAAAATCCTCAACAAAGTACTGACAAACAGAATCCAACAGCACATTAAAAGCATCATACACCATGATCAAGTGGGGTTTATCACAGGAATGTAAGGATTCTACAATATACGCAAATCAGTCAGTGTGATACACCATGTTAACAAATCGAAGGAGAAACAACATATGATCATCTCAATATACAGAGAATGCTTTTGACAAAATTCAACACCCATTTATGATAAAAACCCTCCATAGAGTAGGCATAGAGGGAACTTTCCTCAACATAATAAAGGCCATATATGGCAAACCCACAGCCAAAGTCGTCCTCAATGGTGAAAAATTGAAACCATTTCCACTAGATCAGAAACAAGGCAAGGTTGCCCAGTATCACCACTATTATTCAACATAGTTTTGTAAGTTTTAGCCACAGTGATCAGAGAAGAAAAAGAAATAAAAGGAATCCAATTCGGAAAAGAAGAAATAAATCTGTCACTGTTTACATATGACATACTATACATAGAGAATCCTAAAGATGCTACCAGAAAACTACTAGAGGTAATCCATGAATTTGGTAAAGTAGCAGGATACAAAATTAGTGCACAGAAATCTCTTTCATTCCTATATACTAATGATGAAATATCTGAAAGTGAAATTAAGAAAACACTCCCATTTACCATTGCAACAAAAAGAATAAAGTATCTAGGAATAAACCTACCTAAGGAGAAAAAAGACCTGTATGCAGAAAGTTATAAGACACTGATGAAAGAAATTAAAGATGATACAAAGAGATGGAGAGATATACCATGTTCCTGGATTGGAAGAATCAACATTTTGAAAATGACTATACTACCCAAAGCAATCTACAGGTTCAGTGCAATCCCTATCAAACTACCAATGGAGTTTTTCACAGAAGTAGCACAAAGAATTTCACAATTTGTATGGAAACACAAAAGACTCCGAATAGAGAAAGCAATCTTGAGGAAGAAAAACGTAGCTGGAGGAATCAGGCTCCTGGACTTCAGACTATACAGCAAAGCTACAGTAATCAAGACAGTATGATACTGGCACAAAAACAGAAATATAGATCAATGGAACAGGATAGAAAACCCAGAGACAAACCTACACACATATGGTCACCTTACCTTAGATAAAGGAGGCAAGACTATACAGTGGAGAAAAAACAGCCTCTTCAATAAGGGGTGCTGGGAAAACTGGACATCTACATATAAAAGAATGAAATTAGAACACTCCCTAACACCATACACAATAATAAACTCAAAATGGATTAAAGACCTAAATGTAAGTTCAGACACTATTAAACTCAGAGGAAAGCATACACAGAACACTCCATGACATAAATCACAGCATGATCCTTTTTCACCCACCTCCTATATAAATGGAAATAAAATCAAAAATAACAAATGGGATCTAATGAAACTTAAAAGCTTTTGCACAGCAAAAGAAACCATAAACAAGACAAAAAGACAACCCTCTGAATGGGAGAAAATATTTGCAAATGAAACAACTGACAAAGGATTAATCTCCAAAATTTACAAGTAGCTCATGCAGCTCAATATCAAAAAAACAAACAACCCAATCTAAAAATGGGTGGAAGACCTAAATAGACATTTCTCCAAAGAAGATATACAGATTGCCAACTAACACATGAAAGTATGCTCAGCATCATTAAACATTAGAGAAATGGAAATCTAAACTACAATGAGATATCATCTCACACCATTCAGATTGGCCATCATCAAAAAATCTACAAACAATAAATGCTGGAGAGGGTTTGGAGAAAAGGGAACCCGCTTGTATTGTTGGTGGGGATATAAATTGATACAGCCACTATGGAGAACAGTATGGATGTTCCTTAAAAAACTAAAAACAGACTACCATATAACCCAGCAATCCCACTACTAGGCATATACCCTGAGAAATCCATAATTCAAAAAGAGTTATGCACCACAATGTTCATTGCAGCTCTATTTACAATAGCCAGGACATGGAAGCAACCTAAGTGTCCATCAACAGATGAATGGATTAAGAAGATGTGGCATATATATACAATGGAATATTACTCAGCCATAAAAAGAAACAAAATTGAGTTATTTGTAGTGAGGTGGATGGATTTAGAGTCTGTCATACAGAGTGAAGTAAGTCAGAAAGAGAAATACAAATATCGTATGCTAACACATATATATGGAATCTAAAAAAAGAAAAAAAAGAAAAAAATGGACATGAAGAACTTAGGGGAAAGACAGGAATAAAGATGCAGACGTACTAGAGAATGGAGTTGAGGACATTGGGAGGGGGAAGGTAAGCTGGGACAAAGTGAGAGAGTGGCATGGACATATATACACTACCAAATGTAAAATAGATAGCTGGTGGGAAGCAGCTGTATAGCACAGGGAGATCAGCTCGGTCTTTTTGACCACCTAGAAGGGTGGGATAGAGAGGGTGGGAGGGAGAGAGATGCAAGAGGGAAGAGATATGGGGATATATGTATATGTATAACTGATTCACTTTGTTATAAAGCAGAAACTAACACACCATTCTAAAGCAATTATACTCCAATAAAGATATTTAAAAAAAAGAGATAAGAAGGTAAAAGCCAAAAATAAATAAATAAATAATAAACTCTATTTAAAAATGGGCCATGGGACTTCCCTGGTGTTCCAGTGGTTAAGACTCTGCACTTCTGACTTCCGGGTAAGATGGCGGAAAAGTAAGACGCGGAGATCACCTTCCTCCCCACGGATACACCAGAAATACAGCTACACATGGAACAACTCCTACAGAACACCTACTGAACGCTGGCATAAGACACCAGACCTCCCAAAAGGCAAGAAACTCCCCACATACCTGGGTAGGGCAAAGCGGAGAGATCCCCACACAGAGGATCGGTGCCGAGCGGCACTCACCAGCCCGAGAGGCTTGTCTGCTCGCCCGCCGGGGCGCGCAGCGCTGGAAGCTGAGGCTCGGGCTTCGGTCAGAGCGCAGAGAGAGGACTGGGGCTGGCGGCGAGAACTCAGCGTGAAGGGGGCTAATGTGCCACAGCTAGCCGGCAGGGAGTCCGGGAAAACTCTGGAGCTGCCGAAGAGGCAAGAGACTTTTTCTTCCCTCTTGGTTTCCTGGTGCGCGAGGAGAGGGGATTAAGAGCGCTGCTTAAAGGGGCTCCACAGACGGGCGCGAGTCGCGACTGAAAGCGCGGAGCCCAGTGACGGGCGTGGGACGCTGGGGCTGCTGCTGCCGCCGCCAAGAAGCCTGTGTGCGAGCGCAGGTCACTGCCCACACCGCCCTTCCGGGAGCCTGTGCAGCCCGCCACTGCCGGGGTCCCGGGATCCAGGGGCGGCTTCCCTGGGAGAACGCACGGCACGCCTCGGGCTGGTGCAACGTCACGCCGACCTCTGCCGCTGCAGGCTCGCCCCGCACTCCGTGCCCCTCCCCCCCGCCCGGCCTGAGTGAGCAAGAGTCCCCGAAGCGGCTGCTCCTTTAACCCTGTCCTGTCTGAGCGAAGAACAGACGCCCTCCGGCGACCTACACGCAGAGGCGGGGCCAAATCCAAAGCTGAGACCCAGGAGCTGTGAGAACAAAGAGAAAGGGAAACCTCTCCCAGCAGCCTCAGAAGCAGCGGATTAAAGCTCCACAATCAACTTGATGTACCCTGCATCTGTGGAATACATGAATAGACAACACATCATCCCAAATTGAGGAGCCCGGAGTCAGTGCTGTGCCTCTGAGGTGGGAGAGCCAACTTCAGGACACTGGTCCACAAGAGACCTCCCAGCTCCACATAATATCAAACGGCAAAAATCTTCCAGAGATTTCCATCTCAACACCAGCACCCAGCTTCACTCAACGACCAGCAAGCTACAGTGCTGGACACCCTATGCCAAACAACTATCAAGACAGGAACACAACGCCACCCATTAGCAGAGAGGCTGCCTAAACTCATAAAAAGTCCGCAGACACCCCAAAACACACCACCAGACGTGGACCTGCCCACCAGAAAGACAAGATCCAGCCTCATCCACCAGAACACAGGCACTAGTCCCCTCCACCAGGAAGCCTACACAACCCACTAAACCAACCTTAGCCACTGGGGACAGACACCAAAAACAACGGGAACTACGAACCGGCAGCCTGCAAAAAGGAGACCCCAAACACAGTAACATAAGCAAAATGAGAAGACAGAAAAACACACAGCAGGAGAAGGAGCAAGATAAAAACCCACCAGATCTAACAAATGAAGAGGTAATAGGCAGTCTACCTGAAAAAGAATTCAGAATAATGATGGTAAAGATGATCCAAGATTCTATTTCCCAGATCCAAAATCTTGGAAATAGAATAGACAAAATGCAAGAAACAGTTAACAAGGACCTAGAAGAACTAAAGATGAATCAAGCATCGATTAAAAACACAATACATGAAATAAAAAATACTCTAGACGGGATCAATAGCAGAATAACTGAGGCAGAAGAACGGATAAGTGAGGTGGAAGATAAAATAGTGGAAATAACTGCTGCAGAGCAAAATAAAGAAAAAAGAATGAAAAGAACAGAGGACAGTCTCAGAGACCTCTGGGACAACATTAAACGCACCAACATTCGAATTATAGGGGTTCCAGAAGAAGAAGAGAAAAAGAAAGGGACTGAGAAAATATTTGAAGAGATTCTAGTTGAAAACTTCCCTAATATGGGAAAGGAAATAGTTAATCAAGTCCAGGAGGCACAGAGAGTCCCATACAGAATAAATCCAAGGAGAAATACGCCAAGACACATATTAATCAAACTGTCAAAAATTAAACACAAAGAAATCATATTAAAAGCAGCAAGGCAAAAACAACAAATAACACACAAGGGAATCCCCATCAGGATAACAGCTGATCTCTCAGCAGAAACTCTACAAGCCAGAAGGGAGTGGCAGGACATAATTAAAGTGATGAAGGAGAAAAACCTGCAACCAAGATTACTCTACCCAGCAAGGATCTCATTCAGATTTGATGGAGAAATTAAAACGTTTACAGACAAGCAAAAGCAGAGAGAGTTCAGCACCACGAAACCAGCTTTACAACAAATGCTAAAGGAACTTCTCTAGGCAAGAAACACAACAGAAGTAAAAGACCTACAATAACGAACCCAAAACAATTAAGAAAATGGGAATAGGAACATACATATCGATAATTACCTTAAATGTAAATGGTCTAAATGCTCCCACCAAAAGATACAGATTGGCTGAATGGATACAAAAACAAGACCCATATATATGCTGTCTACAAGAGACCCACTTCAGACCTAGAGACACATACAGACTGAAAGTAAGGGGATGGAAAAAGATATTCCATGCAAATGGAAATCAAAAGAAAGCTGGAGTAGCAATTCTCATATCAGACAAAATAGACTTTAAAATAAAGACTACTAGAAGAGACAAAGAAGGACACTACCTAATGATCAAGGGATCGATCCAAGAAGAAGATATAACAATTGTAAATATTTATGCACCCAACATAGGAGCACCTCAATACATAAGGCAAATACTAACAGCCATAAAAGGAGAAATCGACAGTAACACAATCATAGTAGGGGACTTTAACACGCCACTTTCACCAATGGACAGATCATCCAAAATGAAAATAAATAAGGAAACACAAGCTTTAAATGATACATTAAACAACATGGACTTAATTGATATTTATAGGACATTCCATCCAAAAACAACAGAATACACATTTTTCTCAAGTGCTCATGGAACATTCTCCAGGATAGATCATATCTTGGGTCACAAATCAAGCCTTGGTAAATTTAAGAAAATTGAAATTGTATCAAGTATCTTTTCTGACCACAATGCTATGAGACTAGATATCAATTACAGGAAAAGAGCTGTAAAAAATACAAACATATGGAGGCTAAACAATACACTACTTAATAACGAAGTGATCACTGAAGAAATCAAAGAGGAAATTAAAAATACCTAGAAACAAATGACAATGGAGACACGACGACCCAAAACCTATGGGATGCAGCAAAAGCAGTTCTAAGAGGGAAGTTTATAGCAATACAATCCCACCTTAAGAAACAGGAAACATCTCGAATAAACAACCTAACCTTGCACCTAAAGCAATTAGAGAAAGAAGAACAAAAACATCCCAAAGTTAGCAGAAGGAAAGAAATCATAAAAATCAGATCAGAAATAAATGAAAAAGAAATGAAGGAAACGATAGCAAAGATCAATAAAACTAAAAGCTGGTTCTTTGAGAAAATAAACAAAATTGATAAACCATTAGCCAGACTCATCAAGAAAAAAAGGGAGAAGACTCAAATCAATAGAATTAGAAATGAAAAAGGTGAAGTAACAGCTGACACTGCAGAAATACAAAAGATCATGAGAGATTACTATAAGCAACTCTATGCCAATAAAATGGACAACCTGGAAGAAATGGACAAATTCTTAGAAATGCACAACCTGCCGAGACTGAACCAGGAAGAAATAGAAAATATGAACAGACCAATCACAAGCACTGAAATTGAAACTGTGATAAAAAATCTTCCAACAAACAAAAGCCCAGGACCAGATGGCTTCACAGGCGAATTCTATCAAGCATTTAGAGAAGAGCTAACACCTATCCTTCTGAAACTCTTCCAAAATATAGCAGAGGGAGGAACACTCCCAAACTCATTCTACGAGGCCAACATCACCTTGATACCAAAACCAGACAAGGATGTCACAAAGAAAGAAAACTACAGGCCAATATCACTGATGAACATAGATGCAAAAATCCTCAACAAACTACTAGCAAACAGAATCCAACAGCACATTAAAAGGATCATACACCATGATCAAGTGGGGTTTATTCCAGGAATGCAAGGATTCTTCAATATACGCAAATCAATCAACGTGATACACCATATTAACAAATTGAAGGAGAAAAACCATATGATCATCTCAATAGATGCAGAGAAAGCTTTCGACAAAATTCAACACCCATTTATGATAAAAACGCTGCAGAAAGTAGGCATAGAGGGAACTTTCCTCAACATAATAAAGGCCATATATGACAAACCCACAGCCAGCATCGTCCTCAATGGTGAAAAACTGAAAGCATTTCCACTAAGATCAGGAACAAGACAAGGTTGCCCACTCTCACCACTCTTATTCAACCTAGTTTTGGAAGTTTTAGCCACAGCAATCAGAGAAGAAAAGGAAATAAAAGGAATCCAAATCTGAAAAGAAGAAGTAAAGCTGTCACTGTTTGCAGATGACATGATACTCTACATAGAGAATCCTAAAGATGCTACCAGAAAACTACTAGAGCTAATCAATGAATTTGGTAAAGTTGCAGGATACAAAATTAATGCACAGAAATCTCTGGCATTCCTATATACTAATGATGAAAAATCTGAAAGTGAAATCAAGGAAACACTCCCATTTACCATTGCAACAAAAAGAATAAAATATCTAGGAATAAACCTACCTAAGGAGACAAAAGACCTGTATGCAGAAAATTATAAGACACTGATGAAAGAAATTAAAGATGATACAAATAGATGGAGAGATGTACCATGTTCTTGGATTGGAAGAATCAACATTGTGAAAATGACTCTACTACCCAAAGCAATCTACAGATTCAATGCAATCCCTATCAAACTACCACTGGCATTTTTCACAGAACTAGAACAAAAAATTTCACAATTTGTATGGAAACACAAAAGACCCCGAATAGCCAAAGCAATCTTGAGAACGAAAAATGGAGCTGGAGGAATCAGGCTCCCTGACTTCAGACTATACTACAAAGCTACAGTAATCAAGACAGTATGGTACTGGCACAAAAACAGAAAGATAGATCAATGGAACAGGATAGAAAGCCCAGAGATAAACCCACGGACATATGGTCACCTTATCTTTGATAAAGGAGGCAGGAATGTACAGTGGAGAAAGGACAGTCTCTTCAATAAGTGGTGCTGGGAAAACTGGATAGGGACATGTAAAAGTATGAGATTAGATCACTCCCTAACACCATACACAAAAATAAGCTCAAAATGGATTAAAGACCTAAATGTAAGGCCAGACACTATCAAACTCTTAGAGGAAAACATAGGCAGAACACTCTATGACATAAATCACAGCAAGATCCTTTTTGACCCACCTCCTAGAGAAATGGAAATAAAGAGAAAAATAAACACATGGGACCTAATGAAACTTAAAATCTTTTGCACAGCAAAGGAAACCATAAACAAGACCAAAAGACAACCCTCAGAATGGGAGAAAATATTTGCAAATGAAGCAACTGACAAAGGATTAATCTCCAAAATTTATAAGCAGCTCAGGCAGCTCAATAACAAAAAAACAAACAACCCAATCCAAAAATGGGCAGAAGACCTAAATAGACATTTCTCCACAGAAGATATACAGACTGCCAACAAACACATGAAAGGATGCTCAACATCTTTACTCATTAGAGAAATGCAAATCAAAACTACAATGAGATATCATCTCACACCAGTCAGAATGGCCATCATCAAAAAATCTAGAAACAATAAATGCTGGAGAGGGTGTGGAGAAAAGGGAACACTCTTGCACTGCTGGTGGGAATGTGAATTGGTACAGCCGCTATGGAGAACGGTATGGAGGTTCCTTAAAAAACTACAAATAGAACTACCATATGACCCAGCAATCCCACTACTAGGCATATACCCTGAGAAAACCATAATTCAAAAAGAGACATGTACCAAAATGTTCATAGCAGCCCTATTTACAATAGCCCGGAGATGGAAACAACCTAAGTGTCCATCATCGGATGAATGGATAAAGAAGATGTGGCACATATATACAATGGAATATTACTCAGCCATAAAAAGAAATGAAATTGAGCTATTTGTAATGAGGTGGATAGACCTAGAGTCTGTCATACAGAGTGAAGTAAGTCAGAAAGAGAAAGACAAATACTGTATGCTAACACATATATATGGAATTTAAGAAAAAAAATGTCATGAAGAACATAGGGGTAAGACAGGAATAAAGACACAGACCTACTAGAGAATGGACTTGAGGATATGGGGAGGGGGAAGGGTAAGCTGTGACAAAGTGAAAGAGCGGCATGGACATATATACACTACCAAACGTAAGGTAGATAGCTAGTGGGAAGCAGCCGCATAGCACAGGGAGATCAGCTCGGTGCTTTGTGACCGCCTGGAGGGGTGGGAGGGAGACGCAAAAGGGAGGGGATATGGAAACATATGTATATGTATAACTGATTAAATTTGTTATAAAGCAAAAAATAAAAAAAAAAATTAAAAAAAATAATAATAAAAATAAAAATATGAAAAAAAAAAAAAAAAAGACTCTGCACTTCCACTTCAGGGGGCATCTGTTCAGTCCGCGGTCGGGGAACTAAGATCCCACATGCTGCGTGGTGCAGCCAAAAAGAAAAAAAATGGGCCAAAGACCTTAGCTTACGTCTCACTAAAGTAATATACAGATGGCAAAAAACATGAAAAGATTCTTCACTTAATATGTCATCAAGGAAATGCGAATTAAAACAACAGTGAGATTGCACTACATACCTATTAGAAGGGCCAACTCCATAACACTGACAACACCAAATGCTGGCAAGTATGGAGCAACAGCAACTCTCAATTATTACTGATGGGAATGCAAAATGATACAGCCACTTTGTAAGACAGTTTGATAGTTTCTTATAAAACTAAATATACTCTTACCATTTTATCCAGCAATTGTGCTCCTTGGTATTTATTCAAATGAGTTAACTTACATCCTCAAAAAAACCTATGCATGGATATTTATAACAGCTTTATTCATAATTGCCATAACTTGGAAGCAATCAAGATGTCCTTCTGTACATAAATGCATAATTAAACTGTGATTCATCCAGACAATGGAATATTATTCAACACTAAAAAGAAATGAGCTATCAAGCCATGAAAAGATATGGAAGAATATATATATATTACTAAGTGAAAGAAGCCAATCTGAAATGCTTAAATATATATTACTATATATTACTAAGTGAAAGATATATATATATATATTACTAAGTGAAATATATATTAAATATATATTACTTAAATATATATTACTAAGTGAAAGAAGCCAATCTAAAATGCTACATACTGTCTGATTTCAACTATATGACTTTCTGGAGAAGGCAAAACGATGGATACAATAAAAGATCAGTGGTTACCAGGGGTTAGATGGGGAAGAGATGAATAAGCAGAGCACAGAGAATTTTTAAGAGAGTGAAAATATTCTGTATGATACCATAATGATGGATATATCTCATTATATGTTTATCCAAACCCATAAAATGGACATAAACCCACAGCATCAAGAGTGAACCCCAATGTAAACTGTGGACTTTGGGTGATTATGATGTGTTGATGTAGGTTCACCTATTGTAACAAAAGTACCACTCTGGTGAGAGATGTTAATAATGTGGGAGAGAGTATGTGTGTCTGGGTAGAGGATATATGGAAATCTCTGAATGTTCCCCTTAATTTTGCTGTGAGCCTAAAAGTCTCTTTAGAAAGTAAAATCTTAATGATAAAAAAATACAAAGGGTCATTAAAAAAATGGAGGCTTACCATTGGTCATCATGATCTAAATGCTGTGGTTTCTCCCATCAAAGCACCCATACCCAATATTGTTGAGATGACTGAAGACAAAGGCACTTGGGAAATATTTTGCTGTCATTGACCTAGTCAATGTGTTTTATTCTGTTCTTATACTGAGGCTTCACAGACTCAATTTGTCTTCTTTCAAGGTACGCAATATACCTTTACTTATTTGTCTATGGGATACTTAAACAGCCTTGTCATGGCCCATAACCTTTGTCACCAAGACCTGGATAACATACCTACTTTGTTTCTACTCACTGCTGTCATTATATATATGATATTCTCTTAAAATCTCAATTACTAAAGGCCATCCAGGAAGACCTGGATGCCACAGTGACTCAGTTTCAAGTCAGAGGTTGGCTATCACCCCACGTAATGTTCAAAGATGGACAACTTTTATAGAATTCCTGGATAATAGCCAAAGTTCTTGATTTTGGTATGGCCAATAGAAGAAGAACAATTTCATTATCCAGGATACTGAGCCATAAGGGCCATCCATTTGCCAACAGCTGATGAGTATTGTCTTAAAATCTGGGTCACCTATGTCCCTGCTCATACCAAAGCCAACAGTACTGAGGCTCTTTTCAATGAACAAGCTGACCCATCCATGATAGGTTGTCCTACAGGCTCAGCATGCATCCACTTGTTAGGGGACCCATTTGAACCTAAATTTCCATCACCTAAAAATCTTCTATACTATTCAAGCTATAATGGATGGATGATTAATCCAGCCTTTCAGTCTCAACCCCTCAAGGAAATTGAAATTACTGCTCCAGGTCCATTTCCACAGATGATGTGGACTACCAAGAAGGGAGATGAGCAACTCCACTGGATAAATTAAAATCACACTTAAAAATAATGTTAGAACCAACACTCTACCCCATGATGATAAAACCAGGACCCCCTGCTTGGTAATAATTCATGCCAGACAGAAACACCAAGCAACAAAAAACCTTTAAGATGTAGCTGCACACCATTCTGTTGGATCTTGGTCTTATTATGGGTCTAGGTACTTTCATTGGTTTGCAATCCAGACACACAAACCCTCCAAATAAGTCATTATTTCAACCAAATATGGCAAATTCTGAGGCCAAAATGCCATTGAATTTCAATAATGCAAACCCTGTAGCCACAAATCTCAATGGCTTGCCCAACACCAACCAAGAAAAAATAACTGAGACAAAAACCCCATAGTAATTGGTTAAATTGGGGGGCTTGTCTGAAGCTAATACTGGAGCTCCAACCTCAGCCATGGATATTTTAATTGTCAAACCATCTAAAAGCCTATTAACCACATGGACCCAAATCAGGCCTTATGATTTAAAACCTGTTTGCAGCAGAACTCCTCTCATCACCGATCTGGGGAAAACCTTGGACAACTGAGAAGTTTTAGATTCAGCTACTTTTAAGTGGAGCTTTAATTATGCCTGTCATATTCTGGCACTTTGCTCTAATGACAGCAGTATCATGGATGCCAGCATCATGCTAGCTCTTCACCCACAAAACTTTTGACTTAAAAGATATTTGCAAATGAAGCTTCCAGGGCCCAACATTATCTTCAGATTCTACAAGCTGCTCAGCCTCAGTTTAAAACCATAGAGCCACAAAGATATGACCCACAGCAACCTGAATGCATATCTACATGGGAAGGATACTGCAGTATCACAGTGTCCAAGAGATGACTTCACCTCTGCCTCTCAACTAACTACCAGGAGTCCCAACTATACCAGAGCTGGGAAAGACTCACCACCCACAGAAGACCCAGACTCTTGATTTTCCAATGATTTATTACTGTTGAGTCCTGCTATAAAAGGTGGGACCCACCAGACTGGAGTGACTTTCCAGATATAGCAATTTGCTTGTTGCATGACCCAACTCTACATTTTGATACCTGTAAAACAATAAGTTCTATCCCTATGATTATAATTCAACCTATACTATGCTAAACCCCTATGGGACCAAGTCCAGTATCTCCACAATGCTCCCAAGATTCAGGTTGCTCTAATACCATCCACTGCTCCTTCCTAAAGGGCAGCCTTACCAAAGTATCCACACTGTGTGCTCTTCTAGCTTTAACAGGAGAATTCTGCTGGCCTCTCAGTGTTCAAACCATGCATCCCCCTTCATCCTCTTCCCCTCCCCCTCCACAGTTTTCAGCACCCACACCCACACCTTAGTCTGTCTATGCCTAAGTGTCTATGCCTCTTTCCCTCTAAAAGACCATAAGGCAAGTAAAATGCAAACCCAATACCCTAGACTCTTGAATGTTTACACATCTAACATAGGCATACATTTGACTGAAACAGCCTCTCAGGCACTGACTATCCATAACTGTCAGACTTGCTATCAATCTGCTTCCACATATACCACACCACACATTTATCCAGGTGATATCTGGCCTAGAGAAGGAAAATATCGGGAAGTAGCCATCTCCCCTGATTCTGGAACGCCCCCTCATGGCAAGTCACTGCTGTCACGTTTCCTGAGTACATACCATGTGGGCGCTACTGACTCTCAACATATACCCAGCAAAAATTGCTGTCTTCCTCCAGTCCCATTCTTTGATAATTACCATTTATCAAAATCAAGGTACATTTTTTCAATCTAAAGGCAACAGCACAGAACTACACTGTGGTCCTACGAACGTGGGTCTCTTCTCCTCTACTTTGCCCTTCCATTACCTCCCAGCCACAAGCCACATGGATGAACTCCAGCCTCTAAGGATCTTCAATTTACATAAACTTTAATAATTTTTCCTGACCCTGGCCAAACATCATCGACGTGCAGCATTTATACCTGTAATATTGGGATTCGCCACTACTCTGGGACTTGCTGGAATGGCCACAGGTTTAGGCCATTGCTCTAACCCAATGGTCAAAAATCATTGAAACTAACCTACCAACGTCTGAAACTCTAGTATCTCATATTTCTAAAGTACAACAAATATTAAGCCTGCTTAATCAAGACCAGAGAACCCTGGCAAAAATAGTTTTTGACAATAGATTTGCCCTAGCTAGTCAAGGAGAAGTTTGTGATGTTATTAATACTTCCCTTCGTACATGGGATAAGAACACTAATCTAGTGTCCACTCAACAGAAAACCTGGACCATGAAATCAACATCCTAAAAAGCATAACTTGGGCCTTTAGTGTACTCTGTAATTCAATCAAAATATTACTGGAGGCCTCTTTCATGACTGATTTATTCTTCTGGTTAACATCAAACAATTGTGGAGTCTGGCTGCAAACCAGCCTTTAGGGGCTCTTCATATTTTTCTTGCCTCTGCTTTCATTTCCTCCTTTTTACTGTCATAATGAAATGTTTTCTGTGCTGTTTAGGACAACTTATATCCTACTCTCTAGAGGTCTCCTCTGCTATTCAGGTCACTCAAATACCCCAAATAATTGAGCTCAAAACTGATGTCAATCAATATATTTTTTCATTTGCTCAGTCCTATAAAACACACAATGCAGTTTCAGAATTATTACACCCCTATCACTGTAAACAACAAGCTTACTAATTAGGGCTCAATATTTTTTAAGTTCTTTTTACCCTTAGACTGAGGGAATATAGTCAAAGTGCTGTGTTCAAAATTATTTGTTTTTGTTTTTGTTTTTTCTATGTGAGGTGCTGTTCATTGGAAATACACTTGGGGGTTTTTATATTTACATTCAATTTTACTTTTTTCTCCATTTTTGTTGATTTAATTTCTGTTATTAATTTGCATATTTTAAAATGCCAAAATCAAAACTATGCAAAACACACATGTAAAGAAGTGTCATTCATTCCTCATTCCTTTCTCCTTATTTACAAATCACCAGCTGTTGGTAACGAATTCCTTATTATAATACCTTTCTAGTTTTCATTTGCAAAAATAAGGACTATATATGTATAAACAAACATGCGTACATGCATATTTCCTCTTAATTTCTGACATTAAAAAGCATGCTAATTTTACTTTTTTTAAAAAAACAACACAAATAATAATTCATACACATCACCAATAATTAATAATTCATACACATCACCAATAATTAATAATTCATACACATCACCCTCTTTTTTTGTATAGCTTCATAATATAACATCTCAAGTGTGGGATTCAGATTATTTTTGATGTTTTGCAATTAAAAATAATGCTACAATAAAAAAAAAGAAAACTAATGTCAAAACATTAAGGGCTCAACTGAGGTATATATAGGTATAGACATAATTTTTAATTTTAATTTAATAAACTTTTAATTTGTTGTGCTGTCTTGAGTCAGTTTGGAGGCCCTGGCTAGAGACTAGACAGCTCTCCTTCTTGAACAACTGATTAAGTCCACACCTCAACTTCTTTCCTTATCAGGCTCACACACTCTGCGGCCACTATACACTTATCCTAGTCTCTACCAGGCCAGGTACCAGACAACTAGGGGACAAGCCCATGCCCCAGGGCCCACCAAAATTACTAAAATTAGCCAATCCATAGAGAACCCGGGAAGCCTTACTAACCCCACCCTGCTTGCTATACATAACCTGCCCCTACAGCTCAAGCTTGCTGTTACATTGTCTCCAGGTGCAACCCACTGTGCCCCCCTGCCTGGCAGCCTTCTCTCCTTCAGAGCTGTAAGTAACAAAAAGTTCTGCCTTTCAGTGTGTTGTGCCCCACAACCAAAGGAATCTTTAAATCTTATAAAATATAGTTCTACATAGGCTTTAATTACCATTTAATGTATTAAAGCTGCCAAGTTTAAAAACTAGTTTTTCTAAAGTTTTTGTATTTTTAGGTGGAAAATACAAATTATACTTAATCCTTGATGAATATTCAATCCAATGTTAATTCCCCTAAACATACAATGGAATTGATAGGCCTGGTTAACTAAAAGTTGATTTAAATATTTTAAAATATATGAATTATAAATTTAGTTTATTGGAGTCTCTCAAATATTTCAAATGCCTGACATGTTAGTCTTTTACACACTTGACAAGTTAAAGGCTGGGGTAGGGGTGGGGAGTGGACTTTTCTAATAATTAAAGTAACTCTGGTAAAAGTAATAAATCAAATGTGTGCATTAATAAATTATGTTCTCTTAAATGTTTAAACACTGTAGAAACTTAAGAAAGTTCTCTTATACCTTTGAAATAAAATGGCTCATATATATAATATTCTAAAATGTCAAGTTCTATTAACTGTTTTGAGCACCTTAAAAATAATATTTCATAGATTATTCCAATGGTTAAAGTATTCCTAAACTCAATACAAACATGTTAATACTGTAGGTTTGATTAATTTCAACTTTACTGTTTTCACTGTTTTGCATAGTCGCTGACTAAAATAGAGAGAAGAGACATATGATCTCGTTGGGCTGAGGTTACTGTATCAGAAGATCAGGGTCGGGCTTCCCTGGTGGCGCAGTGGTTGATAGTCCGCCTGCCGATGCAGGGGACACGGGTTCATGCCCCGGTCCAGGAGGATCCTACATGCCAGCAGAGCAGCTGGGCCCGTGAGCCATGGCCGCTGAGCCTGCGCGTCCGGAGCCTGTGCTCCTCAACGGGAGAGGCCACAGCAGTGAGAGGCCTGCGTACCGCAAAAAAAAAGAGGAAAAAAAAGAAAACTAATTTGAGAGAGGAGCAGGGACACAGTTAGTTATTACCCAGGGCCAGAGGGGCTCCTCATGAGCCAAAGGTCAACATGTGGGTGTGTCCTTGAGGCAATGGAACTTTTCAAGCTCACACCATTTTGTACAACTTTGTACATTATGTGTATCTTTCCCCAGTTTTTAATGTTAATCTCTTTTACAACTTTTAATTGTCTGATTTGGTAGTCGCTACTCTCTCTACAGGCTAATATTCACCACTTGATTAAATTTATCTCTTTATTGCATGATTGGAGTCTGCATGTTTTTATACTTTACGTATCTTGTTCATTATCGATAACCTTATTGTCATTTTATTG
This sequence comes from Mesoplodon mirus, assembly GCF_964341445.2. Taxonomy (NCBI): domain Eukaryota; kingdom Metazoa; phylum Chordata; class Mammalia; order Artiodactyla; family Ziphiidae; genus Mesoplodon; species Mesoplodon mirus. The sequence continues at coordinate 50,737,073 of NC_138992.1, forward strand.
ACTATTCCCTACCTGATTAACACAATCGATTTGATACTTATTTTAGAATATTACCTCTAGGGTTGCATCGAGCTCACAATCTATAGCTCACCTACATACACCCTTCCATCTCTGCGGTTTGGGCTAGAAGGTGTCAGGATACAGTCATCGTACGGGAGTCTCCACTGTACCTTGGAGTTCCTGGCTGCGGTTCATCCATCTTATCCAAACATTCCCTCAATACCATGCATCTTATACCTCTTGAAAAGACATAAATTCATTGAAAGCATGGAGCTCTTGCCTTGGGAACTTTTGCCTATTTTATTCTCTGCCTCTGTCACGCCGATATTTGTTTTAATCTTTTAATTTGTTGTACATATGTGTTCTAAACAACTCTTTCTTTAAAAAAAAAGTAGTAAACAGATCTTTTATGGCACCATTGGGGAGGATAAGGCAGGTGGGCAAGATGTGGAATTAGAGGTGCTTAGTGTTAATTTTCTGAAAGTGGAGATGAAAGGCTTGAAATATGACAGTGCTATCCTAGTAAATGTCAGCACGAGGTAGGTGAATTCCTCCAAAGCCTTCCTTGACCCAGGCTGTTTTATGTGTCCTTTGTTGGTGTGACTTTAATGTCTAGTTAGGTTTCTCTTGTTGCCTTTGCCTCACTACTTTATAGCTGTCTGTGGTGGAATAGTATTGTTTTGAGAGGCAAAAACCTTGAGACTTGGGTAGAGGTGGTGTTAATGTGAAAATATGATGCTTAAGCTTCAGGACACTCCACTTGCTTGAACCCACTTCCAAGATCCTGGAAAGGCCCTAGAAATGTCTTCAGGTGGTCATATGTTTATATAAAATTTACAAAAGATATTTAACCACAATTATACTTTGACATCTCACCATTATCAAGTTTCCTGTGTCAGATGTTGTTAGAGAGGCTGCAGGTATTTTGAGATCCAGATGAGGGAATGTTGAATTTTAGTTTGGGTTTAATGGGATATATTTATGTGGTTCACAGTCATTTCTGTATGTTGATAATTTATTGCTAGACATTATGGTAGCATCCACTATTCCAAAACAAACATGCAGAGCCCAAAGTCTTATCAAAATACAAAAGTGTTCTAACAGCTCCCAGCTCTGGAAATTGGTAGACTGTGGAACAGAGAATGTGAAATGTAGAGACAGAGCAGACTGTCGGAAAAAAAATTTCAATCACCAAATATATAAAATTATAGACAGAGAATTTGATTCTCATCCTAGTCAAGACAGAAATTCTTTCCTCTTAGGAATAGATCTGACAGTGTTTTATATACAATTAAAACCACGTCATATTTTTTGATGGGAATAATACAATATTAAATTTATGAGAATCCTGCTTGTAAGGTACAAGTGTGAAGCAGAACTTCAAACGTGTGTGAAGTTTTATGCATCCCATTATCAATAACAAAAAACAAATCTTAATCAACCAGGCTGGAAGACTAAATTATCTTTCTATTCTCTCTATAGAAAATGATATACTTTTTGTCATATGAAGAGGTAATTGAAGGTTATGAAACAAAAATGTAAGGAAAAGGTATTACAGAGTTGTATCAGGCAGTTTAATATAAAATATTGTATTATTTTTCTGGATTTTGTGATGTTTTGATATTTGCTATTTTTTTAATATTTGTTATGATTTGTTTGTCCTAAGTAGATATTCACCTTAGTAACTAATTTTTATTATTAATTTTGTATTCTTTTTTGTGAAAAAATTAAATTTACCATTTTAACCATTTTAGGTGTACATTTCTGTGGCATTAAGTACATCGCATTATTGTACAACTGTTACCACTGTATCCATCTCCAGACCTTTTTCATCTTCTCAACCTGAAACTCCATATCCATTAAACAATAGCTCCCCAATTGCTCTTCCCTCAGCCCCTGGTACCACTATTGTACTTTCCAGCTCTGTGAATTTGACTATTCTATGTACCTCTTATTAGTGGAATTATATTTGTATTATTCCTTTGTCCTTTTGTGTCTGGCTTTTTTCACTTAGCATAGTCTTCAAGGTTCACCTATGTTGTATCATTCCTTTTAAAGGCTGAATAATAATCTATTGTATGTATATACTATGTTTTGCTTATCAATTCATCTGTCAACAGACATGTGTGTTGTTTCTACCTTTCAGCTATTGTGAATAATGCTGTATGAACATGGGTGTACAAATATCTCTTCAAGTCCCTGCTTTCAATTCTTTTAGGTTTATACCCAGAAGTGGAATTGCTAGATCATATGGTAGCTCTATATTTAATATTTTAGGAACCACCATACCATTTTCTACAGTGGCTGAACATTTTATAATCCCACAAACAATGCAAGGTTCCAATCTCTCCACATCATTGCCAACACTTGTTATTTTCTGATTTTTTTTGGTTTTGTTTTGCTTGGCTTTTGATAATAGCCAACTAATGGGTATGAAGGGTATTTCATATTTCAGAGGGTCCCCAAAACTTGGGTCTTCCATGGACTCAGGTCTGAATTTCAGTTCCACCATGGTATATGGTCCATTTACTCAATTTCCCTATGTTTTTTGTTTCCTCATTTATAAAATGAGGGTAATAATAAGCCAGCCTCTAGAATTGTTTTGAAGATTTGGTGAAGTAATATATGTGACACCCTTAACACAGTGCCTACACTTAGAAAGTAGCAGTACTTTTACTATTATTTATTTACACATCTTTCTCCTGTACTATATTTGAGCTCTTCACTCATATTTTTATCTATAAAACCTAGCTTGGAGCCTGACACACAGTCAGCGTTTAACAAATATTTCATGGTTGAGCTTATATTAGTCTGTAGAACACAGGTCACAATTCTTTTAGCCACTGTGAATATAGGAGTTCAAAAGTTCCTTAGTGCAGAACTGAAAGGACATATCAGAATTTTGCTGCTCTGTAATTCACTCTATGCAATTAAGGTCTTATCTATATAGTAAACTCTGTATTGTTCTCATTCTCTAATGCTCACTCATGCTTAGCAAATAGTTTTATTTTTCTCATAAATTTATAAGTCAAAGAGCCTCTCTGGGTATTACTTTAGACAAATATTTGTCCTGGGTGGACTCTATCTGACTATTGCTCACAAGATTTTGGTGCCCAAAGGGCAGATGAAATCAGTAGCATGTGTTTAAGGGTACCACCTCAGCTGAGCTGATTTCTGCCTGGGTGCACTATATGTGACACAAAAGCCTACAAGATTTGGGGATCCCATTCCTAGGTGGGCCTTAGGGTTCATAAAAACCCTAAAACTGTATTTGAAATTGAGGAGGGTACGTGAGTCTGAGAATATGTGCAGACATAGATAGGACTTTTATCAGAATCTCAAAGGAATTCATGACCAAAAAGGATTAAAAATGACAAATCTAGAAGGCCTGGGGCACCTGACCCATTATCAAGTCAGAGTCTGAAGTTTAGGAAAAAAAATAGAGCTCTTTATACAAATTGTGATTTAGGGTCAGGCCTTAGGCAAGATAGGACTAAGCCACAGAATCAGCTCCCAACCCTAAGTGTCATTGAAACTGGAGGGATAATTTAAATCTCCTTTAAACTCCCTCTACCTACACATGGGATTGGTCCAGAGCCTGTAGGTTGATGCTAAAGATGGTGATAAAGTCATAATAGATGGGGGCTACTCAAAGAATACGCAGGGATCACACAAGTAAACATAACTTCCAATCAGTAAGGAATATAATAACATGAGTAATGGATGGAGAATGAATGGAGGACATTGAGATCAGTGCATTACAGTGCCAGGGTACCCATTCACTTCCTCTTCAGGTAGAGGCTGAGAGTATGCTTTTGAAAAAGAACAATGTTCACTTGTTTCCTGTCAAGTACAACCACCTTTGCAGCATCTCAAATTGGGGTACCTATTACAATGTGAGGGACCCTGAGAAGCGGCTGTGACCAAAGATCTCTCCTTCTCTAGCCTGTGTTAGTCCATGAAAATGTTGTTGAAAATATGTTCTTTCACTTGAGTTTAAAATCAGTATATAAAATGCAGATGTGACTGAATGAAGTTAATGTATTAAACCATTTTCTGCCATTAACACACTGATGTGAATTCATTTCAAGATGGTTAACTTGCTAAAAATAGACAAACTTGGATACAGGGTTGGAAGGTAGAGAGATGTGTCCTAGGCAGTCCAGTGTCCAATGTAGGATAGATAAGAGGTAGTATTAGAAAACCATAAACTCGGAAAAGAGAGAATACCATGAAAGATAAAATGGAAGTGAACAAGGAAGTAGGACGGCAAAGCCATTTCACAAATGTGTCAACAAACTGCAATCTTGACCTCTGGTTTCCCTAAAGTAAGAGCTTTCACAAAGTAAACATGTTATTTTAAAGTGTATCTGAGATGGCCTTGCAATTATGATGTACAGTTTAATTGGAACAGGGGAGAACCTCAGAGGGAAGAGCACAGAGAACAGGGTACATACAAGGCTGTGAGAGGAGAAGAAAAGTGACTACTTGCTTCAAAATATTCTTAGCTGTCCTGGTCTGCCACTGAGCTGCAGCCTTCAAACTCCAACTGCAAGGGAAGCATTTTCTGAGCCTCCTTGGAGAAAACCCATGACCCCAAAATCCTCCCATTAAAGCTCTGTCCAGAGACTTGGTACTGGCTCAAGGAGAAAGTCAGATTTAGTTTCTGGGAGGCAGGACCTTGTTGGGACAGTTGTAAGATTGACATGATAGTCACGAGCCTGGAACTTCCTGGTTTGATGCATAGCTATTGGACAATTTTAGGAATAGAACACTACCCCCCCCCAAAATATTACATAATTATATCTATCTGGAGTTTTCTAACATGTTTCTTTTTCAAAAACAGTTAAATTTTAAGAAAGACAGAGGGTGAGTCTTGAAAAAATTATAGGGAAACCCAAAAGAGATTACTGTGCATGTCAACTGCCTCAGTTAGAATAAAACACAATCATCAAAAGGGTACTTATGTTTGTTTTATAGAAATAAAATGGAAAAAATACTTCCATATGCTTAAAACAGTTATGTACCACAACTAAAGACAGAAATGATTTTTTTATTACAAATGCAGTTCACAAATAATCTGCCTTCTTTTCCCTCCAATACTCTGTGTTTTTATTTATCTTCTAATGTGAGTAGTTGTAAATGTTGAGTCCCTCATCTCCTGTTCTTTCCAATCATATTCCCTTCAAGGCAACAAACGTTACCAGGTTGGTGTTTTTCCGCTCACTCTTCAATGAATGCATAAGTATGTATACATGCAAAAAATGTGTTATATACAAAATCAGGATCATATTATGCTGTTGCTCTGCAATTCACTTATTTTTACACCTTTATTCGAGTATAATTGCTTTACAATGGTGTGTTCGTTTCTGCTTTATAACAAAGTTAATCAGTTATACATATACATATGTTCCCATATCTCTTCCCTCTTGCATCTCCCTCCCTCCCACCCTCCCTATCCCACCCCTCTAGGTGGTCACAAAGCACCGAGCTGGTCTCCCTGTGCTATGCGGCTGCTTCCCACTAGCTATCTGTTTTACATTTGGAGAGAGTGGCATGGACATATATGCAATTCACTTTTTACACTTAAAATATTACAAGCACGGTTGCCTAGGATCATTATTTCAGTCTTTAGACTACTTTGAAATGTCTTCTCTTACAAACTCTGATTCAAATAGTGTCCTTATACTTCAAATTATTTTGGTCAATTCTTCAGTAGCATAGAGTTCTAAACATGAGATTTAGGGACCCAAGTCGATATCCATTTATAATTCAAATGAGTATACAAACTAATGATTGTACCACTTTATGCTTCCATAAGGAATATTATCAATGCTTTTCATTTTACCCCCCATTCTTTTGGTTTCTCATTACTTTGAATTTCATTTTCCTACACAATGGGCACATAGAGAGTCTTTTCACACACTATTGCCTATTGGTGAGCAGAGTCTAAAAACTCTTCTTTTGGATGCAAAAGTCAAAAGGCAAAACACCTCTTTGTGTTTTGTGAGAAAGGGCATGGTGGGCTTCTCCCCTCCTCAACTGTGTGGATTAGCAAATTCTGCACAAAGTTGCAGTTCTTCCCCAGAGCTTCTAGAGTTGACCTCCAAGAAGCAGGCTGCACACTGGAAACTGGCGGAGAAAATTTTCTCCAAGGACCAAGGGGGATCCACTGGGCTTAACTGGTTGTCCCTACTCTGGGAGCCAAAGTTTCTGAGTTTCTCACCCTAGTACATCAAGCCTGTTTCCAGCCAGAAGCCACTGCCTTCCCCAGTTCTGTAAACACTGATGCCCACATTTGTGTGTGTTCTTAAGACTTTGTATTTTGGAGACCCACAGACATTGCTTATCAACTGGTTGAATCTTGCCAGCAAGGCATTGACAAGGAGAGGGGGTCATGGATTTGAAATCAAATTTTCATCTTTCCCAATTTTTTGTGTCTTCTTCATCTGTGTGCTAAGAGATTATGGCCACAGTTGTTCTCCATGGACTTACAAACAAATTAACAAGTCCAGGCTATATTGAAGGTGAAGAGGAAAAAAATTTTTAAGTATTAAAAGTGGATCAACCCTTTATATATTTATCTATAGTAAAACCCATACAAAGTCTATTAAGTGATTTACCAATTCTTGCAAATGCTAATCTTAAAGTAATATCCTGTGCATGGATGGGTGCAGGACACTGTGACATGAAGACCATATTTGGCTTCCCCGACCTGCAATGTAAAAATTTCCTTTTACCATAATAATATTAGGGAGGTTGTGTCCAACCGAGCAGGGTTCACTTTCTTAAGTCACAGAGGTTTATCATTTCAGGTAAAGTTTTAGAATCATTTAATCTCACTTTTCATCATCCATTATGGTGGAGAAGAAGCTATCTACTTCTAGATTTATGTGCCTTTAATTTTTTCACGTTGCTACAAAGTGAGGCGCCTGTAAGTTTACACCCCAGATAATCCTCTGTTTCTAGAATATAGAAGTTATTCTTTTTCATAAAAGATGCAATATAGTCTCTCAAGCAGATATTATGACTCAATTTAGAGATCATCACCATTGTATAGGCTGAAGACGATCTAACGAATCATCCTGCTTCATGCAGCTCAGCTGCACTTCTGAGGCCAGAGTCTTCCTGGAGCCACTGCCCCATCTGTACACCCACCTCCCCATTGCTTCTTGGATCTCTTAGCTGTTGTGACTTTTCTCATCCACCTCTTAGCCAAAGAGGGAGGGAAGAAGGCTGCCTTCAGAGCCAAGTAGCAGCTGTTGCTGCCAGTACCATGACCAGAAGCTGAGGACCCACCCTCCCCAGCCTTCTCTAGCTGATCTGTCACCACATACCCCTTGGCTGGCACAGTGGGGTGGCCAATATTCAGGCTAATATGATACTTTCACCTGTGTCACAGTTTATGACATATTAAAAATTGAAACATTTATTCTCCAGTTAGGAGGTTTCAGGTTTCTGGTACTAAGATTAGACCAAGTCTTAGGTAAAGAGACAGTATCCCTTTCCTGAAAATGGTGTGCTAAGATTCCGGCCAATTTTCCTGAGACGAGATGATTCTTAGCTTAGTGTATATTACAACAGTCTTCCTCGATTGAAAATGCTGTCATTCCAGCTCCAGCCACATATTCTGATGGCCTGACATTGCTTGTTCCCAGCATCACACACATCCCATGGAAATAAATGAACAAACTCAACTCCCTTGTTTATCCATCCAACATTTGACAAATATTTATTGAGGATCTGTTAAGGATAGTGGAAGATTCCTAGCATCCTATCATCTAGTGGAGAAACAAGTATACACATAAACGTAACCAAGGTATGAATATGAGAACTGTCATAAGAAAGATACAAAACAGGGCTTCCCTGGTGGCGCAGTGGTTAAGAATTCGCCTGCCAATGCAGGGGACATGGGTTTGAGCCCTGGTCCAGGAAGATCCCACATGCCACGGAGCAACTAAGCCGCTGCGCCACAACTACTGAACCTGTGCTCTAGAGCCCGCGCGCCACAACTAATGAAGCCCGCATGCCTAGAGCCCATGCTCCGCAACAAGAGAAGCCACTGCAATGAGAAGCACGGGCACCACAATGAAGAGTAGCTCCCGCTCGCTGCAACTAGAGAAAGCCCGCATGCAGCAACGAAGACCCAATGCAGCCAAAAAACTTGGGAGAGTATGAATTTCATGAAAGACTTCATTAAGGAAATACTTATCATCTGAGATGCACTTTGAATAATAGGTTGGACTTTCACAAGTGGATATGTGTGTTTGGGCTGAGGAGCTGGGTGTTTCACATGAAAGAGCTGCACGTGGCAAAGCCTGAAAGTGGAGAGAGTGACAGAATCAACTTGGGGATACCATATAATCTTCTTTGACTGAAACATAAACAATATGAAGGGAACTAGCAAGATACAAGACTAGAAAAATAGATTTGCAGCCCTTGAGTGCCAGGCTGTGGTATTCATGTTTTATGCAAAGTATTGGGAAGCTGTGGCAATTTAACAGACCAGGAGTGAGCTGATTGGTACTAGGCTTCAGGGCTATTATTCTCACAGGAGGACTTGAGTTGGATTGGAGGGGAGAGAGGCTCAGGCAGTGAAGCCAGGTAGGATGCAATTTTATGTCAGCAGGTGAGAGGCAGTGACAATGAAAAGGAAGTGGAAGGGAGGAATGCCAGAGGTGTTGTGGAGATAAAATGGACAGCATTCACATGTGGAAGCCTAAGGAAAGGGAGGGAGAACATGAGAAGTCCAGGCCTGTGGGCTTAGACCCTGACCCTGGGCTTTGGTGGCAACATTAACCGACATACTGGAGACAGGAGGAGAATGAGCATGATATCATCTGGAGGCAGGAGGGGCTCAGAGTGAGGGCAAGTCATTCAGTTAGTGCTGATCTTTTAGCAGAAAGATCAAGTAGATAAGTTTTTAGTTAAAGAAGTAACATTTTCATAGCCATGCCTTGCAAGTATGTAAGTCTACACTTCTTAACTGATTAACAGATGGAACACTTGACAACATTCATCACCTGTATGAACAGAAATATTTATTGTGCTGTGCTCCTGTGCATGGCACTCCACCAGGAGAGGGAAAGATATGGATAAAAGTTAGTGTTTACGGGGAGGGGGATGGGTAAGCTGGGACGAAGTGAGAGAGTGGTATGGACATATATACACTACCAAATGTAAAATAGATAGCTAGTGGGAAGCAGCCGCATAGCACAGGGAGATCAGCTCGGTGCTCTGTGAGCACCCAGAGGGGTGGGATAGGGAGGGTGGGAGGGAGAAGCAAGAGGGAGGAGATATGGGGATATATGTATATGTATAGCTGATTCACTTTGTTATAAAGCAGAAACTAACTCACCATTGTAAAGCAATTATACTCCAATAAAGATGCTTAAAAAATAAAATTTATAGTGTTTAAATTAACTGCTAAGAAATTGGAGTTTCTCCCATTAGTAGTAAAAGTAACAAGGGACAACCTGAAGCCAAAGTGTTGAAAAAGAAAAGTGTTCCCTTTACTTTTTCCTTAAACTGTGAGAGGATGAACATGCCACAAAACACCAACCATGATAACTAAGGAAAGCTGTATAGACTTAACAGCCCTTATAAAATAAAACTCACATCAAAATCAATCTGACTCACCTTCGTGTTAAAGGTGAACAGTGACATAAATGATTTTATTGATAATCATTTTGTCAAAACATACATTTTCAGCTCTCCTTAACCACTGCTTCTTATGTGTCTATTATTGATATTTTCTTCAAATATCAGCACTGATATTTTCTTCAAAATAATATATATGTTATCTGCCTAGAAAATCTGATAGAATCAATGGATGACCAATTATAACTTAGAAAATCCAGTAAGATCACCAGACGAAATAGCAATGTAGAAAAATCTACTCCTTTCTGCTATATCAACCACAGTCAATTAAAAAATATCCAAAGAACAATATTCTTTACAGTAGTAATGAAACTATGACTTTATCATATTATTTCAAGCTCCCCTATCCCCGCCCCCAACACACCCGTAACACACACAATTATACCTGCATTTTAGAAAGCAAAATCCCTGGATCAATTTAAGCTCAAGATGAAGCTAATTTCCCTGACTCTTCTTCCCTAGATGTGCCAAGGCCATCATGCCCAGGGCTGAAATTCATCTCTTTTCCCCATTTAGCCACTTTCCTCCTCAATACACCACCACCACCACCACCACCACCAATCTCTGCCACTATTCAATGAATCTTTGAGAAGCTGCTCTCTGCTCCCTAACTGTGGTGGGCTGAATAATGGCCCCCAAAGATGCCCATGTCTTAATCCTCAGAACCTGTGAATTTGTTACTTTACAGGGACTTTGCAGAAGCAAGTAAATTAATGATCCTGAGATGGGAAGGTTATTCTGAATTACCCAGGTTGGTCTGATATTATCACAAGATTCCTTATAAGAGGGAAGCAGAAGAGCAGAAAGAGAAAAGATGCTAAGCTGCTGGCTTTAAAGATAGAGAAAGGGCCATGAGACAAGAAATCCTGGCAGTATCTAGAATCTAGAAAAAATAAGGAATCAGATCTCCACTAGAGCCTCGAGAAGGATTGCAGTCCTGCTAACACCTTGATTTTAGCCCCTAAGGCTCATTTCAGACTTCTGACCACATGAAGTGTTAAGAGAATAAATTTGCATTGTTTTAAGCTATTAAATTTTGGGTAATTTGTTACAGCAGCAGTAGGAAACTACTATATTTACCTCCGTGCATCTTTTGCCATGAACCCCGGACCATGAAGCTGTGGACTGACTGCTCAGAGTGAGGTAACTTATATGATCAGTGCATATCTCAGGATGACAGTAGCTGGAGAACCAGTGCTGAGAGCACTGGTTCAGAGAAGAAAGGGAGAAGTGAGATCCAAATGGAGCTTCTAGTAAGGAGCCCCCACTGCATTTCAGACATTGTGCTAAATGCTTTACATATATTACCTCTTTGACTTTTTCTCCTTTATTATCTTTTTAAATGTCTTTGAGATATACAGTTCTTGTCTTCTTGAGTATGCGTAGTCTTTGATTGTAGTAAGCTCATCATCTGATCATTATTTGTGGGAGTCCTAAATTCTAAATTGGGCAATCTTTCCTTCAGAGAGGTCAATATACAGTGGCTATCACCCCCGACATGGGCCAGTTCAGTTCCCTTGAGAGTCTTGGCTCAGCAGGAGAGTCAGGTGTTCAGATTCCTGTGGCCCAAGCCTCAGAATTGTCATTGGTACCCATTCTAAGGGTGATGCCACACCTGTCCCTAAGACCCGGTTCTCAATTTAGGGGTTTGTTTAAGAGAGAGAGTGTACATTTCCTGAAAGAATCAATTACCTCTTGCATGACCAGAATTTTCTCCAAGAGTGAAATCTCTCCAAGCCTAGTAGTTCTGCAAGAGAGAACTCGTGGCAAAGGGGAAGGTGCTATGAAGTTGGGCAAAAGTAGATGGACTTAAAATATATTTAAAAGGAAGAAAATATTAAACTGCTAGTGTTGTTTTATAGGTTTTATGAAAGGAAATGCTCAAAAATGTCTCCCAGGTTCTTCCTCAAGAAATAGGGAAGGTAATAGTGCCACTTATAGGTGGAATACTGAGAGGAAGTACTGTGGGGGATGGGAGATTAGAGTTACACTTTGGACATGTTAACTTTGCTAGCTTCTGTTTCATTCTAAAAAGAGCTTTAATGTTGAGTGTCCAGGCCAAATTTTTAGTTATATATGTTTCAGGTGAACAGTGTTATAGTTCAACACCTATACACACTACAGAGTCATCATCACTACAAGTCTAGTTACCATCCATCACCATACAGCTGAGCCCTATCACCCACTTTGCCCACCCTCCAACCCTTTTTCCCTCTGGCAACCATTAATCCATTCTCTGTATCTATGAGTTTGGTTTTTGTTTTGTTTTATTTTATTTGTGAAGTTTATTTTGTTTTGTTTTTAGACTCCACATAGGAGTGAAATCATATAATAATCAATACTTATCTTTCTCTGTCTTATTTCACTTACCGTAATATCCTCAAGGTCCATCCATGTTGTCACAAATGTCAGAATTTCATTCTTCTATATAGCTGAGTAGTATTTCATTGTGTGTGTGTGTGTATATATATATGTATGTATATATATATATATATATATATATATATATATATATATATATATACATACATATATATATACATATATATATATACCACATCTTCTTTATCCATTCATCCATTGATGGACACTTAGTTTGTTTCCATATCTTGGCTATTGTAAATAATGCTGCAATGAACATAGGTGTATATATCTTTTTGAATTATTGTTTTCTTTGGATAAATACCCAGAAGTGAAATAGCTTGGTCATATAGTAGTTTTATTCTTAATTTTTTGAGGAATCTTTGTACTGTTTTCCATAGTGGCTGTACCAATTTAAAGTCCCATAAACAGTGTACAAGTGTTCCCTTTCCTCCACATCCTCTCCAACATTTGTTATTCCTTGAGATTTTTATAATAGCCATTCTAACAGATGTGAGGTGACACCTCATTATGGTTTTGATTTGCATTTCCCTGAGAGGAATGTTGAAATTTTCATATGCCTTTTGTCCATCTCTATGGCTTCTTTGGGAAAAATGTCTTTTCACATCCTCTGTCCATTTTTAAACCAGGTTGTTTCGGGGTTTTTTGTTGAATTGTATGAAGCCTTCATATATTTTTGATATTACCACCTTATTGAATACATGATTTGCAAATATCTTCTTGCATTCAGTAGGTTGACTTTTCATTTTTTTTTAACATCTTTATTGGAGTATAATTGCTTTACAATGATGTGTTAGTTTCTGCTTTATAACACAGTGAATCAGCTATACATATACATATGTCCCCATATCTCCTCCTTCTTGTGTCTCCCTCCCATCCTCCCTATCCCACCCCTCTAGGTAGTCACAAAGCACCGAGCTGGTCTCCCTGTGCTATGTGGCTGCTTCCCACTATCTATTTTACATTTTGTAGTGTATATTTGTCCATGCCACTCTCTCGCTTCATCCTAGCTTACCCTTCCCCCCACCGTGTCCTCCAGTCCATTCTCTACGTATGTGTCTTTATTCCTGTTGGACCCCTAGGTTCTTCAGAACCTTTTTTTTTCTTAGATTCCATATATATGTGTTAGCATATGGTATTTGTTTTTCTCTTTCTGACTTAACTTCACTCTATATGACAGACTCTGGGTCCATCCACTTCACTACAAATAACTAAATTTCATTTATTTGTATGGCTGAGTAATATTCCATTGTATATATGTGCCACATCTTCTTTATCCATTCATCTGTCAATGGAAACTTAGGTTGCTTCCATGTCCTGGCTATCAAAAAGAGTCATGTACCACAATATTCACTGTAGCTCTATTTATGATTGCTGTTTCATTTTGATGATGGTTTTCTTCACTGTACAAAAGTCTTCTAGTTTGACATAGTCCCATTTGTTTATTTTAGCTTTTTTCCCCTTGCCTTTGGAGTCAGATCCACAAAAACATAACTAAAACTGATGTCAATGAAGTTACCACTTATGTTTTCTTTTAGGAATTTGATTGTTTCTGGTCTTACATTCATGGTTTTAATCCACTTTGAGTTAATGTTTGTATATGGTGTAAGATAGCAGTCTACTTTTCATTCTTTTGCATGTAGCTGTCCAGTTTTCCCAGCATTATTTATTGAAGAGACTGTCCTTTCTCCATTGTATATTCATTTCTCCTTTGTGTAGATTAATTGTCCATATTAGTTGTCCATGTGTGTTGGATTTATTTTGGGGTTCTCAATTCTGTTCCATGGATCTATGTCTGCTTTTGGGCCAGTACCATATTGTTTTGATTGCTATAGCTTTGTAGTATGATTTGAAATCTGGGAGCTTGATACCTCCGGCTTTGTTCTTCTTTCTCAAGATTGTTTTTGCTATTTGGAGTCTTTTATGTTTTCATACAAATTTTAGAATTGTTTGTTCTAGTTCTGTGAAATATGCCATTGGCATTTTGATAGAGATTGCTTTGGGTAGTATGGAAATGTTAGCCATATTAATTTTTCTTATCCATGAGCACAGAGTATCTTTGCATTTTCTGATATTTTCTTTAATTTCTTTCATCAGTGTCTAAGTTTTTAATATACAAGTCTTTCATCTCCTTGGTTAAATTTATTCCTAGATATTCTATTCTTTTTGTTGCAATTGTACGTGGGATTATTTTCTTAATTTCTCTTTCTGTTAGTTCATTATTAATGTACAGAAACCCTACAGATTTCTGTATATTGATTGTGTATCCTGCAACTTTCCTGAATCCATTATTAGTCCTAACAAGTTTTTGGTGAAGTCTTTATGGTTTTTCTATATATGGTATCATGTCATCTGCAAATAGTGAGAGCTTTGCTTCTTCCTTTCTGATTTGGATGCCTTTTATTTCTAGCCTAATTGCTGTGGCTAGGACTTCCAATACTATTTTTCTGTTTTTTTGTTTTTTGTGGTACGTGGGCCTCTCACTGTTGTGGCCTATCCCGTTGCAGAGCACAGGCTCCGGACACGCAGGCTTAGTGGCCATGGCTCATGGGCCAAGCTGCTCCATGGCACGTGGGATCCTCCCAGACCAGGGCACAAACCTGTGTCCCCTGCATCGGCAGGAGGACTCTCTACCACTGCGCCACCAGGGAAGCCCCCAATATTATTTTGAATAACAGTGGCAAGGGTGGGAATATTTTTCTTGTCCCTGATCTTAAAAGGAAAAGCTTTCAGCTTTTTGCTGTTGAATGTGATGTTATCTGTGGGTTTGTCATATATGGCCTTTATTATGTTGAGTTAAGGTCCCTCTATACCCACTTTGTTGAGAGTTTTTATCATAAATAGCTGATAAATTTTGTCAAAAGTTTTCTCTATATCTATTGAGATAATAGTATAATTTTCATTCTTCGTTTTGTTAATGTCATGTATCACATTTGATTGGTTTGCAAATGTTGAACCATCCTTCCATCTGTGGAAAAAAATTCCAGTTATTCATGGTGTATGATCCTTTTAATGTATTGAATTCAGTTTGCTAATATTTTATTGAGGATTTTTGCATTGATGCTTATCAAGAATATTTGTCTGTAATTTTCTTTTTCTGTGTTGTCCTTGTCTGCTTTTGGTAATAGGGTAATGCTGACTTTGTAAAATGTGTTTGGAAGCTTTCCCTCATCTTCAATTTTTTGGAAGAGTTTGAGGTTAGGTCTTAAATTTTCTTTGAATGTTTTGTACAATTTGCCAGTGAAAACTCTGGTTCTGGTCTTTTGTTTCTTGTGTGCTTTTTGATTACCATTTCAATCTCCTGATTAGTAATCGGTCAATTTAGATTTTCTATTCCTTTATGGTCCAATCCTGGAAGACCATATGTTTCTGGAAATTTATCTGTTTCTTCTAGGTTGTGCAATTTGTTAGCATATAATTGTTCATAGTAGCCTATTCTGTGGTATCAGTTGTAACTTCTCTTTTATTTCTGATTTTATTTGAGCCCTCTCTTCTTTTCTTGACTTAGTTTTATTGATCTTTTCTATTGTAGTTTTGGCCTCTATTTCACTTATTCCTCTCTGACATTTATTATTTTCTTCCTTCTACTAATTTTGGTCTTTGTTCTTTTTCCAGTTCCTTTAGGTATAAAGTCAGATCATTTATTTGGGAATTTTATTTGTTTGTTTCTTTCTTGAGGTAGCCTGTATTGTTATGAACTTCCCTCTCAGAACCACTTTGCTGCATCCCTTAAATTTTGGTATGTTGTATTTCTGTTCTCATTTCTCTATAGGTATTTTTAAAATTTCTTCTTTGATTTCTTTGACTCACTGGTTATTCAGTAGCATGTTGTCTAATCTCCATGTTTTTGTGGTTTTTCCAATTCTTTCCCTTGTGATCGATTTCTAGTTTCATACCATTGTGGTTGGAAAAGATGCTTGATGTGACTTTAATTTTCTTGAAATTATTGGGACTTTTTTTGTGACCTAACATGTGATCTCTCCTGGAGAATGTTCCATGTGCATCCATAAAAAATATGTATTCTTCTGCTTTTGGATGTAATGTTCTATATCTATATATATCTATTAAGTGCATCTGATAATGTGTTGTTTTAGTCTGCTCTTTCCTTATTGAGTTTCTGTCTGGATGGTCTATCCATTGATGTAAGTGGGGTGTTAAAGTCTCTTACTATTATTGTAATGGACCCTTTAGGTACATTAATATCTGCTTTATATATGTTGGTGCTCCTATGTTGGCAGCATATATATTTATAAATGTTATATCTTCTTGCTTATTGACCCTTTTATCATTATGTAATGCTTTTGTTTGTCTTTTATTATAGTCTTTAAAGTCTATTTTGTCTGATATGTGTATAACTACTGTAGCTTTCTTTTATTTCCATTTGCATGGAATATCTTTTTCTATCCCTTCACTTTCAGTCTGTGTGTCCTCACTTCTGAAGTGAGTCTCTTGTAGACAGTATATAGGTGGTTTTTTTTTAATCTATTCATCCATCGTTGTGTCTTTTGATTGGAGAATTTGGTCCATTTACATTTAGAGTAATTATTGACAGGTATATACTTATTGCAATTTTGTTCACTGTTTTCTGGCTGTTTTGTGGTACCTCTCTATTTCTTCCTGCTTCTCTTGTTCTATTCCCTTGTGTCTTGGTAACTTTCTGCAGTGTTATGCTTAGGTTCCTTTTTCATTTCCTTTTGAGTATTTACTATCAGATTTTTCCCTGTAGTCAACCATGAGGCTCACATATAACATCTTATGTAAATAGTTTGTAGCAACTTAAATTTGCATACATTCCAAAGCTTTATCTTTCCCCCTTTTTATACTTTTGATGATACATTTTACATCTTTTTATTTTATGTACCTCTTAGCTAGTTCTTGTAATTTTAGTTAATTTTACTAGTTTTGTCTTTAACTTGTATGCCTGCTTTATAAGTGATTGATCCACTACTTTTATTATATATTTACCTTTTTCAGTGAGATTTTTACTTTCATACATTTTCTTTTTATTAATTAGTACCATTTCTTTCAGCTTAAAGAGCCCCTTTTAACACTGTTGGGCCAATATCGTGGTGGTGGACTCCCTTAGCTTTTGTTTGTCTGAGAAACTTTTAAACTTTCCTTCAGTTATGAGTGATAACCTTGCTGGTAGAGAATTCTTGAAAGATGTTTTTTTTCTTTTTTTCCTTTTAGCACTTTGAATATGTCATGTTACTGTCTCTGACCTGTAAGCTTTCTGCTGAAAAATCTGCAGATAGCCTTACAGGGTTTCCTGTGTATATAACAAGTTGTTTTTCTCTTGCTGCTTTTAGGATTATCTCTTTATACTTCATTTTTACCATTTTAATTATAATGTGTCTTGGTGTGTGTCTCTTTGAGTTCATCACATTTGAAACTCTCTGGGCTTCTTGGGCCTGAATATCTGTTTCTTTTACAGATTAAGGAAGTTTTCAGCCACTATATCTTCAAATAGTTTTTCTTCTCTCTTGTCCTTCAGGGACCCCCTATAATGTGAATGTTATTCTGTTTGATGTTGTCCCAAAGGTCCCTTAAAGTATCTTCACTATTTTAAATTCTGTTTTTGTTTTGCTGCTCTGTCTGGGTGAGTTCCATTGCTTTGTCTTCCAGCTCATTGATTCATTCCTCTACTTCATCCAATCTGCTGTTGAATCCCTCTGGTGTATTTTTCAGTTCAATTATAACTTGTTTGGCATTTTCTTATATTTTCTGTCTCTTTGCAGAAGTTCTCATTGTGTTGTCCATTCATTTGCCAAGTTCAGTGAGCATCTTTATGACCAATTACTTTTAACATTTTACCAGGTAGATTGCTTATCTATGTTTTCTTTAAATCATTTTCTGAGGTTTTGTCTTGTTGTTTTGATAGAAATATATTTCTGTGTCTCCTCATTTTGCCTAATTCTCTGTTTTTGTTTTTATGTACTGGGTAAATCTGCTGCCTCTCCCAGTCTTAAAGGAGTACACTTATGTAGGATATGTCCTGTGAGGCTCAGAAGTGCACTCCCAACTGGCTACCAGAGCCAGATGCTCAGGTGATGTCTCCTATGTGGGCTGCAGACACTCTCCGGTTGTGGTAGGGCTGCAGCTGCTGCTGCAGTGTACTGGTAGGCAGGGATACCCCCTGGAATGGCTCTGGAACCCAGCCACAGCAGCTGCTGGGCATTGGTGGGCAGAGCTGGACCTCAGAACTGCTATGGGGCCTGGCCATGGATGCTGCCAGGTGCTGGTGGATGTGGTTATTGCCCAATCAGCTGTAAGTCCTGGCTAGGTTGCAGGGGTGAGCAAGGCTCTCTGCAGGTGTGCCCTCTGGGGCTAACAGGTTAGATGGAGATTTCCAAAATTCCACCTGTGCTGACATTAACAAGGTGGCTCCTGTCAGTGTCTCAGTCCCCAGAGAGAGCTTTCCAACTGGTCCAAGCAGAAAGAGGTGCCATCCCACTACCTTAGCTGCTGAAAACCTTTGTGGGAATGCTACATCCCTGACTAGGGTAAAATCCATGCATTTTTTTCCCCAACTGCACTACTTCAAGGTATCAAGTTACAGTTTACTTCTTTCAGTTCCCACTGTGTTCAAGGTACTATGTGATATTTTGTGAACTAATGGGTCGAATGTACCCCAAGTTGTTACAATTTGTCAGCTGGCCCCTTAAACAATTTTGCTTTGGCCTCTGATCTTACAAAATTCATTTTAAAGACAGTTCCTTTGGCTTCTACCTGCCATTTTGCTTTTTTTTTTTTTAAGGAAATAAGAAATTATTGATACAATTAAAGCCTTTAGTCTACACCTCCTGTTCTCTTTCTATTTTTTCCTTCCAGAGGTGACCATGATCACCTGAAATTCATGGTTACTTTCCTCAATTATATTGTTTGTTATTACTACATAGTATAAATCCATAAATAATATTTTGCATTGTTATGTATATTTTACACTTTATATAATTGGTATTATATTATATCCATTGTTATCCAATTTAACTTTTTTTTGCTTAGTTTGCTTACATTTTTGAGATTTATCTGTGTTGATGCATATAGCTCTGTTTATACTCCATTGTAGGGCAATGTCACAATGTATTTGTCCATTTCTCTGTTGGATGATATTTGTTTCCAGCTTTTAGCTATTAACTACTGCAAAAAAATGCTTTAATAATATTTTTTTTCCTCTTAAAGGAATTTGAAGCAATTGTAGTATGGAAAACTTAGAACAAGGAGGTATTCTTCAGAGATTGTGGTTATAGCTGTCACTGAATGTACTTGGGGTGGAGTATAGTTTGGGAAAAGCGTGGTAAGAAGAAAGACTTGCTGTCCTGGAATATTCCTTCCTTTTCTCTTATCTTCTCCCTGACTCTAACAATGTTTGCCTTTCCTCTTTCTGCCACTAAGGTTCTCATATATTACCAATCCAGATCCCATCTAATCTCTTATAGTAGAAGTAGTCTGCTTTTGGAATTTCTACCTCTATGAAAGTTTAAACAAAGTGGTATAACCCAACTAAACTATATTTTTCTGATCCATAAAAATTAAAATAATATTAATGACTTAAGAGTTATTGTAAGGAATGAAAGAAAATATCTGGGGCCTTATGGCAGACTGGACTCTTCCCAAAGATAGCTGGAGTAGACCCCCTCCTGTTGAATCTGGGGGGCTCTGTGATTTAGGGCCTCTTAACATGATTTCTCCAGCAGAGGATCAACTTATTTATTTATTTATTTATTTGTTTATTTTGCTGTATGTGGGCCTCTCACTGTTGTGGCCTCTCCCGTTGCGGAGCACAGGCTCCGGACGCGCCGGCTTAGCAGCCATGGCTCACGGGTCCAGCCACTCCGCGGCATGTGGGATCTTACCGGACCGGGGCACGAACCCGTGTCCCTTGCATCGGCAGGTGGACTCTCAACCACTGCGCCACCAGGGAAGCCCGAGGATCAACTTTTTAAATGGAGGCTCAGGCCTCCAAGGGATTACTTCTGGAGAAAGAAAGTAGAAGGTGTCAGTCTCGAGGCCTGAGCCTGGAAATTGGTAAAATTTCTTTCACCATATTCCATTAGTCAAAGCATCAATAGATGACTGGAATAGCCCCCTAAATGATCTCTTCAATCATAAATTCTTTCTTCCTTTCAAACCTATTAATAATTTCCCATTGCATTTAATATAAAATAACTTTACATGTTTAAGGCTCTGAATGATTGTTTCCCTGTCTACTTCTCTAAACTCATTTCATATCACTTTCCCCTGCTCACTATGCTTCAGCTTTGGTCCAGTTCTTTTGCAGGTAACAGACCACCCAAAAACTCTGTGGTTCAAAGCAACTATTTTTTATCTCACATTTCTGTGGTGTCAGGGTTCAGGGGATTAGGAGGGTTGTTCTTCTGGTTTTGCCACTCATGCAGCTGTATTTAACCAGAGGATCAGCAGGAAGCAAAGTTCAATTGGGACTCTGGGATGACGGGGCTTTGCTCTCCAAGTGGTATTTCCATTTGAAGGAGGCAAGACCAGACAGGGCTCCTCTCATGGCTCACCTGTGTTCCAAATAAGCACTTATCAAACTTATGTTGTTCATGGATGTCCCATTGGCCAAAGAAGTCATATGGCCAAGCCCAAAGTCAATGTGGGAGAGAGCTTCATAAGAGCATGGATGCCAGGAGGCAAGATTCATTGGGGGCCATTAATGTGACAAGACCCAGAGGCCTGATTTCATTTCCTAGAATACACCAAGTTCTTTTCTACTTTAGGGTCTTTCCATAGTTCCTTTTTTTAGGCATTCAACAAATATTTAGATACCCACATGTACTAGACAATGTGCTCAGGGCTCTTATGAGGTTTTCCTTCTAAAGAGGGGAAACACACAGTAAGCAAGTGCAATGACAAACAAGATAATTTTAGATGGTGATAAGAGCTCTGAAGAAAAAAAATCAGGGTAATGGGTAGAAAGTGACTGGCAAAAGTGGAGAAGTTAAGTTTAGCAAGGTCAGGAAGATCTGAGCGGATGGCACTGAATCTGAAATCCGAATGATGAGAAGGAGCCAGCGACAGGGCGTTACAGGCAAGGAGTATTCCAAGCAGAAGAAACAGCTCCTGTATCTCCACCACTACCCTCCCTGGCCACCTCCTGACTTCCTGTTTACACAGCTGGTGCCTTCTCATCTCAGCTTGAAGATCACTATTTTCAATAGGCTTTCTCTGTCTGCGTAATCTAAAGTATCCTATTCTTCCCCTCACTACTCCCTACCCAGTTTACTCAAAGAATTTACAATTTTCAGTAATTTGCTTGTTGTTTACTTATTTATTATAAGTCCCCAATAAGCTATAATACCCATATAAAATAGGGTCATGTCCCAATATTTCTTGAATATTTTCATAGAACAATGATTATTCAGCATTCAAAAATAATTGCTAAATGAATAAATAAATGAATTAACATAGTTAGTCCCAGTCTGAAAGTGTGACCACAAATGCCTGGAGTGGGATATCTTCATATGTCCGATTCCTGATAGGTCCAGACTACTGTTGTCCTTCTCGTTCCAGGTTGGTTTGGGACTATCCACTTTCTGGGGAGTTCATTTTCAGAAGCTCTTTGGAACTTCCAGGATTCTGAGCTTAGGTCAGCACTGCCCTGTCTACCCTAACGGGTTTCCATAAATTTAAATTCCAGAAAGGAAGCTTTGGGGTATTGATCCTTATTCCTTAAAGAACTCTCCTGGGATTCTTATACTAAATTCCTACCTCTCTCTCCTGCTACTTTCAAATTCTTCATGAAAATTAAAAGATTTAAATTCTATTTCATTAGACTTCACCTCCATAAACAATGATAACAGCTGTCAATCATCCTAGTTTGCTTACCAGGTACCAGATACTTGAAACATAATTTAGCCCTCACTACAGTCCTGCAAGGTAGGAATTATTTTCCTCATTTTTCAGATGAGGTAACAGAGACTTACAGAGGTCAAGAAAGTTCCACAGTGTCATCTAAGGATTAAATGGTAGATCAGGTATATGACCCTTGAGTCCAGATCTGACTATTTTCCTACCACCCACATTGCCGTTGTGTTGACCCACTCAACATAGGAGAGGGAAATACAGGTCCACTATGACTTGCTTCCGACCCTGAAATCCCAAACTTTCTGAAAACCAAGTTTTTTCTGCAAAAATCTGACCCGACTTGACCTGAACTCATTTGTGAACAAAACTTGACCTGAACTGATATGAAGCTAATTATAGTCCTTATTTATTCCACTTATTATGACTGCTTATACATTTTGCTATAAAAATAGTAATGTGCTAAATTACAGGGTGCTCCACCAGGCACCACTAAAGGCATTACTTATATAATATTTGCATTGTAATGCTCTTATAAGATCTGAAATATTCTACAGTCTGAAGCACATGTGGTCCCAAGTGTTTCAGATGAGCAACTGGTAATCTGTTATATTTGTGAATGACTCTATAGTCCACAAAGCTTTTTCAAAGTTGAAGTAATTTTATATTATTTTCCTCTCATGCACAAAGAGGAATTTAGGGAATTTTCTAATGTGCCTTATCTTCTTGCTTTCTTTAAAGTAACTTCATTCTGTGATTCCAAGGTATTAGCTGTACTTGATCCCAAGAGAAGTTTGGGGTTATTTGTTCAAGCAAAAAGACATTTAATTTTAAAATTAAATAACATGTTAAGGGGGAAAGGTGAGGGTCAAAAAAGTATACCGAGAATGCTATCTGTATTTTTTGAAAGAGAAAATATATGCAGTTATTTTCATGTATATGTATCAACTAGAAGAGTATGAGCAAAATTGATAGCTTTGTTTCTCTCTGGGATGATGGGAGGGAAATTTTTTAATTTTGTACCCTTTCCTAAGTTTAGAACAAAATGAACTTATTATCCATTCAAAAAATTAAAGTCATAAATAAACATATCCATGAATGATTTTTCACAATGTGTGAGACTCAAGACACAAATGCTACCCAAGTCAGCTGAGTTACAAGCACACAGCCTGGCGTTAGTCATTAGTGTGGCACATAATAAATGGCTCATGTTCTTCCTGCTTTCACCTTTTTCCCATTTAGGCCAGATGTTTTTCCACACATTTTTGACCACTGAAGAGCACGCACTGACCTTTGTTTTTGGCTCATGCCGGGCTGCACTATCCCTCAGTCGCTTAGGTCCCCGGACAGTATTCTTCTCTGCCAAGTACTCTCAGCCTCTGGTCTAAGTGGTTATCTGTGCCTGAATTCAACTAATGGTCACAGAACAGGATAGAATAAGAGGATTCTGGATGAGAAGCTGGGCTAAGCTGGCAGGCAGGGGATGGGCAGAGAAGGCACGTGGGTCCTGAGGAAGGCAGCAGTCCATCTGTGATGGCCAGCCCCAGACAAAGGCAAGGTCAGATTCCAGGTGAGAGGTCCAGAGAGCAAAGCTTCTCTGGATGGCATCGGATAGACCTGAACCTGGGCGTACAAGTGTAGGTTTGACATTCAAGCCAGGCACTAAAAACAGAGTTAAATTTCCAGAAAAGACAGATTCACACATGTTTACTCCAGAATGGAACTATGACATCCCCTTTGGAGTGGTTTTAAGCACTTTCCTCCTGAGGACAAATCAGAGAGGGGCAGGAATCTGTAAGTGTTCCTTGTAATATGTAGTGAATGTGATTCTCTCTCCTCCCACATGCAGTGATGTCCAGGCCGATTTTATACCCTAAGAAGTGATGGATCACCAAAATCCCAACAAACTTTCACTGTCCATCACCTGGAGTTGGGTTGAATGATGTGGGGGCTGCCCTGATGATTAAGGAGGCAGGCTGGTGACCTTAATGGAAGTGTGTGAGTAATTGTGAGTCATGAAGTCAATCCATAGCTCATTTCGACAACCATAAGTTGTGCCCGACTGCCGTGGTACCATTTGTCTTATGCTTTGTTCATATTATGATGAGGGGATTAAGTTGTGCTCAATTTAGCTTTCTCTAGACACTGCAATTCAAGTCTTCGGTGAGTAGCTGCATTTCAAACTCACTAAATTTAATAGATCTAAATATTTTTTCAGGGGCATGCATTTATCACCAATCTTTGCATTGGCTCAAGCAGCCTTACCAGTAACAAAAATAATATATTGCTACCTTACCTCTAGGTTCTCTGAAGAGGTAGTGGAAAGAATTGGATTTTCAAGCTCACTTTGGAAGAGGCAAGCAGGAAGGAGACTGAAAGCAGATCGTAAATCAGTTGGTTTAGGCAGGACACCTGCCCCGTCAGTCTCAGCTACATCCAAATGGAAAAATGGGTGATCTAGGATTACCCTCGCGCAATGCCAATGGCCAAGGCACTGAAAGGTCACATCTATTATGGTTGGCGTTTCTCTCCCCACTGGGCTGTTTTTTGAGTGGATGTCATACTCATCTCATACAAAAGGCATGTTCATCATGCCAGAATATGGCTGCTAATATTTGATCTAATAAAAGTCACCCTATCTTTTCTTCAAGCTTTATGATATTTAACGGCTGCTAAATGATGATTTCCTTTCTTCCTCACCACTCCAACTTTGTTTTAATGACTTGAATCCTTAAGCAAAGTTTTACTTGCCACCTCTTATTTTAAACTTAGAATGATTCTTTTAAAAATGTAGTAACCAAAATAAATGGCACAGTTAGCCTTATTTCCATGAGTGATTTTATGTTAATAGTTGATGCTCCTTTGAAAGGAGCCACTGACCTTTACTAATAATATGCTCACCAGCAAACAACTTGGCACTATATTTGTAGTATCAGAAGTTGGGGGAGGACTAGAAACACAATCTTAACCAAAAAACAAAATTAGGATTGAAAAGTGTAGCAACAGCTGGTGCCAGCTGCAAGCAACCGCACAGTTGAATCCTGTCCAACTCTGAGGGAGATCTCTGAGAACCCTTGGAGCCTGCAACAGGAGCAACAAAAGACCACATTGTAAGAACGCCAAATGTAAACTCAGCTAGCTAGCACCCCCAGAAATTACCAACGGGAGGAACTGATAACATTGCCAGGAATTCATCTTCCCCAGATCAAATCACTGCGTAAAATCAGCCCTATTTGTTCTAGGAAGTTTATGCTCATAACCTTCATTCTAACTGGAGCTTCGTTCATAGCCCCTAAGGCCCTTAAGGAGTCCTTTGGACTCTGTGGGTCTCCATTTTAAAAGCATTACTGACATGAACCTGGGGAAGTGTTTTTCCTGGAGTTCTTTCTCACCAGACTGGTTCCGGCTGCCTCCTGGGTGATGACGGAGGCAGTTGCACAAAGGTTGTATGGAACTTTACCAAGTAGTTAAAGGCACAGTCTGGGACAGTCTTAAAGGACTTAGGATTGTTACTGAACTACCTAACTATTGCATATTAAGGAACTCCACCACAGGCCAGATAAGTGAGGTGTAAGGGAATGCAATCAACACCTTTTCACTCTCAACCCTGAAGTTTGGAAACCCAAAGCCTTTCAAGTCACATTTGAGAACTGTTGCCCAAGTAGCCTCTCCAAAATTTTCTGATTCCGGAAAGGAGCCCTAAGAAACTATAGGAAAAGACCCTGTGCACTCTCACTATGTGAGTCAGTGCTAAAGGAAGAGTTATATTTTATCAGAGATCTTCAAGAATTCTTAATATTCTTCACTTACTTGTAGCCACGTCTATCTTTGAGATCAGATTAGTATGTTATATATTTAGGTAGTTCTCATTTGCCTAAAGCAACTTTTTTTTTTTTTTTTTTTCCGGTACGCGGGCCTCTCACTGTTGTGGCCTCTCCCGTTGCGGAGCACAGGCTCTGGACGCTCAGGCTCAGCAGCCATGGCTCACGGGCTTAGCCGCTCCGCGGCATGTGGGATCCTCCCAGACCGGGGCACGAACCCGTGTTCCCTGCATCGGCAGGCGGACTCTCAACCACTGCGCCACCAGGGAAGCCCCCTAGAGCAACTTTTTTAAAAAATTAAAGAAAAGCAGAGAAAAGTCAGAATAAGACATATGGCCTTTAGCAACTAAATTACACAAGTAATCTGTTTACAGGAGACAGGATCTGGAAGGACTTTCATTAAAATCTTGTTATTTAGCCTTTAGCTAAAGGAACAACGATTGTTTTTGAAATCTTGTTGTAGGGAGACTCATATAAATTTACTTTTCTTCCTCCAGCCCTAGAAATATAAGGGAGGAGGATCTATTATGTTCCATCCTGTGCTCTGATCCTTCACTCTAGGACTAGAAGAAATAAAGTAGATTTTTGTGGAAATGTGGAGATATATGTTCACGAGCTACACTGCAACCAGGGAGTTGAAATCATGTGTAGCTTGGTTTCTCTACAGAAATGTTAGAAGGATAGACACCGAAAGAACCTCAAGAAGGATGTGTGATAACTCTGTGGGCCTGGACAGCCTGGCTGTGGAGATGCAAAACCCCACAGCAGCCATCATTCAGGAAAGATGATGGCCCGTATAACACCCTGACCCCTCCCATGGACAAAAAACCAAGCCCTGTCTATGTTGACATTAAGAAGTCTATTTTAAGGAAAATACAAAGATTGTTTGGGAGGTAATAACTAACCATATCACTGAACTCCTTTTTAATAATGAAATACAAAGTGATGAAAGAAACACTATTTTTAGTTTGATTTTATAATTCGTCACTGGAAAGGATGCTTGATACACTGTTCTAACACTCACATCTGACTTTGGGTAAGTAGCTTAACTTTCTCATCTGTGAAAGCCTCTTTCTTCATTTTGAAAGAGGGATACTAAGATTTGTTCTACTCAGTTCACAATCTTCTTAAAAGTTATAAGTAAGATCATGTGAGTAAAATTATAGTGAGTAAAAGCCCCTTTCTATGGGCCTGTTCTAGAAGAAAGAGTTTCTTTCTTGAAAAGCATCTATAATCATTTCATTTATTTCTTACCCATTTCTTAGGAAAAAAAAAAAAAAAAAACCTAGGGAGGATTATGTCCCATGGTTTTAAGGCTGATTAGCTAATATACTTCATCAGTCAAAGTCTTGGAAGTTCTGACACAGACCTGTGTCCTCAACTCTCAGGGTCATTTAACTCTCCCATCCAATTTAACCACAACCCACGCAGTTTTCCATTATTAGTAGTACACTCAGTGAAAATATAATAGCTATCTTTTACTGTGCATCTGCTATGTGCCTTTATCTCTAATCCTCATAAAAAAGCAAAACCTTCAAGGTGAGTACAAATCATTAACCCTCTTCACAATAAAGAAATAGAATGACTCAGAGAAATTAGGTTAGACAGAAAAATTTTAGTTAATGCTAACACCTGAAAATAGCTGTGACTCTAAAGAAAGTCTTTAGAGACCAAAGGAGCATTGTAGCTATGGCTTCATCCACATTAGGTGTCCGTTTTCACTCTTTTTTTTTTTAACATCTTTATTGGAGTATAATTGCTTTACAATTGTGTGTTAGTTTCTGCTTTATAACCAAGTGAATCACTCTTTTAAGATCAGTAAAGGGGTTCTCTGTAATGTACTTCTTCTGTACACTCTGAGTCATTCTGCAAACCAGTATTTCAATTAGTGGTCTTGCTGCTTTTCTTTGGTAGCCCTACTAGGACAGGAATCAGTTAAGAGAGAATTAAAATGTCAGCCTCTTGCATGCAGCCATGGATATTTCCACTACTAAAAGGCATTTGGTTATTATGCTTGTCTTCACTTAACCATGTATCCGACTTGAGCATTTGATTCAAAAACCCCTGAAGGGAACGTCACCACCCTGTTGTTAGCACATTGACCCAACAGATAAAAAAGCATCAAAAAAAAAAAAAAAGAATGAAAAAAGATGTTCTCCTCTGGAGTCAGGTACTAGTAAAAGCATTAAAGGATTTTTAAAATCTTATGAGGATAAAAACTAATAAAACAGTAAATATTTTTTCAAGTGGCTGCTAATATTTGGTATTCTTCCTAAAAGAGGAAGGCATGTGAGGAAAAAGACATTCCAATTAAAAGAGTGTTTGTAAAAGTGTCCAAATGTGTTTTAAAATGTCACCTTGGAATGTTCGTTAAAACAGATTCTCAGGCCTCCCGTGAAGAGATTTTGATTCAGTAGGTGTTACTTCAGTATTAATAATGTCTTTGCTAATATAATCTAATGCTTAATAGGAATGCATAATAGCATCCTAATCAGGACCTAGGATCTTCAGAGGTGACTACTTATCATATCTACAGCTAACTCAACACTGAGAGGTTAGTTATTTACTATAAAGGATGTTAGAAATAATTTTGTGCTCATGAAATTAGTGGTATCAAGAGTAATAAGTGACTAGAGAAAATTTGCTAGATCCATAATCCTTACATGAACAAGATATATGAGTGGACAAGTACAACACTTGAATGCCATTGATGTAGTATGTAAGCCTAGGCCCCATTGGGTCCCAGTGGACCCAGCTGCCTGAACCAACAACAAAGATCACCAGTCCTGATATCATCAAAGTGTGTTTGAAGTGAGTCCTTCATTCAAGTTGCTGGGTGGTGAGCCTCACTTGCAGCAAGCCCTCCTGAAACTGCAGACAAGTCTCATGACTATTTTGTGCCAATTTGCTACTAATGAATGTACAATGGAGGGGGTTTGATCAGAGACTTGCTTTCATTGAAACATATATTTAGTAATTAGATTGTGAAGGCAGATTCCTATAGCCCCCGGATACGTCTAAAAAGGCTACCAATACCTACCAGCAGAGCTTGATGTATGTTAGCAATCTAAATTGCATCAGGTCATCTCACAAAAGTAAGGGAGTGGATGAGACATGCATGTGCATTTTAATTCATATATATGTGAATCTGAGGCAGGTGATCTACAGATTAAACACTAAGAAACACGGGATTAAGAGAGGACATATACTGAATATGCAAATGTGTTTTAGAAATCTAGTCTTTGACAAAAGGGTTTGAGACCTAACAGAATTATTTGGGGGAGTCAATAGAAAATGTTTTTAAATCTTCAGATAACTTTTAGGTAGATGGACTCCAACAAAGGTTGCATGAAACATCTTAAGATAAGGTGACTGATGTGACTGACCTTCACCTCCCTTAATATTTACATTTGTGAATTTATCTCCTTTCATATTTACATGTGGGATTTAGTTTAATCTGTGGCAAGCAGATGTCTTTTACTCAATTTACTCAATTGAATTTCAGGCCACATGCAATCACTCAAACTATTTTATTTTATTTCATGTATTTATATTATGTATTTACCTGAGAGTTAAAATCAAACTTTTTTTTGAGGCTGAAGTTAATCAGTTACATTTGTGCAGTATTTTAAGGTTTATTAAGGATTGTGCATGCTATTTTCTTTTGAGGTGAAAAATATTCCTTAATTATGTCATCTGTTATAGAGGAGCTCATCAATTCCCTAAACATTTATAGGAGATAAGACAAATATTATTTTGTCTGTTTTAAAAATAAAGATGATACAATTAATCTGCACAAGTTACCCATTCAT
Organism: Mesoplodon mirus; assembly: GCF_964341445.2. Classification (NCBI taxonomy): domain Eukaryota; kingdom Metazoa; phylum Chordata; class Mammalia; order Artiodactyla; family Ziphiidae; genus Mesoplodon; species Mesoplodon mirus. The sequence continues at coordinate 50,766,573 of NC_138992.1, forward strand.
CCAGTAGAAGAGCCTCCTAACCATTAGCTTAAAAGTGCACAAGCCATAGAACCTGCTGTATAAAAAACAATAAATAAAATTCAAATTTTTTTTTAAATAAATAATTTTTTAAGTGCACAGCCTATATTTTCAGTGTATTCAATATATATCGTTCCAACTAGTAATTTCAATACGTATGACAATCAACTAGGTATATTTAAAATGTAATGTTTTCAAAAGCAAGACATTGTAAGAAATTGAATGCCTCTATGCTGTGGATTAAAATAGTTACCTATGTAGAGTTGACTAGGTTAATAAAAAATATTAATTAGTGAATTTTAAAACTGCCTTCAAAAATAAAAATAAAATGTTCCAAGGCAGGAAATATAAGGTTGAAAGTTTTTCTTTTATTACAGTAATAAAATCCATGAGTTATGGATCTGTGAAATTTCTGTCAAAAGTTCAAACCACATTTCAAGAGTTAAGTTTTGATACTTACAAAGTTTCAAAAAAGTTGACACTTATAAAGACCAATGTTCTCACTCTCCCAGCAATGACTGACAGACACAGACGGGTCACTTCATTCCTCCATTAATAGAACTGAGAGAGGAAAGGCTCTTTTTCCTTAGTTCCAAATACGAACATGAGTTCACCTCCAGCAAAACGCATTCACACACCCTTGAGTTCAGACCAGTACGTTTGGGTGGGTGCAGTCCCTGATGAGTGTTTTTTCTTCTAAGTCTTTATAGAAATACAATAATTGAAGTTTAAAATAACCACTTAACTGTTCTCTCTAAAGTATTTATTGAACACCACTGTTTTCCATGCAGTGATTAAAAAAACTAAAATGGTCCATCATTATCCAGGTGTCATTATAGAGATGGTTATAGATATTAAGCAAGTAAACAAATGAATTTCAGGATGCAAAAAAAATTAATAATTTCAGGATGCAACAAATGCTATGAAAGAAAGAAGACAGACTGAATTAATAGAGTGACTGAGAAGCAGGGGTATATTAAATTTAGACATCAGGAAACTTGTCTCTGAGGAGGTGAAATTTGAGCCTGTGTAAAGATCTGGATACAGAGGCATCCAGACAGAGGGGACAGCAAGTGCAAAAGTCCTAAAATGGGAACAAGCTTGGTATGGATGGAGACAAAGACATCCACTGGAAAGAATAAAGTTGGTAAGACATCTTGTTACAAGTGGAGAGAAAGACCAGTTTGGAAGAAATAATAGCTGTGAAATCCAGATAAACCATCCTACCATTTAAACTGATTCAGCAGAATTTCCAATTGTTTTACTGCAGAAATGTATAAGATAATATAACCATTTTCCATGACCCACTTCTCCACTAGAAATAAGCTTTCTCTTGTCACCCTAAACAATATCATCTGGAGAAGCAGGGAAATTAGGGAGCAAATTGAGAGTTATGCCAAATTTAATAAACATGACACTTGATTTTCACTATGTATATTTCCTTATTTTAGGGAAAATATGGGTCTCAGGGAAGCCACCTATCCTTATGGAATGCTATGAATTATAGAACTGTATTGCCTTTTGGAATTTCTTTTCAGTGGCATTTAGCAGACCTCTACCATAGTTAGACACAGCACTCTTTCACATTCCTAGTTTTTTTAATTATAAATTATAAATTTAAATTAGAAACTCATCATAATTTACTTGCCTTCATAAGAGTTCATTCTTTCAGTTTTAAAAGATTGAAGTAGGAATCAGAGGAAAATGTTCATTTAAGAGATTAGGAGAAAAAAATTCAAATAAGAAATGTTTAATATAATTTAAAATTAGGTAAACATGGTTTTCAAATTTTGTAAAACACTGAGAAAATGTCTGCTTTTTTGAAAACATTTCAGGGCACTAAAAAATCTTCAACAAAGTTAGCTGATGCTACTTAATAAATAAATGTAATAAGCTATTAAGTAACTTTATGTATTTGTGTATTTATGTATGTATGTATGTATTTTATTGTCCACAGGCCCATGTAGGATCTTAGTTCCCCAACCAGGGATTGAACCCTCAGCCCCTGCATGGGGAGCACAGAGTCCCAACCACTGGACTGCCAGAGAAGTCCTATTAAGTAACCTTTTTTGTGTGTGTGTGGTACGCGGGCCTCTCACCGTTGTGGCCTCTCCCACTGAGAAGCACAGGCTCCGGACGCACAGGCTCAGTGGCCATGGCTCACGGGCCCAGCCGCTCCACGGCACGTGGGATCCTCCCAGACTGGGGCACGAACCTGTGTCCCCTGCATCGGCAGGCGGACTCTCAACCACTGCGCCACCAGGGAAGCCCCCTATTAAGTAACTTTAAACCAAATGTTTTATAGACAGCCTGTTAAAATGGTGGTGTAATAAAATAGAGAAGAGGATGCACTTATGGGTTTTAGAGGTAATCAGAAATGGATTCAAATCCTGGCTCTTCTCCTTGAATTTTTCTGAGCCTCAGTTATTCCTCTTTAAAAGTTGGGTGAGGGCTTCCCTGGTGGCACAGTGGTTGAGAATCTGCCTGCTAATATAGGAGACACGGGTTCGAGCCCTGGTCTGGGAAGATCCCACATGCCACGGAGCAACTAGGCCCGTGAGCCACAACTACTGAGCCTGCGCATCTGGAGCCTGTGCTCTGCAACAAGAGAGGCCGCGATAGTGAGAGGCACACGCACTGCGATGAAGAGTTGTCCCCGCTTGCCACAACTAGAGAAAGCCCTCGCACAGAAACGAAGACCCAAGACAGCCAAAAAAATAAATAAATAAACAAATGTGGTGTTAAAAAAAAAAGAAAAAAATAATAATTTAAAAAAAATTAGGAAAAACTGAAATTAAAAAAAAAATTGGGGTGAGACTAACCTAACCCTTAGGTCTACTGTGAGAACTGAATTAAGTCATTATTTTAAAGAATCCAACAGATGGTAATTATTCAATGAACAAAAATCTTTTCTAGCCTACTCCAGTACCCCTAGATGAGTGCATGGTGAAATAGCTCTCCTTAATACTAATAGTAAATATTTTATCACTTTTCATAATTCATTTTGCTTTTGTGTTCGTTGCAAGAATTTTATGTATTGTGAAAGGTCAAGAGATAAAATTATGGCATATGGTTTCAGGGTAAAATAATATCAACATTTTATCTTTAAATATTTTTTTCAGTAAATATTTGGCCTCTAAAATTCCATTTCATAAGGTAAAGGAAGAAATCTTTCCCTTCTACCCTCAGCCCATTAATACATTTTCATCAAATTTGCAAATTAAACCAATGTAATTATTAAAATTAAACATTCTGCATATCATTCTTTCAATATTTAAAAATCTCTATTTAAAGTACTACAATTGTTTTTTTCCATATTATTGACATATAATTGACATATAACTTGATACTTCTAAGAGTAACCAATTAACAAATTCTCTATCAAAATTATTTATGTAGTTTTATGTTACTTTTTTAAAGACTATAGGTTTTTCCATCAGCCTACTTGCTCCTGATTCAATTCCATGTACATACGGATTTATTTGGAATATTCTAACAGGGGGAAAAAAAGCCTTCTTCAATATGTGTTTATATACTTGATGGTTTTAGGGAATAAACTGTTTAGATTAGAAGAGCAGAGACTGTGTAGACTGAACTCCTTGGTATGCAAAAGCAGTCCAAAGATTACAGGCCTAGAAAAGTATACTGTGAGGAGACTACAGGTGAAAGTAAAGAGAACACAAAGTGAGACATATTGGATTTAGTATAGATATTAAGCTGAAAGAGGCAAAGTTTGTAAGCAGAAAAAGAGGGATAAAAATAAATGGGAGCAGTGTTAGGACTTAAACCATAGGTGCTCATTAAATTTTATATCCTTTCTCTATATAGTTTTCTGCTTGTAGATGTACACAAACACACCCTGGGTACATAATGGAATAAAGGGTCATAATGGTTAGGGTTCAAGGTAATTTAGTGTCTAAAACTTTAAATAAAATACAATCCCATGTGTATGTTAAAATATTCATGTGATGAATTATCACATAATCATGTAATGAAAAGGAAGTTGTCCTTTTTTCCAAATAGGTTGATTAATATAGTAGTTTGATTTAAAGTTACTTTTAACAAAGTAGCAATTAGGAGGCAACTTATCTGGCAAAGAGTAGCCTGTTTCTATCACTCCATGAGCTTCTGGCCAACCTGAGACTCTGGGTCTAGAATGAAGTATCCCAAGGTTCAAGTCTGACTACTGGTCAACTTAAGCCAGACCAGACCACATTAACCAATCCAATCCTCCAGAAAACAGAATCAAGTTGAGGTCAATGGGAATTTGTTGACAGTGGAAGGTTAAGAAAGAGTACAAGCTTTGGAGTTAGACAGATCTAAGTTTAAACCCTAGGCTTGTAAGATATAAGCAGCCACTTACAAGATTTGCATAACCCCGAGGAATTGCCTTCAATTTCCTCTTATGTGGAATACACATTTTAATGCCTAATTTGGTTATTGTGAGAATTAAATGAATTACTTCATATAAACTGTTTAGCCTAGCATTTGAGTAATACTGGACCTTTAATAAATGGTACCTTTAAAAAAAGTTCCCTTTTAAGTAATAATTTCTTCTGCCTACTAAAGTGTGGAATGGAAGCTTGGGGCTCTTCCAACTTTGTTCATGAGCCATGAGTCCATCTGCATCTGAGCTAGTTGGTTATCATTAGCCAAAAGGGACAAACAATGTGCTTCTGGTCAGCCTTGTTAAAAATTGTGCCAGATTCACTTATTTCAGAAAGCCTAGGTAGCTCAGACAATTCCAGAGTGTGAAAGGAAGTATGACTACCAAGGCATGGAAATCAGTCATTACTATGGAAGCTTATTATTTCTGATTGTGTTTCCTCTGAGCACATTTAGAGCCTTGGAAATATTGACCTAGCCAATCTGACACTTACTAATTGGTTTTCTTTGCCTCCTTGAAAAGTCTTGTAAATCTTCTCATCAAGGTGGCAAGTCTCACCTTGGTCCAAGCTTAAATTGGACTTAAGAGAATTGTGGGCATAGAAAGAGAACTAGGGATCATCCACCTCATAGCTCACCCAGTATGGCATTCAACAGAGGTGTAGTAAAGAAAACAACTGGACTTGGAGGCTGAAGTCTTGGCTTCTTGGCTTCTTGTTAGTTGTGGTGAAGACCCTCAACATCTCTCAGCTACAAGATGATAATTCTCACTGTATAGGATTTATGAGTGTAGTGGTAATGGTAAAATAAAATAATATGAAAGTGCTCTATAAATTGTATAGAACTATACAGAAGAAAGCCTTTTATTCCAGTAGACCTGTATTTGATGTGTAAAATAAATATTGGACCATATTTAATTTCAATATTAATAAAATCTTCCTCATTTATGAATCCCAACTCCTTTAAAAATGAAGGACTTTATTCTCATCTTGTGTGTCTTTGAAATGTACCATTATGCACAATATATATTACAAATAATTAGTGATTCTGTTCCCTGATTTTAAATTAACATCATGATACTTGTTCTGATCAGCCTGTAAACACGCAAATTATTCTTCTTACTAAATTACTGTTGTTAGTATTGCTTAAGTGTCCAGCAAGGGTAAAAATTGGAAATCTCAAGTGCACAGTCATCTTCCATTAGAAATTCAAAGAATCATATATGATAATACTCAGCCATATCTTCTAACATGAGAGAAAGAGCGCTTGGTTTTATAAAAGCTAAGATTTCTATATTTCTCTTTTACAATATAAGAAAATAAAACAATTGGAAATGACCTTACCCTTGTGGCCTTCTTTTACAATATCTATTTTTTTTACATGCATATACTTCCTGATAGGTAGAGATGATTGAAATAGTAACCTATTAAGGGCAGAGAAGGTTCTATAAAAACCCACAAATTGTGGTTTCAGTTGTCTAGTGCACATTCATTTGCAGTTAGTTATTTCAGGTATTATCTTTGTTTTCAGAAAAAGAAAACTAAGTAGAAGACCATGGCAAGCCCTGACTGGGGATATGATGGCGAAAATGGTAAGCGTTCTTCTGTTCATGTAGATCAAATAACAGCTTCTTCCCTTTTCCAATAAAAGAGATATTGAGCACTTAACATACCTATATAGTCATAGATTAATGGTTTGGTTTGCCTGACTTTGAATTATAATAGTTTTGCATGTATTCTTAGCAGTTGTCCTTTGGGTCATTGTTGTCTACAAAATGCATTCTGTCTCTTTCCCTATCTCTCCCTCTGTCTCTCTCTCCATATGTGTCTATTAGAAATCTATTGCTATAACAGTAAAATATGTATAGTCTGATCCCACAGACTATGAGCATATTAATTGTATTGACAAATACACTATTTTATAGTATAGCATAGAAAAGGGGAATTCTCAAACATTGAATTTCCATTAAGTTAAACAGAATATCATTTAAGATCCTCAGTAAATCCTAATCTAATAAACAAAGTTATATTCCTAAAACTTGGATTTGAGCATTTGATCAAGTTTTGATTGTAAGCATATGTTTGTCCTGGTAGGTCCTGAACAGTGGGGCAAGTTGTACCCCATCGCAAATGGAAATAACCAATCTCCCATCGACATCAAAACCAGTGAAGCCAAACATGATGCCTCTCTCAAACCTATCAGTGTCTCCTACAGTCCAGACACAGCAAAAGAAATCATCAACGTGGGACATTCCTTCCACGTAAACTTTGAAGACAATGATAATCGATCAGGTGAGCCAAAAGACCCTTCTAATTTTTCTTCAACTTTACTGGGGAAATTAAAACAATAGGGCTTTAAGAAACACAAACGACCATCTGCAGTCTTTTGTGCACATGTGTAATGTTGCTGGAATCTGGTGAGGCATCTTGAATATCTAGAAAATTTACAAGTGATAATGATGATTTTGGGGACTCCCAGATCTGTCTTTTTTCATCAGATCTGTCTTTTTTCAGTCCTTCTCCTTTTCAAAGACACTATTCCATTTCTTCTTTTTTCCAATGTATTTTTGCTCACTTCACACCCTCTGAATAAACAGTAGCTTTTCAAAAAGGTCTATGAACCATCATGAATATAAAAACTGAAAAGGCAAATATTTTCTAATCGAGATGAGGGTGGAGGAGACTAGTAGGGAAGAAAAACAGAGGTGAAGTATATATTCATTTGTGTGACCAGAAAAATGGCTCCGTAACTGTTAAGTGCCAGTAAGAAAATGGTCTTGTGTGCATCTTGCATGGAACAATTCTGTGCATAAGTATACTTGTCTATATTCCCCTCTCCTTACTAGGCCATAGTGACTGAATTATCTTCATATCCCAGAATCTAGTACACAGTAAAAATTTCAAAACTGTTTACTGAATAATTTATTAACAATTCCATAAAACAACTCTACTGACATAAGGCAAAATTTGTTTTAGCACTTTCCTACAAGGTTCTGAGCCTAAATTTTAGACACCTTGCAGCTATGTCCATTGTTAGGATTAGGTCTGGTGTTATGTGTGTTTTATTAATCATATGATTGGATAGACTCTCTAAAGAAACATGGTCATTCAATGTTAGATTTTTAAAAGTGACCATACTGTTCTACTGGAATATTCTTTTGGTCCCTGGCTAGGGATTCTCAACAAAGCTATCAAGATACCCTCTTGTGTCCTGATCAGTTACAAGGTATGTGTTGAGTAATTTGTTACTAAAAATAAATTACTAAAGATCTAGATGAATACTGCCCACTACTATCTTTGTTAAAAGAATGAATGAATGAACTTGCAAATTAAAGCAGATTCAAGGAAAACCCTGTAATCATATAATTCACTCATTTTCCAATATGCTTTCTTAAAGGCAGAAAAGGTAAAATTACAGCTCATGTGCTGAGAATTATATATAATTCATGCACTATCGCAGGGTGCACCATACATATGAAGACCATCATTGTGGATGTGGGGGAAAAAACCAACAAGATGGAAACTTTGGCGCTACTGTTTGTTTTCATTTCTGCTCAATCTAATTTAATGTTAGTTTATATTAAATGCAAAGATAAGCTGGAGCTTATGATTGTAACACTAATAATATTTTCCTTTTTCTTCTAGTGCTGAAAGGTGGTCCTCTCTCTGAAAGCTATAGGCTCCATCAGTTCCATTTTCACTGGGGTGTCAAAGATGACTATGGTTCTGAGCACTTAGTGGATGGAGTCAAATATTCTGCAGAGGTAAGGTGGCTTAACGACTGAGCGAGAACTACACTGAGAGTCCTCCCAGAAGCAGTTCCCTTATAACATAAGGCACCATTATAATGGCTCCAAAGGAATGAGCATTCTGGTCCCTGAAAGGCACTCCCAGTCTCCATTAAAATCAAATACAGACACACTGTGTTTGGCAATAGAGGGAAATTTTTCATTTGAAAAAGGCAGGTGAACTTGGAGTCAGACTCATGAGCCCCAGAATACTCTTTCATTTCAGGATGCCTTGGAAACATATCTTGATGTCAGGCTAGCCTCAAGGGGAAATACTGCTCTCCTTTTAAAGACCCCCAAATGGAACACACCATCATTCTCTTCTTATTTAAATGTTCAAGTTTGGACACACCAGTAGCATAGGTGTAGCTAGGCTGGAACACTTCAGTAAGACTCTACTAAGAGTGCAAATTTAATCACAGGAGTCATCACAGAGTAGCATACTCTAGATGAGGGTTTGAGGTTCCCTGGCTGCAGGCCACTACCGTCTGGCCTCTTGATTCGCCCCCACATGGAAGTTTGTGATCCAATTCAAGACATTCTCTCTGTATATCCATGGAAAAATAAAGAACATTTGCATCAAACTGTCAACAGAGGGTATGGAAGATTGAAAACAAAGAACTTTTGCTCTTCATATGTATGAATATACAATACATTTGTACCAATATAGACTGGTTGGCTTTTTTATTTTACTTTTATAAAATGAGTTCGTAATATATATAGTTTTCCAACATTTTTTTTTTCACTTACCAATTTATCATGATCATTTTTTCAAGTCTGTAGATTTAATTGCACCTCTTCTTTTACTGTCTGTACAATATTTCAGTGTATGCATATGTTAAACTTTATTGACTGAGCCCTACATATGGACAATTACAATGCCTTTTCCTTTTTGTTCTGTTGGGTTTTTTGCTTTTATCAAAAAAATAAAATGCTACAATAAATACATCTGTACACATATCTTACACCCTAGTGAAAGCAATTATGTAGGGCAGATTTTCATAAGAGGGATTGTTAGGTACAGGGTTATGCATTTTTCATTTTAATAGAGGATTTGGGAATAGTATACAAATATAACTTACTTTATGTTACATTGTAAATCCAGGCTAATAACTTTCAATGTTGTGGAAATCCATTAAATGTTTTTTTCCTATTTATCCTTCATAAAATTGAAGGTGGACTAAAATCAAATAGGTTGAAAGCCTAAATTAGTATTAGTAGCATCTTTGGGGGAGGATATTTGGTTATATTTAAGAAATATAAACTGGTGATTCTCTCATCTAATTTGAGAAAAATAAAATTAATCCAGGGTAGAGATGACAGGCACTTAGCCACAAAGTTCAACATATGACAGATGGTGGGATGGAGGATGGAAGAGAGAGCAGGAGAGAGGGAGAGGTGGGGAGAAAGAGAGAGAGAAGAGACAAAGAAGAGAAGAGGGGAGGGGAGGGGAGGGCAGGGGAAGAGAGGGTAAGGGAGGGGAGGGAAGAGAAGAGAAGGGAAGGGAAAGGAAGGGAATGGATACATGACATGGAGAGAATTGGTTTGATTTAGAGTGATACAAGTGACCAGATGATCACTTTACATTGAGTGGTCAGAAAATGATTATTTTAGAACTGGCATTTGAGTTCAGCCTTAATTCAAGTCAAAATCCTGCTGTTGAAAGATTATGGGGAAGGACACCTCAGAGAAAATCAGCAGCTAATGCAAAGACTCAAAGTTGTGAACCAAGTGAAGGGGTATAATCTATGAGATGTGCTGAAAGATGGATGTTGATAAGTGGAGAAAAGTAAGAAATTAATGACAACTGTTGTATATTTTGGTTGAGCAATTAGATGGAAGGTGGTGCCTTTTTCTAAGAAGGGAAAACGAAACAGGTCTGGCAAGGAGGAAATCAAGAGTTCTAGTTTGGCCATATTAAGTTTGAGATTCATATTAAACATCCATGTGGAGATATCAAGAAAGTATCAAGAAGACATACACACATACTTGGATATACAAGTCTAGAGTTCCACAGAGAGGTTAGGCTGGAGATGTTGGCTTGAGAGGTGTCTGGATATGCTCAAGAGAATCTGTCCTTGGCCAAGACTCCAGATACTTCAGGGACCCCTTCTCATAAAGTTACTAAGTACCTCAAGTGAGAGAAAATTAAGTTTTTTGTCCCCAAACTAGTTAGCCAGAATTCCTGATCTTCTTATACCAAAGATTTTTTTTAAAAAAAGGAGTAATATTGAATAGTTACGATATTGTGAGAAAAGAAATTTTACTTACTGATTCCAGTATTTACAACTTGCCGACTGTTCAGCACACAGTTAACTCTTCTTAAGAGTGAGAACATAGCCCTTTCCATGCCCTGGATGAAGGGTCACATAAGTTTTATCTATCAAAGCCAAGATATATCTTTATATATTAACAAGTTAATGTCTAACTTACTTTTTACCTTCACAATGGTATAAATAACGACTCAACCACACTGTCATTTTTAGTTTCATATAGTTCACTGGAATTCTGCGAAGTACTCCAGCTTTGCTGAAGCTGTCCCACAGGCTGATGGTGTGGCAATTATTGGTGTTTTGGTGAAGGTGAGTTATAGAGAGTTACAGAGCTCTGCTAAAACTATTTCTTACCAATCAGACCTCAGAATAGGATGAAATAAGGCAAAAGAATATTTGAGTCTTTCTTTTATTTTTGGAAAGTTCCCCTTCTACTAATGACTGACCACAGGTGAACAAACAGTTCCCTAGCATATTGTTAGTTTGTTTTCTCTTGGCTTTTCCCACTTGAAGAGAGAAATAAATTTCAGGTAAAGATGAAATGGGAAGGTGTTGAAGGTGAGGCTAATTTTTTTTTTTCAGCTCTTCCAAAGTCCCTTTCTTCTAAACTTCCTACCTCATAGAGTCAGGCATTTATCAGTTTAATGTTTCATAAGAAAAATATATTAAGAGAGTTTTTGTCCCATAAAGAAAGTTCAATTGATATATAAAATGGAAGATTTGTTCACATCCTCTGTAGGAGAGTCCCTGAAAAGTTCTATAGGGAAGTTATTATTAAAGTGGGTATATTTGGGTGACTAACTTTTGGAATTATAGTGATTCTAGTTAACATTTATTGAAAACTAACAACATGCCATTCATTGTACTAATTATAATTAATAGAACAAAAAGTAAGAGGTTTGTTTTTGTATTACAGTTTTGCTAAATTCCTATATTTTGACTTGCATATTTTTTCTTCAGTTACTGTCTTTAATTGAAAAAAATTAACTAAATAGGATTTGACTTGATAACAATTTTTATCTCACACTTTATTTTTTTTAATCTCCAGGTGGGTCAGGCCAACCCAAACCTGCAGAAAGTACTTGATGCCCTAAAAGCAGTTAAAACTAAGGTAAATAGACTAATTAGTTCAGTTTAAATCAGAGAACAAGAATCCGCAGAACTACAAAAGTCATTTAATTGCATATTTGATGTGAGGAGTAGGAAGCCCGAAGTAAAAACTACTAATCTGAAAATCAAGGTACTACTTAGATGTTCCTTGCTTCTGAGAAGGTCTCTGACTCAGATATTTGTTTTATTTTAGTTTTGTTTTTCATAGTTATTGGTCATCTATTTCAGCAGGATGAAGCCTGTAGAAGAATGGGTTTCATAGCTGTTCAAATTTGTTTAAAAACTATAACCAACTAAAATGTGAATTTTTTTACATCATGGAGAAAGATATCTTTATTTTTTATCAATACAAAAATACAGAAGTTAAAGGTATTGTTTTTAAATCCCTTTAATATGTAGTGTCTGATAACCATGATTCCGTCAGCTTAAAAAAAAAAAAAAAAGATGGATTTTCTGATATATTTAACCTTAGCTTTACTGTTTTAATAGTAAATAGTTAAATCATTTTCTTTCATTGTATTTTTATATAAAATAAATCTAGTTCATGTTGAGTCTAAAAAATTTAATCTTCAAATGGATATATTATAAAGTAGAAAGTCTGAAGACAAATAAGCACTCAACTCAGGAATATTAAAAACAATATATGAAAAGAGAGTAGAAGGAAATAATTAATGAAGATAAAGCAAAACATTAATAAAATAAGAAAGAAAATGAATATATACAAGGTAGAATTTTATTAATAAAGTGAAAAGTTGATTCTTTGGATAAAAACAACCAAAAAACACACTTTTGGCAAGTTTGATGATGGAAAAAAAGGTACACATGCAAAAAATTTATTAGAAATAAGGAATTGGGTCATAATGAAAGATGTGGTAAAATGTTTTAAAAGAGAAAAATTTGTACACTTGACCCTTGAACAACATGGGTTTGAACTGCACAGGTCCACTTATTCATGGATTTTTTTGATAAATACATGCTATAGCACTACAAAATTGGCACTTAATTGAATTTGCTGATGCACAACTGTGGTTATGAGGGATGACCATAAAGTTATATGTGGATTTTTGACTGTGCAGGGGGTCAGGACTCCTAACCCCCACATTCTTCAAGGGTCAGCTGTATAACGCTATACTAGTAAATTTGAAAATTTAGATTAAAAGAATGAATTTCTAGGAAAATGCAGAGAAACTGACTCAAAATATGTTGAAAGCCTAAACAGATCAAGAATCTAAAAAGAGGGCTTCCCTGGTGGCGCAGTGGTTGAGAGTCCGCCTGCTGATGCAGGGGACGCGGGTTCGTGCCCCGGTCCGGGAAGATCCCACATGCCGCGGAGTGGCTGGGCCCGAGCCATGGCCGCTGAGCCTGCGCTTCCGGAGCCTGTGCTCCGCAACGGGAGAGGCCACAACAGTGAGAGGCCCGCGTACCGCAAAAAAAAACCAAAAAAAAAAAAAAAAAAAAAAAAAAGAATCTAAAAAGAAACTGAAAAAATTGTAAAAAATGTACCTAGTGAAAGAAAACTCTAGGCCCAGACCACTTTATGGGGAAGTGTTACACAACTTTTAAGAAACAATCATGCCACTGTTAACTAAACTGCTCAGATGAGGGGACAGAAAACTTTATTTTGATTTAATTAAATGAAACCTAATACCCAAACTGGGTAAGACCACCACAAAAAGGAAATCATAGGCTAATCTTTCTTAGGAATATAGCTAAAAGAAATATTAAAATCAATTACAGCAAATCATATTCAAAAGTATATTAAAAGAGTAATGTTTCCAAACTAGTAGACTTTATCCCCAGAATGCAAGGATGGTTTGATATTAGACTATCTTCCAATATAAGTCATTACAGTAACAAATTAAAGATGAAAAACCATATTACAAACTTGTTAGATGCTTGAAAAGCATTTGATAAAAAGTCAATGCCAATTCCTGAAGATAAAAAAAAAAGAAAGAAAAGTCTCTGAAAACTTATTGAGCTTAAGAAAGAATATCACATACAAACTTGGATCAAACATCAAACTTAGTAGTGAAATATTTGAAGCCTTTCAATTTCAATCAAGAACAAGACCAGGGTGTCAACTGTGACCACCACAACTGACCATTACAATGAATGTCCTAATCAATGTAATAAAAAAAGGAAAGAAATAAGAGTACATATTTGGATAAATATTAGGGAAACAAAGACAAATCTATCCTCAAGTACAGAGGATATGATCATTGACATCCACCTGGAAAATACAAATCAAACAGGTAAAAAACAGAATTAATACACAAGTTTAATAAAGTTGACTACATAAAATATTAGCATACAAATATAAATTCATTTTCTATACACCAATATAACCAATCAGAAAAGAAAATAAGAATAAATAGAATGAAGATAAAACATACCAATATGCATGTCAATAAATATATTACCACTGGAACAGTATCTGGTATCATTCCTAGAGAAGCAATAAATGTTTTATACTGGAAATTAAATATCTTTTTAAAGAATACAAATTATAAAAATTTTTCAAAACTTTGCTTATCTTCAACCAAATGAAGAAGGAGGCAGATTGCTCAGTCAAAATTCCAGTGTAGCGTATTTTCAGTCTTCTATTACTTTTATTGTTTATATCCACAAACATACCAGTCATGAAATAATATATAGTAGAAAAATTGATTAAATTCTTAGCTAAGATCTATCTACCAAATAATATAACATATATGTCATATATGTAATGATGCAAATAGTTTATATAATGATATAATAATATATTACTTTTCTTTTTCTTTCAGGGCAAAAAAGCCCCATTCACAAATTTTGATCCCTCTGTTCTCCTTCCTTCATCCCGGGATTACTGGACCTACCATGGCTCTCTGACTCATCCTCCTCTTTATGAGAGTGTAATCTGGATCATCCTTAAGGGAAACATCAGTATCAGCTCAGAGCAGGTAGAGTATCAAAGGTGAATGAATGAGCATTAGAAGTGCAAAGCAGGAATACCATTTCAATTCATAGTATTATTGGGGGAAAATTATCATTTCAATTAGATTTTGAAGAGTTCATTTTCCCTTCCAACTGAGAAAGATTTATTTGTGACATAAGGTCTATTGAATAATCAAAAATAAAAGTGTATTTATAAACACTTTTTTTACTTTATGTAGAAAAAATATATGAGATTCAGAACTCTTTGCCTTAATAAGGAAAAATCCAGCTTTGTTAAATATCTTCCTAAGAGTTTCAAAAACAAGAAAAAACTGGCACTAGAAGTACTATTCAGACTTTGGGGAATTGTGACTCTTAAGTGGCATACTTTGATAGCTAACATGGGTTTTTGTTCTTTTTTGAAACTTAAGCTCATAAATATTCAACAAAATATCTCATTAATTATTGTTTATAATTATGAAAATAGTAACTACCAATGATTGAGCAACTACTTTTATTAGGTTACTTATGTACGTTTTGTCAGTCAATTCTCATAACAAGCCTTTAGGGCAGGCGGTGTGACCTATTGGTAACTAACACTTCTTGAGCATATGCCATATGCCAAACACCATTCTAAGAACTTTACATGTATTGACCCATTTAGTCTTCACAACAATGCAATGAAATAGTACTATATGGAAACTGAGGCACCAAGCAGATAAGTCTCTTACCCAAGTGTAAGAAAGCTGGTATTCTAATCCAGTCAATCATGGATAATTTAAGCCAAATGCCTAGTGCAAAGAAATGTGAAGGAATTTTTAGCTTCCTCCCTTCCCATCTGGGAAACCATTGCAATCTTCAACCTGATTTTCTAAATATTAGTGCATCAATTATACTAGAAGAAAAGTGTTCTGTGTAACTTTAATAGCTTTTGACTCTTTAAATATTTTATCCTCCCTCCAAGCTGGCACAGTTCCGCAGTCTTCTATCAAATGTCGAAGGTGATAAAGAAGTCCCCATTAAGCACAACAACAGACCACCTCAGCCTCTGAAGAGCAGAACAGTGAAAGCTTCATTCTGATGGGCCCAGGAAGAAATTTACCCTCCCTCAAGGAACACACCTCTGCTTCTGATGTAATCCAATAAAGCAAGTTTTAAGAAACAAGTTTATTTTAATACTAGCAAGACAGCCTACTTTCAAATTTAATCTGCAGAACTAAAAAGCTTTAATTTTTATTCTTATTGCTTAATTCAAATAGTAATCTGTAAGTTTACAAAACTTGTGCTTAAATTCAAGTCTATTTTGTTGAATTCTTTATAATGAAATTAATTTCTTAGTGATTTGTACTTAATTTCTTAGTGATTTGTATCTCTTTCCATTTTATTCATTTTAATTGAACTAATAAAATAATTGTATCCCTTTCTTCTTGTCTATTATGTACTCTTTTTTTAAAAGGCATTAGTTTTCTACCCCATTTACATTCAAGAATTTTAAATTCTTTATTTGCAACGTTATTTTGCCTCAAATGTAATAACCTAAGAGTAGCTTGAGATGAAATGTTGAGAATTCATTTGCTTACTCTTGAAGACAAAGACAGCTAGGATGACAAAGGATTTAATATTATTATGCTGGGCCAATGTTGCTACCATTTGTGTACTCTGTGATAAATATTATATATTTCATACAGGAAATGATGCTTCTGGTTATTGCTTCCACTCCCCCTCCCCCCACCATTAGCAAGTTCACTGTATTTGTTGGGTTTTTTCTTTTTCCATTATTATAACTAGTTAGCTAGAATGGAGAATCTGTACTTCAAATTTGGAAGAAAAGTTAGTAGTGAATTATTTATAAAAATGATAAAGGAATCATTTGGCTTAGAATCGTATAGAAATATCACATATGCTTTTAGTCAGATATGTACTTAACTTGAAGCTGTTCTTTCTGAAGCCATATCTACATTCAGAATTCTGAAAATCTCGTGTCCATTGTTTAGTCTTGTGATTTACTTATTTTCTCTTCTCTGAGAAATCATATTAGAGACGAAAGAGCACATCCATTCCAATGTTCTAGTCTTGTCTAATGTCAGAGAATCAGTCAAAACCTCTCAATAACTGTAATCGTAGCTAAAAAGGCAGACAAAGCAGATCCTTCATTCCTCTGAGGTAGCTTTTGTGTAAAGGCTGTGTTTATTTTGTACCTAAAAATCCTAGGAGACATCTTTTGATATTTTTATTTGGAGCCCAGAATTTAAGTTAATCTTCTTTAATAAAAATGTAATGGACCCAAGTAACACTTCATTTAGCTCAACCCCCATAATCTGTCTATAAAAATAAAATACTTTCTTTGCAAAAGCGATTTGACTGTGTATATTAATATACATTTACCAGATATTGAGAAAGCATGAAACAGTTACACCTGTCCTAAGACCCTCTTATTTCACTTAAGTTACCTTGATAGGATTTTAATCTAAATTTATCAGTGGTCATCATGAAGGCCAAAAGAGGAGTATGAGTTTAATTTAAGAAATATATTTGCAAAAGATGTTCTTGACCTACAATGTTTGAAAGTGTTTTCTGAAAAGAAATTGAGTGGAACACTCAGGAAGATGGCTTCTGTAGCTGGAGTGTGATCACTGCAGGGAGACCTTCAAGATGGCGGAACAGTAAGACGCAGAGATCATCTTCCTCCCCACAAATACATCAGAAATACATCTACATGAGGAACAACTCCTACAGAACACCTACTGACCGCTGGCAAAAGACCTCAGACCTCCCCAAAGGCAAGAAACTCCCCACATACCCAGGTAGGGCAAAAGAAAAAAGAAAAAACAGAGACAAAAGAATAGGGACGGGACCTGCACCAGTGGGAGGGAGCTGTGAAGGAGGAAAATTTTCCACACACTGGGAAGCCCCTTCATGGGCGGAGACTGCGGGTGGCAGAGGGGGGAGCTTTGAAGCCACGGAGGAGAGCACAGCAACAGGGGTGTGGAGGACAAAGCGGAGAGATTCCCGCACAGAGGATTGGTGCCGACCAGCATTCACCAGCCCAAGAGGCTTGTCTGCTCACCCACCAGCCAGGATGGGTGGGGCTGGGAGCTGAGGCTCGGGCTCCGGAAGTCATATTCCAGGAAGAAGACTGGGGTTGGCTACATGAACACAGCCTGAAGGGGGCTAGTGCACCACAGATAGCCAGGAGGGAGACTGGGAAAAAGTCTGGACCTGCCTAAGAGGCAGGAGACCATTGTTTCGGGGTTCGTGAGGAGAGGGGATTCAGAGCACCACTTAAACGAGCTCCAGAGACGGGCGCGATCTGCAGCTATCAGCGCAGACACCATAGATGGGCATGAAACGTTAAGGCTGCTGCTGCAGCCACCAAGAAGCCTGTGTACAAGCACAGGACACTATCCATGCCTCCCCTCCAGGGAGCCTGTGCAGCCTGCCACTGCCAGGGTCCCGTGATCCACGGACAACTTCCCCGGGAGAACACACAGTGCACAGCAGGCTGGTGCAACTCACGCTGGCCTCTGCCACTGCAGGCTCGCCCTGCATTCCGTACCCCTCCCTCCCCGGGCGTGAGTGAGCCACAGCCCCCTAATCAGCTGCTCCTTTAACCCAATCATGTCTGAGCAAAGAACAGATGCCCTCAGGTGACCTACACACAGAGGTGGGGCCAAATCCAAAGCTGAACCGCAGTAGCTGTGCAAACAAAGAAGAGAAACGGAAATCTCTCCCAGCAGCCTCAAGAGCAGCAGATTAAACCTCCACAATCAACTTGCTGTGCCCTGTATCTGTGGAATACTTGAAGAGACAACAAATCAGCTCAAAATTGAGGTTGTGGACTTTGGGAGCAACGATATAGATACATAGATAGATAGAGAGAGAGAGAGAGATTTTTTTTCCATTTTCTCTTTTTCTGTGTGGCTGATAGGGTCTTGGTGCTATGGCCTGGTGTCAGGCCTGTGCCTCTAAGGTGGGAGAGCTGAGATCAGGACATTGGTCCACCAGAGACCTCCCAGCTCCATGTAATATCAGATGGCAGAAGCTCTCCCAGAGATCTTCATCTCAACTCTAAGACCCACCTCCACTCAACAACCAGCAACCTACAGTGCTGGACACCCTAGGCCAAACAACTAGCAAAACAGGAACAAAACCTCACCCACAAGCAGAGAGGCTGCCTAAAAACATAATAAGGTCACAGACACCCAAAACACACCACCAGACATGGTACTGTCCACCAGAAAGACAAGACACAGCCTCATCCACCAGAGCACAGGCACTAGTCTCCTCCAACAGGAAGCCCACACAACCAACTGATCCAACTTTACCCACTGGGGGCAGACACCAAAAACAACGGGAACTACAAACCAGCAGCCTGCAAAAAGGAGACCCCAAACACAGTAAGTTAAGTAAAGTAAGAAGAAAAAGAAACACACAGCAGATGAAAGAGCAAGGTAAAAACCCACCAGACCTAACAAATGAAGAGAAAATTGGCAGTCTACCTGAAAAAGAATTGAGAGTAATGATAGTAAACATGATCCAAAATCTTGGAAATACAATGGAGAAAATACAAGAAACATTTAACAAGGAGTTAAAAGAACTAAATAGCAAACAAACAATGATGAACAACAAAATAAATGAAACTTAAAAATCTCTAGAAGGGATCAATAGCAGATTAACTGAGGCAGAAGAAGGAATAAGTGACCTAGAAGATAAAATAGTGCAAATAACTACTGCAGAGCAGAATAAAGAAAAAAGAATCAAAAGAATTGAAGACAGCCTCAGAGACCTCTGGGACAACATTAAACGCGCCAGTATTCAAATTACAGGGGTCTCAGAAGAAGAAGAGGAAAAGAAAGGTACTGAGAAAATATTTGAAGAGATTATAATTGAAAATTTCCCTAATGTGGGAAAGGAAATACTTAATCAAGTCCAGGAAGTGCAGAGAGTCCCATACAAGATAAATCCAAAGAGAAACACACCAAGACACATATTAATCAAACTATCAAAAATTAAACACAAAGAAAAAATATTAAAAGCAGCAAGGGAATAACAACAAATAGCAGACAAGGGAATCCCCATAAGGTTAACAGTGGATCTTTCAGCAGAAACTCTGCAAGACAGAAGGGAGTGGCAGGACATATTTAAAGTGATGAAAGGGAAAAACCTACAACCAAGATAACTCTACCCAGCAAGGATCTCATTCAGATTCGAAGGAGAAATTAAAACCTTTACAGACAGGCAAAAGCTAAGAGAAATCAGCACCACAAAACCAGTTTTACAACAAATGTTAAAGGAAATTCTCTAGGTGGGAAACAGAAGAGAAGGAAAAGACTTACAATAACAAACCCAAAACAATTAAGGTAATGCTAATAGGAACATACACATGGATAATTACCTTAAATGTAAATGGAGTAAATGCTCCAACCAAAAGACATAGACTGGCTGAATGGATACAAAAGCAAGACCCATATATATGCTATCTACAAGAGACCCACTTCAGACCTAGGGACACATACAGACTGAAAGTGAAGGGATAGAAAAAGGTATTCCATGCAAATGGAAATCAAAACAAAGCTGGAGTAGCAATAATCATATCAGACAAAATAAACTTTAAAATAAAGACTATTACAAGGGACAAAGAAGGACACTAGATAATGATCAAGGGGTCAATCAAAGAAGATGATATAACAATTGTAAAAATTTATGCACCCAACATAGGAATACCTCAATACATAAGGCAAATGCTAAAAGCCATAAAAGGGGAAATCGACAGGAACACAATCATAGTAGGGGGCTTCAACACCCCACTTTCACCAATGGACAGATCATCCATAATTAAAATAAATAAGGAAGCACAAGCTTTAAGTGATACATTAAACAAGATGGACTTAATTGATATTTATAGGACATTCCATCAAAAACAACGGAATACACTTTCTTCTCAAGTGCTTATGGAACTTCTCCAGGATAGATCATATCTTGGATCACAAATCAACCCTTGGTAAATTTAAGAAAATTGAAATTGTATCAAGTATCTTTTCCAACGAAAATGCTATGAGATAACATATCAATTACAGGAAACAATCTGTAAAAAATACAAACACATGGAGGCTAAAAAATACATTACTTAATAACCAAGAGATAACTGAAGAAGAAATCAAAGAGGAAATCAAAAAAATACCTAGAAACAAATGATGATGAATACACCACAACTCAAAACTTATGGGATACAGCAGAAGCAGTTCTAAGATGGAAGGTTATGGCAATACAATCCCACCTCAAGAAACAAGAAACATCTCAAATAAAAAACCTAACCTTACACCTAAAGCAATTAGAGAAAGAAGAACAACAACAAAAAAACAAACCCAAACTTAGCAGAAGGAAAGAAATCATAAAGATTAGAACAGAAATAAATGAAAAAGAAATGAAGGAAACAATAACAAAGATCAATAAAACTAAAGCTAGTTCATTGAGAAGAAAAACCATTAGCCAGACTCATCAAGAAAAAAAGGGAGAAGACTCAAATCAACAAAATTAGAAATGAAAAAAGGAGAGGTAACAACTGACACTGCAGAAATACAAGGGATCATGAGAGATTACTACAAGCAACTACATGCCATTAAAATGGACAACCTGGAAGAAATGGACAAATTCTTAGGAAAGCACAACCTTCCGAGACTGAACCAAGAAGAAATAGAAAGTAAAAACAGACCAATCACAAGAACTGAAATTGGGACTGTGATTAAAAATCTTCCAACAAATAAAAGCCCAGGTCCAGATGGCTTCACAGGCAAATTCTATCAAACATTTAGAGAAGAGCTAACACCTATCCTTCCCAAACTCTTCAAAAATAGAGCAAAGGGAGGAACACTCCCAAATTCATTCTACGAGGTCACCATCACCCTGAAACCAACACCAGACAAAGATGTCACAAAGAAAGAAAAGTACAGGCCAATATCACTGATGAACATATATGCAAAAATCCTCAACAAAATACTAGCAAAGGGAATCCAACAGCACATTAAAAGTATCATACACCATGATCAACTGGGCTTCATCCCAGGAATGCAAGGATTCTTCACTATATGCAAATCAATCAATGTGATACACCATATTACCAAATTGAAGGAGAAAAGCCATATTATCATCTCAATAGATACAGAAAAGGATTTTGACAAGTTCAGCACCCTTTTTTCATAAAAACCCTCCAGAAAGTAGGAATAGAGGGAACTTTCCTCAACATAATAAAGGCCATATATGACAAACCCACAGCCAACATCATTCTCAATGGTGAAAAATTGAAACCATTTCCTCTAAGATCAGGAACACGACAAGGTTGCCCACTCTCACCACTATTATTCAACATAGTTTTGGAAGTTTTAGCCACAGTAATCAGAGAAGAAAAATAAATTAAAGGAATCCAAGTTGGAAAAGAAGAAGTAAAGCTGTCACTGTTTGCAGATGACATGATACTATGCATGGAGAATCCTAGAGATGCTACCAGAAAACTATAGAGCTAATCCATGAATTTGGTAAAGTAGTAGGCTGCAAAATTAATGCACAGAAATCTCTTGCATTCCTATACACTAATGATGAAAATCTGAAAGTGAAATTAAGGAAACACTCCCATTTTTCATTGTAACAAAAAGAATAAAATACCTAGGAATAAACCTACCTAAGGAGAAAAAGGACCTGTATGCAGAAAACTGTAAGACACTGATGAAAGAAATCAAAGATGATATAAACAGATAGAGAGATATACCATGTTATTGGATTGGAAGAGTCAACATTGTGAAAATGGCTATACTACTCAAAGCAATCTACAGATTCAATGCAATCCCTATTAAACTACCAATGGCATTTTTCACAGAACTAGAATAAAAAATTTCACAATATGTATGGAAACACAAAAAACCCTGAATAGCCAAAGCAATCCCGAGAAAGAAAAATGGAGCTGGAGGAATAAGGTTCCCTGAGTTCAGACTATACTACAAAGCTACAGTAATCAAGACAGTTTGGTACTGACACAAACACCAAAATAGAGATCAATGGAAGAGGATAGAAAGCCCAGAGATAAATCCATGCAAATATGGTGAACTTATCTTTGATAAAGGAGGTAAGAGTATACAATGGAGGAAAGACTGCCTTTTTAATAAGTGGTGCTGGGAAAACTGGAGAGCTACATGTAAAAGAATGAAATTAGAAAACTCCCTAACACCATACACAAAAATAAACTCAAAATGGATTAAAGACCTAAATGTAAGGTCAGACAAACTCTTACAGGAAAACATATGCAGAACACTCTATGACATAAATCACAGCAAGATCCTTTGTGACCCACCTCCTAGAGAAATGGAAATAAAAACAAAAATAAGCAAATGGGACCTAATGAAACTTAAAAGCTTTTGCACAGCAAAGAAAACCATAAACAAGACAAAAGGACAACCCTCAGAATGGGAGAAAATATTTGCAAATGAAGCAACTGACAAAGGGTTAACTACAAAATTTACAAGCAGCTCATGCAGCCCAATATCGAAAAAACAAACAACACAATCCAAAAATGGGCAGAAGACCTAAACAGATATTTCTCCAAAGAAGCTATGCAGATTGGCAACAAACACGTGAAAGATGCTCATAATCATTAGAGTAATGCAAATCAAAACTACAATGAGGTATCACCAGTCAGAATGGCCATCATCAAAATATCTTCAAACAATAAATGCTGGAGAGGGTGTGGAGAAAATGGAACCCTCTTGCACTCTTGATGGGAATGTAAATTGATACAGCCACTATGGAGAACAGTATGGAGGTTCCTTAAAAAACTAAAAATAGAACTACCATACGAACCATCAATCCCACTCCTGGGCATATACCCTGAGAAAACCACAATTCAAAAAGAGTCATGTGGGCTTCCCTGGTGGCGCAGTGGTTGAGAGTCCGCCTGCCGATGCAGGGGACACGGGTTCATGTCCTGGTCTGGGAAGATCCCACATGCCGTGGAGCGGCTGGGCCCGTGAGCCATGGCCACTGAGCCTGTGCGTCCGGAACCTGTGCTCCGCAATGGGAGAGGCCACAACAGTGAGAGGCCCGCATACCAGAAAAAAAAAAAAAGAAAAAAGAGTCATGTACTACAATGTTCACTGCAGCTATATTTACAATAGCCAAAACATGGAAGCAACCTAAGTGTCCACTGACAGATGAATAGATAAAGAAGATGTGGCACATGTATACAATGGAAAGTTACTCAGCCATAAAAAGAAACGAAATTGAGTTATTTGTAGTGAGGTGGATGGACCTAGAGTCTGTCATACAGAGTGAAGTAAGTCAGAAAGAGAAAAACAAATAATGTATGCTAACACATATATATGCAATCTAAAAAAAAAAAAGGTTCTGAAGAATCTACGGGCAGGATAGGAATAAAGATGCAGACGTAGAGAACAGACTTGAGAACACGGGGAGGGGGAAGAGTAAGATGGGTGAAGTGAGAGAGTGGCATGGACTTATATATGCTACCAAATAATAAATAGATAGCTAGTGGGAAGCAGCCACATAGCACAGGGAGATCAACTCAGTGCTTTGTGACCACCTAGAGGGGTGGGATAGGGAGGGTAGGAGGGAGACGCAAGAGGGAGGAGATATGAGGATACATGTATATGTATAGCTGATTCACTTGTTTATAAATCATAAACTAACACACCATTTTAAAGCAATTATACTCCAATAAAGATGTAAAAAAATTAAAAATCAAAAAAAATCGTTCAATTTGAAATTAAATATCATGACAAGGACCTGAAAAGTATTTGACTTGATGACCAATATTCTTTAAGACAGTTAAAATGGATTCCAGGATTTAAATATAAATCTGTAAGTCTTATTATGAAAAGGGCAAAGAAGTGACAGAAGATATATGATGGCCATCAAATTTTACCCCTAAGCTAAATGCCAACTGGGAAGCATGTCTCCCCTTACTTGCTTCTGCCAAAATTTCACATATTTGGCAGAACAGTCGAGTTGCATTATGGGAGCTTTCCACTCTTCTCTGAAGTAGCCGATAAAAGCAGCTGCTGAAAGGAGGTATGTGGACAGGAACTGGATCATCTGAGAATGCAACTCATATGTTTCTGTGACTCACCCTCCTGCTGTGTGCCCTCTTCCCTTGCCAACTTAGGTGGAGACTTCGAACATCCTGCAAGGATTCTCTATCTCTTCCATGCCTTTCTTTAAGCCCAAATCTATTGGGCTTCTAATCATCCAGAATGACAATGCCAACTGATGGGGCTCAGCAGTAGGCTCAAGAGTAGAAGGATTCTCCTACTCCCTGCTGTTTTTTGTCTTATTTACCACCTCCCTCTTCATAAATATCATGCTGAGCATTAATGAAACCTTTTAGCTAATTTGTGAGTCCAGGTAGCTCAAGATATTTTCTAAATTACTCATTTTGGTAAGCTTTAACAAAATAACTCTAAAAACATTAAATTCATCAGAGGGAATTAAGACAAAGCAAAGGAAGGGAGAGAAATGTTGAAAGAATTAATTTCCTGACAGAACTCCAGAGAGAAATTTTTCGTTTATTATAATCCTTGTTACTCCATTATCAGTGGTTCTTCACCATTTTGTGACCACAAATTCCTATAAATATGTGATTAAAGCTATGAATCTTCTCCCTACCTCCTCCCAAAATGTAAAAATTATATATAGCTGAAATTTTACACTGAGTTTAACAGTATGTAGGGACTCATTCCTTTCCTTCCTTCCTCATAACAAAATCAGTCCTGGACCCCAGGATAAGATCCTGACTCTAAACTATAAAAACTGAGCTACAATGGACTCCATGTCTCTCTTGATCTCACTTCTAACTTAACATTTATTTTTGCTTTTCTACCTCATTCTTTACAGCAGATCCCTAGAGATGGAATGACAGTAATTTCCACTATAACTCATGAATTATATTTTTTGTTTTTCTATTTTCCAAATATTATTTTGAGTTGGTATGAGGTCTCACTGTAAAAGAGATATAAAAAGACAAAAAAAGAAAGATAGGGCTTCCCTGGTGGCGCAGTGGTTGAGAGTCCGCCTGCTGATGCAGGGGACACGGGTTCGTGCCCCGATCCCGGAAGATCCCACATGCCGCGGAGCGGCTGGGCCCGCGAGCCATGGCCGCGGAGCCTGTGTGTCCGGAGCCTGTGCTCCGCAACGGGAGAGGCCACAGCAGTGAGAGGCCCGCGTACAGAAAAAAAAAAAAAAAAAAAGAAAGATAATCCAAACCTTAGTGAATTGGTTCATTTATTAGTGGGCAGACAAAGAGTTACAAATGAGAGTAAAAAGGCTTAGAAGAAAAATTGTTTGGGGAAGATGTCATCAGATAATACTGGGCCCAAAACATTTTGAAAGTCAACACACTTTGTATCTAAGACCATGAAAGCATAAAGAAATACTTATTTCAGCATTATCTTCATGATTATCTATAAATACCAAATATTTATTTACCCACTGTTCTCTGGGAGACACTGTACTAGGATTCCCTCATTATTCTTATTAGATTTGGCTATTTTAAATCTCACTAGATAGACAAAGAGACATATAGACAAATAAGCATAGATATAAATGAATAGATAATTGCATTTATTCTAGGACTTCTCTATTTGACAAAATAGAGCAGTCCTAGAATAATAGTGCGTTATTTAACCTACTGCAAGAAGATAGTGGATTTTATACTCCTAGGCTTATATGGACACATTTATAAAGCTAAGGGGAAAGTGCATAAAATAAAAAAGACCTTAATAGAAATGTAACATGCTTGAAAGAAGTTAGGAGAAAGGGCCTCAAGCACTCCTGCTTACAGATCTCACTATCAATAGAGAAGCAACTCCTAGGAGTAACCTAGAGTCTTAAAGAAATGTGCATACCCTCAACTTGTATCTTTAGTATCTTTATCCTAAAAGTAAATGGATGGACAAAGGGTAATGTTTGCAGGCATTAGAATGCTCAGAGGACAAGTGCACTTGATAAAGGTTTCTCAGAATGGCATCTGGACTAATCCCTTTACTATGAGAAGGTAGAAACAGCAATTATGTCAGAAAGGAATAGAGTTTAAGTGGCCTTATTTTTTTTCCCTTAAAGACTAGAGAATATAACTTCCTCAAATCATCAACAAGTATTTTAACACCCTTTAGAAACAGTTACATGCCAAGCTATTTGGATATGTTATTTTCCATCATGTTATTAAATCGCCTAAACTACCATCAAAAACAACAAAGCATACCATGCAGGAATAATGCTTTGTTACTCAGAAAAAAAAAAAAATAGACACTTATCTCACTCATACACCAAAATAAATCTGAGATGGGTTAGATTTTTCAATGAAATAATTAATGTACTATAAGAATAAGTAAATATTTAAATATACGGTTGGAGAAGAACTTTTTCTCTAAAAAAAAAAAATGCACACCGAATGCACAGATCAAGAAATAACAGAATAATTGATTGAACTATGAAAAATGTAAATATGTAGGTCAAGCAACAATAATAAAAAAATTTTAATGAAAAGGAAAGTGACAACTGGGGAAAAGTTTTCAATATAAATGACATCCACAGATACAAGGTCTCTGCTATAGAAAAAGCTTTCACTAGTTATTAACATAAAAATTGAATTCCCAAGAGAAAATAGTAAGAAGATATGAACAGGCAACTCTGTAAAAAAGAAAAAGAGATGATTGATAAATATATGAAAAAATGCTCTATCTTAATAATCAAAGAAGTACAACTTTAAACAATGTTCTCTGAGTCTTTGCATATAATATTGGTAAATATTTTTAAAATAATACACAGTGTTGTCAGTGAAGTAAAGAAATAAAAACTCATACATTGCTGGAAAGAGCATAAAATATCAATAGTACAGTGTGCTCATGAATAAAGCAAAAGTTGTGTTCCAGAAGAAATTTTATTATCAAAAATTAAGTAAGTAAACTGTAAGTTCAATGTAGGAAAGGAAATTTAAATTGCAGAATTTTAGACTTGCTATAATGTGATTACCTTATCTATTACCCTGGTTCCAAAGACTATATAAATTCTATTTATTTACATTTATGATCTCTAAATTTATATTTTCATCTGAGATCAAGTTTCAAATTCTCTCATCCAACTGACTGTTTGATGTCTCCACTTCGTTGTCACAAGGACATCTCAACCTATTCAAAACACAACTCTTGGAACCCACCCAGACCTGGTGTCTACTAGCCCCAGTGGGCACAGAGGTGACAGGGCAGGATGGTTTGCTCACAGCCCAGGGAGCAATTGCAGGGTGGAAACAGGTAAAATATGACCCTGACTAACTGATGCCACCATTGAACTTGAAGTGATTCCTTTGGTTCTAACTTTTCAAATATAAGCTTCCCTTTATTGCTATAACCCTCTTTGTCTATTCTAAAAGACTAATAAACCGAAACCTCAATAAAATAGAGTAAGGAGACCAGAAGGGAGAGCTCTCATGCCCTGTGACAATAGCAGAGCCCAACAAAAAGAAGCCCCAAAGACTTACCTTCCCTGGCAAGGATTCTGTCAACGAAAAGCCAGGGATTTTGTTTACTGTAGCCTCCCAACTTCCTTTTGCCCCACTATAAAAGCCTTCTCCTTCACTTGCCATGCAGCAACTTGAAGGTAGCTCACCACAGCTGAAGACTCCGAATTGCAATCCTCTGCTGATCTTGAGTAAATCTATTTTTCACCCCTGGGGAAATAACTGGCAGACTATTTGGTTTAGGTCAACATTTTGATGACCCATTCAGGGACCGGAAAATATCCCCATAGGCTCTGGCGCTGGTGAACACACAGATGGGGTACCCACGATTGAGCCCATTGAGCTCACTGCTTTTCTCACTGACCCTGGAGCTTGAAGGTTTGCTTCCCTCCTGGATCCAAGCTTATGCCATTCTTGTATTTGAGGATCTCCAGGCTTTATCCAGGATCTGTTTTAAGGTTTCATCTTTCCAGTTAAGGCCTTGTTCTATGTGTGACTACTCATTCGGCACTTTGGTCTGATTTTGAGATAAGACTGTTTCAATGGAAACTGTACTACTTAAGCCTTCAGGCCACTCCTTTGAAATAGGGGCTATTCTATGGGAACTGGCTGAAAATCCTTTGGCCTGGCTCCTATGGGATCAAGTTGTTCCCTTAGAACCAACTGGTATTAGGTCTGCAGATTGTTTGAATTGCAAGCTGTTTGAATTGTTTGAGATATATGCTGTCTGTGCTGTTGAAGGTTTTGAAAATTCTTATTTTCCTTGAACAAAAAAAAAAAACCTCTGAGAGATGGAATCCCAGTTATCTAAATATTTCAATGGCACACCCCCTACAGAAATTCAGCTGACTTTTATGTTTGAAAAGTGATGTCCTTCCTCATGTGCATTTCTAGCTAAATGGACCTACCTGACCAAAAGTAATTTAGAATACCAGTGGCCATTATGGGGAATTTTTGAAATCCCCAACTTAAATTTCTTAAAACTGAATTGCACTATAATAGTGTTAAAATTGAACAAAATGCTTATTTTGATTGGTATTTGGAGGCGTCCAAACATTAACAGAAACCTAAATTTGCCTCTCTGCAAAATAAGATTTTAAGAATAACTGAGGCAGGCACTGTCCTCAAGCACCAGTGGTGAGCACTGAGCCAGAGCAGGAGGTGGCGCTGCTGCAGAACCACAGGGAGGGCTGTGCTGCTCACCTTCTACAGCTGTGTCTGCGTCAGCTCCTTCACCATCACTGGGGCACCATGCAGCTCTAGTCTGGAGTGGAAGCTGCGGCCGTTGCGTGTGGCCAGATCTGCATCCCGCCTCAGCACCCAGAGGACATGCAGGAGAGAGAATGAGCCAGAGGGACACACTGGTGCATCAGTTTGCCAGAGGATTTTTTCCCATTATAGTGTATTACAAGATTTTGAATATAACTCCGAGGCACCTCACAAGCTCGACTCTCTTGGAAGGTCATCTGCCCACTGTTCCCTCAGTGAGAGCTGTTCCAAGGATGCTGCCTTGAGAGAATAAAATGTTGAGACCGACTGAATACGTGACTGAACCCAGGCAATTGTATAGTGCAGGCACCAGTCCCTCCCACCAGAAAGCCTACACAATCTCCAGGACCAAACTCACCCACCAGGGGGCAGACAACAGAAGCAAGAGGAACTACGACTCTGCAGCCTGCAGAAAGGAGACCACAAACACAGTAACTTAGACAAAATGAGAGGAGCGAGAAATAGGTTGCAGATGAAGGAGCAAGGTAAAAACCCACAGGACCAAATAAATGAAGAGGAAATAGGCAATCTACCTGAAAAAGAATTCAGAGTAATGATAGGAAAGATAAAGCAAGATCTCAGAAATAGAATGGAAGCATGGATCAAAAAGATACAAGAAATGTTTAACAAGTACCTAGAAGAACTAAAGAACAAACAATCAGTAATGAACAACACAATAACTGAAATGAAAAGTACACTAAAAGGAATCAACAGCAGAATAACTGAGGCAGAAGAACAGATAAGTGAGCTGGAAGATAGAATGGTGGAAATAACTGCTGCAGAGCAGAATAAAGAAAAAAGAATGAAAAGGAATGAGGACAGTCTCAGAGACCTCTGGGACAACATTAAATGCACCAACGTTAGAATTATACACAACCCAGAAGAAGAGCAGGAGAAAGTATCTCAGAAAATATTTGAAGAGTTTATAGTTGAAAACTTCCCTAACATGGGAAAGGAAATAATCAACCAAGTCCAGGAAGCACAGAGAGTCATATATAGGATAAACCCAAGGAGAAACATGCCAAGACACATATTAATCAAACTAACAAAAATTAAATACAAAGACAAAATATTAAAAGCAGCAAAGGAAAAGCAACAAATAACATACAGGGGAATCGCCATAAGGTTAACAGCTGATCTTTCCGCAGAAACTCTGCAAGCCAGAAGGGAGTGGTAGGACATATTTAAAGTGATGAAAGGGAAAAACCTTCAATGAAGATTACTCTACCTAGCAAGTATCTCATTCAGAGTCAAAGGAGAAATTAAAACCTTTACAGCCAGGCAAAAGTTAAGAGAATTCAGCACCACAAAATCAGGTTTACAACAAATGCTAAAGGAACTTCTCTAGGCAGGAAACACAAGAGAAGAAAAAGACCTACAAAAACAAACCCCAAACAATTAACAAAATAGTAATAGGGACATACATATTAACAATTACCTTAAATGTAAATGTATTAAATGCTCCAACCAAGACACAGACCGGCTGAATGGATACAAAAACAAGATCTGTATATATGCTGTCTACAAGAGACCTGCTTCATACCGAGGGACACATACAGACTGAAAGCGAGGGGATGGAAAAATACAATCCATGCAAATGGATATCAAAAGAAAGCTGGAGTAATAATACTCATATCAGACAAAATAGACTTTAAAATAGAGACTATTACAAGAGACAAGGAAGGACACTGCATAAAGATCAAGGGATCAATCCAAGAAGAAGACATAACAATTGTAAATATGTATGCAGCCAACATAGGAACACCTTAATACATAAGGTAAATGCTGACAGCCATAAATGGGAAAAGCAAGAGTAACACAATAATACTGGGGGACTTTAACACTCCATTTATGCCAATGGATAGATCATCCAGACAGAAAATTAATAAAGAAACACAAGCCTTAAATGACACATTAGACCAGATAGACTTAATTGACATTTATAGGACATTCCATCTGAAAGCAGCAGACTACACTTTCTTCTCAAGTGCACATGGAACATCTCTAGGATAGATCACATCTTGGCTCACAAATTGAGCCTTGGTAAATTTAAGAAAATTGAGATTGTATCAAGCATCTTTTCTGACCACAATGTTATGAGATTAGAAATCAATTACAGGGAAAAAACTAAAAAACACAAACATATGGAGGCTAAACAATATGCTACTAAATAACCAAGAGACTACTGAAGAAATCAAGGTAAAAATCAAAAAATACCTAGAAACAAATGACAACAAAAACACGATGACCCAAAACCTATGGTATGCAGCAAAAGTGGTTCTAAGAGGGAAGTTTATAGCAATAAAATCCCACCTCGAGAAGCAAGGAAAATCTCAAATAAACAACCTAAACATACACCTAAAGCTACTAGAGAAAAAAGAAAAAGCAAAACCTAAAGTTTCTGGAAAGAAAATATCATAAAGATCAGATCAGAAATAAATGAAAAAGAAAGGAAGGAAATAATAACAAAGATCAATAAAACTAAAAGCTGGTTCTTTGACAAGATAAACAAAACTGATCAACCTTTAGCCAGTCTCATCAAGAAAAAAAGGGAGAGGACTCAAATAAATAAAATTAGAAATGAAAAAGGATAAGTTACAACTGACACCACAGAAATACAAAGGATCATAAGAGACTGCTACAAGCAACTGTATGCCAGTAAAATGGACAACCTGGAAGAAATGGACAAATTCTTAGAAAAGTACAAACTTCTAAGACTGAACCAGGAAGAAATCGAACATATGAACAGATCAATCACAAGTAATGGAATTGAAACTGTGATTAAATATCTTCCAACAAACAGAGGTCCAGGACCAGATGGCTTCACAGGTGAATTTTATCAAATATTTAGAGAAAAGCTAACAACTATCCTTCTCAAACTCTTCCAAAAAATTACAGAGACTGGAACATTCCCAAGCTCATTCTACAAGGTCACCATCACCCTGATACCAAAACCAGATAAAGATACTACAAAAAAAAAAAAAAAGAATTTTACAGACCAATATCACTGCTGAACATAGATGCAAAAATCCTCAACAAAATACTAGCAAACCCAATCCAACAACACATTAAAAGAATCATACAACATGATGAAGTGGGATTTATCCCAGGGATGCAAGTATTTTTCAATATACAAAATCAATCAATGTAATAAACCATATTAACAAAATGAAGAATAAAAACCATATGATCATCTTAATAGATGCAGAAAAAGCTTTTGACAAAATTCAACATCACTTATGATAAAAATTCTCCAGAAAGTGGGCAAAGAGGGAACTATCTCAACAAAATAAAGGCCATATATGACAAACCCACAGCAAACATCATTCTCAGTGTTGAAAAATGAAAGCATTTCCTCTAAGATCAGGAACAAGACAAGGGTGTCCACTCTCGCCACTGTTACTCAACATAGTCTTGGAAGTCCTAGACATGGCAATCAGAGAAGAAAAAGAACGAAAAGGAATCCAAATCAGAAAAGAAAAAGTAAAACTGTCACTGTTTGCAGATGACATGATACTATACATAGAAAATCCTAAAGATGCCACCAGAAAAGTTACAGAGCTCATCAGTGAATTTAGTAAAGTTGCAGGACACAAAATTAATACACAGAAATCTCCTGCATTCCTATACACTAACAATGAGACATCAGAAAGAGAGATTAAGGAAACAATCCCATTTACCATCGCATCAAAGAGAATAAAATACATAGGAATAAACCTACGTAAGGAGGCAAAAGACCTGTACACAGAAAAGTATAAGATACCGATGAAAGAAATCAAAGATGACACATACAGGTGGAGAGATATATCATGTTCTTGGATTGGAAGAATCAATATTGTCAAAATGACTATACTACCCAAAGTAATCTACAGATTCAATGCAATTCCTATCAAATTACCAACTGCATTTTTCACAGAATTAGAACAAAAAATTTTACAATTTCTATGGAAACACAAAAGATCCCAAATAGCCAAAGAAAACTTGAGAAAGAACAATGGAGCTGGAGGAATCAGGCTCCCTGACTTCAGACTATACTGCAAAGCTACAGTAATCAAAAGAGTATGTTCCTGGCACAAAAACAGAAAATACAAAGCCCAGAGATATACCCTCATGCCTATGGTCACCTAATCTATGACAAAGGAGGCAAGAATATACAATGGAGAAAAAACAGGTTCTTCAATAACTGGTGCTGGGAAAACTGGACAGCTACATGTAAAAGAATGAAATTAGAACACTCTCTAACACCATACACAGAGATAAACTCAAAATAGGTTAGAGACCTAAATGTAAGGCCAGACACTATAAAACTCTTAGAGGAAAACATAGGCAGAGTACTCTTTGACATAAATTGCAGCAAGATCTTTTTTGACCCACCTCCTAGAGTAATGAAAAGAAAAACAAAACTAAACAAATGGGATCTAATTAAACTTAAAAGCTTTTGCACAACAAAGGAAACCATAAACAAGACAAAAGGACAACACTCAGCATGGGAGAATATATTTGCACACAGAAACTGACAAGTGATTAATCTCCAAAATATACAAACAACTCATGCAGCTATATATCAAAAAACCAAAAACCCAATCAAAAAATGGGAGAAGACCTAAATAGACTTTTCTCCAAAGAAGACGTACAGATGACCAACAAACACATGAAAAGATGCTCAACATCACTAATTATTAGAGAAATGCAAATCAAGTCTACAATGAGGTATCACCTCACACTGGTTAGAATGACCATCATCAAAAAATCTACAAACAATAAATCTATGGACATATATACACTACCAAATGTAAAATAGGTAGCTAGTGGGAAGAAGCCACATAGCACAGGGAGATCAGCTCGGTGCTTTGTGACCACCTAGAGGGGTGGGATAGGGAGGGTGGGAGGGAGACTCAAGAGGGAGGGGATATGGGGATATATGTATACGTATAGCTGATTTACTTTGTTATAAAGCAGAAACGAACACACCATTGTAAAGCAATTATACTCCAATAAAGATGTTTAAAATAAATAAATTAAATTAAATTTTAAAAAAACCAATAAATGCTGGAGAGGGTGTGGAGTAAAACGACCCCTCTTACACTGTTGGTGGGAATGTAAATTGATACAGCCACTATGGAGAACAGTATGGAGGTTCCTTAAAAAACTCAAAATAGACTACCATATGACCCAGCAATCTTACTGCTGGGCAAATACCTAGAGAAAACCATAATTCAAAAAGATACATGCACCCCAATATTCACTGCAGCACTATTTACAATAGGCAAGACATGGAAGCAACCTAAATGTCCATCAACAGAAGAATGGATAAAGAAGATGTGGTACAGTACACATATACAATGGAATATTACTCAGCCATAAAAAGGAACGAAATTGGGTCATGTGTAGAGATGTGGATGAACCTAGAGACTATCATACAGAGTGAAGTATGTCAGGAAAAGAAAAACAAATATCGTATATTAAAGCATATATGTGGAATCCAAAAATTTGGAATAGATAATCTTATTTTCAAAGCAGGAATGAGACACAGATGTAGAGAACAAAAGTATGGACACCAAAGGGAAAAGGGAAAGTGGTGGGATAAACTGGGAGATTGGGATTGACATGTATATACTATTACATATAAAACAGATAACTAATGATAACTTGCTGTATAGCACAGGGAACTCTACTCGGTGCTCTGTGGTGACCTAAATGGGAAGGAAATCCAAAAATGAGAGGATATATGTACACGTATGGCTGATTCACTTTGCTGTACAGCAGAAACTGACACAGTAGTGTAAAGCAACTATATTCCAATAAAAAAAAAAGAATAACTGAGGCAAACAAACTATTAAAGAAAGGTAGATAAACTGGTTTCCAAAACCTCATGACTTCTTCCTTGGCTTCTTTGTTTCAGGCTCTGCTGCTGGCATTATCTTTCTCTCTCTGGTCTTGGTGCTCATGCCCCAGCCCCACCACCAGCACCATCTTCCTCCTTCCCTTGTGTGCTGCTTACACCTCCTCTATACACTCAGTTCTCCCATACTACCTCTCTCATCGAACTTACCCTTTTCTCTGCAATTCTCCCCACTCTCTTTTTCTCTAAACTTATCAGAGCCTGTCCCTTTAAAATTAAGCTTTCTGAGGATACGGAAGCTAAACCCTTAATTTTTTATATTCCTCAGACTGAAGCTGAGCTGCAAACCATAGTCAAAGAATTTCCGAAGTAGCCAAAGATCCTCACAGATTTGTGGAGGAATTTAATATAGTCATTCAAACTTATCAACCTGATTTCTCTGATTTGTATTAGCTAGTTCATATGCTCATTGGTGAGGGCCAGGCTCAGCATTGGATGAAAACTGCTAACTGGGAAAATCCTGAAAGATCTCTAGAATTAAAATTTGGAGACC
Organism: Mesoplodon mirus; assembly: GCF_964341445.2. NCBI lineage: Eukaryota > Metazoa > Chordata > Mammalia > Artiodactyla > Ziphiidae > Mesoplodon > Mesoplodon mirus. The sequence goes on from NC_138992.1 coordinate 50,802,240, forward strand.
AGCCAGCTAACTTATTATATGATCAGGTTTGGGCAATCGCTAGCTGACTTCATCAGACAAATCCTAGGGCTTTTCAAAAGCCTGTTGACTGGGACAAAATTCAGGCCTGCACACAAAAATCTGATGAATATATTCATGGTTATTACAATTGACTTTGGATTATTTTTAAAGAAAATTCTGGTCTTCCTTCAGATGTTGATTCCCCCTGAGTAGCTTATGTTTATTATGTTATTATTTATCTATGTTTATTAATGGGCTGAACCAGGACCCTTCCCTTCAAGTAAAATGGGCCAGAATGGAATGAGAAACTATGTACACTGCAGATTTAGTTAATCTGGCAAATCAGCTCTCTCATACATATAGATAAGGCACCTAAAAGGAAGACCACCAAAATTCTTAATCTTCAACTTCAGCAAATGAAAACCCTTAAACAGAACCATTTATACTGATAGTAGATATACTTTTAGAGTATAACTCATGACTTTGAAATGTGGAAGCAACATAGCTTTCTTACTTTCAGTGGAAATAAAATTTTAAATAGCCACTATATTCAGGAATTCTTAGACGCAATACTTTTACCTGCTGCTTTAGCTATTATTAAGATTTGGGAGCATTCTAAACTTGACTCTGGAAGCTAAAGAAAATCACCTTCCTGATATTTCTGCAAGGAATGCTGCCCTTAGAGGGACCAACAGCAGTGAAACCTCTGTCATGCTCCAAAGGGATACTTCCCCAAATAATGATTTCAAAAAACTGACTAGAGAAGCCCAACAACTGGCCTCAGGAAAAAAAAAAAAAAAAAAGGGAAATTCAACAATTGTTGGTTTGATAAAAAGAGAAGGCTCTGGTTTGGACCAAATAGCAACCTAGTCCTACTAGAGACTCTAAAATTCTCACTTCTCACCACTGTACATGCATTAAACTATTCTTATACTGAAAAAGTGATAGCCTTCATGAATCAATATTGGTGGAAAAAATTAACAAAGCCACAAAAATTGCCTGCCTCACTAGACCCACTTGTCCAAAGTACAACCCAGGGAAGCCTGCTCTCACTGCTCCAGACATTTTAAACTGCTTAATGAGCAATTTGGGATCTGGCAAATGGATTTCATACAGCTTCTTCTGTCTAATGGATATAAATATATTTTAGTCATGGTCTATATGTTTTCACACTGGCCTGAAGCCTTCCATTAAAGACAGGCTATTGTCTCTTATGTGGCTAAAGTCCTTTTGGAAAAGATTATCCCTACCTGGGGAACCCCTCTCAAATATCATAGTGATCAAAGAACCATTTTATTTGTCAGATATTTTGACAAGTGTGCACTGTTTGGCCAGTTTTACAACACTTACACTGTGTTTACCACCCTTAATCCTCTGGTTTAGTCTAATACACTAACATCATTACTAAAACAGAATTGGCAAAATTTGTAGAGGCTTTCCAAATACCTCAGCCAAAAACATTGTCATTTGTCTTTATAAGTCTCAGATCCACACTTTTTGGAGTTCATAAATTCTTACTATTTGAGATAGTCACAGGATGCCCAGTGCACTTCAATCCTGCTTTCTTCAACCCACAAACCATAAAGAGAGAGATATTCCAATTATTGCAAAGGCCCAATTGCTTTTATTAAAAAGAACCATATTTTGGTAGAGCAATCTTTTCACAGTGTGCTCTCAGGAGATGAAGACCTTAAACATTACACCATGCAATTTGAAGATTTTGTCCATGGGAAAAGGCACCTCCAGAACTCTTCAATCTCACTAGAGAGGTCCCTGTCAGATACTGCTAACCAACTCTTGTGCCACCAAATTCTAAGGAATAGATACTTGGATTCAGGGTACACACCTGAAGAAAGCACTGAACCCCGACTGGACCTGCACATCATCTGGTGACCTGAAAGCAAACATTATTCAGAATTAAAGCAAATGACATCTGATGACACAGCTTTCCCTAGGTATCCAGATCAGGCCTGTTAGAAGTTTGTCACCAATACTTTGATGACAACATATGCTTTAGATGATCTCCAATTAGACATTGATCTTTGGTCTTGATAGCATACAGGTTTTAGATAAAAAGTATCTAAGAGTTCTCCCTCCTACCTTTCCTTGTTACTCAAATGTGACTACAATAGGTTTCCAGTCTGTGAAATTTCCCTCCAACATGAGACATTATACCCAGGAAATGTTCTTTCTATTACTGAGGGACAAAAAGTTACTGAAACCAGGAATCTTAACACTTGATCAACAATGCATTCAGAGAAAGACCTTGATCAAAGGGGGAAATGTAAAAAATTAATAAACAGAAACCTCAGTCAAATAAAGTCGGGATACCAGAAGGGGGAGCCCAACAAGAAAGAAGAGAGACTCCTTCCTTGGCAAAAACTCAGCCAATGAAAAACCATGAACTTTTTGTTTACTTTAGCCCTCCCAGCTTTCTTTTCCTCTCTGTAAGAGCTCTCCTTCCCTTGCTGTATGGAACTTGCACATGGCTCACCATGGTTGCAGACCCTGAATTGTAATTCTCTGCTGATCCCAAATAACCCCCTCTTTTTCTTTTTTTCTAAAGAAATAACTGACATTCTATTTGTTTTAGGTCAACACTGTCATCAAAAGCAAAGTGCTCTCAGACTAAGCTAACCTCCCTGTTTAGTAGTTACTTTCTGCATTTTTCTAGTCCCAGTTTCCTAGGAAAAGGACTTCAATTGACCCAGTTTGGATGGAGCTCAGTGTTGGTCCTATCAACTCTGGCTGGGCACTGGATGGGGATCCCATTGAATTCACTGGCTTCCAGGGACAGATAGGGTCTGAGAGCAGATGCAGTTTAGAGAGTAATTGTGAGCCAAATGGAAACCTCAAAATGGGTTACCACTGCCTTAAAGGTGAGAGAAACAAAGAAAAGAAATATTTAGACTGGTAGGTAAAGTTTAAACTGGACATATTTTAGAAAGATGTCTCCAACTCTGAAATCTTGAATGTTCCCTAATATATGCAATGGCAATTGGGCTTCAAAAGCAGCAGTTTCCTTCCACTCACTACATGAATTGAATAGCAGGTCAAGAAATTATTTTTACTTTGTAAGTGCCAGAGCTAATCATTAAGCCAGGTCCAGGAAAAAACAAGTTGTTATGATCTTCAGAAAACTAACTCAAAATGACATCTAAGCTCTCAGATGGAACATAGATTAAACAGGGGTCTTTGTTAGTTCCATAGAAATTAGGAGCCCAGAAAGTTTTGCAACTTAAAGAACAAGTAAAGAAAAAGAAATTGATGTCCTTGGTGACATTTATCACTTTCTTAGATGTCTAAGACTCAGTGAAAGCTAAAGAGAGAAAAGATATCTGGAGAAATATTTCAAAACTAAGAGATCACTTAGCCATTTTTTCCTTTCTAACATTGGAAAAATACTGTATTCCCTTTTTTTTTTTTTTGTATTTTTGTAAATCTGCATCGTACAAGAATGATCTGTAAACTCTAAATTCCTTACCCCAGCAGCCATGTAGCTTTCTGTTACACTAAAGGAGCAGTTAGTGAGTTCTCAGTTCCAGAGAGCAAAGTCTCAAGTCAAAATTTAACTGCTCAAGTGTTCAGTAAATGCCTCTCATGCAGATGACATGGGATGGGGTACTAAATAAACTGAGAGTGAGAGCCATGAAGAAGCCAGGGGAAAATATTCCACACAAAGCAAAAAGAAGTGAAGAGGCTCAGAGCATAAACTCTCAGTTGACCCTCAGTTTTTGGTTTTTTTTCTTCAGTTCTTCTTTTTTTTTTTTTTTACATTTTTATTGGAGTATAATTGCTTTACAATGGTGTGTTAGTTTCTGCTTTATAACAAAGTGAATCAGCTATACATAAACATATATCCCCATATCTCCTCCCTCTTGCTTCTCCCTCCCACCCTCCCTATTCCACCCCTCTGGGTGCTCACAGAGCACCGAGATGATCTCCCTGTGCTATGCGGCTGCTTCCCACTAGCTATCTATTTTACGTTTGGTAGTGTATATGTGGCAAGGAAGGAGTCCTCATTGTCACTCCAGTTTTTATTATACCACTTACATATATTGTACATTGTTTTGCTTGTCTATTGTCTAGTGTTTATCACCCACTATAAGAATGTTTGTGAAAACCGGGTCTTGGTTTGTTTTACTCACTGCTACTATCAACACCCACAACTGAGCCCCCAGAGTACCTGGAAAATAAAGGGGCTAAATCATATCTGTTGAACAAACCAAGAGTAGCAGAAGCCAAATTGCTGAGTTAGAGTAATGATATAAGGGAAAGAAATGAAGGCATTGAGTATAGAGTATTTTTGGTAAAGAGTCTGGCAATATCTGAGGATGGGTCACTGGGACAGGCCCAAGGAGGTAACAGAGCTTTGTGAACATCTATGAGTTTTACTTATGGATTAACAGATTATTCCTCAGTAAAGACCCTTCCTGCTGTATTTGGTGGTGATCTGGTTGGTATTTCTGTCAGTAACATTAATGAAGACATTTACAGTTTGCTTGTTATATGTCTAGGTAATACTGACAGGATCATGATTCAAAAATGCCTAGACAGCTCTCTCACTTGCCCACTTGCATCTCTTACAAGCATCCTACATTAATAAATCTACTTCTTGCCTATCAAAAAAAATTTAACTGCTCAGACAATGGTATCAAGTGTCATTAAAAACCTGGCAAAGCTATAGTTCCACCAATAGGTTGGCTCACTTTCTTCTTGCTCAGTTTTTTGTTGTTTTTTTTTTTTGCTTTACCTCCTGGTACTTTTCCTGTAATATTATTTCCTTTGGTTTCACGAGGAAACTGAAACACATCAAGCCCCTCCTTTACTCTATTCCAGGTCTTTGTTTTACCCTGAATTACTATTGGTAAAATGGCTTTCAAACATTTTCCTTACCTGAGCCCTGAGGTTAATTAAGGTTCTTCCTCCTCAAGCTGGTCTCCCCCAGCCAGAGTTGTTAGGCTCCCCATTATATGCTCTCATGACACCCTATACTTCTTGACAGCATTTAGTGCAGTTATAATTTGTGTAATTATTCATTTGGTGTTGGTTACCCTTGCCAGACTGTAAACAATGAGATCAATGACAGTGTCTGTTGACTTCCTTTCTATATTTCCAGTAATTAGCACAATGTCTGTTATATAGTAAGTATTCAATAGACTTTTGATAAATTAATGAATAGAATTTCCTAGTCAGTAATCTGTAATCCATAAGTGACTTCCAAACCTGGGAAATATTAGTAATCTGAGGAGTTTTTTTTTGTTTGTTTTTTAAGTATAGTTTTCTAAGTCACCCTAATGTTCTCATTCTACAGACCCAAGGTGATTCAGTATCTTCCTCAAAGATCCCCCAAGTGATTATGATGACCTGCTCTAGTTATAGTTTGTGGCTCCCCATCATCTTCCAAAGTAAGTACAAGTTCTCTAAAGCTCATATTATGCTCCACCTACCCACATCACCACCTTACCTTGTAAGACTTACCTCCCACTTATTTGCTGTTTGCACATTATAATTCAGCCTGGTAAACCCACTTGAAATTCTCTAGACATAGTGCTTCCCTGGCTCTGCTCATGCTCTTCCCTTTTCCAATGGCTTATTACTCCTTCTACCATTAAAATCCTACCCACACTTTCAGGCTGATTTCCAATGTCACTTGTCAAGAAAGCCTCCTGAGTTGCCACAGCTGGATACAAGTCTTCCCTAGCATAGAATTCCCCAGAGAACATTACAGTGTGCAGGAATTATGAAACAAGACAAGAAAGAAGAGCTCAGGAAGATCATAATTCCTACACACTCTATTTATCTCTTCTTTTAACCTATAAACATCACAAAAAGAGCAAGTGAAAGAAAAAAGCAGGAAGGCAGTGATTCATCTTGCCACTCATCTTTGTGCCTCCTGAGCAACTCAGAAAGTTAGAGCATATCATGAGTATTTAGCATATTTGACTTGAACAAACGTGTAGTTATTCTGGCTATAAAAAAAGAATAACACATTGCCTACGAAAATTAAGCAAAAACAACCAATTTAATAGTGGTTTCTGATTCCAAGCAGGAAGAATTATTAACTCAGACATTTGAAAAACTGAATTAGAATTCTATTCTTCTTTCAAATCTTTACAAAGTATTTTAATATGTAGAAAGCACTACACTAATGTTGTGGGAGATAAAGAAATGAATAAAGCACTGATCCTATTAATAAGCATCTTACAAACTCTAATTTTATGTGTTTCTTCAGCCATTTACTCTGTGTTTACCACTTGGAGAGCACTGTACTAATGCTAATGCTGGGTAAATACAGAAATAAAGAAAAATAGAACGGGTCACAGAAGAGCTTACAATCTGTTGAGGGAGATATCCATGTAAACAGCTGTAAATCAAATTAGGCTTAAATATATAATTAATATAATATAATATAATATATATAATATAATATATATAATGTAATATATATAATATAATATAATATAATATAATATAATATAATATAATATATAATATAATATAATAATATAAATGCAAAAAAATGCTATGGGAAGGAAGAAGAATAATGATTTAACTTTAATTTCCTATTTCTATTCATCTAGCCAGGTTTCTTTACCATTATATGAGATACAAATTTGCCTATCTTTCAAGGCACAATCAACCTGCTTCAACAAGTTGGACACAATAGAAGAGTTTGGAATCTATTTTCAGTCTTTTCTCCTGGAATGAGGAATGTGCTAGGGGAATAGACTTAACTCAGTGAATTGAAGAAAAACCATCTTGTCATGCAAAGTAAAATATGTAAGAGGTAAGACAACAGACAGAAAGTAGTGGACATATACTGAAAGTTCAAACACAAGCTAATGTCATGCCTTGGAGAAAACCAGGACCAGTTGGATAATCTAGAATGTGGTCACAAAATGAAGAACACCAGACAGAAATCTGAGGTTGAGGAACAACGCTTCAATTCCTGAGTGAAATTAAAAGTGGGGCCTCCCTGGTGGCGCAGTGGTTGAGAGTCCGCCTGCCGATGCAGGGGATGCGGGTTCGTGCCCCGGTCTGGGAGGATCCCATATGCCGCGGAGCGGCTGGGCCCGTGAGCCATGGCCGCTGAGCCTGCGCGTCCGGAGCCTGTGCTCCGCAACGGGAAAGGCCACAACAGTGAGAGGCCCGCGTACGGAAAAAAAAAAAAATAAAATAAAATAAAATAAAATAAAATAAAAGTGGATTAAAGCAATTATTGTCCATATTTTAGGAGAATTGGGTTATCATTGTCTGAAATTTGCTATACAGAGTCTGGGCAGAAGCAGTAATTTTTGAAGCTGTAGTAACAAGGTCAGTAGCAGGGTTGGCAGGTGTGGAGTCCTAGGTTATGGCTAGATTTCTCATATCCCTCTATTTAAAGTCAGGATAAGTTTTAGAGACCAGCAGAATTAAATTTGCATCAAGTGGTCCAGTGGCCCCAGCTATGATGAGAAGATATATAATAAGCATGAATAAGAAAGAATTTTTTAAAAGAGATAAACAGCATAATCCTCATTGCCTGGTCAACTTCAAGCTACAAGTGTTATAAATCTGCTCCCAATCAGTTTTGAAAGGTTACATGAAGTCAAATAAAACACAACAAAACAACCCAAAAAAGTCATTTTAAGTTAAACTTGATTTATAAATAAATGATTCAGCACTTTAAAAAACAAAGGAACATTCTGTAAAGTTAGAGTCTATTCAGAAAACTCAAGAAGGATTCCAACTATTTCCCACTGAACCAAGTAGACAAAGACACTACCAAAAGTAACTGCAGGGCAATATAGTATGTACAGAAAATGTTTGATGAGCAGCTGTATTATAACCCATTATCTATGACCTGACAGGCCTGTGAGATGAACATCTTGGACTCAAGGAAACAGTAGCCAAGAAACTGTCCATACTGGGATTGAACACATTTGTGTAACAGCATCAAACCAGTTTCACTGAGAACTTCTTAGTACTGACTCTCCTTGGAATCAATCTTTCCTTGGTAAGAATGTACCCACTTTGCAACTCAAAGTATTAAAACAATATATTCAAATTAATTCACAGTGAAACAAAGGTATGTGATAGTGTACATGGTTAAAATGCTGGAGGCACTGGAAACAGGAGCACATTTCACTTCAACAAACATTTATTAAACCATTACAATGTGCCAGGCCTACCGGGACATCTGGGATCTGATATCCCAAATCCCTCTCAGCCTCTCTCATCATTTCCACTTCCACCACCACAACTTTGTTAAGGTCATCATTGTTTCTCACTGGGATAATTTTGCCAACCCAAGTGGTACCTCTGTTTCTGTTCCAGTCCTGCTCTAACTGTGCTCCACAACGAGGTTCAATCCAAACTCCTCCTCCATATAAAACCCTTTACTGTTCCTCCTTGTTTTGGGATAAACGCTAAGTGGCCCTTAATACCTCTGTAATGTGTCCCTCCTTGTCTCTCCTGCTTCACCTCCCACTACTTCCCTCAGGCCTCCTGTGCTCCAGCCATACAGGCAGGTCTCCAGTTCCCAGAACAGGCTAAACAACTAAATACTTCAGTGACTTTGCATATGCTGCCAGCAACATGCCTCATGGTGTTCTATTTCCTTCAGGATTCAACCAAATATTTGCCTCATCTAAAAATTCCTTGGTCCCAGAGCTAGTAGTTACACAGTATCACCCTTAGACCCAGGGTAGAAGGACCCTGGGCTGGGCTCTGCCCTTTGAAGGGCCTCAGACATCATAAGCAAAAATAAATTTATGAAAGATCATATGGACACCTCTGTCTCTCAGGGTCTTGTGCTCAGCACCAGCACAGCAAGATCCATACCCTAAATGTCTGTTCTCATGACTAACATGATTCATTCCCCAGGAGATCCTCTCCATATCTCTAGCCCTACATCCTTGAAACAAAAAGCAACAGTGTCTGAACATCATAAAGGTTTGCGGGCTCTGCCCCTGCTGCAGTGTGGGGAGGATTTGAGCAGCAATCATGGGCCACGGGCAAGAGAAAGGCCACAGTAATCATTCTTTTCAGATAGCATACATCCTTGCAAAACAAACTGCTGTTCTCAGTACAGCCAAGTATCCATTTTCTTGTTCGTGTGTGGGCTCAAATGTATGGTTCCAGAGCTACTTAAAAATTAGTATTTACAACAGGCAGCTGGGAAAATTTTGCAATTCATATTACTTTTAAATTTGTATATAAATAGGTCTAGATGTAACATGTGTGACTCATCACAACTACATGGATATTGATTGTTAATTGGGATTTGTTTGATTTTTATAAAAATATTTAACACAATTTCATTAAATTTTCAAAAGAATGGATAAGAAATTTCAGCTGTAGCTAAATAAAAAATTTTAGTAAATTTTCACTTTTTAGTTTATTTTTAATAGATCTATTTGAATACATAAAAATAAATTTTTGAAAAACTATGAAAGAATAATTTAAATTTTAAATTTTTTATATTTGTTTAAACTTACAATTTGATGAAAATATGTTCAAATTTTATACACTTTAAACAGTGTAGGGGTAAGATGGCGGAAGAGTAAGACGCGGAGATCACCTTCCTCCCCACGGATACACCAGAAATACAGCTACACGTGGAACAACTCCTACAGAACACCTACTGAACGCTGGCAGAAGACCCCAGACCTCCCAAAAGGCAAGAAACCCCCCACATACCTGGGTAGGGCAAAGCGGAGAGATCCCCACACAGAGGATCGGTGCCGAGCGGCACTCACCAGCCCGAGAGGCTTGTCTGCTCGCCCGCTGGGGCGCGCAGCGCTGGAAGCTGAGGCTCGGGCTTCGGTCAGAGCGCAGGGAGAGGACTGGGGCTGGCGGCGAGAACTCAGCCAGAAGGGAGCTAATGTGCCACAGCTAGCCGGGAGGGAGTCCAGGAAAACTCTGGAGCTGCCGAAGAGGCAAGAGACTTTTTCTTCCCTCTTGGTTTCCTGGTGCGCGAGGAGAGGGGATTAAGAGCGCTGCTTAAAGGGGCTCCACAGATGGGCGCGAGTCGCGACTGAAAGCGCGGAGCCCAGAGACGGGCGTGGGACGCTGGGGCTGCTGCTGCCGCCGCCAAGAAGCCTGTGTGCGAGCGCAGGTCACTGCCCACACCGCCCTTCCGGGAGCCTGTGCAGCCCGCCACTGCCGGGGTCCCGGGATCCAGGGGCGGCTTCCCTGGCAGAACGCACGGCGCGCCTCGGGCTGGTGCAACGTCACGCCGACCTTTGCCGCTGCAGGCTCGCCCCGCACTCCGTGCCCCTCCCTCCCGCCCGGCCTGAGTGAGCCAGAGTCCCCGAAGAGGCTGCTCCTTTAACCCTGTCCTGCCTGAGCGAAGAACAGACGCCCTCCGGCGACCTACACGCAGAGGCGGGGCCAAATCCAAAGCTGAGACCCAGGAGTTGTGAGAACAAAGAAGAGAAAGGGAAACCTCTCCCAGCAGCCTCAGAAGCAGCGGATTAAAGCTCCACAATCAACTTGATGTACCCTGCATCTGTGGAATACATGAATAGACAACACATCATCCCAAATTGAGGAGCCCGGAGTCAGTGCTGTGCCTCTGAGGTGGGAGAGCCAACTTCAGGACACTGGTCCACAAGAGACCTCCCAGCTCCACATAATATCAAACGGCAAAAATCTTCCAGAGATCTCCATCTCAACACCAGCACCCAGCTTCACTCAACGACCAGCAAGCTACAGTGCTGGACACCCTAAGCCAAACAACTAGCGATACAGGAACACAACGCCACCCATTAGCAGAGAGGCTGCCTAAAATCATAAAAAGTCTCCAGACACCCCAAAACACACCACCAGACGTGGACCTGCCCACCAAAAAGACAAGATCCAGCCTCATCCACCAGAACACAGGCACTAGTCCCCTCCACCAGGAAGCCTACACAACCCACTAAACCAACCTTAGCCACTGGGGACAGACACCAAAAACAACGGGAACTACGAACCTGCAGCCTGCAAAAAGGAGACCCCAAACACAGTAAGATAAGCAAAATGAGAAGACAGAAAAACACACAGCAGGAGAAGGAGCAAGATAAAAACCCACCAGATCTAACAAATGAAGAGGTAATAGGCAGTCTACCTGAAAAAGAATTCAGAATAATGATGGTAAAGATGATCCAAGATTCTATTTCCCAGATCCAAAATCTTGGAAATAGAATAGACAAAATGCAAGAAACAGTTAACAAGGACCTAGAAGAACTAAAGATGAATCAAGCATCGATTAAAAACACAATACATGAAATAAAAAATACTCTAGATGGGATCAATAGCAGAATAACTGAGGCAGAAGAACGGATAAGTGAGGTGGAAGATAAAATAGTGGAAATAACTGCTGCAGAGCAAAATAAAGAAAAAAGAATGAAAAGAACAGAGGACAGTCTCAGAGACCTCTGGGACAACATTAAACGCACCAACATTCGAATTATAGGTGTTCCAGAAGAAGAAGAGAAAAAGAAAGGGACTGAGAAAATATTTGAAGAGATTAGAGTTGAAAACTTCCCTAATATGGGAAAGGAAATAGTTAATCAAGTCCAGGAGGCACAGAGAGTCCCATACAGAATAAATCCAAGGAGAAATACGCCAAGACACATATTAATCAAACTGTCAAAAATTAAACACAAAGAAATCCTATTAAAAGCAGCAAGGCAAAAACAACAAATAACACACAAGGGAATCCCCATCAGGATAACAGCTGATCTCTCAGCAGAAACTCTACAAGCCAGAAGGGAGTGGCAGGACATAATTAAAGTGATGAAGGAGAGAAACCTGCAACCAAGATTACTCTACCCAGCAAGGATCTCATTCAGATTTGATGGAGAAATTAAAACGTTTACAGACAAGCAAAAGCTGAGAGAGTTCAGCACCACCAAAGCAGCTTTACAACAAATGCTAAAGGAACTTCTCTAGGCAAGAAACACAACAGAAGTAAAAGACCTACAATAACGAACCCAAAACAATTAAGAAAATGGGAACAGGAACATACATATCAATAATTACCTTAAATGTAAATGGACTAAATGCTCCCACCAAAAGACACAGATTGGCTGAAGGGATACAAAAACAAGACCCATATATATGCTGTCTACAAGAGACCCACTTGAGACATAGAGACACATACAAACTGAAAGTAAGGGGATGGAAAAAGATATACCATGCAAATAGAAACAAAAAGAAAGCTGGAGTAGCAATTCTCATATCAGACAAAATAGACTTTAAAGTAAAGACTACTAGAAGAGACAAAGAAGGACACTACATAATGATCAAGGGATCCATCCAAGAAGAAGATATAACAATTGTAAATATTTATGCACCCAACATAGGAGCACCTCAATACATAAGGCAAATACTAACAGCCATAAAAGGAGAAATTGACAGTAACACACTCATAGTAGGGGACTTTAACACCCCACTTTCACCAATGGACAGATCATCCAAAATGAAAATAAATAAGGAAACACAAGCTTTAAAGGATACATTAAACAAGATGGACTTAATTGATATTTATAGGACATTCCATCCAAAAACAACAGAATACACATTTTTCTCAAGTGCTCATGGAACATTCTCCAGGATAGATCATATCTTGGGTCACAAATCAAGCCTTGGTAAATTTAAGAAAATTGAAATTGTATCAAGTATCTTTTCCGACCACAATGCTATGAGACTAGATATCAATTACAGGAAAAGATCTGTAAAAAATACAAACACATGGAGGCTAAACAATACACTACTTAATAACGAAGTGATCACTGAAGAAATCAAAGAGGAAATTAAAAAATACCTAGAAACAAATGACAATGGAGACACGACGACCCAAAACCTATGGGATGCAGCAAAAGCAGTTCTAAGAGGGAAGTTTATAGCAATACAATCCCACCTTAAGAAACAGGAAACATCTCGAATAAACAACCTAATCTTGCACCTAAAGCAATTAGAGAAAGAAGAACAAAAACATCCCAAAGTTAGCAGAAGGAAAGAAATCATAAAAATCAGATCAGAAATAAATGAAAAAGAAATGAAGGAAACGATAGCAAAGATCAATAAAACTAAAAGCTGGTTCTTTGAGAAGATAAACAAAATTGATAAACCATTAGCCAGACTCATCAAGAAAAAAAGGGAGAAGACTCAAATCAATAGAATTAGAAATGAAAAAGGAGAAGTAACAACTGACACTGCAGAAATACAAAAGATCATGAGAGATTACTATAAGCAACTCTATGCCAATAAAATGGACAACCTGGAAGAAATGGACAAATTCTTAGAAATGCACAACCTGCCAAGACTGAATCAGGAAGAAATAGAAAATATGAACAGACCAATCACAAGCACTGAAATTGAGACTGTGATAAAAAATCTTCCAACAAACAAAAGCCCAGGACCAGATGGCTTCACAGGCGAATTCTATCAAGCATTTAGAGAAGAGCTAACACCTATCCTTCTGAAACTCTTCCAAAATATAGCAGAGGGAGGAACACTCCCAAACTCATTCTACAAGGCCACCATCACCTTGATACCAAAACCAGACAAGGATGTCACAAAGAAAGAAAACTACAGGCCAATATCACTGATGAACATAGATGCAAAAATCCTCAACAAAATACTAGCAAACAGAATCCAACAGCACATTAAAAGGATCATACACCATGATCAAGTGGGGTTTATTCCAGGAATGCAAGGATTCTTCAATATATGCAAATCAATCAACGTGATACACCATATTAACAAATTGAAGGAGAAAAACCATATGATCATCTCAATAGATGCAGAGAAAGCTTTCGACAAAATTCAACACCCATTTATGATAAAAACCCTGCAGAAAGTAGGCATAGAGGGAACTTTCCTCCACATAATAAAGGCCATATATGACAAACCCACAGCCAGCATCGTCCTCAATGGTGAAAAACTGAAACCATTTCCACTAAGATCAGGAACAAGACAAGGCTGCCCACTCTCACCACTCTTATTCAACCTAGTTTTGGAAGTTTTAGCCACAGCAATCAGAGAAGAAAAGGAAATAAAAGGAATCCAAATCGGAAAAGAAGAAGTAAAGCTGTCACTGTTTGCAGATGACATGATACTATACATAGAGAATCCTAAAGATGCTACCAGAAAACTACTAGAGTTAATCAATGAATTTGGTCAAGTTGCAGGATACAAAATTAATGCACAGAAATCTCTGGCATTCCTATATACTAATGATGAAAAATCTGAAAGTGAAATCAAGGAAACACTCCCATTTACCATTGCAACAAAAAGAATAAAATATCTAGGAATAAACCTACCTAAGGAGACAAAAGACCTGTATGCAGAAAATTATAAGACACTGATGAAAGAAATTAAAGATGATACAAATAGATGGAGAGATGTACCATGTTCTTGGATTGGAAGAATCAACATTGTGAAAATGACTCTACTACCCAAAGCAATCTACAGATTCAATGCAATCCCTATCAAACTACCACTGGCATTTTTCACAGAACTAGAACAAAAAATTTCACAATTTGTATGGAAACACAAAAGACCCCGAATAGCAAAAGCAATCTTGAGAACGAAAAATGGAGCTGGAGGAATCAGGCTCCCTGACTTCAGACTATACTACAAAGCTACAGTAATCAAGACAGTATTGTACTGGCACAAAAACAGAAAGATAGATCAATGGAACAGGATAGAAAGCCCAGAGTTAAACCCACGGACATATGGTCACCTTATCTTTGATAAAGGAGGCAGGAATGTACAGTGGAGAAAGGACAGTCTCTTCAATAAGTGGTGCTGGGAAAACTGGATAGGGACATGTAAAAGTATGAGATTAGATCACTCCCTAACACCATACACAAAACTAAGCTCAAAATGGATTAAAGACCTAAATGTAAGGCCAGACACTATCAAACTCTTAGAGGAACACATAGGCAGAACACTCTATGACATAAATCACAACAAGATCCTTTTTGACCCACCTCCTAGAGAAATGGAAATAAAGACAAAAATAAACACATGGGACCTAATGAAACTTAAAAGCTTTTGCACAGCAAAGGAAACCATAAACAAGACCAAAAGACAACCCTCAGAATGGGAGAAAATATTTGCAAATGAAGCAACTGACAAAGGATTAATCTCCAAAATTTATAAGCAGCTCATGCAGCTCAATAACAAAAAAACAAACAACCCAATCCAAAAATGGGCAGAAGACCTAAATAGACATTTCTCCACAGAAGATATACAGACTGCCAACAAACACATGAAAGGATGCTCAACATCTTTACTCATTAGAGAAATGCAAATCAAAACTACAATGAGATATCATCTCACACCAGTCAGAATGGCCATCATCAAAAAATCTAGAAACAATAAATGCTGGAGAGGGTGTGGAAAAAAGGGAACACTCTTGCACTGCTGGTGGGAATGTGAATTGGTACAGCCACTATGGAGAACGGTATGGAGGTTCCTTAAAAAACTACAAATAGAACTACCATATGACCCAGCAATCCCACTACTGGGCATATACCCTGAGAAAACCATAATTCAAAAAGAGACATGTACCAAAATGTTCATAGCAGCCCTATTTACAATAGCCCGGAGATGGAAACAACCTAAGTGTCCATCATCGGATGAATGGATAAAGAAGATGTGGCACATATATACAATGGAATATTACTCAGCCATAAAAAGAAATGAAATTGAGCTATTTGTAATGAGGTGGATAGACCTAGAGTCTGTCATACAGAGTGAAGTAAGTCAGAAAGAGAAAGACAAATACTGTATGCTAACACATATATATGGAATTTAAGAAAAAAAAATGTCATGAAGAACATAGGGGTAAGACAGGAGTAAAGACACAGACCTACTAGTGAATGGACTTGAGGATATGGGGAGGGGGAAGGGTAAGCTGTGACAAAGTGAAAGAGCGGCATGGACATATATACACTACCAAACGTAAGGTAGATAGCTAGTGGGAAGCAGCCGCATAGCACAGGGAGATCAGCTCGGTGCCTTGTGACCGCCTGGAGGGGTGGGATAGGGAGGGTGGGAGGGAGACGCAAAAGGGAGGGGATATGGAAACATATGTATATGTATAACTGAATAAATTTGTTATAAGGCAAAAAAAAAATTATTAAAGTATCTCTAGGGCACACACACACAAAAAAAACAGTGTATATTTAGATATTTAGGTCATCAACAGTATACAAACTATGTGAAACTCTCAGTTATAAAATTATCATTTGTTATTTTGCTAAAATTAAGTCCAGAAAAATATATTTGTGAAATATATGTTTTGTTTATTAATTGTGCTTATTTTTATTTTATTACTCATCCAAATATTGCCAGCCCTTCCACAGAATACACAGACATGCCCACTAATATTTAATTCAGTTGCCTCTGATATTGTGCCAACTTCTAGTAATAAAAAATTCATAGATTTACACATATTTTTAATATTTCATTACAGAAACAGCTTTTTGAAACTTTATTTTTGATGTTTAAATATTTGGGCATACAGAATGTGGGTCTCCATTTGTACTTTCCCCAGCCCCTCAAATGTTATGAGTGGGCCTGGGTTAAGCTTTCTATCCACTATTCTTCCTTAGCCACTGCACATTTGTCTCCTATGGATGTGCAATATTGCATTATAATTATTTTTTCACAAACTTTTTCTTAGTATTAACTGTGGTAGTCTCAGGGGCAGAGACTTCTTCATCTCTGTAAACCAAGTGCCTAGGAAAATTCCTAACACATGGTAGAAGTTAAATAAATTGGTTGAATTAATACATAAATAAAACAAGGCAGCATTATCTAAGGACATGAATTATTGAGCCTAATTGCCCAGGTTGCAATCCTGGCTCTGATATTGTCTCTTAATCTAGAGTAGTAACCTCTTAATCTCTCAGCCCCTGGATTTCCTCACCTACAAAATAGAAGTAATGAGGGGCTTCCCTGGTGGCACAGTGGTTGAGAATCTGCCTGCTAATGCAGGGGACACGGGTTCGAGCCCTGGTCTGGGAGGATCCCATATGCCGCGGAGCAACTAGGCCCGTGAGCCACAACTACTGAGCCTGCGCGTCTGGAGTCTGTGCTCCGCAACAAGAGAGGCTGCAATAGTGAGAGGCCTGCGCACCACCATGAAGAGTGGCCCCCGCTTGCCACAACTAGAGAAAGCCCTCGCACAGAAACGAAGACCCAACCCAGCAAAAATAAATTAATTAATTAATAAACTCCTCTCCCCAACATCTAAAAAAAAATAGAAGTAATGAGTGCCTACCTCAAAAGTTTGTTGCTAGCGCTGAAGTATTAAATGCAGTATTAAATGAGTTAATATTTAGAAAAACTTAAAATTGTGGCTGCACGTTAGGTAATTAGTATTTGCTAAATCAGTCCCTAAATTAAATCAGATAACATTTATTTAGGTTTCACTAGACACGGTATCTCATTTCATCATCACAGCAAACCTATGAATTATGTACAGTTATTATCCTCATTTTACAAATGAAGAAATTGAGGCTTGAAGGGCTTTAGATGCTTGTCCAAGAACCACAAATTAGCAAAACCAGGATTGGAATTCCAATTTTTGTGGCAGCAGAGCCTAAACCCTTAACCACCAAATGAATTTTCTTTCCAGATATGATCACTTAGAAATATATGTACATATACATAAATTATGAAAATTTAAGAAAAGTGCCTTTTTAAAGCTAAATTTTATTTAATTTTTTAATTGTCACAATGTTCTAAAAAATATTTCAAGGGGAAAGTTGTTTTAAATCCAAACAATAAATCAATAAAAGTTTAGTAGGCAACAAGTCAAAAAAAGTAATATATTTTATTGCTAAATGTGAATAAAAGAAATGAGCTTAAATGTCTATGTCATTAGCCCTTATCAATACAGCATGCTCCTCCTAAAAGACTTTGGATATTGAAGGATTTTATGAGCACTATTATATTTATTTTATCATACAGGAAGTATATAAAAATCGTGGATACCTTCCTGGTAAAAAAAAAAAATGAAACGAAATGACTTCTGTCAGGTCATCTTTGGAGCTAAGACAATGACTTTTATGCTTGTTCCTGAACAAATTAGAATTAACCTAGCTCCATAGATCTGTATTACTAAGCTACTTCATGGGATTTGAGGGTGTTGTCACTGTGTTTTATGCTATCAGACTTATAAACTTTTCATGAGATATTCTCTACCCTCAGGATTTTATAATCTAATAGGAAAATAACATAGCCAGGCACAGGTTTTATAAAATGTACCTGGTAACATGGCCAGAAATGGGAAGGATTTAAATTTATAAATCTGGGGATATTGCATAATTCTCTGTTCACCCTGGCAGGCTGAACTATATAGTATAGTCAGAAAACATACTAAGAAATAGACCAAATGTCAACAGAGGAATCATACATGAAGGAACATGACAAGCCACTTGCCCTGTTGAAGTAAGAACAGTCCACATAAATGGATTTAGTCAAGATGGTGGTGTCATAGTACAAATGCCATAGATTTGTACTAATCCATAGAATGATAATTTACCAATGGGAAAATTGAGGAGGCCTGCTAGAATTGAAAGGATAGGTAAAAGGACAGAGAGACATCTAATATCACAATTCTGGAAATACTGTACAATGTATTCTTCCTGCTTCAGGCTGTTGCTCTTATATTCTCTGAGCACACTCTATACTGTCTACAAGTTCATAATATATTCTTTAAGAATTCATTTGCTGTACACAGTGAGTGTAGATTCTAGAGCACAGAGACATAAGACACAACATTAATTTTTTTTCAACATCTTTATTAAAGTATAATAGCTTTACAATGGTGTGTTAGTTTCTGCTGTATCACAAAGTGAATCAGCTATACATATATCTACATATACATATATCCCCATATCACCTCCCTCTTGCACCTCCCTCTCACTCTCCCTATCCCACCCCTCTAGGTGGTCACAAAGCACCAAGCTGATCTCCCTGTTCTATGCGGCTGCTTCCCACTAGCTATCTATTTTACATCTGGTAGTGTATATATGTCCATGCCAATCTCTCACTTCATCCCAGCTTACCCTTCCCCCTCCTCATGTCTGCAAGTCCATTCACTACATCTATGTCTTTATTCCTGTCCTGCCCCTAGGTTCTTCAGAACTTTTTTTTTTTTTAGATTGCATATATATGTGTTAGCATACAGTATTTGTTTTTCTCTTTCTGACTTACTTCACTCGGTGTGACAGACTCTAGGTCCACCCACCTCACTACAAATAACTCAGTTTTGTTTCTCTTTATGGCTGAGTAATATTCCATTGTATATATGATAACATTAACTTCTAATTGGAGTCATTAAAGGAAGAGAAAGAGAGAAAACAATAGGTAGTCCCACATTGCCATTCTTCCCAGCACTCATCACACTTATAATTACAGATTGACGTTTGAGATTCCCATGAGGTCACAGGCCTTGTTTATCATTTCACTGCCACATTCCAACTGTCTGACACATAGTAGGTACTCCACAAATATTTGTTCATTGATACAGACAACACATTTGTCAATAGGTAAGTTTGTTTTGTTTTTGTTCTGAGTGAAATTTTATTGTCCTTGGGGAAGAAAAAAAAAGAGCAGATTTGTGAAATTATATAGAAAATGTCTGCCAGAATTCTAGTATGGTAGTAGCAAGGCTTACACAGACAACCCAATGATTGTCTATGTAAGTTCTTTATTAACTTCCAAAATAGTCCATGTCCTAAACTTCTCATATAGAACAAGTCCAATTAACGAAACATGACCAGCAAGAATAGGATGGATTGGAGTTGGGCAAGACAGGAGGAGGGAAAACCAGTTAGCAGACAGAAAAAAGCAGCCCTCTGGACCTTATTTTCTCATGTGCAAATTGATGATACTTTTTTGAGACTATTCTGAGACAGCAATGATTTTTAAAGAATATTCTGAGATACCAAGTATTAAAGAATCAGATGCAGAGTCCACATTCAATAAATCTTGTTGACTCTAAAGAATAGAAATATTGTCCCTTAGAAGAGATATTTCAATGAGAAAGAGAGAAAGTTATCTCAAACTTACATGAGAACTAGGATATAGAAAACTTCAAGATCCCATTTAAAAGATCTTGCTAAGGGACTTCCCAAATCACTCTACCTGAAGAAAGTTCTTCAATCCTTTTCCAGTTTACTGGAATAAATATCATTTCTCATACCCTCTTAACCAGATTGAGTTAAGAACCTAGGTCTTATCTGTGCATGGCTTCAATTTGGAAACATGTTTCTCAATCTGTGACCTAATGGTCTTAGATTTGTTACAATTCCCTTCAGGACCTTGTTAATGGGAACCTCTGGAAAAACAGGCTTAGAGACCAAACACTGGCTCAACCCAACATCTTTCAAGGGACATTTCAGAAGTAACTTCAAAAAATAATTTTTAAAATCTACACATTTCACTCTGTGGTGTAACATTTTAAAAATTCAGTTTTAATATTTTATTTAGATCTTAAAAATGAATATCAGGTGAACTAAGGCATACTGAGCTCAGTTCTACCACTACTCCTTACTGACAGCGTAAATGGCAATTACATCATCAGGTCCTGTGTGTCTCCATGACGCCCACAGACTATGAGAGCCAAGTATATAAAGAGTCAGTGTGGAAAAGACGATTTGGACATTTTAGTAACAATGCAACTGAAAGATTATACTCTGCTGAAATTGACTCTAAGCAAATGCCTTTGTGGTGCATTAAAGTCACCACAGCATTTTTTCCTTACTTCCTGAACTAATACGTTATCCATAAGAAACGGATTCTGTTAACAAGAGCTAAGTCTTTAACTAGCAAAGTTTTTAAAAGCTGGTAGTAATCACACTGAGCTCAGAATTTGAGTGGGCGTGCCGTGTTGAATGCTCTGGCATGGAAACCTTGCTCTGATAATCCCTGAGCTAAAAAAACGACGCAGAACACAAAAGGCATCCCGACTACGGGAGCTGGCAACGCTCCCCTTTTCTGTAACCAAACCAGTACGATTCGTCATTGCTGAACCATCTTCACTTCTACTCTCCCTATCAGCATTTGCTGCCTTGTAGCATTGTATCTTGCTGGTCTTCTCTAAGAAGAATTTAGAACGCTTTTTTTTTAAAGGAGACCCAGAATATCATGCTAATCTTCTGAATATATGGAGATTAGGAGATATGATGTTATATATGTGCAGGAGAAGCATCCCCTTTCATAAACAGAACTGTGAAGTTGTCACCATCTGGCATTTTCCAGGATGTGTGCGTAGAGGATGCAGGGCTGTAATATAAGTTCATTTTGTAAAATATAAATCATCCTAATGAATGAATAAAACGTATCCATAATCTTACTACACAAAGACCACTACTCAGATTTTGGTACACAATCTCTAGATATACAAAATCAACCTGGAGATAGAGCAAGAGAGAGAGAAAGGGAAAAGGGAGAGATAGGAAGGGAGGGAGGGAGGAAGGGAGGGAGGACATATTGAGACTTTATGCTTTTATGATTTGCTTGTTTTGTTTGTCAATAATTTTTTAATGTTCTTCCATGTCGGTTAATACATTTCTATAAGGTAATCTTTAATAAAAAAATAGTATTCTAGTAAGTCATAGTATTCTACTAAATGCTATAATTTATTTCACAAATCCTTTACAGTTAGACATTTGAGTTGTTGTCAATATTTATTTTCGGGTGACTCTGAGGTGATTGTATTGAACAACATGTACATAAATATTTACACACTGTCAATTTTTTTCTTGGCATAAATTTACAAAAGATGAAAGAGTAGGCATATTTCAAGCTTCTGGTGCATAATGTCCTCTGAAAGGCACACCTGGTGTCCTAGGGACAGTGAGGAGTCCTCTTCCAAATGGAATCACAGTTGTCATTGCTCAGGGAGAATCAACAAAATATAGGCTCTAATGCTTTGATAAAGAGAATCTCCTTAGGAAAAAATAATATCGGGTTTTTGCTCTCACTTGAGGGAAACTTGAGATTCCCTAAATCTTGCAGACTAACCTTAGCACCCACAGCAGATCCATTGGGCCATGTCTGATCATCTGTGGTAGTTGAAGGTGGCTTGGGGAAATGAGTTTCCTGACTTTAACAGGGTGTCCGGAGCTCCTACCTGCCCTAGGGGAGAAGAAGGGGACATTGTTATTCTTCATTAAGTAGGATTTAGGGAATCCAAATCCATCCTCTCTCTACTATAAAGCCTCAAGTCATAGACTTGACAACTTTGAAACATGGCTCTTCCAACTGTGATTTATATTCACAGAGTGCAGCTGCTTTGCGTTTTCTCTATCATGTTTCCATGAATACACCCATGTTTTCTACCTTACATAATTTTTATAATCCTTTATAAACTATGTACCTCTTTATTTACACTCCCTTCTCACCCTCTTTTATTTACCACATACACTTCCCTCTTGCACAGAATTTCTACATCTATATTTTATTTCCTGTTCCTGAGTCTCCTTCCAGATGACCTGGCTCTTTCTAAGAACGGGCAAGAGCTAGACCACTAATGATCTGAGAGTAACTTGGGGAGTAGTAGCAAACATCATGGAAAAACAACATAATTGATTTCTTTTCATTGCTGTCAAAATTTTCAGCAATTGTTTTGAGTTTAAAAGTTCATTTACACAAAGCCACAATGAGATACCACATCACACCCACCAGGATGGTGTTGATGAGGGTGCAGAGAAATTGGAACCCTTGTACATTGCTGATGGGAATGTAAAATGGTGCAGCCACATTGGAAAAGAGTGTGGCTGTCCCTCACAAAGCTAAACCATACACTACCATATGATCCAGCAATTCCACAACTAGGTATATACCCAAAGAATTGAGAACAGGGACTCAAATAGATACTTATATGACAATGTTCATTGTAGAATTATTCACACTTGTCAAAACGTGGAAACAACCCAAGTGTCCATCAACAGATGAATGGTAAACAAAATGTGGCATATATATGCAATGAAATATTATTCAGTCATAAAAAGAAATGTTCTGTTACATGCTGTAAAATGAACAAACCTTGAAAATATTATACTAAGTAAACAAATCAGACACAAAATAACTCTACTACATGAACTATCTAAAATAGACAAATTTGTAAAAACATAAATCAACAGATGAATGGATAAAGAAGATGTGGCATATATATATAATGCAATATTACTCAGCCATAAAAAGAAACGAAATTGAGTTATTTGTAGTGAGGTGGGTGGACATAGAGTCTGTCATACAGAGTGAAGTAAGTCAGAAAGAGAAAAACAAATACCGTATGCTAACACATATATATGGAATCTAAAAAAAAAAAAATGGTTCTGAAGAACCTAGGGGCACGACAGGAATAAAGACGCAGATGTAGTGAATGGACTTGAGGACACGAGGAGGGGGAAGGGTAAGAAAGATGGGATGAAGTGAGAGAGTGGCATGGACATATATACACTACCAAATGTAAAATAGATAGCTAGTGGGAAGCAGCCGCATAACACAGGGATATCAGATCGGTGCTTTGTGACCACCTAGAGGGGAGGGTTAAGGAGGATGGAAGGGAGACGCAAGAGGGAGGAGATATGGGGATATATGTATATGTATAACTGATTCACTTTGCTCTAAAGCAGAAAATTACACACCATTGTAAAGCAATTATACTCCAATAAAGATGTTAAAAAAAAAAAAGAAGTCACAGGAACTGACAGGAGGGAGGGATGAGGAGTTATTGTTTCATGGTTACAGAGTTTCTATTTGGGGTGATGAAAATGTTTTGGAAATAGTGGTGATGGTTGCACAACATTGTGAATGTAATGAATACCACTGAATTGCACACTTAAAATGACAAATTTTATGTATATTTTATTGCAATGAAAAAACTCAAAACTGTAATGCAATAAAAAAACATTGAATTTTACACTTGAAATGGGTGAATTATGTCTCAATTGTGCTTTTTTAAATTTCACTTATAGAAATTCTCCCTCTCTGCATCTGCACTACTGTAGTTAAGAAGGAAGCACAGGTAAATTTCAAGCATGTTTAATACTTTTTCAATTATCTTTCAGGGGCTTATTTTCCTCTTTCCTACCTACGGCTCCTGGTAGTATAGAAAAATGCCTTACCTGCACTATGCTATACTTTGACTATATTTATTTACAGGAGTGCACATTCTCTATGTAGCTGCTTAATTTACATTATCTGAATAAAGCAGTAGCTGATACTAATGGTTTCCATCAGAGCTAGGCTTCCTGCTGTGAAAAGGGTATAAACCACTCTCAGTGATGCTAAGCAAACATTAGCTAACCTAAGGCTGAGATAACTCCAACTTTTTAATTTTTGAAATATTTTCAAAAACAGTTTAGGGAAAATAGTAGATATACATTTTTGCACCGTAGGTAGAAAACAAAACGCAACTTCTGGAGGAAATCTTTATTGTGTTTCAATACTCAAGGATATGTAAGAAGACTAGGAAAGAGAATGACCCAGTCTTACCGTAAAAAAACTTCTGTTTTGAGGATGAGGAGAACCTGCAGGGCATCGTGATGGGCTCTGAATCCTTCTTCCCCACTTTTTGGATGGACTGTTTAACATCTTACCTTTAACTTTTACCCACAGTTTTTCTTATATAAAATAAGAATGATACAAATCAGGGTAGTTGTGAGGATCAAACGAAATATTTTGTAAAGTGATCAATAGCATCTTAGTTCTCAGCAATGAACAAGTAATGCCGAGTAAGAATCAGCTAATAAGAATTTGTTTGATCATTTCCAGATTTCCTGGGCAGTGGCTAAAGATTTTATTTTCTCCTTTTTCCAACAGAACTCTTTTTTTAAAGTTAAGTTTTATTGGAGTATAGTTGATTTACAATATTGTGTTAGTTTCAGGTGTACAGCAAAGTGAATCAGTTATACAACTACATATATCCAATCTTTTTTAGATTCTTTTCCCATATAGGACATTACAGAGTACTGAGTAGCGTTCCCTGTGTTATATGAGGTACTTATGAGTTATCTATTTTATACATAGTAGTGTGTATATGTCAATACAAATCTTCCAATATATCCTTTCCCCCCTTTTTCCCCTTGGTAAACATAAGTTTGTTTTCTACATGTCTGACGATATTTCTGTTTTGTAAATAAGTTGATTTGTACTGTTTTTTTAGATTCCACATGTAAGTGATGTCATATGATATTTGTCTTTATCTGTCAGGCTTAGTTCACTCTGTATGACAATCTCTAGGTCCGTCCATGTTGCTGCAAATGGCATTATTTCATTCTTTCTTTTTTTTCTCTCTGAGTAATATCCTATTGTTTATAAGTACCATATCTTCTTTATCCATTCCTCTGTTCATGGACATTTACATTGCTTCCATGTCCTGACTATTGTAAATAGTGCTACAATGAACATTGGGGTGCAAGTATCTTTTCAAATTACACTTTTGTCTGGATATATACCCAGGAGCGGGATTGCTGGATCATATCGGAGCTCAATTTTTAGATTTTTAAGGAACCTCCATACTGTTCTCCATGGTGACTCTATCAGTTTACATTCCCACCAACAGTGTAGGAGGGTTCCCTTTCCTCCACACCCTCACCAACATTTGTTTGTAGATTTTTTTTTTTTTTTTTTTTTTGCATTACACAGGCCTCTCCCTGTTGTGGCCTCTCCTGTTGCAGAGCACAGGCTCCGGACATGCAGGCTCAGTGGCCATGGCTCACGGGCCCAGCCGCCCTGCAACATGTGGGATCTTCCTGGACTGGGGCATGAACCCGTGTCCCCTGCATCGGCAGGTGGACTCTCAACTACTGCACCACCAGGGAAGCCCTGTTTGCAGATTTTTTGATGATGGCCATTCTGACCAGTGTGAGGTGATGCCTCATCGTAATTTTGATTTGCATATCTCTAATAATTAGTGATGTTAAGCATCTTTTCATGTGTTTTTCGGCCATCTGTATGTCTTCTTTGGAGAAATGTCTATTTAGATCTTTCACCCATTTTTTGATTGGGTTGTTTGTTTTTGATATTGAGCTGCATGAGCTGTTTGTATATTTTGGAGATTAATCCCTCATCCATTGCTTCATTTGCAAATATTTTCTCCCATTCTGTGGGTTGTCTTTTCATTTTGTTTATTGTTTCCTTTGCTGTGAAAAAGCTTTTAAGTTTAATTGGGTACCATTTGTTTACTTTTGTTTTTATTTTTATTACTCTAGGAGGTGGATCAAAAAAGATCTTCTGTGATTTATGTCAGAGAGTGATACTGTACATAGAAAATCCTAAAGATGCTACCAGAAAACTACTAGAGCTCATCAATGAATTTGTTAAAATTGCAGGATACAAAATTAATGCACAGAAATGACTTGCATTCCTATACACTACCAACAAAAGATCAGAAAGAGAAATCAAGGAAACAATCTCATTTACCATCACATCAAAAAGAATAAAATACCTAGACATAAACTTACCTAAGGAGGCAAAAAGACCTGTACTCAGAAAACTATAAGATACTGATGAAAGAAATCAAAGATGACACATACAGATGGAGAGATATACCATGTTCTTGGATTGGGAGAATCAATATTGTCAAAATGGCTATACTACCCAAAGTAATCTACATATTTAATGCAATCCCTATCAAATTACTAATAGCATTTTTCACGGAATTAGAACAAAAAATTTTACAGTTTGTATGGAAATAAAAAAGACCCCAAATAGCCAATGCAATCTTGAGAAAGAAAAACGGAGCTGGAGGAATCAGGCTCCCTGACTTCAGACTATACTACAAAGCTACAGTAATCA
Source organism: Mesoplodon mirus (assembly GCF_964341445.2). NCBI lineage: Eukaryota > Metazoa > Chordata > Mammalia > Artiodactyla > Ziphiidae > Mesoplodon > Mesoplodon mirus. The sequence continues at coordinate 50,829,045 of NC_138992.1, forward strand.
AGACAGTATGGTACTTGCACAAAAACAGAAATATAGATCAATGGAACAGGATAGAAAGTCCAGAGATAAACCCACACACCTATGGTCACCTAATCTATGACAAAGGAGGCAAGAATATACAATGGAGAAAAGACAGTCTCTTCAATAAGTAGTGTTGGGAAAACTGGACAGCTACATGTAAAAGAATGAAATTAGAACACTCCCTAACACCATACACAAAAATAAACTCGAAATGGATTAAAGACCTAAGTGTAAGACCGGACACTATAAAACTCTTAGAGGAAAGCATAGGCAACAGAACTATTAACTCCCTCCAACTGAGCGACACTACTGAATGGGAACTACCTCCCAGCTGATGGCCCCCATGAAGAATCACAATGAACTTTGCACTGCATCCTTCTCTATGAGTCAGACTCAACTCTTTTGTCAGATATTTATAATTATTATCATAATGCATTCCTGTGTAAGTTTTCTATTGCTTCCTTAACAAATTAACACAAACTTGGTGGCTTAAAATAAATTTGTTACCTTACAGTTCTCTAGGTCAGAAATTCTACATGAGTCTCATTAAGCTAACATCAACCTATTAGTAAGACTGAGTTCCTTTTTTGGTAATTCAAAGAGAGAACCTGTTTCTTTAACATGTTTCTAGCTTCTAGAGGCCACCTGCTTTTCTTGGCTCATGGTCACTTTCCTCCATCTTTAAAGGTCACAGAGAAACAAATGGCCAACAGGTATATGAAAACATGCTAATCATCAGGGAACTGCAAACTATAATGAGATATCACTTCACACATTTTAGGATGGTTATTATCAAAAAGATGGGATAACAAGTGTTATCGAGGGTATGGAGAATAGGGAATCCTTGCACACTGTTGGTAGGAATGTAAATTGTTACAGCCACCATGCAAAATAGTATAGGGTATTCTCAGAAAATTAAAAATTAAACTACCATATGATCCAGCAACCCCATTTCTGAGTATATATCCAAAGGAAATGAAATCAGTATCTCAAAGACATACCTGCTCTCCCATATTCATTGCAGTATTATTCATAAATAGTCAAGATAATGGACAACTGAAATGTCCATCAATGGATGAATAAAGGAAATGTGAATATTATTCAACCATAAAAAATAAGGAAATTCTGCCATTTGTGACAATGTGTATGAATCTGGAGGACATTATTTTTTGAGGACATTATTTTGTAATGCTAAGCAAAAAAAGTCCAAACACAGAAAGACAAATACTGTATAATCTCATGTACATGCGAAATCTTAAAAAGTAAAGCTCAAAGCAAAATACAGATTCAATGCAATCTCTATCAAATTACCAATAGCATTTTTCACAGAATTAGAACAAAAAACTTTACAACATGGATGGAAACACAAAAGACCACATATAGCCAAAGCAATCTTGAGAAAGAAAAACTGAACTGAAAGAATCAGGCTCCCTGACTTCAGACTATACTACAAACATACAGTGATCAAAACAATATTGTACTAGTGCAAAAACAGAAATATAGATCAATGGAACCGGATAGAAAGTCCAGAGATAAACCCACACACTTATGGATGGACCTAGAGATTGTCACACTGAGTGGAGTAAGTCGGACACAGAAAGGCAAATATCATTGCTTGTATGTGGAATCTAAAAAAAGGGTACAAATGAACTTATCTATAACACAGAAATAGAGTTACAGATGTAAAAAACAAACTTATGGTTACCAGGGGGAATGGGGGAGGGGTAAGTTGGGAGATGGGACTGTCATATACTCATTACTATATATAAAATAGATAACTAATAAGGGCCTCCTGTATAGCATAGGGAATTCTACTCAGTGGTCTGTAATAGCCTATATAAGAAAATAATCTAAAAAAGAGTCAGTATATGTATATGTATAACTGATTCACTCTGTTGTACACATGAAACTAACACAACATTGTAAATCAACGATACTCTATGAAAAATTAAAAAAAAAAAACTACCCACCTACGGTTCACCTAATCAATGACAAAGGAGGTGAGAATATACAATGGAGAAAAGACAGTCTCTTCAATAACTGGTGCTGGGAAAACTGGACAGCTATATGTAAAAGAATGAAATTAGAACACTCCCTAACACCATACACAAAAATAAACTCAAAATGCAATAAAGATATGAATGGAAGGCTGGATACTATAAAACTCTTACAGGAAAACGGACAGAACACTCTGACATAATTTGCAGCAAGATCTTCTTCCATCCACCTCCTAGATTAATGAAAATAAAAACAAAACTAAACAAATGGTACCTAATTAAACTTAAAAGCTTTTTCACAGCAAAGGAAACCATAAACAAAATGAAAAGACAACCCACAGAATGGGAGAAAATATTTGCAAATGAAGCAATGGACGAAGGATTAATCTCCAAAATATACAAACAGCTCATGCAGCTCAATATCAGAAAAAACAAACAACCCAATCAAAAAAATGGATGAAAGATCTAAACAGACATTTCTCCAAAGAAGACATACAGATGTCTAAAAAGCACATGAAAAGATGCTCAACATCACAATTATTAGAGAAATGCAAATCACAACTACGATGAGGTATCACCTCACACCAGTCAGAACGGCCATCATCAAAAAATCTACAAACAATAAATGCTGGAGAGGGTGTGGAGAAAAGGGAACCCTCTTACACTGTTGGTGGAAATGTAAATTGATACAGCCACTATGGAGAACAGTATGGAGGTTCCTTAAAAAACTAAAAATAGAGCTCACATATGATCCAGCAATCCCACTGCTGGGCATATATCCAGAGAAAACTGTAATTCGAGAAGATATCTGCACACCGATGTTCATTGCAGCACTGTTTACAATAGCCATGTCATGGGAGCAACCTAAATGCCCATCGACAGATGAATGGATAAAGAAGATGTGGTACATATATACAATGGAATATTACTCAGCCATAAGAAAGAATGAAATATTGCTATTTGCAGCAACATGGATGGACCTAAAGATTGTCATACACAGAAAGACTAACATCATACGATATCACTTGTATGTGGGATCTTAAAAAAGGGTACAAATGAACTTATCTACAAAACAGAAATAGAGTTACATGTGTAGAAAACAAACTTATGGTTACCAGGAGGTAAGGGGTGGGGGTAAATTGGGAGATTGGGATTGACATATACACACTACTATCTATAAAATAGATAACTAATAAGAACCTCCTGTATAGCACAGGGAACTCTACTCAGTACTCTGTAATGGCCTATATGGGAAAAGAATCTAAAAAAGAGTGGATATATGTATATGTATAACCGATTCACTTTGTTGTACACCTGAAACTAATACAATATTGTAAATCAACTATACTCCAATCAAAGTTGTTTAAAAATATAAAGTTCATAAAAGCAAAGAGTAAAATGGTGGTTTCCAGAGGCTGAAGGATTGAGGAAATGAGCAAATGTTGGTCAAAGAGTGCAAGCTTTTTGTTATAGGATGAATAAGCTCTGGGGATCTAATGCACAGCGTGGTTAATAATAATTTAATTAATAATACTGTATTATACACTTGAAATTTACCAAAACAGTAAATTTTTAGAGTTCTCATCACCAAAAAAAAAAAAAGGTAACTATGTAAGGTGATGGATGTGTTAATTAACCTGAGTGTGGTAGTCATTTCACAATGTATATATATATTAAATCATCACTTTATACACCTTAAAAAACTTAAAGGTATATAATTTTTATTTTTCAATCATACTTCAATAAATCTGGGGAGGGGAATTATACAAAAATTTTAATTAATATTATAAATAACAAAATGTAGCATCTCTCTGACCTTGCTTCTTTGGTCACATCTCTTTCTCTAACCACAGCCAGATATGGTTCTCTGCTCTTAAGAATTTATGTGATCAGATTGGACCCACCTGAGTAATCTGGGATAACTTCCCATCTCAATGTCTCTGCCTTTATTCATATCTGTGAAATCCCTATTCCCATATGAGCTAATATATCCATAGCTCTGAGTGTTCAGATATGAGCATCTTTCAGGGCCATTTTATAACAATGAGGATATACATCTCCATGAAATGTCTGCTCTGAGGATGCTTCTCCCTGCATCTATCTCATAGAGCGCTCTGATCTCAAACCCAAAACCTAGTCCAAATAAGCCTTGGTTTAAGTCATATTCTTCCATTACCAAGCCAAAATTTATTGTCATTACTCAGGTCAATTTTTACAGACTCCTACATCACAGACTGAGAGACTTCATTTCCCATGTGCCTTTTACTCTTTTCTGGAAAATGGTAGCAAAAGGCATAAAACTTCTTTAGAAGCTGTATTAAATTTTGGGAAAGCTGACAAGGGAGAGAAGAAAGACAATACATTAAAATATTTGAAAATAATACCACAGAACTGGTAATTAATAAATATTATTACTTATACTGTGAAGAGCTTACTGTGCCTTTGCAAAAAAAAAAAAATCTTAATAGACTCTTCTGATGCTCCAGTGACCCTGGGTCTATAGCTTTGCATTTGCACATCTGGAGCCAATACTCACCCCTATACTCCCAAGGAGATGAGCAGCTCACTTCCTCCTACAGTAGAGGTGACATTTGTTTCTACAGTATCTTCAAGAGCATGCATCTCACGATGTTGTACTGTATCACATCCTGATATAATAGAAGCAACATTGTACTATCTTTCTTAATTAAAAAAACCTCACTCTCAAGAGATGGACAAAGAAAACTGATAATACAGGTAAGAAAACTGTAAAATGTCTTAAGAGTTCCTTGCTGTTCTAGAACATCAGCTCATATACCATGCAGGTGTTAATGAGCCATTTGCTGGAAAAACATTTGGCTTCCAAAAATAGGATCTGGTTTATTGAGTTCATTTTCTTTTCTCTTGGTTTTTTGAATGATTGAATATCCTTCTCAAAGGCAAGGGCTGAACTGCCTTTCCTCCTGGTGTTCCCTTCTAGTCTTATGATTCTATGCTCCTGGATTTTCCTCCCTGTATAGTGAACAAATGATTGTTGACTCTGCACAAGTCCTTTTTTAAAATTTATTTAATTTTTTAAAATTTTTATACAATGTTTTAAAGTTACTTTCTATTTACAGTTATTCCAAATATTGGCTATATTCTCCACGTTGTACAACACATCCTTAAGCCTATCTTACACTCAATAGCTTGTGCATCCCACTTTCCCACCCCTTTATTGCCCCTCTCTATTGCCCCTACCAGTGGTTACCTCACTGGTAACCACTAGTTTATTACCTATATCTGTAAATCAGCTTCCCTTTTTTTATATTCACTAGTTTGTTGTAATTTTTAGATTTCACATATAAGTGATATCATACAGTATTTGTCTTTCTCTGTCTGACTTATTTCACTTAGCATAATGCCCCCAAGTCCATTTATGTTGCTGCAAACAGCAACATTTTTTTCTTTTTTATGTCTGAGTAGTATTCTATTGTATATACATACCACATCTTCTTTATCCACTCATCTTCCAATGGACACTTAGGTTGCTTCCGTATCTTTGCAGTTGTAAATAATGCTGCTATGAACATTGAGGTGCATGTACTTTTCAAATTAGTGTTTTCGCTTTTTTCGAATGTATACCCAGGAATGGAATTGCTAGGTCATTAAGTCCTTTTATAGTAACCTCTGACCTTTACTAAATTCCAGTTGACTATCTCGGGTTGTCCTTTTATATGTCAGGGTTCATTAATAACTGGGACTCCTGGCCTCACACTGCAAAACTAGAGGAAGGCTCTAGCAAACCCTCACCCCAAGCCTATAAGGTAGGCTTATACTGAAATCAAAGACTAATGCAAGACTGTCTTCTAGTTATCTGGTTAAGCTCTCACTTTACCAGAAGAAGGCTGAGGATGTTTGTGGAGGTACTATTGCTTTGCTGCTAGGACTCTTGGAACAGTAGAGAGTCTCAGCAGGGTCCTGGCAATGAAGGATGCAATCTCTTTCTCTCTCTCTCTCTCTCTCTCTCTCTCTCTCTCTATTTCTAGCACCACTGCTCTTCTCCCTGGCATTACAAAAACACCCAGGACTGTGCCCTTGCTGGTAAAAGAAAGAGGTATTACTGTTAAACATATATTTTCTGAGTAGTACAGGCCAGAAATTAAATATAGTTTAGATGTTTTTGCCACTTACACTCTTAACATGCCACTACTTACTCTAAATTCATGCAGAAAAAAATCCAAATTTAAGAACCTTTTTCTATTTTGCAAAATAAATAAATGAATACATTCCACACTTATATGTCTATCTCCCTCACAAGGCTGGAAACCCCTTTCAGATCAGGAGCAATGACTTAGTCGTCTTCCAATACCAGTGCTCATCACAATGCCTGTCACATAGTAGGGACTCAGGAAAGAATGGTTGAATAAATAAGCAACAAATATTAGTAAACAGCCATTACTTACTTACTTTTTATTAATTCACCAGTAACTATAACCTATTCATAAATAAATGAGTTTGTTCAAAAATATGAAACAGGGGCTTCCGTGGTGGCACAGTGGTTGAGAGTCCGCCTGCCGATGCAGGGGACACAGGTTCGTGCCCCGGTCTGGGAGGATCCCACATGCCGTGGAGCGGCTGGGCCCGTGAGCCATGGCCGCTGAGCCTGCGCGTCCGGAGCCTGTGCTCCGCAACGGGAGAGGCCACAGCAGTGAGAGGCCCGCGTACCGCAAAAAAAATAATAATAATAAATTAAAAAATAATAATAAAATATATATATATATATATATATATATATATATTAAACAAACGCTATGTGTCTGAACTGTGTTAGTTCTGGGGGTAAAAACATGAAATAGACACACCCCTTGCCCCAGAAGAGCTGCAGTCTGCCAGGAGTGGAAGAGGTAAATACAAAGAATTGTATTATAAGTCGGGCATGCTCCAAAAAAATACATGGTAGCAGAGTTGAAAAAACTCTTAGTTCTGCACAACAGAGAGAGATGGTCAAAGAAGGATTCTGAGAGGAGGCTACATTTGTGCTGGTACTTACAGGCCAAAGAAATAGACAAAGGGAACTTAATGGAAAAGAAGAAAGCATGAACACGGGCAAAGGTAGCAAAGAACAGGGCTTGCTTAGAGCTTGGCAAGTTGTCTGAAGAGTCCAGACGCTGGAGGGTAGGGGTGAGGTGCTGGCCAGGCACAAGTGGCAGGAAATGAGGCTGGAAAATGGAGTTGGAGACAGAGAGAGTAAGCTTTTGAAGGCAAAACCTCTTGAATGTTAGGACTCTGTCGACTGTGTAGTCCTCATCAAAGGTGTGTAGTCAGGGAAGAACCCCCAGCTCTGTGTGGTAGAGAGATGATCAGTACAGCAGTGAAGCATTGGACTGAAGGCAAGACAGTGGGAGGTGATGACAATAAAGACCTGAACTTGGGCAATGGATGTGAGGAAGAGTTCCTGCTTCCAAAGTCCTTCATGTTGCACACAGGATTCCCAGGTTCACAGATCTGTGTGAATGTGTGAAGGGGGTATTCAATGGACCCATTCATCCAATCCCTACTGCATCCCACAGGACCAAACTTAAAATGAATTTCTCTATGCAAAAAGGCAAACATGACTTTTGCCAGTTAAAATCCTGGCATCTCCTTGAGCACAGATTTAACAAAAAAGGCATATTCTTTCCTTGTTTGCTCCGCCCTTAATCCTAGCATCTGTGTGACATCATAGACTGAATGTTTCTGCTTTATGAGAAAAGAGTTTAGCACCACAGGGCACTGTATGACATTCTTCAACCACTTGCCACCACCCTGCCATGGATGGTGTCATGTGAAGGTGAGGAAATTGTACAATTTTTCCTGCCATCCTATTTTCTGCCTTGCAGACAGAAAAGCCAGCTGGAGGTTTTATATTTGACTGAGGAAAGTAAACTAGTGCTTTCAGATAAAAAACAGCCTTTATCCTTCATGTTATACAATACATTGTAACTTACTGCAAATATGGAACTTACAAGCATGGAGTTACACCCAATTTATTTGGTTCCTTCAATTTTCCACTGCATGATCCAATTTATAAAAAGTAGAACAAATTATCAAAACTTTATGACAGCAAGATGCACTAGAGAGTCATATGCTAACACATATATATGGAATCTAAGGGGAAAAAAAAAAGGTCATGAAGAACCTAGGGGTAAGACGGGACGGGAATAAAGACACAAACTTACTAGAAAATGGACTTGAGGATATGGGGAGGGGGAAGGGTAAGCTGTGACAAAGTCATAGAGTGGCATGGACATATATACACTACCAAATGTAAAATAGCTAGCTAGTGGGAAGCAGCCGCATAGCACAGGGAGATCATCTCGGTGCTCTGTGAGCACCCAGAGGGGTGGAATAGGGAGGGTGGGAGGGAGAAGCAAGAGGGAGGAGATATGGGAACATATGTTTATGTATAGCTGATTCACTTTGTTATAAAGCAGAAACTAACACACCATTGTAAAGCAATTATACTCCAATAAAGATGTTTAAAAAAATGGCAAAATAGAGTGATATTGGTGTGGAAGTAAGAATATGAGTGATCTTTATCTCTTTCTTTTTCTTGTCTTCGATAAGTGATATTTTAAAGCCACTATCTGCATGTGGTAAATGCATTAACATTTTCCCAATAGAACCTTTGAATGAGCTGCACCAATTAAATTCTGCCTGTCTAACTTTCAGAGGCAAGATATCTTCTGGGAAAGTCCAGTTGCCCAAGTTGGACATCCCTCTAGGATGGCCCCTCACAATTCCAGGAGTACCAGGGCCTCTTACTTTTTCAGTGGCCCCTGAAGAACCTTTTAGGAACAACTCCTGACAGTCTTCTACTTCCACAGACTCCCTGGACAGAGTTATACCATTTTCGCATGGACCCTCTGGCCACCCTAGCACAGCCAGCTCAGCTCAGCCATGGGCAACCTCCAGTTGCAGGCACCTCTTAAATTAGGTTATTTTAAACACACTAATTTATGTTGCTGATTTTTGTATTGGTTGGGGTTTTGTTTGATTTTTGTTTTGTTTTTTAAAACTGTTACTTTTGGGTTGTGGGCAAACTGCATGTGTGCTCACATTGCCATTGGCAGTGTAAATTGTAAATTGCCTTAGGCAGGGCCACTTGGCAATGCTGCCTAAAACTCTTATAAACATCCATGCCCTGTGGGCCTAAATCAACTCTCGGTAATTTAAAGTAAGGAAACAGTTTAATTAAAAAATTAAAACAATTAAAGGGAAAAAAATTAAAGGAAAAAAAGAGATGCTCTTAGGAGTATTATTTATAACAATAAAAAAACAGAACTAACCTAAATGTTCAATAGAAGAATTATAAATTATGATATATTTTAAAAGGAAAAATTAAAACAAAAGGAAAAAATTAAAGAGAATAAAAGATGCCCTTAGCAATATTATTTATAAAAATAAAAATGGAACTAACTTAAATGTTCAATAGAGGAATTATAAGTTATGATTCAGTTAGTGATATTTAAACTTGGTTTAGCAGTGGGAACCTGTCCTCCCTGAAACATTATACATAAGCTAAATACGCAAGTTGATGTAAAATATTTTATTTTTAAAGAGCAACTCCTCTAAGTGAAGCAGGGGATAGGGGCTGGACCCGAGGCCTTCCTGTTTGTGCTCCCATCCACCCTCCATGGGGCCCCAAACCACCACTGAGACATCCGTAGAGCACCATGAAGCACCATGATACACCATTTCTGTTGTCATGAAAAATAAGTGTATAGCCACAAAAAATATTTCTGAGACAATGCTATAGAGTGATGATAAATGAAGAGGGTAGAACACAGGCACACTATACATACATATATACATACAACTATATAAAATGTACATAATTAAGAAGTTTGGAAAGATGGTGGATAGATGAACATAATTGGTCTTATCTTACAAGGTTGTTTTAGAAACATACACCTTGACTTAATGGAAATGTATTTTAGCAACATCATTGCTTAGCCTCAATGCTTTAGACAATTAACCTGAACTTCCTCAGCATTCTCATCCATCAAATGGCAATAATTATAGTACCCGTGTCATGGGGTTACTGTGAGCCTTGAATGGGTTTATTTTTGTACAGAGTTTAGAGCAATGCCTCAACAGATATTAGCCATCATTAGTAATATTATCAGTCCCTTACACTCAATTGTAACATTTTTGAGGGAAAGTGTGATAGCAGAAGAGAAAAATTCAGATTTAGCCAGATCCCATCTCCTTCCTCTTTTGCTAAACCCAGTAAATGCCTGCCCATGCTGGCTATGGAGGGCCACCCCTGAGCTAAGACTCTCTGCTGCTGTAGAGAAACCCCAGGAAACAATGTTTATGAGGCTTCTAGACTCCCACCCACCCCCTTTTTAATATTGTTCTTGATAAAAATAGTATTTCCCTCTCAGACCTCTCATGCAATTAACATAATCAGCACAACTTGAAACTCCATTCTTCTTGGGTGTATACTGAATTCAGGAATTTTTACTTTAGAATATTTTCACTTAATCTGATATTCTATACACATAGAGATCAAAGAAGTTACTTGAAATAAGGCTACAGTATTTAAATACATTGACTAAATATTTAATGGGAAGAAAAAGACCTATGTTTATATGACGTCACCTGTCATACAAATACAGGGTCAGTACGATGCTTTATGTCTTATTGTTTTTCTTCCTTCTGTTATTCATCTGTTTGCTAACATTCCCTCTCCATCTTCTCATCCAAGCCTCTAATTTCTGAGGCTGATTTCCTTGCTTTAGGCTTACATCAGAAGCAGCAGCATCTTAAATATAGCATCAGGGTATATTTTTTATCAACTTGAATCGGTTCATCAGCAAACCATAGCTGGCTTACTTGATGTCTAAATATGTTGATTAAAGCCTTATGACTTTTCTAAAGTTGACTCACTTTTATTACGATATTTAAAGGAATGCTTCCGGGCTCATGTTCTTAAGAAAGCAATCCCCCCACCACTCCCATCCCTTTATTTTTCCTTTGGAACGTTTTTTTAACCTTCATTTGGAAAGTACCAAACATTGGCAGTGACATCGAGTGCCTAAATCTAAAAGGAACCTGGAACTACTGGATTGTCCTTGTATCTCCCTCATTGACAGACTGTGTTCATTCAAAGCATGAGACTTCTTGGAGTTTCCCTTTGATGATTCCTTTAAGTGCCTCTGCTTGTCTAAGATGCACAACCAACTTATTATGTTGAAACTCTTCTCCTTTTTTTGTGGATTAGCAAAGTGAGACCCGAAGAAGTTAAGAAACTTGCCCGTGCTCACAAGCCATTACACTTTTTCCTCCCTCCTGATTAGAATCAATACTCCTAGGCGGCCACTGTCCTTAACCTCAAATCTAATAATGTGCAGAATGAAGTGCTCAGATTGTTCCCGGGTGATTCAGTGTGGGAGGGAAGGGTCAGAAACCCTGAAGGCTTTTCAAAAGCCTTTATCTTTTTGAGAAAAGACTTTTTTAAAAATTGCTTTTAGGGCTTCCCTGGTGGCGCAGTGGTTGAGAGTCTACCTCCCGATGCAGGGGACACGGGTTCGTGCCCCGGTCCAGGAAGATCCCACATGCCGTGGAGCAGCTGGGCCCGTGAGCCATGGCCGCTGAGCCTGCGCGTCCGGGGCCTGTGCTCCGCAATGGGAGAGGCCACAACAGTGAGAGGCCTGCGTACCGCAAAAAAAAAAAAAAAAAAAAAAAAAAAAAATTGCTTTTAAATGAGAAAGCAGTAACCTTGTTTCTCTAGAATTTTATGGCTAGAAAAATCCTAGTTATGCTCCCCTTGTGAACATTTTTGTGAGTATTTTGTTTTTTAATTCCGCTAATTGTAAGAATGGCCTGGGAGGAGAAGAGGTGTGTGTATGGTGATGGATGTATGGGGATCTGAGGGAGAAAGCTAAGCTGAGCAAGGCAGTAGACTGCCTTTAATGAAATCTCTGAGCCTTGAAGGCAGGGATGAGGTTTTGTTTGTTTGTTTTGAATTTTATTTTATTTATTTTTTTATACATCAGGTTGTTATTAGTTTTTGACCTAACAGAGAATGAGGATTGATGAAAGAATACCAGCTGGTCTCCTAACCCCACCATGAATCTCAACAAGACTGAGGTGGTGCTAAAGGGAAAGACTATGTGGTAAAAATGACACAGATGCCTTTGTAAGTAAGCCTCTGATAAGAAAGCTTTTAATAAGTAAGTCTCTTATATCTGCTGATAAATCCTGAGCACCGCTTGAAGACCCCTGACTTAGTCCATCCCTTTTGCATAGAAAGAGAACAACAGTCACAGATGAGACTCTATGCCATTCATAAAAAAAAAAAAAAAACACACACACACACAGGGAAGGATGACATTTTTATAGAAGTACAAGTGAAGCATTAAAGCAGCCTTGACTCCAGGAAAATTTCATGCAAACTTGCTTCCACCTGAGGCCGCTTCCCCTGATTACGTGCTAGTAAAAGTAGACCACAGAGAGTAGATACATCAAATGTTTACTGTTAACGAGTACTTCCTCAGCTTTCTCTCCCTTGGCAGGGGCAGAGACACTGTGCAGTGGGATCTGCATGGTGCCCAAAGGATTAAAAGATACCCAGAGCAGGTGGCAGAGATGTGCCCAGAGGGAATGGTAGCCTGGAGATGCACCTGGGGGAGAAGGGAGAAAAGGAGTTAAGCACAAAAGAGAAGGAATTACAGGACACCAGGTATGAGCTGACTTGACTAATTCATGAGCACAAATTAGACACTCTTGTCTCATACTAAAGAGTAAAGGAGAGGAAGCCTTTGTCAGGGACTGGAATCCAACACCAGCCAATGGAAGTAAAGCATGGGGTTCTATGTTAAAGCCCCTTGGTGTGCAGTCTCCCTGCGGTCTGTCCACTCCCAGGAGAGCAGATTAGCTTTTCTTCTCCAACAGCACCATCTGGAGGTTAACAATCACTGCTGTCTTATACCTTCATTTTTCACCCTTTTATGGTGATTATGTTCACATACATTTTTCCTCTGAAAGTTTTTTTTAATTCCTGTTAAAATACTCTTTTTCCTTTACCATATACTCTCCATTTCAAATATTGACCATGTACTGAGAGAACATCCCCATCCTCTCCTGTGTTTCCTTTCTCTTAGTGTGTCTCTCACACTAGCACTGTTGTTCTGGAAGATTTGGTGTCCAGGACAAAGTGACCACCTGAGTTTGGAAATATGGTATCCATTAATTTGTGAGCAAGAGTCTTCGAGGGAATCACCTACTTGACAGTAAGATTTATACATTGCATGAAAACTTATAAGAGCCTTTCAAGTACAAAAGCACTATTGCAGATAGCTTGTGAACATATATGTATATACAATGTTGTACTCACTCACATCTTAAAGACTGCAAAATCATGTAAAAGTTTTTTTAAGGAACACTGCACACTCTATATGTTACCAAAGCTGACAAATAATTATAAGTCTACACTCAATCTTCTACAGAAGCACAAAACTACTGCAGAAAATTAAAGATTATATTGTGAATCTCTGCATTATTTTACTTGTTTTTCATTAAGATATAACTGACATAAAACATCATGTAATTTTAAGGTGTAAAATGGGTTGATTTGATACCTTTGTATATTGCATTAGCTAACACCTCTCTCATGCCACATAATTATCATTTCTTTTTTTATGGTGAGAGCATTTAAGGTCTAGTCTGTCTGCAACTTTGAAATATATAACACAGTATCTTTGGCTATAATCACTATGCTGTGCATTACATCTTCAGAATTTATTCATCTTGTAGTTGCAAGTATGTACCATTTGACCAACTATGTTTATTTTAAATATGCATGAAAAAATATTCATTTGTTCCTTAAATAAATATTGATTGATTTCTATCATGTGCCAAGGAATATTTCAACGCTCAAAACACTGGTTAACAAAATAAAACCCCTGTTCTTAAGAAGGTTAACATTCTTGTAGGAGAAGGTGACATTAGAAATAAACAATATTATGTTATATTAAGTCTTATGAAGAAATAGTCAAGCAGAGTAAAGAGAGAGTAATGGTGCTACTTCAGAGAGCATGGTCAGGTCCTTTGACAGGGTGACCTTTGAACGAATGAAGGAGTGATCCATGCGAAGATCCAGGGAAGGGCTTTCCAGGCGAAGAGAATATCAGATGTAAAAGCTTGAAAAAGCCTGTTGGAGGAACCATAGGAGTGTGCGGGCAGTGGAGTGCAGTGGGGAAGGTAGTTGAGAGTGAGGACAGAGAGGCAGCCAGCACACAGGTCCCACAGAGCCCCACCAGCCCCCATAAGGACTTTGGCTTTTATTCTGAGTAAGAGGAAGTCACTGAAGTGTGGAGCTCAATGGAACGAAGCACTTTGATGTACGTTTTTTTAAAGATTCACTCTGGCTGCTTTGTGGAGAAGACAGTAGGAGGTGAGAATAGAGCTGGGAAACAAGTTAGGAGCTATCATTTAAGAGCAGAGTGCATAGGACTTGCTGACAGATTGACATGGTTTGAGAGAAAGAGAGTAATGTGAGATGACTGTGAGTCTGGAGATGAGTCTGGAGTGAGAAAGTGGCACCACCACTCCAGATGTGTGAGTGCCATTTACTGGGATGAGCCTCCTAGGAGAGCGAGAGGTTGCAGGGAAGAACACGGGGTCTTGTCTGGACACATTATTGTGAGTGTCCATCAGAAATCCCATGGAGCTGTCCTACCGGCAGTTGGATGCATGGAATTGGAATTTCAGGGGCAAGGTTGGGTATCATCAGTATAATTAAATGTTGTTTAAAGTGATGGTGCTAGAAAAAGTTCACCCAGAGAGAGAGTCAAGTAGAGAGCAGGGCAGATGAGAAAAAAGCAGCTGGAAAGGAGGGAGGAAACCAGGAGGTGTGCCTCAGAAAAGTGAAAAGATGCATTCACGTGTTTGCGCATGTGTATATGCATGTGGATGTATATATATATATATATATATATATATATATATATATATATATATATATATGTATGTGTGTATAGGTGTGTATGTGTGTGCATGTGTATGTATATATGTATGTGTGCATATGTATACCCATGTCTAGTAGTAAATAATTAAATTCATAATTAGGCACATAGTGTTTCTCTGATTCTCTGCCAAGACTAAAGGAGATTAAAGGAAGGTGAGGAAGAAGGAGAATAGACGATTTTTGGCCTTGATTTATGACTCTGTTGCAGAGCCTTCACGTGTAAGCCTAGCTATATGAAATTATTACAGAACAGTGGCATGTGATTAAGTTTTACCAAGTCACTTGTAACATACTATCTGACCTGATGATAAATTGACACATCTACAATAAACAATAATCAGTTATAGGGACTAATTTAAGAATTAACTGTTGTTGAACATTAACAGTTCAGAGATATATCTGAAATATTTATTTTATTAAAAATATTAAAATAGAATATGTCTCCAGAACCTTGTCAATCTTACTAATTTTTAAAAAGGATATATCTTCATTAAATATGACAGGGATTTTTTGCTTGGGTAGGAATGAAGTGTATCCTCATAATAAAGAAAGTAATTAGAGCTCTTTGCTTCCTCTCTTAATACTGGTTGGAAAGCCAGATTTGGCTTTGCTTTTTCTAAATAGAATCCTTTATGTAAAAGAATAATTGGGGCTCAAATTTCAAACTCTTGTGATAAGTAAGTAAACTAGGCCAAAAGTGTGCTTCTGGGTAGCTACAAAGCACCACAAAAACTTCCATTGTTTAAGGAAGGAGCACTTCAATCTTGTGTTTGTACAAGCTCCCGTTTCTAAAGGGAAAAACACAGAAAGTATATTGACTACACAGGAAATAAAAAGATCAAATAGATGTAGGTTTAGGAATTGTTGTTTCCCTGCTTGATCTCAGGACCTCTGGGTCGAGTGGCGGCTGGAAAGCCCACACAGCAGAGTCCCTGTACCAAGAGAAAAAGGCACGGTGAGGTAAATGATATTTGGGAGATCCCTTGTTATCAGGGCTGCAGGAGTTTCCTGGGTCCCAAAGATTATTATATAACAACCCTGAAAATTGTCTTTAAAAGTCTTTATACATGCACAATCTTTACTTAGCCACAGAATTGTGATTAGTCTGATTCATATTTACCACAGTCAATGCCTCCCATCTGTATCCCTGATTTTATCCTTTTGTTTCTCATCTCAGCTGGCTAAGAAAACAGTGCATCTACTTATAACAAATGTTAAGTTTTCCCAACCTAAATCCATCGACAGATGCATAGATAAAGAAGATGTGGTACATACATACAATGGAACACTACCCAGCCATAAAAAAGAATAAAATAATGCCATTTGCAGCAACATGGATGGACCTAGAGGTTATCCTCTAAGTGAAGTAAGTCAGAAAGAGAAAGACAAATACCATACAGTATCACTTATATGTGGAATCTAAAATATGACACAAATGAACTTATCTTTGAAACAGAAACAGACTCACACACATAGAAAACACACTTGTGGTTGCCAAGGGGGAGGAGGGGTGGGTGAGGGATGGATTGAGAGTTTGGGATTAGTAGATGCAAACTATTATATATAGAATGGATAAACAATAAAGTCCTACTGTATAGCACAGGGAACTATATTCAATATCCTATAATAAACCATAATGGAAAAGAATATGAAAAAGAATATATACATATATGTATAACTGAATCACTTTGCTGTACAGTAGAAATCAATACATTGTAAATCAACTATACTTTAATTAAATTAAATTAAATTAAAGAGTTGTTTCCCTAGAGGAAAATTACCATAAAAATAAAACAGGATAAAATTAATAAACAGGCTATATTGAATTCTTTTAGGTATGCTGTCTCATTTTTTGTTTTCTTTTTTATCCATTCAATAAATAGATTTAAATGATACCATTGTCAGGCCTTGGAAGATTTACTGAGACTTTCTGAAAAAAAAAAAGAAAAACTTGAGAATAAGAAAAATAAATTTAGAAGTTTACATATCAGCTAAACAGATCTAAAGTTGGGCTTTATAATCTATGTATTATGAATAAGAGCTGACATTTGAAAACTCTCTTTAAAGGGCAGAGTAGCCTTCAGATTTGAAACTCTTACTTGGGTGAATGTGACATGTCCCAAAAAAGGATGTGCCAACTAGGGAAAAGGTTGATTTGTCACAACAGAACAGAAAAATGAAAACCACGGAAGTATTAATAAAGTTTTTCCAAGCATGATCCAATGTTGAGAAAATATTAGCCAACAGACCATGTCCTTCTGCCAAAATTATCCATATTTTAGAGATAATGCTGTGGAGATACAGCAAACAAAATTCTATCATTATGGTCTCATTGTTAAAAGCACGCTTTTAGTGAGTTGGCTGCTTCATACTCTTCCAGCTCTAATGTTTCTATTTATCTTCTTTGTTCTGAGTTCCATGCTCACCAAGCAAACTTTTGATTCAGTTTTCTGTGTATGGTAGCCTTCCTAGTGGAACTCAGTAAATGTTCCTTGAATGAATGCTCATGTTGGCTTGGGTATTCCAGCTAAGGTAAGACTCATATTACTCTTTCTAAATTAAGAACTTGAATTTTGTTTTGTATGTCAGCCTTGTAAGCTCACTTATGTTGGGTCTGCCCCTCTTCTTGTACTGATCGCTTTATCACTATATAATTCATTGCTGTGACAAATTAGGTTTCTGACCTTGCAGAAGGTCTCTAGACTTGGAGAGCTCTATCAAGGTTTATCAGCTTGTGAGACTCCTTGGGAAAGTGGCGTGATGGCCAACATCTGACCACACATCCCCAATTTGTACTGCTTTGACATAGTAAGAAAGCTGAATTCTAACTAATCTGCCAAGATAGATTATTACTCTTTTTGAAGAGAAGAAGCAAGAACAAAGGTAGAAACCGTAGAGAGAGAATTCCTTAAGCGTGGACTAGAAGGAGTGATGGAAAGGGGAAGGTCGCAGTAAATGTAAAAGATGAGGTTAGGAAAGGGTATAGGAAAAAAACTTGCAGTTCATGGCCAGAAGCATTCAGAAACACACAATGAAAAAAAGAGAAAGGTCTGAAAAGAAATTTTTCAAAACTGGGTGCTTAGAACAGGAGGAAGAGCAGTTTGCTAGGAGCAAAAAATAGGTGGGAAATTTCTGCTGGTAGAACCCAGGGAACAGTTGGAATAGGACCTCAAGTGACTATAATGAGCAGTTCAGCCTTGAATTCAAGGAGTTAACCTAAACGTAGAGAAAATTATAATGTTAATTCAGCACCTAAACAGGAATTAATGCAAATTTCCTGGCCTTGAATTTGATGTTGATAAGAGTAAATCTAGAAGTACCTGTAATAGAGCGTAATCCTATGCCAAATACTGCATTCAATCTGTTGTGATATGTTGTTTTGGTTGAGTATATGAAGAAAATCTATTCTTACAGGGACATGAACGTGGAAAAGGGAAGAGTTTTCAGGTAATAGTGGGTATTCTTCTTTGATATTCCACCAAAATTTATAAGTAATAGTTCTTCAAGGTTATTTGTAATATGCAATATAGTTTCATTAGAACTATATCAAGAAACTTTTTGTACTCTGTTTCACTAAAAAAATCCTATATCAAATAATGTGAAACTATGTGACTACAGTTTACCTTTTTTATATGAGTTACATATATATGTATATATATATGGTTTTATTACAGCATAAGCTAGTCTGTTTATTAGAACTGGTTACAGCCCTTTCAGAGGAAAAGAGTGCTGAGAAGAACAAGGGATGGGACACTGAATCATGGTACGGTCCTCGGGGGTGGTTAGGTGTTTCTCAATCCTTTGGTCTCAAGATATTTTACACTCTTAAAAGTCACTGAAGACCCCAAAGAGCTTTTGTTTATGTGGGTTATATCTTATTGGTATTCACTGTACTAGAAATTAAAGAAGAATTTATTAATTCATTTAAGGATAATAGATTCATATCATAAAGTAACATAGCAGGTTTTATAAAAATAACAATATTTTATAAAACAAAAAATGTAATAAAAAAGTTGCACTTACATTTTTTAAATCCCTTTAATATCTGCTTAAATAGAAGACAGCTGGATTCTTATATCTGTTTCTGCATTCAGTCTGTTGTGATCAGCTGTTTTATTTGAACTACTTGAAGTAAATCCAGTCTCGCACTGACGTGTAGCTAGAAAATGGAGGGGCATATTAATAGCCTTTTCAGTAACTGTGAATAGTATTCTCCTTCAGTACTACACCAACGCTTAACAAGTGGTAGTTTCTTAAAATTTGTGCATAAATAAACCATATGAATGAACTTTTCATACTCTGTTCCATTCAAATCTATTCGTCTATCTCGTATTTTGAATAGATATTTTACTTGTGCATGATTTTGTAACACCATATACTGTCTCATTAGAAAATATTGATTCACTGAGTGACACATATGTTCAAAATGTTGACATGACGCATTATACAGTATCAAAAAATCACATTTGTTAAAATTACTCCTGGTCTCATCAGAAATATCTTTAAGCATTGAGAAGTGGGCATGCTCACAGAGGCAGATAGAAATTTTCCAAAATCCTAATTTTCTCTTGAAAGTTCTAATTTTATCTTTGCCAACAAATACTTTTCGCTGTTTTTGTTGAAGTGACAAACTCACTTTGTTCATTTGCAAGAAAATATTTGCCGGTTACCCAAGTCTGAACATCTGTAGTTTGTCAGTTGTTCTTTCAAGTCAACATGATGCTCCATGAAAAAAGTGGTTTACTTAGTTTGCAACTCAAACCATCACGTAAGTGCTTTCCCTAAAGAAAAGCATCGTACTTTAATGTGCATCAGGACTTAATGCAGACTTTCCACATATTTGATTTTACACCAAATATTAAAAGAATATATCCTCAGAGTACATGCCCAGTAGTGGAATTGCTGGGTCATAAGGTAGTTCTTTTCTTTTCTTTTTTTTCTTTTTTAAACATCTTTATTGGAGTATAATTATTTACAAGGGTGTGTTAGTTTCTGCTTTATAACAAAGTGAATCAGCTATACATATACAAATACATATATCCCAATATCTCCTCCCTCTTGCGTCTCCCTCCCACCTTCCCTATCCCACCTCTCTAGGCGGTCACAAAGCACCGAGCTGATCTCCCTGTGCTATGTGGCTTCTTCCCACTAGCTATCTATATTACATTTGGTAGTATATATAGATCCATGCCACTCTCTCACTTCGACCCAGCTTACCCTTCCCCCTTCCATATCCTCAAGTCCATTCTCTACATCTGCATCTTTATTCCTGTCCTGCCCCTAAGTTCTTCAGAACCTTTTTTTCTAGATTGCATATATATATATATATATATATATATGTGTTAGCATACGGTATTTGTTTTTCTCTTTCTAACTTACTTCACTCTGTATGACAGACTCTAGGTCCATCCAACTCACTACAAATGACTCAATTTTGCTTCTTGTTATGGCTGAGTAATATTCCATTATATATATGTGCCACATCTTCTTTATCCATTCATCTGTCAGTGGACACTTTGGTTGCTTCTGTGTCCTAGTTATTGTAAATAGAGCTGCAATGAACATTGTGGTACATGACTCTTTTTGAATTATGGTTTTCTCAGGGTATATGTCCAGTAGTGGTATGGCTGGGTCGTATGGTAGTTCTATTTGTAGTTTTTTAAGAAACGTCCATAGTGGCTGTATCAATTTACATTCCCACCAACAATGCAAGAGGGTTCCCTCTTCACACTTTCTCCAGCATTTATTGTTTGTAGATTTTTTGATGATGGTCATTCTGACTGGTGTGAGGTGATACCTAAATGTAGTTTTGATTTGCATTTCTCTAAAGATTAGTGATGTTGAGCATTCTTTCATGTGTTTGTTGACAATCTGAATATCTTTTTTGGAGAAATGTCTGTTTAGGGCTTCTGGCCATTTTTGGATTGCATTGTTTGTTTTTTGATACTGAGCTGTTTGTAAATTTTGGAGATTAATCCTTTGTCAGTCGCTTCATTTGCAAATATTTTCTCCCATTCTGAGGGTTGTCTTTTCATCTTGTTTATGGTTTCCTTTGTGGTGCAAAAGCTTTTAAGTTTTATTAGGTCCCATTTGTTTATTTTTGTTTCTATTTCCATTTCTCTAGGAGGTGGGTCAAAAAGGGTCTTGCTGTGATTTATGTCATAGAGTGCTCTGCCTATGTTTTCCTGTAAGAGTTTGCTAGTGTCTGGCCTTACATTTAGGTCTTTAACCCATTTTGAGTTTACTTTTGTGTATGGTGTTCCAGAGTGTTCTAATTTCATTCTTTTACATGTAGGTGTCCAGTTTTCCCAGCACCACTTATTGAAGAAGGTGATTTTCTCCATTATATATTCTTGCCTCCTTTATCAAAAATAAGGTGACCATATGTGCGTGGGTTTATCTCTGGGCTTTCTATCCTGTTCCATTGATCTATATTTCTGTTTTTGTGCCAGTACCATAATGTCTTGATTACTGTAGCTTTGTAATATAGTCTGAAGTCAGGGAGCCTGATTCCTCCAGCTCCGTTTTTCTTTCTCAAGATTGCTTTGGCTCTTCGTGGTCTTTTGTGTTTCCATGCAAATTGTGAAATGTTTTGTTCTACTTCTGTGAAAAACGCCATTGGTAGTTTGATAGGGATTGTACTGAATCTGTAGATAGCTCCGGGTAGTATGGTCATTTTCACAATGTTCATTCTTCCAATCCAATAACATGTCATGTCTCTCCATCTGTTTGTATCATCTTTAATTTGTTTCATCAGTGTCATAGTTTTCTGCATCAGGTCTTTTGTCTCCTTAGGTAGATTTATTCCTAGATATCTTATTCTTTTTGTTGCAATGGTAAATGGGAGTGTTTCCTTAACTTCTCTTTCAGATTTTTCATCATTAGTGTATAGGAATGCAAGGGATTTCTGTGCAATAATTTTGTATCCTCAACTTTACCAAAATCATGGACTACCTCTAGTAGTTTTCTGGTAGCATTTTCAGGATTCTCTATATACAGTATCATGTCATCTGCAAACACTGACAACTTTATTTCTTCTTCTCCAGTTTGGATTCCTTTTATTTCTTTTTCTTCTCTGATTGCTGTGGTTAAAACTTCCAAAACTAAGTTGAATAAGAGTGGTGAGACTGGGCAACCTTGTCTTCTCCCTGATCTTAGTGGAAATGGTTTTAGTTTTTCACCATTGAGAATGACGTTGGCTGTGGATATGTCATATATGGCCTTTATTATGTTGAGGTAAGTTCCCTCTATGCCTGCATTCTGGAGAGTTTTTATCATAAATGGGTGTTGAATTTTGTTGAAAGCTTTTTCTGCAGTTATTGAGATGATTGGTTTTTCTCCTTCAATTTGTTAATATGGTGTATCACATTGATTGATTTGCATATATTGAAGAATCCTTGCATTCCTGGAATAAACCCCACTTGATCATGGTGTATGATCCTTTTAATGTGCTGTTGGATTCCCTTTGTTAGTATTTTGTTGAGGATTTTTCAATCTATGTTCATCAGTGATATTGGTCTGTAGTTTTGTTTTTTTGTGACATCTTTGTCTGGTTTTGGTATCAGGGTGATGGTGGTCTCATAGAATGAGTTTGGAAGTGTTCCTCCGTCTGCTATATTTTTGAAGAGTTTGAGAATGATAGGTGTTATCTCTTCTCTAAATGTTTTGTAGAAATTGCCTGTGAAGGGCTTCCCTGGTGGCACAGTGGTTGAGAGTCCGCCTGACAATCCAGGGGACGCGGGTTTGTGCCCTGGTCCAGGAGGGTCCCACATGCCGCTAAGTGGCTGGGCCCATGAGCCATGGCCACTGAGCCTGCATGTCCAAGCCTGTGCTCCGCAACAGGAGTGGCCACAGCAGTGAGAGGCTGGCGTAGTGCAAAAAAAAAAAAAAAAAAAAAAAGAAAGAAATTGCCCATGAAGCCATCTGGTCCTGGGCTTTTATTTGTTGGAAGATTTTTAATCACCATCTCAATTTCAGTGCTTCTGATTGGTCTGTTTATATTTTCTATCCTTTCCTGGTTCAGTCTCAGAAGGTTATGCTTTTCTAAGAATTTTTCCATTTCTTCCAGGTTGTCCATTTTAATGGCATATAGTTGTTTTTAGTAATCTCTCATGATCCCTTGCATTTCTGCAGTGTCATTTGTTACTTCTCCTTTTTCATCTCTAATTTTGTTGATTTGAGTGTTCTCCCATTTTTTTCTTGATAAGTCCGGCTAATGGTTTATCAATTTTGTTTATCTTCTCAAAGAACCAGCTTTTAGTTTTATTGATCTTTGCTACTGTTTCCTCCATTTCTTTTTCATTTATTTCTGTTCTGATCTTTATGATTTCTTTCCTTCTGCTAACTTTGGGTTTTTTTTGTTCTTCTTTCTCTAATTGCTTTAGGTTTAAAGTTGGGTTGTTTATTTGAGATGTTTCTTGTTTCTTGAGGTAGGATTATATTGCTATAAACGTCCCTCTTAGAACTGCTTTCCTGCATCTCATAACTTTTGGGTCATCGTGTTTTCATTGTCATTTGTTTCTAGGCAATTTTTAATTTCCACTTTGATTTCTTCAGTGATCTCTTGGTTATTAAGTAGTGTACTGTTTAGCCTACATGTATTTGTATTTTTTGCAAATTTTTTCCAGTAGTTAATATCTAGTCTCATAGCATTGTGGTTGGAAAAGATACTTGATATGATTTCAATTTCCTTAAATTTACAAGGCTTGATTTGCGACCCAAGATATGATCTATCCTGGAGAATGTTCCATGAGCACTTGAGAAGAAAGTGTATTCTGTTATTTTTGGATGGAATGTCTTATAAATATCAATTAAGTCCAGCTTGTTTAATGTGTCATTTAAAGCTTGTGTTTCCTTATTTATATTCATTTTGGATGGTCTGTCCATTGGTGAAAGTGGTGTGGTAAAGTCCCCTACTATGATTGTGTTACTGTCGATTTCCCATTTTATGGCTGTTAGAATTTGCCTTATGTATTGAGGGGCTCCTCTGTTGAGTACATAAATATTTACAATTGTTATATCTTCTTCTTGGATGATCCATTGATCGTTATGTAGTGTCCTTCTTTGCCTCTTATAATAGTCTTTATTTTAAAGTTTATTTTTTCTGATATGAGAATTGCTACTCCAGCTTTCTTTTGATTTGCATTTGCATGGGATATATTTTTCCATCCCCTCACTTTCAGTCTGTATGTGTCCCTAGGTCTGAAGTGGGTCTCTTGTAGACAGCATATATATGGGTCTTGTTTTTGCATTCACTCAGCTAGTCTATGTCTTTTGGTTGGAGCATTTAATCCATTAACATTTAAGGTAATTATCGATATGTATGTTCCTATTACCATTTTCTTAATTGTTTTGGGTTTGTTATTGTAGGTCTTTCCTTGTCTTGTGTTTCCTGCCTAGAGAATTTCCTTTAGCATTTGTTGTAAAGCTGGTTTTGTGGTGCTGAATTCTCTTAGATTTTGCTTGTGTGTAAAGGTTTTATTTTCTCTGTGGAATCTGAATGATATCCTTGCTAGGTAGAGTAATCTTTGTTGTAGTTTTTTTTTCCCTTTCATCACTTTAAATATATCCTGCCACTCCCTTCTGGCTTGCAGAGTTTCTGCCTAAAGTTCAAATGTTAACCTTATGGCGATTCCCTTGTATGTTATTTGTTGTTTTTCCCTTGCTGCTTTTAATATTTTTTCTTTGTGTTTAATTTTTGATAGTTTGATTAATATGTGTCTTGGCGTGTTTCTCCTTGGATTTAGCCTGTATGGGACTCTCTGTGCTTACTGGGCATGATTAACTATTTCCTTTCCCACATTAGGGAAGTTTTCAACTATAATCTCTTCAAATATTTTCTCAAATATTTTCTTTTTCTCTTCTTCTGAGACCTCTATAATTTGAATGTTGGTGCGTTTAATGTTGTCCCAGACGTCTCTGACACTGTCTTCAATTCTTTTCATTCCTTTTTCTTTATTCTGCTCTGCAGTAGTTATTTCCACTATTTTATCTTCCAGGTCACTTAGCCATTGCTCTGCCTCAGTTATTCTGATATTTATTCCTTCTAGAGAATTTTTAATATCATTTATTGTGTTGTTCATCATTGTTTTTTTTGTTCTTTAATTCTTCTAGGTCCTTTATAAATGTTTCTTGTATTTTTTCATTCTATTTCCAAGATTTTGGATCATGTTTACTATCATTACTCTGAATTAGTTTTCATGTAGACTGCCTATTTCTTATTAATTTGTTTGGTCTGGTGCATTTTTACCTTGCTCCTTCATCTGCTGTGTGTTTCTCTGTCTTCTCATTTTGCTTAACTTACTGTGCTTGGGGTCTCCTTTTCACAGGCTGAACATTCATAGTTCCCGTTGTTTTTGGTGTCTGTGCTCAGTGGCTAAGTTTGGTTCAGTGGGTTGTGTAGGCTTCCTGGTGGAGGGAACTGGTTCCTGTGTTCTGGTGGTTGAGGCTGGATCTTTTCTTTCTGGTGGGTATGACCATATCTGAGGGTGTGTTTTGGGGTGTCTGTGACCTTATTATTATTTTAGGCAGCCTCTCTGCTATGGGTGGGGTTGTGTTCCTTTCTTGCTAATTGTTTGGCATAGGGTATCCAGCACTGTAGCTTGCTGGTTGTTGAGTGGAGCTGGGTTTTAGCGGTAGATGGAGATCTCTGGGAGAGATTTTGCTGTTTGATATTACAATGATACGGGAGGTCTCTTGTGGACCAATATACTGAACTTGGCTCTCCTACTTCATAGACACTGGCCTGACACCTGGCCAGAGCACCAAGACCCTATCAGCCATATGGCACAGAAGAAAAAGGAGAAAGAAAGAAAGAAAGAAAGAAAGAAAGAAAGAAAGAAAGAAAGAAAAGAAAAGAAAGTTAGTGTAATAAAAAATAATTATTAAAAAAATTTAAATAATAAAAAACAGAAAAAAAGAAAGAAAGAAAGAAGAGAACAACCAAACCAAAAAACAAATCCACCAGTGTTATCACAAGCAGTAAAAACAATACTAAAAACAAAACAAACAAAACAAAACGGACAACCAGAACCCTAGGACAAATGGTAAAAGCAAAGCTATACATACAAAATCACACAAAGAAGCATACATATACACACTCACAAAAAGAGAAGAAGGAAGAAAATATACATATCTTTGCTCCCAAACTCCACCACCTCAATTTTGGGATGATTCATTGTCTATTCAGGTATTCCACAGATACAGGGTACATCAATTTGATTGTGGAGATTTAATCCACTGTTCCTGAGGCTGCTGGGAAAGATCTCCCTTTCTCTTCTTTGTTCACACAGCTCCTGGGGTTCAGCTTTGGATTTGGCCCTGCCTCTGCGTGTAGGTCACCTGAGGGCATTTTTTCCCTGCCCAGAAAGGTCGGGGTTAAAGTAGCAGCTGATTAGGGAGCTCTGGCTCACTCAGGCCTGGGGGGAGGTTGGGGGGATATGGATGCGGGGCGAGCCTGCGGCGGCAGAGGCCAGCATGACGTTGCACCAGGCTGAGGCATGCCGTGTGTTCTCCTGTGGAAGTTATCCGTGGATCACGGGACCCTGGCAGTGGCGTGCTGCACAGGCTCCCAGGAGGGGAGGTGTGGATAGTGACCTGGGCTTGCACACAGGCTTCTTGGTTGCTGCAGCAGCAGCCTTAGTGTTTCATGCTCATCTCTGGTGTCCACGCTGATAGCCGTGGCTTGTGCCCATCTCTGGAACTCATTTAGGTGGTGCTCTGAATCCCCTCTCCTGGCGCACCCCGAAACAATGGTCTCTTGCCTCTTAGGCAGGTCCAGACCTTTTCCCGGACTCCCTCCCGGCTAGCTGTGGCACACTAACCCCCTTCAGGCTGTGTTCACGCAGCCAACCCCAGTCCTCTCCCTGGGGTCTGAACTCCAAAGAAGCCGGAGCCTCAGGTCCCAGCCCCCACCCCCAACCCCTGGCCGGCAGGTGAGCAGACAAGCCTCTCGGGCTGGTTAGTCCTGGTCGGCACCAATCCTCTGTGCGGGAATCTCTCCAGTTTGCTCACTGCACCCCTGTTGCTGCGCTCTCTTCCATGGTTCTGAAGCTTCCCCCCCACCACCCGCATCTCCACGAGTGAAGGAGCTTCCTCGTATGTGGAAGATTTTCCTCCTTCACAACTCCCTCCCAGTGATGCAGGTCCCATCCCTATTCTTTTGTCTCTGTTTATTCTTTTTTCTTTTGCCCTACCCAGGTACGTGGGGGAGTTTCTTGCCTTTTGGGAAGTCTGAAATCTTCTGCCAGCGTTCAGTAGGTGTTTTGTAGGAGTTGTTCCACATGTAGATGTATTTCTGATGTATTTGTGGGGAAGAAGGTGATCTCCACATCTTACTCTTCCGCCATCTTGAAGGTCTCCCTCGGGTAGTTCTATTTTTAGTTTTTTAAGTAACCTCCATAGTAGCTGTATCAACTTACATTCCCACAAACAGGGCAAGAATGTTCCCTTTTCTCCACACCTTCTCCAGCATTTATTGTTTGTAGATTTTTTAATGATGGCCATTCTGACAGGTGTGAAGTGATACCTCATTGTAGTTTTGATTTGCATTTCTCTAAGAATTGTGATGTTGAGCAACTTTTCGTGTGCTTTTTGACCATCTGTATGTCTTCTTTGGAGAAATGTCTATTTAGATCTTTCACCCATTTTTTGATTGGTTTGTTTGTTTTTTCTGATATTGAGCTGCTTTTCACTTTCCCCTCCTTGCCCCACCTCCTCTCAGGGGACAAGGCAGCCCAGTGCAGGTCATCACAATCCAAGCTGAGAGAAAAGGGCATCCATGACTGTGTGGGTGAGAGGTCGGAAGTGGTGATGGGATACTGGTTACACACAGAAGAAGTGGCCAAATTAGTAAATGTATTGAGGATAGTGGGAGCCAGGTTTCTCACAGTTGGAGAAGGGGACTTGAAATATGGAAATGGAGAACTAGAATGAACCCTGTAGTATTGGATTGAAATTAGAGATATGAGTGTGAAATTGTGACTTTTTAAAATATAGATGTTGTACATATGAGTACACATTGTGCGTCAGTGTTTGTGTGTGCATTTCTGACCTCTGTTCACTGAGAGGATCTAGGGGTAGCAGTGCTCCAATAGCCATGCACTCATCTAGCACCCAGACGTTAGTTTTTTCAATACTATTTTCCACTAAAAGAAACCAGGGTTCCGTGGAGAAATGTTAGATTCCAGGGCAGGGGAAGGTGCAGAATGAGCTGAGCCAGGAACATCACACTGCTGTCAGAAAGTAAGAACATGGGGATGAAGTGTCAAAAGGGCACAGAAGCCAGCTTGGAGGTGCTCCTTCTAGCCAATTAAGAAAAATATGCATGTGAGAATAGATGGTAATAGTGATAACAGTCTTACAGCCCACTGAATAAAACAGGGATCCCTTAAATCCATAGTGGAAACAAATGAATAAATTGGAGGTTTCATCAGAAACAGGATATTTACATAGTCTCAAAGCACATCCCCACACAAATATTTGTTAATTACAAAGGAAAAAAGAGTAACTTTGCAGTGGAGAAGCCTAGCAGACACCATCTTAATCAAGTGCTGAAGTGAATATACTCCATTAGAGGAAAAATCAATTTGCCTGATAGGACCCAGCATTGCTTTTGTGATCTTCCTGCCAACAATGCAAAATCTGGATCTAATCACAAGGAAATCTCGAACAAACCCAAATTGAGGGGCATTCTGTAAAATGACTAGCCTATCATCTTCAAAAGCGTCAAAATCATAAACAGCAAAGAAAGACTGAGGACCAGTGCCCGACCAAAGGAAACACAGCTAAGTGAATGAGTTACCCTCGAATGGCATAGTCAGTGATAATAAAGCAAGGTTAGCCTCATGGTTGTTTTAGCTGTACTATGGCTCTGTAGGATAATGTCCTAACTTGTGAAAATATACACTGAAGTTTGTGGGATGATGCATTAACAGGTTAACAACTTACTCTCAAATAATTCAGCAGAAAAAAATGTGTTTGCAATTTCTCTGTGAATTTGAAATTCTTTTCTAAATAAAAAGTGTAAAAATGTAATCTCATTCTGTACCTTGCATATACAAGTTCAAAGTTTGTCTTGTAATCTTTACTGTGGTTGAATCCAATTTAAGTTAAAATACAAAATGCTTAACAAATATAAATCCAATACAGGTGGGAAACGAGATTATCCATGCTAGTATTTACAACTCTTCAATCTTTTCAAAAGATAACAACTTAGACTTTAGATAAAACTTAGACCTTTTTACCTCTCAGAGATAAATTATCAGACAATCTTCAAGGAAATTGGTGCTGTATAGACGTTTTTAGTCTACTAAAGTCCAATTTGTAGCATAGAACTGATGGAATACTGTAGCAGAAACTGTAAATTATGAAGTGGTAATGTTCATACACAGTAATTAGAATCCCCATCCTACATGCTATTTACTTTCTCTGAGAAAACAGACTTCTTTCTCTGACTAGGATACTTCACAACATGTC
Organism: Mesoplodon mirus; assembly: GCF_964341445.2. Classification (NCBI taxonomy): domain Eukaryota; kingdom Metazoa; phylum Chordata; class Mammalia; order Artiodactyla; family Ziphiidae; genus Mesoplodon; species Mesoplodon mirus. Next base: position 50,858,514 of record NC_138992.1, read on the forward strand.
TTTCCAAACTAAAGAAGTTCATTCAACATTGGTTTTTTTTTTTTTTTTTTTTGCGGTACGCGGGCCTCTCACTGTTGTGGCCTCTCCCGTTGCGGAGCACAGGCTCCGGACGCATAGGCTCAGCGGCCATGGCTCACGGGCCCAGCCGCTCTGCGGCATGTGGGATCTTCCCAGACCGGGGCACGAACCCGTGTTCCCTGCATCGGCAGGCGGACTCTCAACCACTGCGCCACCAGGGAAGCCCCAACATTGGTATTTTTAAAACCAGTGAGAACTTCTGGTTACACAGGTAGATTTAACAAGTATTCCTTTAAGAAAAAACAATTTTCAAGGGATAACTTGCACTTTACTTGTTACATGAACTTACCGTGCATTTGATTGCAAGCAGCAAGATAATTACCAAAGATACAAAATAAAGTTTTTTAAATATTCAATTAATTAAATATTTGCTACTTGTCAATCACCTGCAAGGCCTCAAGCTAGATACTGTGAAGGAGAAACAAAAACCAACAGAGCTTTCATCTTCAGGAACTCGTCTTAATGCAATCCTATCTATCATTATTACACAATTTACTGATAATCGGTGATCCTATCAAGAACTATCACGGGGAATTCCATGGTGGTCCAGTGGTTAAGACTCTGTGCTTTCACTGCTATGGGCCCGGGTTCGATCCCTGGTCGGGGAACTAAGATCGCACAAGCCATGTGGTGCAGTCAAAAAAGAAGAAGAAGAAGAAGAAGAAGAAGAAGAAGAAGAAGAAGAAGAAGAAGACTATCACAGAATACTTCCAATTATTAAAAATCTACATTCAGGGGAAGAGAGGTGTCTTAATAAATCATCAAAATTAAGGAAACTTAGTTAAACTTTTCTCAGAAGATGACAGAAGTGTAGCATGTGTTCAAGTCTTAAACGTGATTATTAAGTTAACGCTTAGTGTCACTGTACTTGTACCAGAAAGAGCAGAAGGACCTCTCCCATCCTCCTTCACCGAAAACAAACAAAAATATACAAGAGAAAATAGGTTAAAGTGAATATATCAAGAGCCAACTTACAAAATTAAGAGATGGAGGGACACGTGTGTAAGGGGAGAGGGGTGTTGTCATGGAAATGGGTTGAAGGGTTTGTGACTGATTATATCTATAAAACTCAAGTAATTTTTCCCCATCAATTGACAAAACAATGACCTTCACAGGACTGCTCCCTGCTCTGTTGCCAAAACACAGGACAAAATTAGCCAACCTGTGACTCATGCCCATGGGCAGCTCTGCCTGCACTGGTACCTTGTAATCTGTTTCAAACCATGCTAATGCCATAAATTGACAACCACTTTGATCAATTATTAGCCAGTTTATCATTAACATCACCAAGTGAATGAGACATATGGCATAAGTCATTAAAGTTTAAATAGCCATTTATATCCTGGGGAAGTCCTCACCAAAATTGTATTGACTCTTTCTTTTTTTTTAATTTTTTTTTGCGGTACGCGGGCCTCTCACTGTTGTGGCCTCTCCCATTGCGGAGCACAGGCTCTGGACGTGCAGGCTCAGCGGCCATGGCTCACTGGCCCAGCCGCTCCACGGCATGTGGGATCTTCCCGGACCGGGGCACGAACCCGTGTCCCCTGCATCGGCAGGCGGACTCTCAACCACTGTGCCACCAGGGAAGCCCCTGTATTGACTCTTTTTGAGCTGTGGAATAGATGCTTTAACTCGCTATATCCCACCCCCACCCCCATAACTCTCCTCTTGTTCATTTTATTAGAGGTATCCTGCAGTGAGAATCAGCAACACGATCCAAACGAAAATTCACTTTAAGAGGAAATAGTATCTACTTTTTTTTTTTTTTTTTTTTTTTTTTTCTTTTTGCGGTATGCGGGCCTCTCACTGCTGTGGCCTCTCCCGTTGCGGAGCACAGGCTCCGGACGCGCAGGCTCCGGACGCGCAGGCTCAGTGGCCATGGCTCACGGGCCCAGCCGCTCCGCGGCATATGGGATCCTCCCAGACCGGGGCACGAACCCGTATCCCCTGCATCGGCAGGCGGACTCTCAACCACTGCGCCACCAGGGAGGCCCAGTATCTACTTTTATGAATTGGAATGATAACAAGATATTAAGCAGAATCACTTGTTTAGGAAAAGGTACCACAATCCTATCATTCTGGGAATGAATTTAAGTTTTTCACCAAACATCACTGAGAGATATGACTGATCAGTCTTTATGGCAAGGGAAGATTTTTAATATATTCTGAGGTTTGCAATGCCTGCCACGTTGTCACGCAGGTTGAAGTAGATGTACTCCGTGTATTTTAATACACACCAGTGTTTACTGCTTATATACCCGAGTATATACTGCTTACATACTGCAAATCTGAGACAGATGACTTAAGTTAGTTTGATTAAAAAGATCTGATTTTCTTTGTGCTGAAGCTGACAGCAAAATGGCACCCCATAAATTAGAATTCTAGGAAAGAACTGTTAGTAGGGATTTTTGTGTTTCTTTTGTTTTGTTTTGTTTTCTCTCCACAGACATGTTTGGGGTGGTCTGTTGGTGACAACTTTTAATGGAAAGAGGCTCTCACTTTTCGGCCCTTCAGAGGCTGTGGTGGACGGTGATTGCTCAACAAAAAAGCCTCTGCTTTGCCCTCCCCTGTACACAAGAGGGTGCGGAATGTGGCCAGCTGTTGAAGAAAAGAGAAGAGTTAGTTTTAGCATAGAAAGTCACACCAATGTTAATGAATTGCCCTGCACAGAAAGTTAAGAAACTTATAAGCTTTCTTCTACTGGGAACTAAATGTACTTCAATGAAAATTTTCTAAGTTATGGGTCATACATCATAAAGCAACTCTTCTGCTAGATTCTTATCACTATACAAATACCTATGGGTTAAAAAATTAAGTATATAAGCTTTCTTCATTTGAAGATCAAAGTAATAAGAGGAAACAACATTTAGAAAGTGGTTTAAAGAGTACATATCTAGAAATCAGAGAATGTCACCTGCAAAGGCATAATGGGACAGTGGAAAGGGTTTTCCAAGTTGGGTCCCAGTCCTGGTTCTGCCACTAGTGAGCTGTGTGACCTTGGGAAAATCATTTATTGTCTCTAGTTTCCTCATCTATAAAATGAAGCATTGGATTAGATTACCTCAATAGGTATCATCCAGCATTTGGAATTACACTGAATACTCACGAGCACTCCAATATAACATGGCCCAAATTTTCAAGGGAACCATGTGGTACTCATCCTACAGAATTTTCATCTTTTATTTACTGTTTTCCTTAAACAGTGATTTTTCTCTCACCGTATGTGTGCCTTGTCAGCAACTAACTCTGGGAAAAGACTAGGAGTCTTCAACCACTTACAATATTTCAATACAATTTAAGCGATATAGGCATATTTCTCAACACAAGGGCTTACTTTTTCTTATCACACACACACACACACACACACACACAATGCTTAATTATCTTACAAACTTCATATAGTACACAAAGTGTCAAGAAGAAAATAGAAATTACGAGAAATCACATCACAAAATATAACCACTGTTAACACTATGGAGTATATCCTTCTAGATGTTTCCTTATGTACAAGCACTATATGCACATGCACCAGTGCACACGCTTGACATGTGTTATTGCAAAATAAGCTCAACTATACTTACTCTTTTGAAACCTTATTTTATCACTTAATATATATCCCTCACATGTCAATAGATATATCTATGTCATTATTTTTAATTGCTGAAAAGTTTTCTATTATAAGCTTGTTTTATAAACTATTTAGCAATTCCTTTGTGATTTAATATTACTTTTTAACACTAAGCACAGGTCTATAGTAGTAAAATGAAGACTGGGTAAATTACCTGAATAATTCTACTGTCAAAAACGTTCACTGAAATCATATTGCCACACAAGTAAGTTTTTGGTGTCTGTTTTGCTGTTTTGAGTGAGTACAAAGTATTAAATTGTTGAGAATGAGAGCCTTCATTCTCTAAGTTTCGTTAGTCACCTAATCAAAGAGTCAAGGAAATTCAGACTAGGACACATATATTAGGTTTCAATCATCATCATTTACATGAAGCCTAAAATATTTCTTTTAACAGTACTAGCAAGGATGGGAGACAGAGGTGACGCAGGTCCTTCATAATAAATAGGCAATAGTTTATAACCGGACTCTATGGAGATATGTTCAGGTATCATATACAAGCAGCTCTGTATTTCCACAAGTCATATTTTGAGGTGTCTTTTCAAAGAGTATAGATATGGGAAGAATAAGATAAATATTTACAACTTGCTATTACTCATGTTTCATTAGACCAGATCATTATGGCTAAAGCCAGATGGGGCATATATAATTCTCTGGTAAAGTCAAGTAGCAGAGGCTAATGAAATCTAACCTCCACAGCCACAGAGAAGATGTCCAGCCTTCTGCAGATCATGATGATCCAGGTCTATCTGGAGTGGCCACTCCAGGTGACTGTGCTGGAATCCCAAGTCCTGAATCAGGGCACTGATTTACCGGCCTCACCTAACACAACTAGCCTCCCAGGGAAACCACCTATTCCTCTGAAGATCTTGGCTTTATTTATCCCCCTATCCCCCTTTGACTCCTCTGCAAATTGATCATGGCTCCCTACCTCTGCAACACCTTAGCCTCATCCATCTAGAACTAGACCTTATTCTAGATCTTTCTCTGACCAGCCTGCTCATTTTGGTAAGAGTCTCTGAACCTGTCCTGATGTCTCATCAAACCCCTTCCCTTTTTGGTGCTGGATCATCCTACTGGTCCCTTAGCCCAGCTAGGAAGACCCTGATCTGCTAGGCTCTGCTTAGATTGGCTCCTATCAGTGTCATGCCCTCACCAGGCCTCTGGCTTCCTTTAGGCAGAAAATCTGTCCCTCTCTCACTAAGGCTGACTCAGTATCTAAACAGCTCCTGGCAAGAATCTTCCCAGCTCAGAGTGAAGGTTGTTTTGCTGTTTTCTTTGGCTCTACTACTGAAAGTTTAAATTTCTTCTGTAGTGACCCGAGTAAGCAGAAATACCCTTTTCTAATATTTTGTAAACAGCTTTGATTAGTCACTCTAGTGCTCAAATGTCTTTATTAGCTCTCCACTGCCTGCTGAAGTTGAGTAACAATAAAAATAATCTCTCTCTTATAGAACATGGTGGGCCACGTACTATGCTAAGTGTTTTACATTATGTATCACATTTAATCCTCCAAACAAACCTATCAATAATATACCATTAGGGGCTTCCCTGGTGGCGCAGTGGTTGAGAGTCCGCCTGCCGATGCAGGGGACACGGGTTCGTGCCCCAGTCCGGGAAGATCCCACATGCCGTGGAGCGGCTGGGCCAGTGAGCCATGGCCGCTAAGCCTGCGCGTCCGGAGCCTGTGCTCCGCAACGGAAGAGGCCACAACAGTGAGAGACCCGCGTACCACACACACACACACACAAAAAAAAAAATATATATATATATATATAGTGAACAAAAAAAGAGAAGCAAACCACAGACTGAGAGAAAATACTCTGTCAGAGTGTTTTGAATGCTCCCTTTTGGAAAAGGCCTTTAATTCCAAACCTGAAGGAGGAGCAGGAGTGTTTATGTACTATATGATTCCATTTAAATAAAATTTTAAGAAGATAACATTCTAGTGACAGCATCTCAGTGGTTGCCTGGGGCCATGGACGAGGAAGAAGATGGAGTACAGAGGGGCACAAGGAAACTTTTTCAGCCAAGGGATCCATTCTATGTCTTGATTGTAGTGGTTGTTACAATAACCAAAATCATCAGTTGCACACTAAAATTCATGAATTTTATTGTATGCAAATATCATAATAAACAAAACAAGAAAAAATTTTCTTTAAAAAGGAGTACAGAATTAAAGCAGAAGCACATCAAATTTCAGCAGGTCAGTAAGCCACTTTAGATAATCTGGCATAAACCAAAGAGACTTGGCAAGAGAAGTCAGACTTCCAAAGAATGACAGATCTGTTATCGGAAGTAGCAAAAAACAGTGTATCTGTTTACTGGCCTGGCAGTTAAATCAAGCATTCCCGTAAATGACTCTTTTTCTTTGGGGAGAAAAATGGACTTGGATCAAGAAAAAGAAAATGAAAACCATTTAATTTGCCCTTTAGGTCAAACAATGACTTGGCAAGAAATAGCAGCAGGAAAAAAACCTAGAAAAAAATTGGCACCAACTTACTAAAAAGAGGATTTAATCTTCACAGATAGTGACATTATATGGTGGAATTGAAAAATAAATAAAAATACTATTTTCCAGTGGTTTCTAAACTAAAGAGCTGCTAAAATTGCGATTAAAAATTCTCTTTTGAAAAGTAATCCTTAAATCAATGGTATACACAAAAGACATTTTCATTTTACTTTATATAAAAGAGTTAAGCAACTAAATAATCTTATCAACCCTTTCATGCTTTGGATTTTTAAAATATGCTTTCTATTTTAGAACAGTTTTGGATTTACAGAATTCTTGCAAAGATAGAATAATTAGTTCTCGGATACCCCTCACTCAGTTTCCCCTTTTATTTATTTTTTCATTCACTTTTAAGGACACACACAAAAGTTTCCCGTTATTAACATCTTGTATTAGTATGGTACATTATTCACAATTCGTGAACCAATATTAATATGTTATCATTAACTGAAGTCCATCCTTTATTCAGATTTCCTTTGTTTTTACCTAACATCTTTTTCTGTTCCACGATCCTATCAGGAAATAGCATCATATTTAGTTGTCTTGTCTCCTTGAGCATTTTGTGATTATGACAATTTCTCAGACTTCCCTTGTTTTTGATGACCTTGACAGTTTTGAGGACTACTGATCAGGTATATTGAGAATATCTCTCAATTGGGCATTTTCTGATGTTCTTCTCATGGTTCAAATGGGATTTGACTCTTAAAATATCTTTTGCTTCATTCTTTAAATCTTAAAATCACCATAATAATTTGGATTATTATGATACTATAATCATCATGATAATTTGGATTATTAAGATATTATAATCATCATAATAATTGGGATTATTACTCAGATAATCATTTCAATCTGGTTAAAAATAAAATGCCTGAAAGTGTTCCTGCTACAGTAGATTTAAGTGAATGCCTCAAAGTGAATTACCACTCACACTAAAGCTCTAAAATACAGCTATTATTTTATAAACTCTAACTGCATAAAAACCACATTAACAATTAACATTAATGAATTGAGCTTCAAATAAGATACAGTAGTGAATTCACAGCTAGGCAGTCAGTCATTCCTAAACTTGCAGGGAGTTATTTTTGATTAGGTTAACTTTATGTATTTTAAGTAACTAAATATATATTTTGATATATATTGTTTTCCAAACCACAGGTGGATTGAAAAAAATTATTTTCCAACTGGCTTTAAGGAATAAAGAAATTCTTGAAATATGAGGGAAAACATGATTCCCTTAATATTACTAATCTGATGTTATAATGTATTAACTCTTACTATTAACCTATTCAAATTTAATAAAAGAATGTAAAAGTAAACAGTTTAGCACGTGAAGGGGAGGAAAATGAACCCCATTAATAAAGCCACTGAATCTGTGACAGGTCATTTTTCTCATGATGCAACTCACCTTATTTATGATGGAAAAAATTCACAGGAATTTCCGTGTCAGTCAAGCTCCGGATTTCTACCCAGACTTTTATAAAATATTTTAATAAGTATGCCCTAGATTATTATTTGGCTTTCATTCTAAAGACAAGGTCAACAGAAGTTGGATGTGTTCAACACCCGAAGGGGAAAAGTTACCTGATATGACCTTCGTAAATGTGAACCAGCTCTAGTCTTTGGACAAAAGATATAAACCACTAGGCAGGTGGGCCAGCCCAGGACAGGAGTACTGTATTAGATGCAAAAATTACTAGGCTATGTTCTTACTAAGATTTCGCAGCATATAATTCGAAACGGAAATCAAAACAAAACACATTAGGTACAGCATCCCAGAGCACAGAGCATCCACCCAGCAGATTCGTCAGTCACAGGGTGGGTTCACAGCTCTGGCCAGAGTCTCTGGGCATCAAAGACAGTCCGAGACTGACTGACCGACTGACCATGGGGGCTCTATAAGCATTTATCAGAAGAACCAGTGAGGAAATGTCCTCACAAGAAGAGCACAGGCAGCCACCCACAGTCTCTTAGCAAATGCTTAAAGCCCCTCAGGCAGCTTCACAACAGTTTTGTCAATAAAAGCCAAAAGATCAGATGGACTTCTTAAATTTAACAAGTACACACATTTTTTAGGGTGCTGTGCCCATGGCTGTTATCACCTTTCCCTTTCTAAATGTGAGATCATTAGGGGAGGCAGGTCCAGGGACTGAGGTCAAAAAGGAGACTATCATCTTTTGAGAGAAGCCTCTCTCCTGATTTTCCCGTTTGTATCCCAGACTGTTAATATCTCAGACCACACAAAATAAAATAAAAACAAACAAGTATAGCCCTTAAAATGGCACTTCACTTCCATCCGTGCCTGTTTGCACATTGCATTTCTAGGAAATGGGAAAGAAATCATCTAATCACAGAAGGTCAAATAAGAAAGGGACATAAATCTCATCTTGTCCAACCACACATCCGACTAATGAAGAAAAAGGTAAAGCCTTAATTTCAGGCTTCACAACAGCAGAAATGAGGGCAGGGTTTGAAACACACACACACACACACACACACACACACACGATTAAGACCAGTTTCCTCTAGTGAATCAGGATAAATGTGGAAAAAGCAATATACCTGTTGAGAGCTGATGTTTATAGGTTGTTTTAAAATGATCCATGTGACGCTCTCTAGAAGAGGTGGGACTGTAAGGGAACCAGGATACGTCCAATAATCCCAGCGTGGAGGAAGCAGAGATAATGGGTCAAAATTTGTGAATCGAGTTTGTTTACCCTGAGGAAGAAAAGAGAATTCCCACAAATTACAATGGGAAAGCTTTACACAGACCTCAAAAAAACATACATCCATTGAAATATTATTTCAATGGAATTCTGTAATTCATGGAATTATTTAGTATCTGCTTTTCATATCTTAAAAAAAAGAATCTTCCTTAATCTAAAAATTTAAGATGAAGTAGCGCATCACCTAGATTTATTTAAGAAGCTCGAGATTTATTTTTTAATGTAAGTGGTCTTTAAAATGTGTTGCAACGAAAGGCTTACTCTGCAAAACTCCAATAAAAGAAACTAGTTATGCAAAAATAGACATATTAGTGATTGTTTTAGATAATTGATTGTTTTAGATAACTTAAGACCCCTTCATAATTTTCAAGAGATAAGTAGTAATAAGCTACTTCTGTTCTATTGGTCAAGTATGCTCCAAACCTGCTTCCAAGCCGGCAGCATATGTTGTGTCAAAGTCTAAATTTTTAAAAGAAGATAAGAGAATTCAGGAGAAACCAAGGAATATATTAGTCACTAGTAAATAGTAATTAATTTTACCTTTTCTTTAATGGAATCCAAAATGTCAGTAATCTTTTGCAGTTGGGGATTATGCTCACCAATCTGTAAACACAAAATTTCAAAAGAAATGGTCACTGTAGCACATCAGGTCTGAATCACTCCATTTCAGTCGCTATTTTTAAATTCTTTAAAAAAAAAAAAAAAAAAAAACCTAAGCCAGCCCAGAACAAACAAACAGTGATTGTTCTATAGTGAGGCTCTCTTTCACCTGCCAGCCTTATCACGCCAGAAAAATCTAAACAACAAGATAATATTACAGGGCTCCTTGGCTGAACTATAACTTCGATTCCAAAACTAGCCGTAACAGCTTCATATTTGTCAGCTTTATGAATGCTCAGGGTACAGATTCTCTTGAGAGAAACTTTGCTTAGGAAACTCCTACATAACGCCTGCACTATTAAACCAGATGTGACTTTCAGACCCTAGATCCAAACCGACTATTGGTGACAAAACATTAGAGGGAAACATCTCCCACTTTCAGCTTAAAATGACTTGAGGTCCTGAATCAAGGGAATATATCATCATGAGGAGAATCCTTCAGAAAAATATATGTACTTCTTTTCATTTATTTGGGGTGTCCTGAATCTCTCTGAAGGTTTTAAGTCCTTGGGATTCAAGTATAATGCCTTGCCCCACTTGGATCTCACTGCCACCACCAGACTTGGGGACCGAAAAAAGGAGCTGCTGCTATGCATGCCAGTCTCTGCTCTGCCCCATGTTTCCCCCTGTCCCAGTGCAACGACTTACAACATCAACATCACGCAGAGTCAGGGGCATATGGAAAGTGCACACCCTAAAGAATGTGGTCGCAGTGGGAGTTGAGCGACCCAGCCCACCCACAGGTATTATGACAGTGATACCTCCTGTGAATATCAGATAAAGGAAAATACAACAGAATCTTTTAAAATGGTCAGTGTGTTTGGGACAAAACACTATTGTGGTCAAACTAGTGCTTCAAGAATCAGGAACTTGAATTTTACCCCATCCTGTATCTCCAAATACTGAGCAGTCAGGAAGAGCCTATTATAAAGATTTTCTTCTGAAGATCTCAGTTGTTACTTCTGCTACTATTGTTGCTGCATCTGCGTTTGCTATTCACAAAAAAATGATCAATGGACAATGAGATGTATCATAAGACAACATTCCTAGGGTAGTTCTGGGCCCTTAGATGAACCATAAACTAATATACAAAACTTTAAAATTCACTTCAAAGGGAAAACATTAAACCTAGAACTAGTTTCCTATTAAAAAATGGTAGAGGGCTTCCCTGGTGGCGCAGTGGTTGAGTCCGCCTGCCAATGCAGGGGACACGGGTTCATGCCCCGGTCCAGGAAGATCCCACGTGCCGTGGAGTGGCTAGACCCGTGAGCTGTGGCCGCTGAGCCTGCGCGTCCAGAGCCTGTGCTCCGCAGCGGGAGAGGCCACAACAGTGAGAGGCCCGCGTACCGCAAAAAAAAAAAAAAGGTAGACTGTCTACCCCATGATTGAAACTCTTTTTCCAACATGGCTGACTAGTTATTCAAAATGAAATTAGTGACTCTCACCTGTAAAAATACACCCAAGACAGCTAGTCCATCTGGCTCATGAGCTGCCTCAACAAAGCTGGGGTATTTGTCTGAATTCCAGTGAACAACGTGGAGCTGAAAGGGAAGAACACAACATAATTCAAATGTTTTTTTTAAACACCCTTAAAAACATAAATGCAAATAAAACATTTATATAGATCTTCTGGTGTTGTGCACTTATATGTATAATGTCCAGAATCCTCCTCTTTACTTTTGTCTAGAAACTAAAGTACACAGGCGAAGGACCATGTCACTTTGGTCTGTGGTGCACTGTGCTGAAGTCCACATCACTAGAAGTCTCTGGAGCATCTTGTCAAGCCTCTCTAGGCCTAACAATCTCCAACCATTGCTCCCAAGTGACTCAGGGCTCTCCCATGTCCACAGATGGGACTGCAATTGTGCAGCCTTCAATTAGACCCCAGGTGGTGGCTGAGTCCAACGCACAAGTGCAGGGTCATAGGCAAGTGGAGAAGTCAACCAACACACAGTAGGTATTTGGGGACAATCCTGATACCGAGGACAGCACCAGTTGTTCCTTAAACTGCCAGTCAAATGTTCATCACTGCAGTTTAAGACTTTTTATGGTTTGAAAATGCAAAGTCTCCTTGGGGTAATTATTTTTAGTGGTATTTACACATTTTCTAACTTCTAAGAATATGTTCAGATCCTCTGTTGAGAGCAAGTTTTAAGAGGGAAAAAGAGGCTTCAGGGTCTTGTAAACAGAGGCATCTGAGGAAGAAAATGAGAGGCAGCTGGTGCTACTGATGAGTGGGGAAAAAAGAAGGAAGAGACAAGGAGTTGGAGAGCCTAGAACTCTAGAAAATAGGCTTCACCCACTTCACAACTTCCAAAGGTGTCCTAAATGTCCTATGAAGGGTTGTAGAATGACAATAAGGCAGAAGACCACTCTTAGAGGGTCTTCATTCCTGGTTAAGTGAAGGACAAACTGAGATAGAATCCAGAGGGCAATGAAGGCACCAAAATGACTTGGCCAAGATCATGACTCAGCCATGTTGCCCAAGGACCCTCCATGAAGGATGGACTTCAGATAAGATCTCTTTCAAATGAGTCCTTTTGGCACCTCGGGGAGGAAACACTTATTCACGAAGGGATTCATGCACAAATCACCTTTCTGGCTGTTACAGAGAGAATTTAGTATATTCAAATGAATGTTTTTATCCCTTCCTTTAAATATAACTTTACATCTTACAGGCAACTAATATGGGAGGATTTCTAGATAAATAAGAGTTACCATAAACTGGGAACTATAAAACTATAAAATAGTGCACCATTCACAAACAATCAAGGAAGACTGTGGCATATCCAGATGCAAAATACAAAAGCGGATTCTTCTGGTGCCATGTTCTATGTTGATGTCAGATAGCTGGGAGAGGCACAAAGCCTGAAAACATTGGATGATGAAACAAAATTCATGTGGCTCACGTGAGACAGATGATGTTCCACTGTAAGGGAGAGGTAGGAAAGTATGCTAAAGTTGTTTTAAGTGGCTCCTTGCCAACATAGTTCACTTTGTAAGAGATGACATCAAAGAGATAGAAAGACGTGAAATGCCCTCTTTATGTTCACAACTCCAACGGATTAGAAAATGAATGTGTAACTAAAGAGACATGAATCTATCTGTATATCCTTCCACTGGTTAAAAACAACAATTGTTTGAAATATTATAGGAGACTAAAGCAAGAAAAATGTTTTGTTTTTTTAAACAAGTCCTTCTCTCTGCCACACACTTTGCTTAACTGGCAGCAGTATTTTCAGAGCCACTGATATCAGCTTTATTAGCATTTGAATTTGAACTAAAACTCAAACAAACAACAAACTCACATTTCTTAACAGTGATAGCCAAAGTGATCTGAACTGAATGACAAGAAGTTATAGTAGCCACTGCAAAAATGGAAATAAGATTCTTCCCTATTGGAAAGCAATTTCTAAATAATAGTATTTTTCAACTTTAGTATTTTTAAATTGCATACTATTGCTACATAAAATGTGCTCATTAATGTTGAAATTGTAATTTTACTATCAACTACATATTTAATACACTCATTATGTATTTGGCATAAATTGTAATCAGATAAAGTTCCAAATATGCAGTGAACTATTAGCCTACATTTTGTAGATAGGTGACTCTCAGGATAAAGTCTTTCATGATTCAGATTACTTTAATCTGTGTAATGTCACAAATCATTAGATTAGGCTCCAAATTACATTTTTATAGGTTACAGATTTAAATGTTTTTTTTCCTTTCTTTTTTTCTTCATATTTTTATTTTTTAAGAGGACACAACTTGATGATAGTCTTGAAGTTAGGTACAAAAGTAGCTGGAAAAACTAAACAACCCCTAGGAATCACTTCGATAGCCAAGCACAAAGGGATACTTTTTTTTTCTTTTTTTTCAAAGGGATTTTTTGAACCTGAAACCCAACACAAATGACTCCCAAATACCTCCATCTCCCACCCTGACCTTTTCTTTAAACTCTAGGTTTGTATCCAGTAGCCTATTTGAGCATGAGACTAGAATATCTATAGTTGTCTCTCCAACTTAACATGTCCAAACAGACAGTTCATTCCTGTCTGCAGCCTGCTCCTCCCTGGACTTTCCCATCTCAGCAAATAGCACAACCATTCTCATGGTTGCTCAAGCCAAAATCTTAAGAGTGTTTCTAGATTCCTCTTTTTCCTTCCTCCAATCTTGACATCCTTCTCCTTGGCAAGTCCCATGGATTTTACCCCCCAAACATATGGATTCGTCTAGCTGTCTTCATCTCCACCACCCCATAGTACAAATCACCATCATCGCTCGTGTGAACACGTTCATAGGCTTCTAGTTTGTCTCCCTGCTTCTTCAATGTTTGCCCAAACTCTTAGCCACGGAGCAGCTAGTTATATTTTATAAAATGTAAAGCAGAACATGCCATTGCCCTGCTCAAAACCCTCCATTGTCTTTGTCCTGCTACTTGAAGATAAACTCCAAACTGCTCACCAAGCCCCCCCAAAGCCCAGCGTGGTATGGCCCCTGCAGGCCTCTCTGGAACATGGCTAATAATTTCTCCTCTCTCATTAATTCCAATCCTGGAAGCTAATGTCTTTCTCTTCTAGAACATGCCAACCTCATTTCTGCCTGAGAACACCTGGACCTGCTGTTCCTACTTACCAGAAAGTTCTCCCTAGATTTCCTCAGAGTGGCTTCTGCTGGTCATTCAGTCTTAATTCACTGACCACTTCGAAGAGGCCTTTCCTAAGCACCCAGTTACTCTACCAGATCATATGGTATTGTTCCTATCAAAGAACTGACCACATCCAATTTATTTATTTGTTTATTGTCGACCTTGAACACCCACCAACCCTGAGGTCTGACCCAGACTTCCTCTTCTTCCAGTTACATTCCTATCTCAAGCCAGAAACACTGACTCTTTCCCTCCCTCACCCTCAACCCCAAGTAATCACCAATCACCCCACTGAGGCGGCACTTCCAGCCAGCCAGCCCTCCAGCTGCACTATGTCCTATTACCTGGAACATTCCCGAAAGCCTCCTGACTGGTTCCCTTTATCCACTCCTGCTTCAACCCAATCTATTCTCAAACTATAGTTTGAGTGATATTTTTAAAACACGTGTATGATCACTTCCTGATTCAAAGCCAATCAGTGGCTTCTTGTTGCATTTAGAATACAGTTTGCAATACTCACGTGACTTACCTTAGTAAGATCAGATGCCTCTAGCCTCCCAACTTTACCCCTGACAACTCTCCCCTTTTTACTTCGTGCTCTAATCACACTGGCCATTCTGTTCTTCAGATATGTGAGAATATGTTATACTCTTTCCCAGCCCCAGTCCTCATACATGAGTCTATGCAGGTGCTCTCCCCTTTGCCTGGCTCACTCCTACTCCTCTTCAGGTTTGGGTAAAGCCTCTTCCATGAGGAAGTGTCTCCTGACCCATCCCTCCTCCTTCCCAGCACTCCCTTCAGGATGAGTACGAGTAAGTTGGGCCAAGATGGGGACATGCTAGGATCTCAATGAATTCTTCAAAGAATGAATGAATGCATTAATGCATGAACAAATGAAATAAATAGCCTTAAACATACATTAAAAAACAGTGTGAAATTCCAGTCAAAGCTTCATCTTCTTATTTATTTATTTATTTATTTATTTTAAAGCTTCATCTTCTTCAAGAAGGAAAACCTACAAAGAAGGCCCTTGCTCTGCAAGTAAGGACTCTGAACCTCTGACTAATTTCAGGATATATGAGGGCCCTTTCCAGGAAACCACTTGCCAACTCAGAGTCAACCTCTCTGAGAGTATACTTTCAAGTTTATGAAGTTAGAAGGTGTAAACATAAAGCAATGTGACCAATTTCCCTAAGTGGCTTAGGAAAATTACAGTTCAGTGATCCAAAGCCAGCTCTTAAACTGCACAAAGCTTTTGAAAGTTAGAACATGTCAAATTTAGAACACAAAACTTTAGAAAGCAAGCATGAAAACTATTCAGTAGGTGATATAAACTGAGACACTGTACAGATTCAGGAGTTCTGCTTTGTACATTCTTGGCATCTTTTGTCCACTTTGGATGTAGGTTTTATTCCTCCACCCCAAGGACAGAGTAAGTCCCATACCCTAAGCACTTGGCCTCAAGCAAGAAGTGTTTCAGTAGGCAAAAAGGACATTTTGGCTGATAGTGTCAGAGAGCAGATGTATAAGTCAACAGAAACATAAAACTGGAAAGAAGTCTGTTTGCTGAATCTCTCTGAACAGCAGGGCTATAAAAAAGGGTCTCAACTCCACAGGTCAGTAATCACAAGATAAATGAAGAAAAACTGTACTTACCTGGTAACATTTGCTCTGTCTTGCCTAAGCGACTCACAAGCCACATTATATATTTTCATATAAGTAGCTTTGGTTGAGTCACACAATAATTCACTTTCATCTCATGGTAAAGCTGGGTGTTAGCAATATTTAACTGTTTTAAAGCTTGAAGTATATTACGCTTTGTCCTTTA
The DNA here is from genome assembly GCF_964341445.2 of Mesoplodon mirus. NCBI lineage: Eukaryota > Metazoa > Chordata > Mammalia > Artiodactyla > Ziphiidae > Mesoplodon > Mesoplodon mirus. The sequence continues at coordinate 50,874,594 of NC_138992.1, forward strand.
ACCAGAGGATTAGAAAAAGTAGAATATTATTAATGAATATGATTATAAGGAAAAGAAGCTCACTACCCAATGGAAAAAAACAAGTCAATGAACACTTCATCCTATTCTGCTTTACCAATGACCTGAATAATTAACAGAAACTCCATTTTAATACCTGGGGTTGTAGAGGTAATGTAGAGTTTAGGAGAGTTTGTGACTTTACTTTTTTTCCCTAAGAGGAACTTGGCCACTTACTGTTAACTCTATTATATGGACTTTACATGATCTTAGTATATATTTGTGTCTGGACCAAATGTGTACACAGTTGGGCCTAAACCAAATGTTTCTTTCTCTCCCTTCTCACTGGCTTTTCAGGAAATACAACCGAGTTTATAACTGGTATCAGACAGACCTGGGTTTCAAGCCATCTCAACTGCTTCCTAGCTGGATAAGTTACTTAGTCTAAGTCTCCAGTTTATTCATTTCTAAAATGGGCACAAAAACCCTAATCTCTAAGACTCAGAAGGGCCAAACATGTGGCTCTCATGTTGATAAACTCTCATGCTGACAGAATAAAGTGATTTCAGCCACTGAGATACCTAATCTGGCATAAGGAGAGTTGTCTCCTGTGTCCCCAAAATCCCATCACATAGAAAAACTCTGAATGATGAATACAAGTCTGATGGCTCACCTCTGCAGCATATCCCATGCCGTCCACAACGTGTTCAGAGCCGTGATCATCGGTGGACCCCCAGTGAAGGTGAAACTGTCGTAACCTGTAGCTTCCGGTGAGAGGACCCCCACACAGAACTAAACACCAATACATTTTAAATTGTCAGCAAGAAAAAAAAAATTACACATCCTGTCACAACCCACAGCATCTCCCTGGATCACTCAACATCTACATGTCCTCCAAGGAATTTTCTATAAATGTCATTCAGATGGCTGATAGGAATATAACTTTTAAATATATGAAGAGTAAAAATAAACATTTTAAAAGGTTAAAGAGTCCACAATACAGATTTTTAAGGAATATCTTGTAAATCAAAACAGACGTACTGGTTAAAAGTAGCAGAAACTGGGAGTTTGTAGAGGTAAAGAATTGCTCTGTTTAACGGACGATATCAGCCTCTCTATATAAAAATGTAATGTGCTGGGCTTCCCTGGTGGCGCAGTGGTTGAGAGTCCGCCTGCCGATGCAGGGGACACGGGTTCGTGCCCCGGTCCGGGAAGATCCCACATGCCGTGGGGCGGCTGGGCCTGTGAGTCATGGCCGCTGAGCCTGCGCGTCCGGAGCCTGTGCTCTGCAACGGGAGAGGCCGCAACAGTGAGAGGCCCGCGTACCACAAAAAAAAAAAAAAAAAAAATGTGATGTGCTAAGAGCTCCATCTTGAACACGGTAGAGCAGCCTAGCAATACGGTCAGAGAACAGGTTTCAGCGTTAGGAGTCCAGGGGCTCACGCTCTATTTATTAACTGTGTCATCTTGCACAAATCCTTTAACTTTGAAACCTTAGCTCTCCTGTCTATAACCTCCAGAGAATAATGTTACCTCCTCCTGATGCTGTTGTGAAAACAGAAGAAAAATTGAACACAAAGCACTTATCACTGCCTGGCAGAAAGTCAGCATGCTGGACACGGTAGCTATTATTACTATTTTATTGCTGTTATGATTACTACAAAAACTGGCAAAGTAAGCATGTCTTTTATACTTGAAATTCTATCTTCTTGGGGAAACATGAAATACAGGACAAAATTAACTCTTTTGAAATAATCCGTCATATCTTTGTCACTTTGGCAGAGTATATTTTAGTACTTTGCCTCAACACATATGATCTCTAAAACCGTGGCAATAGAATCATATCTTAAGTATACAGAAAAGCTTTTTAGTAGAAAACATAGTCCTAAGCTGTCTCCTCCCAATTAATCTTTATTGAGCATGTTTTAAAGGATATGTGAAGATATGGGAGCATCGCGTGCTGATTACATCAAAAGCACTGCTAATGTCTCATAGACATTCCAACAGGATTAAGTGTTGGATTGGTATGGTGCAGCCTTAAACAATAGTTTGATTTAAATTACCCCCCTCTTCAGAAGATATATATATATATATATATATATATATATATATATATATCTCAAAATTTGTCAAGAATTATGCACCTTATATAAGAAGCAAAAGATGTTAAGAGGTATCACATGCAGTTTTCTACAAACAACAACAACAACAAAAGGACAAGATAATACATTTGCCTAAGGCACACTCCTCTTTGAGCTATACTGTAGGAGAAAGAATGATCCAGACTGCCATCTGTATTGACCAGACCAACTGAACTCATTTCTCCCTTACTTGGTTTGACTCGGCTGAAGTTGAACATCAGTAATTAAGAGTTGTTATAGTAGTTGGAATCAGCAGACGTGGGAATAGTCCCAGCTTGGCTACTAAACTATGCCACCTTTCAAAACTCATTTAAGCCTCAATGGGCTTCAGCTTTCTTGTCTATATTTGTGATTGTTTGTTTAATTAGGAGATTGGACTGGATGTTCTGTAACTTCTACAATTCCCGAAACTGCCTAAGGGGAAAAAAAAAAATGGGAGCGTATGTAATAAAATCTTTTGTAAGGTTGAATGTTTGGGGCTTACTTTAGATTCATTTGCATCCAGATTTCTTTACAATAAATAAAGATAGCTATGTTCAGAGCCCTGTGAAAAATAAAAGAGAAGGGAGAACCACTTACACCAGACTCTAGGGCTCGCTCTTCTGTTACTCTGTCACAAACAGAAAATTGTACTGTTTCTTCTCCCACGGAACAATGTTCACGAGGGCAGAGATCATCTGCTCGGGTCTCTGTTGTACCCATCCCATCACCTAGCACAGTAACCATCACAGAGGAGATGCACAATAAATATTTGATGAAGGAATGAATAAAATATTTGATTTGTATTTAAACAAACAGTTTCAAAGATGATTCACAGATAAATTAATTTAAAAGGATCATTTCCCTGACTCCATAGAGCATGGATGCAGTGGCATTCCAAACAAAAAGAAATCAACAGCTCTATTGTCTCTTTTTCCCTTGCTATTGCATAATAAGACCTGAGCTGAACTATGAAGTCATTCCTTCACAGATAAAAAGCAGCTTAGAGAGCTTGAGTGATGGATGTGGAATTGACTTTGGGAGAAGATGCAAACAAGCTGGCTCAGGAGAAAGAAAGTGATACCAAAAGACACACACATTATTAGGGAAACATCCAAGAGTACTGGTTGATCTCTGGAAAGCCTGCTCTGAATCCAGGGTTTAAAGCCAGATTAGCACAGCTCTGCTTAGTTAAGCAACAGAGATTGCCTTACTCTTTACATATCTGGACTTTGAGTGTTTTAACTAAAATATCCAACCTGGGACTATGATCAGCAAATGTCTAATCATGAAGACCATTCTCTTGGAGCAGTGCTCTACCAAAGAAACACAGAGGGGGAAAAAATGAGTCAAAATACGAAGGTTAATCACCAACGTTGAGATGGTCTATAATAAAACAACTAAACAGCTAAACTATGATATAAAATGAATAATGGTGACAAAAATTAATATTTAATGAGGATGATTTAGTGTTGTTTTTTGTTTTTGTTTTTTTTAATTTTTTTTTTTGGCGGTATGCGGGCCTCTCACTGCTATGGCCTCTCCTGTTGCGGAGCACAGGCTCCGGACGCGCAGGCTCAGCGGCCATGGCTCATGGGCCCAGCCGCTCCGTGGCATGTGGGATCCTTCCGGACCAGGGCACGAACCCGTGTCCCCTCCATCGGCAGGCGGATGCCCAACCACTGTGCCACCAGGGAAGCCCAATTTAGTGTTTTAAAGACTCAAATTATTCATCTTACTTTCCAACCTAGATGAATAAACATATATTATTTCCATCTTATGTTTGAAAACTAGTAATTATTTCTCCAAAATCACACTTAGCATATATATATATATATATATATATATATATATATATACATATATATAATACTCCATTTATCCCTCCATTAAGATTTTTTTAAAAAGTCTATTCCAAATAAAACTTTCATATAAGAGATCTACAGAGATCAAGAAACCAGAGTTAATTTTAAAGTCTGAGAAAATTTTAATAACTTAGTAAAATGATATCTGTCATTTGCTATATGCTGCAGAGACCAACTAGGAACATATGCATTACTCTATTGAACTTAACTTTTTTTTTTTACAACTTTATTGGAGTATAATTGCTTCACAATGGTGTATTAGTCTCTGCTTTATAACAAAGTGAATCAGTTATACATATACATCTGTTCCCATACCACTTCCCTCTTGCATCTCCCTCCCACCCTCCCTATCCCACCCCTCCAGGTGGTAACACAGCACCGAGCTGATCTCCCTGTGCTATGAGGCTGCTTCCCACTAGCTATCTACCTTACGTTTGGTAGTGTATATATGTCCATGCCTCTCTCTCGCTTTGTCACAGCTTACCCTTCCCCCTCCCCATATCCTCAAGTCCATTCTCAAGTAGCTCTGTGTCTTTATTCCTGTTTTACCCCTAGGTTCTTCATGACATATTTTTTCTTAAATTCCATATATATGTGTTAGCATACGGTATTTGTCTTTCTCTTTCTGACTTACTTCACTCTGTATGACAGACTCTAGGTCTATCCACCTCATTACAAATAGCTCAATTTCATTTCTTTTCATGGCTGAGTAATATTCCATTGTATATATGTGCCACATCTTCTTTATCCATTCATCAGATGATGGACACTTAGGTTGTTTCCATCTCCGGGCTATTGTAAATAGAGCTGCAATATACATTTTGGAACATGAGTCTTTTTGAATTACGTTTTTTCAGGGTATATGCCCAGTAGTGGGATTGCTGGGTCATATGGTAGTTCTATTTGTAGTATTTTAAGGAACCTCCATACTGTTCTCCATAGTGACTGTACCAATTCACATTCCCACCAGCAGTGCAAGAGTGTTCCCTTTTCTCCACACCCTCTCCAGCATTTATTGTTTCTAGATTTTTTTTTTTTTTTTTTTTTTTTGCGGTATGCGGGCCTCTCACTGTTGTGGCCTCTTCCGTTGTGGAGCACAGGCTCCAGAAGCGCAAGCTCAGTGGCCATGGCCCACAGGCCAAGCCGCTCCACGGCATGTGGGATTTTCCCAGACCAGGGCACGAACCCGTGTCCCCTGCATCGGCAGGCGGACTCTCAACCACTGTGCCACCAGGGGAGCCCCTCATTGTAGTTTTGATTTGCATTTCTCTAACGATTAAATATGTTGAGCGTTCTTTCATCTGTTTGTTGGCAGTCTGTATATCTTCTTTGGAGAAATGTCTATTTAGGTCTTCTGCCCATTTTTGGATTGGGTTGTTTGTTTTTTTGCTATTGAGCTGCATGAGCTGCTTATATATTTTGGAGATTAATCCTTTGTCAGTTGCTTCATTTGCAACTATTTTCTCCCATTCTGATGGTTGTCTTTTGGTCTTGTTTATGGTTTCCTTTGTTGTGCAAAAGCTTTGAAGTTTCCTTAGGTCCCATTTGTTTATTTTTGTTTTTATTTCCATTTCTCTAGGAGGTGGGTCCAAAAGGATCTTGCTGTGATTTATGTCATGGAGTGTTCTGCCTATGTTTTCCTCTAGGAGTTTGATAGTTTCTGGCCTTACATTTAGGTGTGTAATCCATTTTGAGCTTATTTTTGTGTATGGTGTGTTAGGGAGTGATCTAATCTCATACTTTTACATGTCCCTGTCCAGTTTTCCCAGCACCACTTATTGAACAGGCTGTCTTTTATCCACTGTACATTCCTGCCTCCTTTATCAAAGATAAGGTGACCATATGTGCGTGGGTTTATCTCTGGGCTTTCTATCCTGTTCCATTGATCTATCTTTCTGTTTTTGTGCCAGTACCATACTGTCTTGATTACTGTAGCTTTGTAGTAGAGTCTGATGTCAGGGAGCCTGATTCCTCCAGCTCCGTTTTTCATTCTCAAGGTTGCTTTGGCTACTCAGGGTCTTTTGTGTTTCCATACAAATTGTGAATTTTTTTGTTCTAGTTCTGTGAAAACTGCCAGTGGTAGTTTGATAGGGATTGCATTGAATCTGTAGATTGCTTTGGGTAATAGAGTCATTTTCACAATATTGATTCTTCCAATCCAGGAACATGGTATATCTCTCCATCTATTTGTATCATCTTTAATTTCTTTCATTAGTGTCTTATAATTTTCTGCATACAGGTCTTTTGTCTCCTTAGGTAGGTTTATTCCTAGGCATTTTATTATTTTCATTGCAATGGTAAATGGGAGTGTTTTCTTGATTTCACTTTCAGATTTTTCATCATTAGTGTACAGGAATGCCAGAGATTTCTCTGCATTAATTTTGTATCCTGCTACTTTACCAAATTCATTGATTAGCTCTAGTAGTTTTCTGGTAGCATCTTTAGGATTCTCTATGTATAGTATCATGTCATCTGCAAACAGTGACAGCTTTACTTCTTCTTTTCTGATTTGGATTCCTTTTATTTCCTTTTCTTCTCTGACTGCTGTGGCTAAAACTTCCAAAACTAGGTTGAATAAGAGTGGTGAGAGTGGACAACCTTGTCTTGTTCCTGATCTTACTGGAAATGGTTTCAGTTTTTCACCATTGAGGACGATGTTGGCTGTTGGTTTGTCATATATGGCCTTTATTATGTTGAAGAAAGTTCCCTCTATGCCTACTATCTGCAGGGTTTTTATCATAAATCGGTGTTGAATTTTGTTGAAAGCTTTTTCTGCATCTATTGAGATGATCATATGGTTTTTCTCCTTCAAGTTGTTAATATGGTGTATCACGTTGATTGATTTGCGTATGTTGAAGAATCCTTGCATTCCTGGAATAAACCCCACTTGATCATGGTGTATGATCCTTTTAATGTGCTGTTGGATTCTGTTTGCTAGTATTTTGTTGAGGATTTTTGCATCTATGTTCATCAGTGATATTGGCCTGTAGTTTTCTTTCTTTGTGACATCCTTGTCTGGTTTTGGTATCAAGGTGATGGTAGCCTCGTAGAATGAGTTTGGGAGTGTTCCTCCCTCTGCTATATTTTGGAAGAGTTTGAGAAGGATAGGTGTTAGCTCTTCTCTAAATGTTTGATAGAATTCGCCTGTGAAGCCATCTGGTCCTGGGCTTTTGTTTGTTGGAAGATTTTTTTTTTTTTTTTTTTAAGGACTGTTATTATTTCCAGTTTTTTTTTTTTTTTAAACCCACATTTGTTTATTTATTTATTTTTGGCTATGTTGGTTCTTCACTTCTGTGCGAGGGCTTTCTCTAGTTGTGGCAAGCGGGGGGTCACTCTTCATCGCGGTGCGTGGGCCTCTCACTATCGAGGCCTCTTTTGTTGCTGGAGCACAGGCTCCAGATGCGCAGGCTCAGTAGCCATGGCTCACAGGCCCAGTTGTTCCACAGCATGTGGGATCTTCCCAGACCAGGGCTCAAACCCGTGTCCCCTGCATTAGCAGGCAGACTCTCAACCACTGCGCCACCAGGGAAGCCCATGTTGGAAGATTTTTAATCACAGTTTCAATTTCAGTGCTTGTGATTGGTCTATTCATATTTTCTATTTCTTCCTGATTCAGTCTTGGCAGGCTGTGCATTTCTAAGAATTTGTCCATTTCTTCCAGGTTGTCCATTTTATTGGCATAGAGTTGCTTGTAGTAATCTCTCATGATCTTTTGTATTTCTGCAGTGTCAGTTGTTACTTCTCCTTTTTCATTTCTAATTCTATTGATTTGAGTCTTCTCCCTTTTTTTCTTGATGAGTCTGGCTAATGGTTTATCAATTTTGTTCATCTTCTCAAAGAACCAACTTTTAGTTTTATTTATCTTTGCTATCATTTCCTTCATTTCTTTTTCATTTATTTCTGATCTGATTTTTATGATTTCTTTCCTTCTGCTAACTTTGGAGTTTTTTTGTTCTTCTTTCTCTAATTGCTTTAGGTGCAAAGTCAGGTTGTTTATTCGAGATGTTTCCTGTTTCTTAAGGTGGGATTGTATTGCTATAAACTTCCCTCTTAGAACTGCTTTTGCTGCATCCCATAGGTTTTTGGTCGTCGTGTCTCCATTGTCATTTGTTTCTAGGTATTTTTTGATTTCCTCTTTGATTTCTTCAGTGATCACTTCCTTATTAAGTAGTGTATTGTTTAGCCTCCATGTGTTTGTATTTTTTACAGCTTTTTTCCTGTAATTGATATCTAGTCTCATAGCGTTGTGGTCAGAAAAGATACTTGATACAATTTCAATTTTCTTAAATTTACCAAGGCTTGATTTGTGACCCAAGATATGATCTATCCTGGAGAGTGTTCCATAAGCACTTTAGAAAAAAATATGTATTCTGTTGTTTTTGGATGGAATGTCCTATAAATATCAATTAAGTCCATCTTGTTTAATGTATCCTTTAAAGCTTGTGTTTCCTTATTTATTTTCATTTTGGATGATCTGTCCATTGGTGAAAGTGGGGTGTTAAAGTCCCCTACTGTAAATGTGTTACTGTCGATTTCCCCTTTTATGGCTGTTAATATTTGCCTTATGTATTGTGGTGCTCCTATGTTGGGTGCTTAACTTTTTGTTTTTTAATTGTTAGTAATTTGCTTAATCTACTCATTTTCAGAAACTACACTGTAGTCAGCTGCCTAAAATGATAAGCAAGGCTGGCAAAACAAAAATCAGAAAAAATTCGTTTAAAAAGCAAAACACTTGCCTGTTCACGCATTTATTGTCTATCTCATTAGGATACAAACTCCTTTAAGGCAGAATTGATCTCATTCTCTTGTATACCCAATGCCTGGGACAGTGCCCAGATCAATAAATGTTACTAACATAAAGTAAGAAAGAGACCTCACCTGTAGAAACACTCCCCCACAAACTTCAGTTTGTAAGGATGCTACTGAAGTGACCTGGGCATCACTAAAGAGCATAGTCTTAGGACTTGTGAATCTAATAAAAGTCATTGATTGATCACTGTATGGCAAACAGTTCTCTGAAGTAAAACTAAATGAACAGCATGTCTGTATTTTGCTCGGAATCTAGGAAAAGAAGAAACAAAGAGCACAAATCTGCCAGGATTATAGTGAGAGAGAGAGAGAAAGAAAGAACGAAGATAGGAATGGTCCTAGCTACTGGGGCTTGAATTCTTTTCAGAGCCAGGATGGTCTTCATTAGTCTGGCTTCTGGCTTCCTTTGTTCTGAGCATGTGCACACCAAGTTACTCTCTGATCATTCATTCATTCAACAATTCTTAAGAGCTTATAATGGGCCAGCAACTGTGTTCAATACTAAGTACACAATGAACAAGGCCATCCCTATCCTCAAGAAACTTACAGAAGGAAACATAATTATAATAAAGTTTTATAATACATCATTGTCACAGATTGCCAATTTAGTTTCCTGTATATCTTGGCTCAGGGTGGGGGGGCATGGATCACACAACTAAGGTATGCTTACCCCCTATCTTTTGCTGTTTTTTTTTTCTTTTTTAATATGTAATTTAAGATCTTGTACATTTGGTTAACTTCAAGCAGTTACCTAGAACTAGATAACAGGATTATAACTGAGAAATTGACAATTTTTAGAGATGAAAATTAAAGAACAGTCACTGAATCCATCAAATTACTAGCATTCCTAGTAGGCCTTTCTTAGCAAGAAAGAAGCTTCCTTCCTTTTGACATCTTTTTAAAATTTCAGCACAACATATCTTATCCACAGAAAGGACACAGACCATTATTATTTATTATTTTTTATTACTAGTTATTAGTAGTTATTTAGTATTTACTATATGCCAGGAACTATTTCATTTATTAAAACTTAAAAAATTAGTACCACAGCTTTTAAAAATTAAATGTTCAAACAATGAATAATCCACCAATGTTCAAACTATTTAGGTGTCAAATGGTAAATATTAATTGATTTCTGGTGGTTTGTAATTCTATCGGGACTTCACCTAAATATACTAATGCATTCTGTACCCTAATGCCATACCATGGTGTTGTTCATATCCTCCAAGAAACATCAGACCAAAAAAATGCTTTTAACTGAAACATACGTTTATTGAGTACCCTCTGTTTGCCTCCCTGCTGCTTACAGGGAGCCTTTAGCTGAGTGGAAAGAACCAACTGGCAGTCACAATGCAATGTGGGAAGTTCTGTAAGAGGACAGGCCTGGGATGCCACAGGAGGGGTGACGGGGCCAGTCAGGTGTGATTCCCTGAGAGAGGGGACCTTGTCTGTGTTCTGAAAAACCAGAAGCTAGGGGGAGAACACCCTTGTCTGCTACAGCCAATAGGAGTTGTCTCTAATGAATTTCTTCCTGTGTGAATTTCACATCTACCTGTTGCTTTTTAAAGGACTATTAAAATTCTGAAGAGTGGCTCCCCACAGGTTAACCACTGGTTGTGCAGCTGCCCAGCCAAAGAAGCCCTGCCAGGACCATGAGGAATGTTTCACGCCTGTGGTCTCTTGACTGGTGGGACTGAGAGTTAACCTTGGTAAGAATGGCTTCTTTATAAAATGGAGACTGTTTTACTCAAGTTAAAATGGCTTGTTACAGAAGTATCTTTATGTTTTTTATAGTTTGTACCAAAGAAAAAGAAAAACCAGCAACAATTTATTTTAGCCATGGCGGTTTCTATGTTTTAATTAATTTAATCCCCCAAATCACCATGAAACATTCTCTTCATTTATCTTGAGACAGAAGAATGAGAATCATGATGCAGCATCAGATCTGGAAACACAGACAAACTATTTCCACTGATTAACCCAAAGTAGAGGGAAAATGAGAGGAAGAGAGAGGGAAAGAGAGGGAGAGAGAGAGAGAGAAGACCAGGATCATCACTGAGCAAATTAAAGTAAGAATTTTTTATGACTAAGGTTTTTTATGAGAAAGTTTTAGATGAAGTACAATCTAATCATTTCTTATTCTAAAAATAGGAATGGATAACCTCAGTTTTTTGAGAGATCATAAACAGTATCAAACTACCATTATGGGTGGTATAAACTTTGTACTTAGAAACCTCGGACTACTTTTATAATGTACCATCACATCAACCATATCTATTAATACAGATTCATAAAACTGAGGGCCTGAAGGAAAGACAATTTAATATATGTAAAAAGTGAGGTTACTTCTCCACCCACCCAAAAGTTGAAAAATACCATGTGTTAATCTTTCCTTATGCATTTTTTAAGTTGCTCTGATGAAAGTGAACCACTTTTATGAATTTAACAAATATGAGGAAGAAATGTAATAGGCTTATAATTTTTGCTAACAATATAGCACTACATAAACACAAGATATTATTACTAAACTAAATCTGAGCTTAATGAATAAGTGAAGACTTTCTTCCAATTAAGGATTTTTAAAATTTATTTTTCGTTAATAGAGTAAATACAGCATTATCCTAATATTAACCTTAAAATAAAAATAATTTTTCGGAAGCCTTAAAAAGTGTTCCAAAATATGATTCTCTCTGATCTTCTCTTTAATCTTACTTTTAAACTTGATATCATCTATTCTTTGGGCAGGAGGTATACTTGAATAAGGATTAAATGTTCATTTTAAAAGGAAATGCTCTTTTCTACTTCACTCAGTTTTTAAATTAACATATAAACTAGTTTTTTTTTCTTGGGTTGGTCTATTACTTATTCACCATGTGAAAGACATTATTCCATGAACTAATCAAACAAAACTTTTACTATAAGTTCTAGCAAAGTACTAATAAGGAACACACAGTGCATAGGTAATTCAAATATGAAAGATAAGAATGTGCCATCCAATCAACCAAGCTCCTCACCCCAACCAAGAAAAAAAAGAAAAGCCAACCTGATTTGTCCTCTGTGTCATCAAAGTCAACATTGAAGGAATGGCCACTATTACTGATGATTTTAGCTGAGCCTGTGTCATACTTGATACTAAGAGGTCGGAGGGAAGAATCATATTGCACTTCTTTGGTTTTAATCTCAATTGGAGATTGTTGATTTCCATCAGCAATAGGGAAAAATTCACTCCAATGAATAGGACCTTTAACATATAGGACCAAAAGAAAAGGACTGAATAAGTTATTTCATTCAACAAATACTTGTTGAGTGCAATGCACTGTACTTGACATTGAAGAAAATACAAAGATTAATAAAATACGATCTTTACCTTCAGCACTTTGTTTTACAAGACCAACTGCTTTTATTATAGGTATGGAAACTTCCTGGTTTGCCTTAATTCATCTTCAGAATTAAACTCACTCTTGTAGACAAAAGAGCATGTAAGTTTTATAAAGTACTTCACAAATGCCTTCTACTGAACTAAAAACAAGAGTACAATTCATCATTGAAAACAATGAGATTCAGTCTCAGCTCCAAGAATGAGCTGTGATAGCTCCACAGGTCAGGTTTATGGGCTGAAAGAACTAACGGAGCTGAGAAAGCTGTGTAGCAAAAAAGGGTGTAGTTCTTTAAAATGCTCTCCCCACTTCTATCACTCACTGTATCTTCACATGTCACCCAGTCCTCAGCTCAATTTCCTGTGAATGTGCAACAGGCAAACTAAGGAAATATGTAAAATTTTCACATATAAAATGACTGCACCATGTCAGGAAATGTAATATTGTTGGTTTTCTGCAGTAGAGTCAGGCAACAATTTATTTCTCTCTTTCTATATTTCGGAAGGTCCTTCCAGGGTTGTTTTGCCAATATTAGATTTGAATTCCAATACAAGGTACAATTGTCATCCCGGTCCTCATTCACAAAGTCAAAACCACATCAAGTTCCCGAATCGAACACATGTTTGATAAATTGAGGTGAAGCAATAAACTGACAATTCCCTTGTCTAATCTCACTTCTCTGGGAGACTCATTCAAGTTCTGCCTCTCAAAATCAACAGCAAGGTTGCAGCTTCAAGTAAGCTCCAAGCCAATCTACGGACTTTACAGGTTAGAGGTTCTTATTTCCTCCTCTACTCTGCCTGCAATTTACACCGCCTCCACCAGGTCTGTAGAGTATGGCTGCTGATTAAGCTTTTCCCTACTTCACTAACCAACTAACTTGATTTCTCTAAAAGTCAAGTACTAACTAAAATGACACAGAATGACAATTAATTAAGCATTTGTTACTAACAACAACAAATATTTTTTAAAGATAAGGTTTAGAATGAAATTTCAAGAAATGCAAATATATCACAATTATCAACAGCTTCAATCTCTAAATCTAATGCTCCTTATTACTCTTCTTCTTTGCAAAAGAGAAAGCATAAATTATTTCCTTTACAGGTACAAAAAAGTCATAGCATGAATACATAACCACACACATAACTTAGAAATTGTTCTCTTACGAATCATACATTTTGGACTTGAAAGCAACTTGAACATCAAAAGTCCTTCGTTACATCTTATTACAGAAAAGGCATTGCATTTCCTTATTTACTAAGTACTTTCATTTACCTTTCTAACACTCTCTTTGTATACAATCTCGTCCTTCTTTCATGTGAAAAAAATGTTCTATTTCACTGCCCACAAGTATGAGTTAACCTAATGAGAATCGGATTTCAAGTATGCAACACATATGTCATAATATATTAACTTTTTTCCAATCAGGAAAGAGCATCTTTCTCCTCTTAATTCCTTTATGCTCCTATTTCCAGTCCTTTATAACCAGAACTATTTTTAAAAGCAGAGGCAAGCCAAAATAAAATAAAAATAATAGCACTTTGCGTTACTCAATATTATCTATTAACCGTGATGGTAGGTTCATTTCCCTTGCCTTTTACGTGCAACGTTAAACCCATTTAAATAGTTATAGAGATATACGGAAGTTCTTCCATTGATTCAGGAACTTTCTGAATATCCATAGAGATAAGTAGTTTTCAGTGATTGTCACATTTCCTAAACTAAACTAATAAAATTGTCAAAGGTTTGTGGAAGAAGTTGTAAGCTGTTTGTGAAGGTGGTAACCACTTCCAATGCCTCACTTCTTGATGTTCCATTTTATCACTGCTACTATTCCCAGCTAAAGTTTCCTTTTGTCTGCTCATTCACTGCTCTTGCCAGTCTAAACTGGCAAGCAACAAAACTTGCCCAGTCAGGATACAGCACATTTCCAATAGGATTTTGCCAAAGTTGATCTACTTAAAGGTGTGGTCCTCAGAAAGCTATTGCATCTAAAAGCGGGGAATGGTCCTACAATTCTTAGCCAAAATACAAAATCACTCCTTGTTAATGGTTTTTCTAAGATGAATTTTTTTTTTACGTTTTCAAATTTTCATTTTTTTCTTCTGTTTTCTCCAATTTTATTGAGATTTAATTGACATACAGCACTATGTAAGTTTAAGGTGTACAGCATAATGATGTGACTTACATATCCCATGATATGATTACCACAATAAGTTTAGTGAACATCAATCATCTCATATAGATACAAAATTAAAGAAATAGAAAAAATATTTTTTTCCTTGGGATGAGAACTCTTAGGATTTACTCTCTTGACAACTTTTATATATAACATACAGCCGTGTTTATTATATGTAGCATGTTGTGCATTAAATCCCTAGTACTTATTTATTTTATAACTGGAAGTGTGTACCTTTTGACCACTTTCATCCAATTCCCCCTTCCCACCCACTCTGGTAATCATAAACCTGATCTCTTCTTCTCTAGGTTCGTTTGTTTGTTTTTGAAGCATAATTTACCTATGTTAGTACCTAGTGCACAACACAGTGATTCAATATTTTTATACACTTCAAAATGATCACCATGATAAGTCTACTTACCGTCTGTCACCATACAAAGACATTACATAACTTTTTACTTTAGGTAAAAAGTTTACATAACTTCATTCCCCACACTGTACATTTCATCCTCGTGATTCATTTATTTTGTGACTGGAAGTTTGTACCTCTTAATCTCCCTCACATATTTCTAAGGTGGATTTTTAAAATTTCAGATGCACTTCATTGGAGCCAATATTTTAGAGCATATTAAAGAGTAATCAATACTCATTGATTGAAAATACGCTTCTCCTTCCTAATCATAGTGAGGGCACTGTTAACACCCAGTGACTATTAAATAACAATAACAGAAATTATTCCAGCAGAGAGGGAAATTAAAAGAAATTTGTTTTGAAGGTTTTTTCCCCAAACATAAATTGAAAATTAGCAAAATGTAAGATTATAATTGTAGTCTCAAAGAGAAATCCACCTAAATTATACCTTTCATTATTAAAACTCTAACTTTCACCTGCTGCCATTTTTTAACTGGCAAGTTAGTCATAGCCTCAAAAAGGCTACAATTAGAAATGAAACTTTTCTGTTTCTTTGTGAAAGTAAGCTTTCTATAAAATTAACTATACAGTACTGCTGAATAATATGCATGTTCATCCAAGAAAGTATTATTATTATTACTATCATTATTCTCAGACCTAATTTTGACAGTGATTCACTGTAAGGCTTTCGTGGTGTCACTTTGCAAACATTTCAAGTAATGGTTGTTTGAAAATCATCAGTTCAGTTTAATATAAAAACAAGAAAAATGGTTTACTTTTGATAACTTAGGATATACAAGAAGAAAAGTATACATCTTATTATTCCTGTTGGTTCCATCAATAAACACATTTTTACCAACGTGTTATAATGTCAATGATCCTTTGCTAATTCCTCAGTCTCTGAAAGGATGTGTAGGAGAAGGAGAAAGCATGCAGACGTAGCTTAAAATATAACTTCATTTCTAAGAAAGAACCTAAAATCTTGCTAAAACCAGCAGTACCATTCAACCAACTGCAAGTTGCTGTGGGAATATTTTATAGTTAACAGCTATTAAGGAAGTTGCGGTACATTGGTTGACAAGAAGGCAGCGTACATCTTCAATGTTGCAATTCAAGTCATTAAAATTTCTTAAGTATATTTTCAAATATTTTCCATGATTTGTTTCCCCGTAGAGATAATGAGCTTAGAAGACTGAAAGCAAACTTGTCCTCAATTCATTGAAATATGTCCTCAGGTTTCTAAACTCGGTGCCTTTGATTGATAAGTAGTTACTACTAGAGAAAGTTTTTGGCTTTTCAAATGAAAGCGAGGGGACATATCTGAAGATTTCGGGGTCTGAGGTATTGTGACAGGGCTAACGCACGCCAACTCACCCCCACTATCAACAGCCTCCGAGACGCTTTCCCTGTCCGCGCAGGACTAAGCCTTCCCTCCGCTTCCTGCGTTTGGCTCCGGGGAGCGCTGCTCATTCAAAAGACAAACCGAAAAGTTTCTCGCTAAGTGTCGATTGGCAGAGTGCGGTCGGTGGACCCCGGGAAGCGAGCGGTCCCCCTCGGCCGCCCCCGGCTCAGAGCCCCCTCCCTCACCCCTCCCATCCGCGGAAGGCGCTCACCATTGTGCTCGCCGTATCCCCAGCTGAACCTCGCCATGGTCCCTCGGGGTGGCAGGCAGAAGAAGTAGTGGCGGGGCAGCTAGCAGAAGGAGGGAGCGGGCCGGGCGAGCGAGCGAGCTTGCGTGGGGCTGGCGGGGGCCCAACTTAGGGCGGGGGCCGCGGGAGACCGGGAGAGACCTTGAACCCCGGAGCCAGGGCGCTCTCTTCCTCTACCGCCAGGGGGCAATGGCGGGCAGAGTAGGCGCCCTCGAGGGAGGGCGAAGGGGCTGGGGGTAGGGGGGTGGGCGCTCGGAGCCCGGCTGAGTCCTGCGGTGCGGGTCCTCTCACTGTTTGAACTCGGGAAAGAGATAGTGCTTGATAGGAAGGCGGGGAGATGGAGAGGGAGGAGGGAAAGAAAGAGAGAAGGGCTTCAGAGGGGCTTTCTTGCCTTCTGAGAAGCGGTCCTCCTAGAGAGGCAAGTGTTGCCCAGCGGGCCCTCCAGGGAATCAATGAGCCACCCAGGCCGGGAGCCGCCCGGCTGGAGAAGTGAGGAACCGGCTGGAGAAGTGAGGAACCGGCTGGAGAAGTGAGGAGGGCGGGGATGGACGTGGTGGCGGTGACTGCAAAGACAATACAGCGCAATAATGACAATGATAAGAGCCACAAAAAGAATTCTGCTGCTATTTATTAAGGACTTACCACAGGCCAGGGTCTTAGCCAAGACGTTTACCCGCATTTTCCCATTAGATCCTCACAACAGTTTTTTGAGGAAGACACTATAAGTTCCCAATAGTTAGGAAACAAGGGAATGAGGCTTAAAAACTAAGTAACCGGCCCCAGATCAACGCAGCTACTTGGATCCTAGAGGTCCCTCTTAAAGAGGAGCCGATCCCCACCCGCCCATTCTTGCTGCCCCCTTCCCCTAACGCTCACCCTCTGTGGGCCTGTGGCTTGGGGAGTGAGGGACCCAAGCCTGGTTATTGATACTCGGCCCTGAAATTCTGTTGCCCTTTTGACCCTGCAGGGATGCTTGGTAGGCTTGCTGCCCTAGACGGACGACGGAACTGACTGCAGAGCCTTGAATTTCTGTCCTCGTGTGGGTGTTCTGGGTTCCCAATGAAAAATAAACTGTGTGACCTGCTGGGATTATAATTACTGTTCCAGCCGTGTAAGGGTTTGAGTTAGGTCTATGTGAACTTTCAAATTGAATTGTGCAGTGTTACTTAGAGACAAACTAATGCAAAGAGGTCTTAATTGGCATGAGCCTCCATAAAAGACTTAAGAGTGGCGTTAAAATATCTTTCATTTTCTCTTGCCATCACATTGCAGCTGCATAATGTGGCAATTGCAAGTCCCAGGAAGTCCCTTTTTGGGTAACCACTGCATTGTTCAGGGACCACTAAGTAAGGATCAATTTGAACTATTCTTCTTTAGACCTGACCTAAATAGCCCACAGTGAGCCTGTAGCTCCTTCTGCTTATATAGATCTTAATGAGGTTAGAATGAAACAGAAGAAATGCTGCACTTCATATAGCATTAAACACAATAAACTTTATGCTTCTCTTGCACCTAGGAGAAGGCCTAGGCTGCCACATTCCACATTCTGTGGCACAACTGGGTTCATTTATGCCAAGAATATAATAGGAACCAAACTTTTAAGAGTAATGTCTGATCTATATTCATTTTCACCACAGAAGGCAATATGCATATATATATTTATATACACACACATATATGGGTGTATATAAAATATATAAATACAATACATGTAAGATACATAAGACATATATAAGTATCTTAAATTTATTTAAGAATGTTATCTTGAAAAGTTAAGTCTGGGTTACTTAGCTAAGCACCCTTATTCTCCACTAAGTCTATAGATATAGTTGGGGATACATGTATGCACTGTATGAATGCAGTGAAAGAGATTGCAAAAGCTCAGAATTCCATGAGCCATTTTCTCACGGTGCCCTTGTCTCAGATCAACTGTTTCATATTTTATAAACCCAAGGAACCTCTCTGTAAGGAGCTTAGTATACCCATTTTCAGTAAGTCAGATGATTAGAACATCAAGGTGAATAATGCTCTAAGTAAATGTCAGTTCCTGATGCTCAAGAATAGCTCTTGAATGAATGAATAAATGAATGAATGGACCAAAACTGTTAAAGAAGTTCCAATTAGTGGACTTCAAATCCTTCCCAAATTGTTACTTTTACTACTTGGGTACACAATTTCCTCTGGCTTGAATGTATTGTGTAGTCTATCCAATTTTCCAAAAGAGCAACCTAACTATTGGAAACAATCAAATAACCATTTATAGAAACTGGTTAGATAATCTGTAGAGCATCCACACAATGGGCTACTATCAAGATTTGAAAAGAACGAAGATCTCCATGAACAGAGATGGGGTGAGTTCTGGGACAGATTTGGTGGAAAAAAAGAGGAAAAAAAAGCAAAGGTGCAAAAGAGTGTATATAATATGCTACATTTTTTATAATTTTAAAAAAGAGATATAAGAATTTGTATACAGACTTGCAGATTTTCTCCAAAAAAAGTATGGAGTTTAAACCACAAGTTAACAAAAATGGTTCCTTATAGAGGATGATTGGGGATGGGGTCTATAGGGATGAAAGTGAGATTTCTCGGTATATCTTTTTAATTTTCTAATCATAAATGTTTTATATTTTCAAAAAATTAAAGAGGATTAAAAAAACACTAAAATTTAGTTTAGACAGAAACAAATGAACTTAACTGTATATTAATGTGATAATATAACCACACAGAAAAAAAATGCTTTGAATAGAGTACTCTGGCTAGATATCCTTAATAGAGTATATTACATATTAAGAAGAACTGCAAAACAATCTTGAACTTTACTGCTAGATTTAATTTTGGTAGTAATATCAGTGTTGTTATTGTGAAACCATTTTTGTGTATACTTCTTATATTAAGAAAGAACAATGAGTAAATATATTGATAACCTCTGGAAACAATGATTTTCACTCTGGTTTATACAAATATGAAATGGCAAAAGCTAAGATGAACACTGTCGTACTAGATTTGAATATTCTGTTCACTGAAAGATGCTAAAAGCAGTAACACCCCAATGCCAGTGAACCAAAAAAACAAACTTTATGGCTCCTCACTTATGGGCTTCTTATAAGGCTCTATACCTAATTTTATATTTGTAGTTTTGTATACCTCTTTTAAAATAATAAGACAATTCCAAAATTATATTAGCTTCAGGCTCCACAAATCTGCATCTACCTCTTGCTATGGGACACCTGGCCCCCGGATTTTGATTTCTGAACTCCTTTACCCTTTACAAGGAATCAGAGCCCCTTGGAGAAGTGGCTGGTTTCAGAAATGGAACAAGGAAAGATCAAGGTGAGAGCCTAGAACATATTTTTTATGCCAGAAAGCTAGAAAGTGATCAAAAACTAATGAGTCAAGAGAATGAGACACAAGCCACAGAATGGGAGAAAACGCTTTCAAAAGACACATATAATAAAGGGCTGTTATCCAAGATATACAAAATACTATTAGACCTTAACAAGAAGAAAATAACTTGATTTTTTAAAATGTGCCAAAGAGCTTAACAGGCATCTCACCAAAGAAGATATACAGATGGCAAATAAGCATACAAAAGATGTTCCACATCATATGTCATCAGGGCAATGCAGATTAAAATGAGATACCACCTATTCAGAATTGGTGAAAATCAAGAACACTGACAACACCAAATGCTGGCAACAATCTAGAGCAATAAGAACTCTCATTTACTGTGGTAGGGATGCAAAATGGTAAGAAGACAGTTTGGCAATTTCTTACAAAACTAAGCATACGATCCAGCTATCACACTACTTGGGATTTACCCAAATGAGTGGAAAACTTTGTCCACAAAAAAACCTGCACGTGGATTTTTTTTTTTTTTTTTTTTTTTTTTTGCGATATGCGGGCCTCTCACTGTTGTGGCCTCTCCCATTGCGGAGCACAGGCTCCAGATGCGCAGGCTCAGCGGCCATGGCTCACGGGCCCAGCCGCTCCACGGTATGTGGGATCTTCCCGGACTGGGGCACGAACCCGCGTCCCTGCATCGGCAGGTGGACTCTCAACCACTGCGCCACCAGGGAAGCCCCACATGGATGTTTATTGCAGCTTGATTTATAATTGCCAAAACTTGGAAGTAACCAAGATGTCTCCTTCAGTAGGTGAATAGATAATTAAATTGTGGTACACCCAGACAACAGAATATTATTATTATTAAAAAGAAATGAGCTATCATCATGAAAAGACGTGGAGGTAACTTAACTGCATATTTCTAAGTGAAAGAAGCCGATCTGAAATGGCTACATACTGTATGATTCCAACTATATGACATTCTGAAAATGACAAAACTATGGAGACAGTAAAAAGATCAATGGTTGCTGAAGGGGTGTTGAGATGAACAGGCAGAGCACAGAGGATTTTTCAGGGCAGTGAAACTATTCTGTATGATACTATTACAATGAATACATGTTATTATAAATTTGTTCAAATCCACCGAATGTAAAACACCAAGAATGGACCCTAATGTAAACTATGGACGTTGGGCGATTATGATGTGTCAAGGTAGGTTCATCACTGGTAGCAAAGGTACCCTCTGGTAGGAGAATGTTGATAATGGTTGAGGCTATGCATGTGCGCTGGTAGGGGGTATTTGGAAACTCTCTGTACCTTCCTCTCAATTTTGCTGTGAACCTAAAACTGCCACCCAAAAATAAATTATAAAAAAAAAACAGACCCATAAAATAAACCCATAAAAAAACTAATGGGGTCATGTAAAACACATACACACACACACCTCCCACAGGAGCTAGCTTACAGGAAGTCCCACTGCCAGATTTGGGACAATTTGGCCACCAGAAAGAATAATGATGATAATACATTAATCCTCTCCCTCAAATATCTATGAGTCCATAGTGGTACAGAATGAGAGAGAGAGTGAGAGAGAGTGAACTTCTTTATGAGAGAATACAGATGAAATGATAGAATTTTAAACAACCATTTTTGCAAGGCCAGTATTTCAGGCAAGAATCAGTAATGGGTGCTCAAACTTCTGGGTGAAAGGTTTGGTTATTGGTGAATAAAATATTCACACAGTCTAGGATTAAGAGACAAAAGATACATAACAACAAAACATAATGTGTGACCCTCAATTAGATCCTAGATTGGGGGAAAAGCTGTAATAGATGCTTTGGGGACAATTGGAGAAATATAAGCATGGACAGCATGTGGTATTATTGAAATGATGTTAATTTTCATAGGTGCGATGATGGTACTGAGAATACTTTAGGAGATGAATGTTAAAGCTATAAAGCCAAAGTACCTTGATGTCTGCAACTGATTCTCAGATGTCTCAGTCAATAACTGGTGACACTAGTTGAGGCATGTTTGGGTGCTCATGATGCCATTCTTAGAACTTTTCTGTGGGTTTTAGTTTTTTCAAAAGAATTTGGGGGGTCAAATCAATGAACCCTCAAATCAATGAACCTATTAACTTGCTAAGTAAACTTTTATAACTTTGTGTGGACTTTCTCCTTAACAAGGAGCCTCTGACTCTGGGATCACAGCCATCAAGTGTAAACAAGTAAAGTGAGATTAACACTGGCCAGAGAACCCAGGATATGGTCATCAACTCCACTTAACTCTTGAACCAGTTAGATCCAGTACAAGCTTCCTTCGCAGAAAAACATGCTTAGGTCACCTCTCCTCAGTGAATCAGATACTGTATGTATGAGAGGCACTTGTAAATTACAACTCTAGCCATACAAATATTCAATTAAGTATAGTAGCATATTAAAGAAATATCAAGGTATGAATTAAAATTCTTTTGTTAGGGGACATACACAGATTCTTCCTCAGAAATACACTTTTTTTTTCCCTAGGGATTCTTTTTACAAATTCTACATGTGAAATGAAGTGGCTGTTTTCATCTGACTTTTACCCAACAGGAAACTGACATGAGCAAGTTTTCTCATTCCTCAGTTACCTAGAGAGGCAAGCCTCACTGTCAGGAACACAGCCCCAGTCTGCAGAGTCCCAAGTCCGAGGTGCTCTCACTTTGTACCCATTTCCTTCATTCATCAAGTCCTGTGATTTGCACAGCTATGACTGATTAACCACAAGACTTGTCATTTGATTAGAAATGCACAAGGCAAGCTCTCCAGATTACACTGAGGCCCAAAGGGGCTAAAGGTCTTGCTCAAGGGACAGAGATTTCACGCTAGGATGAGAATTCTCATACCAGAACTGGAAAGGTGACTACAAGGAATCACCTCTTAAGTCACTTCTCAAATTATAACTTTCAGAAACTAGAGTAAAACATTTTGTCCCATATTGTCAGACAAGAGCACATTGCTAAAACCCTGCCTGCTATATTTTTGTTCTTTCGTTTAATCTCACACTGTTTTCTACAGTAACAGAAATGTATCCATACCCTATTTTATAGTACTTTGTGTCTTATTTGAACATATTATAAGAGTAGATAAAGTGTGAAAAAGGAGAGAGCTAAGATTACTTAAAAGAAAATGAAGCTGTATAAACATCAGAACAGTGTTGAAAAGTCCAGATAATTCATGCCAAAATAATAATTCAAGATAATTAACTAAAAGAATTTAGTTAATTGCTCCTTGGTTTGGAATGAACAAGTCAATGTCACTCTACTCCTGCCAACTCTCTGAAATATAATGACAGAGAGAAATTAGGGTGCTGACAGACATTCTGTCATCAGCTCTTCTAAAGTTTATTTATCCTTTTCTGTCCTCTAGGAAAGGATGGCCTATTCTATCAAGAACGATTCTCATATCCCCATCTCAGCACCAAGGAAGGCTTGATACATCCTCACCCCAACAAGTTTCCTACCTGGATCCCACCATTTCACCACTGAAAGCTTGATTCACTAGCCTTGGACACCTAGCAAAACCTCCCACTCCCACCAAACACATACCATTATATCCTTTATCAACCTACGTTACCAACTCCACTCCTTCCTTGTCACTGCCATCAGCATACTAATGTGTTCTAGAATTTTCTCTATTTAGGAAGAAAGTTTCTTGCAGAACATACATACAGCTCCCATTTGCTACCCACTTGTCCTCTCTGGTGTTCCTTGAGTTTTTCCCTCCTATACTCAATTATATTAGTAAGGTTTCTCCAGAGACACAGAATCACACACTGTGCACGCACTTGTGTGTGTGTGTGTGTGTGTGTGTGTGTTATAAAGATATTTATTATAAGGAACTGGCTCGCACAATTATGGAAGCTGACAAGTCCCAAAATCTGCAGGATGAGCCAACAAGCTGGGGACCCTGGAGTGTCAATGGTGCAGATCCAGCCTGAAGGCCAACAGGCTTGAGACCCAGAAAGAGCCAATGTTTCAGTTCCAGTCCGAGGGCCATAAAAAGCTAATGTCACAGTTCATAGGAAGTCGGGAAGGAGGAATTCTGTCTTACTTGGGAAAGGGTCAGGCTTTTTGTTTTATTCGGGTCTTCAGTTGAAGGATGAGACCCACACACATTAAGAAGGACAATCTGCTTCACTCAGTCTACTGATTTCAATGCCAATTTTATTCAAAAACACCCTTGCAGAAACACCCAGGATAACGTTTGACCAAATATCCTGGCACCCTGTGGCCCAGTCGAGTTGAGACATGAAATTAACCATCACACAAACCTTTAAATTTGGGGGGGTTGGGGCTTTCCACTAAGATCTCTCCTCTCTCTACACTCTCTTCCTAGGTACTTCTATCACTTTCTAGGATGTAATCTACATAGTTCAGCTATCTCTTCCAGCATTATCCAAGTTTTACATATTCAATGATTTACACTAAAAAAAAAAAAGTAAGAATGCCCTGGTGGCGCACTGGTTAAGAATCTGCCTGCCAATGCAAGGGACATGGGTTCGAGCCCTGGTCCAGGAAGATCCCACATGCCGCAGAGCAACTAAGTCCATGTGCCACAACTACTGAGCCTGCGCTCTAGAGCCCCGGAGACACAACTACTTAAGCCCGCGCACCTAGAGCCCATGCTCCACAAAGAAGAGAAGCCACCGTGATGAGAAGCCCACACGCAGCAACGAAGACCCAACACGGCCAAAAATTAATTAATTAATTATTTTTTTTTCTTAAGAAGTAAAAAGAAAAGTGAAATTTGGTTAAATGATGTATCTTATTTAACCCGATACATCCAAAATATTGTTTCAACATGAATTAATAGAAAAAAATGAATGAGTGTGCCAATTATCAATTTATAATTAAATTGATTAATATTGAATTAAATATCATTATGAAATTCAGCACTAATTACTGCTCTGTGATAAAGGAGCTTCAAGAATTTCTTTGCAGCAAGCACAATGTTAATTTTTTTTCAGTAGAGGGACATTGCAGGAGGGGAGACTGGTTTCCTGGTTCTGGCGTGCTACATTTTTTGTTTTCTTCTTGCTCCTCTTGGGCTGCTGGCAGGAACACATGTGGGTGGACTTGCAGGGGCACCCTGGTCCAGCCTCACACCCAGAGTGTGCAGCCCCTTGGCAAGCTCACAGCCTCAGCCCCAGCCCAGTGACCGTCTCACTGCACTTCCTGAAGCAGGCACCACATACCCCAGCTCTCATGCCACCCTGCTGGCAAGCAGATGCCCCAGTTCCCTGTGCACACCAGCCCACCAGCCTCAGGCAGCCTGCACCGTGACGGTGTCTGCCATGGTGCTCTTGACCCAGACCTGTGCATTCTAGGCTGTGCATCACCCTGCCAGAGAGTTGGTGCCCCGTGCTTGGAGTCCCTTTGCAACCTGCATGCCAGACTTATCCCACTATACCCTGGAGGGGTGTTTTCTGCTTGCCTGGCAACCCTGGACCAGCTCCTATCTGGGCCACCCTTTAAACTCCTCTGCCATCTGGTGGGCTGCAACCACACTTCTCCAGAGATATGAATCCTAACCTTGGAAAAGAGGCCAACTACCAAGTTTGTCCTTCCTTCAGAACTCTCCCTTAGCCTAAGGGTATTCCTTAGCATTCTCCTTTACATCTTATTCCCTGTTAGAGTTAATAATTCTTTACAGTAAACTTTTCTTGTACAGGTTATTGTGTTATTTCTGTCTCTTGGTTGGCCTTAACTGACACAATATATCTTTCACATTCTTTTTTTCTTACTAAGTGTTCTAAATCTGGTTTGTATTTTACTGTTACAGAACATCTCAATTCTGGCCAGCCCCTTACAAGTGACTGATGGCCGTATGTGGTCAATGGCTACTACACTGGGGAGCACAGTTCTAGATCTCCCGAACTGATTCAACTTCTGCAACTTCAGGTGACCAGAATGGAATTATTTATTCCTCTCCCCATCCCAATCTCCTTCTCAAAAATTTTCCTATCTCATTAAATGGCACCACCACACACTTGGTTGCACAAGTCAGAAGCTTAATACTCATACTTCCTGCTTGTCTCTTTCTCCCCTCACCTCTAAATTTTGTTGATGTTGACTCCTAAACAATCAGTTAATATGACAAAACCAGAAAAGAAAGAAAACTATACTTTAAGCATTAAATCCAAATCCAAAAGATGTATAATTTTATAAAAGTTCTTATGCCATTCCTTCCGAATCAAAATTTCAGTTTCTTAAAAAGTATCAACATTCCATATTAATTAGGATGCAGTGAAATAGACATGTTCATACTCTGTTGGTAGAAATGTAAAATATATGATATTTCTGGAAACAAGTTGGTAACTTAAATCAAGTATTTTAAGTATTTGTAATCTTAGATCTTATTCCTAGTCATCCTTTCCAAGAAAATATTAGGAGATTGTTCAAAGGTTTATGTAGAGGGATGTTCATCACAGTGTATTTATAACAGAAGAAATCAAGAAACAACGGAAATGCTAATGATAAGAAGAGAGTTGAAATAACATCGAACATCAAAAAGATGTAACTTTAGGAAGATATTAAACATATTTTAAATATACTTAGTATATATGTTTACATTTATAGATTATACACTTTTATCTAAAGAAAAATTCCAATTTTTAATAAACAACAGAGTGTATTTGCTTAGAAAAAAAGGTTGCCAAGAAATATATCTTAAAAAAATCTAAGTGGTGGAATTTATTCATTGTTCAAAAATATTTTTCAGGTTCCCTCTATGTGCCAGACACAACGACGAGTAGCCCCTGCTCACCACAACTAGAGAAAGCCCGCATGCAGCAACAAAGACCCAACACAGCCAAAAATAAATAAATTTTTAGAAAAATAGATTAAAAAATAAAAATACAGTGGAAGCGATAGTGTGTAACTTCTGAGTCTAGAGCATAAAAGACACTGCAGTTTCTCCCTTGATTTCTTGGATCATTCAGTCTGGGGGTAGCCAGCTTCCACAGCTGAGGATACTCAAATAGCCCTATGAAGAGATTCTCCTGGAGAGGATTTGGGGTATCCTGGCCATAGCCAGCACCAACCTGCAACCACGTGAGTTGCTTTTCAAGAAAACCCTCCAGCCCCAGGCAAGCCTGCAGATGACTGCAGCCTCGGTCAACATTTAACTGAATCTCATGAAAGACCCTGAGCCAGAACCATCAAGCCAAGCCACTCACAAATTCCATACCCACTGAAATCATGAGAAAATAAATGATGAGTGTTATTTGGAGCAAATAAATTTGGGGGTGATTTGTTATGCATTAGAGAACCAATATAGCAGCAAACAAAACCAGATAAAAATGCTCTGCTTTTATGGAGCCTACATTCTGGCAGGAGGAGACAGATAATAAGCAAAGTAAATACATATATGGGATGCTATATGGTGATAAATGGGATAGCGGAGAAGGAGGGCAGGGATGTAGGAGGACTTGGAATTTTACAGAGGTAGTCGTGGAAGCCCCCCACTGAAAAAAAAAATGGCATTTGAGAGACGACCTGAAAGAGGTAAGGGAGGAGCTTTGCAGCTATTTAGGGGGAGAGTGCTCCAGAAGAAGCGTAGAGAAGCAAGAGCACGACTGGCATGATTACAGAAAAGTAAGAAAGCAGTGGGGGCGGTGGCAAGGGTTGTCAAATAGGGCTTTGCAGGCCGTTGTAAGTACTTTGGCTTTATTCTGAGTGATGTGGGAAACACTGGAGGTTTTGAGCTGAGGAATGACATGATCTGATTAACATCTTAGCAGGAGTCCTCCGGCTGCTGGGTTGAGTAGAGATTAAAGCAGGGGAACAAGTTAGGAAGCTATTACAGTAAATACAAATGAAAGAAAAATGGTGATGAG
Source organism: Mesoplodon mirus (assembly GCF_964341445.2). Classification (NCBI taxonomy): domain Eukaryota; kingdom Metazoa; phylum Chordata; class Mammalia; order Artiodactyla; family Ziphiidae; genus Mesoplodon; species Mesoplodon mirus. The sequence continues at coordinate 50,902,224 of NC_138992.1, forward strand.
TTAAATCAAAATGCAATAATTGCTAGTTGTTCACATACTTCTTTATACTTTTCTGAATTTTCCAAATTTCTACAATGACTCTTCATGACTTTTCTAATCCAAAAGGAAAACAATGTTCATGAAATACCTTACAGGCCTCAGTATTTTCTGTTGTATTTATCATAATATAGATGCCCATGTAATTCTTAGTAGGATTTCAATACAACGGAGTTGTTGTAAAACATCACAAAAAAAGAGAGTCAAAAACTGTCGACTTGGGCCTCCCTGGTGGCGCAGTGGTTGAGAGTCCGCCTGCCGATGCAGGGAATACGGGTTCGTGCCCCGGTCTGGGAGGATCCCATATGCCGCGGAGCGGCTGGGCCCGTGAGCCATGGCCGCTGAGCCTGCGCATCCGGAGCCTGTGCTCCGCAACGGGAGAGGCCACAACAGTGAGAGGCCCGCGAAAAAAAAAAAAAACTGTCGACTTTAGTCTGTATAGACTCTGAACATAGTATCAACTGAAAAACAACTCAAAATCATTTTTGAGCTTTAGACAACTTGAATGTTTACATTATCAGCTAAACTTGATAATTACAAAGCACAGCAGCCTTTCATTTTGCTTTAAACACTGCTGAAATTTGGAGTGTCAAATGGTAATTTAATAGCTCACTGCCTCCTTTGCAGTTACCAATTTTCTGAGTTTTAAACATGCACCTGCTAAATATTTCCCAATTCCTATAATTTTTAACCACTACTTGCATTTTAACCTAGCATCACAAAAAATGTAAAAGGACTTCATGTACTCTTTGAATATTTTTATTGCCTTTGTGATATGGATTTGACCGTCCTTCACCTTCAGATATTTCATGTGTAAGCTGTCCTTTATGACTGTAATTAGTTCAGGTTCAGGATTTCTAGGCATTTGGCCAGGAGATTACTCTGGATAAAATCTGCTTAATTAAATTAAAAACATATTTGCCAAGCATCTATCACTTCCAAGAAACAGTACTACATGAAGATAAAAAGAAGTGTTCTTGTAGGTATTTTTTAGTCATGCTAAAGATGATAGAGCTTTAAAGTCATTTTTAGTGTATTGGCTACAATCTCTTCCTGCTTTTTATACTTCAAGGAATTTTATTTCATTCAGCAAATGTTTATGCCACACCTCTCACGCACTGGAAATACGGACTCCTGGATGGAAATAAAAAGGTGAGTAATGGACCCGGCCCCTGAAAAGTGCACAGACTAGTTGAGAGACTAGTAATATGATATTTGAATTTAAATTATAGAAAATAAATAATAAAAATATAAAGCCTGTGATCTACCTCCTACAGCTTTATAATAACCTGAGGAAGTGAGTCATTTTTCCTACACTGCAAAGGGTTAATCATTTCTTTTCATTTACTGGTTCTTATTTTCCAGATATTTCCAGGAATTTGACCTAGACAGAAAGGTTGAAGGTCCTGTCTGCTCTGCTCTGCTCTACTTTATTATATAGAATATGTTATAGATGTTTATTCTTAGTCTGAAAATAAATGCTTCTGTCACTGAAGGGCTAAAGGAAGAAAAGAATCTCCATTTCTATAATCAATCATGAAAATTTTCATGATAATTGGCTTCTCACAAGAAATGCAGATTTCCCTGAAGGGTAGCTTTACTATTTATTTGGCCCACAAAGAAACTATACAGAAAGGCAGAATGTATATCATTTTTACTGACTGTTCTTCACGAATTGGATACTCAAAGGAGCCATAGCAGGGACACCAGCATCCCAGGTTCTCCATCTCTTCATTACCCCTCATCATCATTTATTTCCTGGGCCATTGCCTCCCTGCATAAAACCATCCTTTCTTCCAAACTATTTTCATGCTGCCAACTGAATTGGTTCCATACACAAAGCCATAAAACTCGTGTGTGTGTGTGTGTGTGTGTGTGTGTGTGTATGTGTGTGTTGGGTGACACAGAGGGAAAGGGACTCCTTCATTCCCCATGGAATAAAATCCCAAACTCTCTTATTTGCTTGTCTTCCTTTTTTTCTCTTCCTTCCTCCTTCCTTCTTTCATAATTCAGTTTAAAAGACATTAGGTCTTAGTAAAGGAGGGAAGGTGGCAGCAGGCTAGGGGAGGTCACAGCCTGAGCAGGGTGAGGAAGCCATATCTTCAGGTGGCAGCAGTCAGAGCAAATTTTGCAAGTCCATTAGGAGTTAGGAGGGAACCTGCATAGGGTGGAGGTGGGGGGACTGGCAACAGTGATGGAAGATTTGTTACAAGCAGGAAGGTGAATCAAATGAGTATATATATTTAGAATAATAAGAGTCCAGTATCTCATTGATGGAGAAAGAAATTACAAATATGGAAAGGTAGAAAACTAAAATAAATTCTATGGTATTCAACTGGAACTGGAATAATTGAAATTGGAAATATTGGCATGAACTCATGGTTTGCACATACAGAAATACATACAGTTGGTGAGGTGTGTGTATATAGGTAGGTAGCTAGACAGACAAATGGTATAAACATACATGCATATATTGCCTAGCTCTCCTCACTGAGAAGACGTGGAAGCATCCAAGATTTTGGTTTCTAAATATTAATCTCCTCTAAAAGGAACCAGGGCTCTATGGAGATTTGACTGATTCTAGGACTAGAAAAGTGTGGGTCCTAGATTAACCTGGAATGCTCTGTTGTGCAAGAAAGTACGGAGGTAGTCAAGGAATGGTGGGGACAAGTAAAAAGGATATACATGAAGGAGCACTCACTGGTCAAATATGGGGCAACGTGAACATCAAAATAAATTATGAAAATAATATCCATTGAATAATATCCACTGAATAAAATAGCATCTCATGAGCCCATACTTAAATAAATAAATAAATAAAGGAGAAAGTTGTTACTTACAATGGAATGTCAAATGATGACTATAGAAGGAATAATGGAAATAAAAAAGTTATGATTTCACAGTCATCATAGTAATAATTAATTCATCCAAGAAACATCAATGTGTACCAAAACCAGCATATAAAATTTTGATAAGGAATTGGATACTTACATAATTCCAAATATCTCCTCACAAAATACTTATTGATTAAAATGAGGAAAAGAGTAACTTTATAGTGAAGAAAGCTGGTGGATATCATCTTAATTAAGTGATCAGAAGTTACATCCTCTATAATGGGACAAGTCAAAATCATGTACCACCTTATAGGATGCAATGAGAAGATCACAGTATCACTTCTGTGCTATTTCTCCCCCACCAAAAAAAAAAGTATGTATTCTGAATTTTATGATAAAGAAACAACAACAACAAAAAACCAATTAAGAACATTCTACCTGGGGGAGTTTCCTGGCAGTCCAGTGGTTAGGACTCCACACTCTCACTGCAGAGGACCTGGCTTTGATCCCTGGTTTGGGAACTAGGATCCTGCGAGCCATACAGTGCAGCCAAAAAAAAAAAAAAAATTATGTCGAATAACTGGACTATTATTGTCAAAAGTGTCAAGCCAAGAGAACCAAGGCAAGATTGAGGTGCTGTTCCAGATAAGAGTTGACTAAAGAAACATGATAACTACCTGGCAAGGCTATCATTCAGATTTGATGGGGAGAGAAAGAGTTTTACTGACAAGCAAAAGCTAAAAGAGTTCAGCACCACTGAAATAGCTTTACAAGAAAAGTTAAAGGGACTTCTCTGAGCAGAAAAGAAAAAGCCACAACTAGAAGTATGAAAATTATGAGAGGAAAAATCTAATTGATAAAGGCAAATATACAGTAAAGGTAGTAGATCAACCACTTATAAAGATAGTAGGTAGATTAAAAGACAAAAGTAGAAAATCATGTTATATCCCAATAAGTATTTAAGGGATACACAAAACGAAAGATGTAAAATATTATATCAAAAATGTTAAATGTGGTGGTGGCGAGAGTAAAAATGCAGGATTGTTAAAATGAGTGGAACTTAACAGATCATCAACTTAAAAATAATCATGTAAATACATATGATGATACATATGTATAAATATGTTTTATATATATATATATATATATATATATAGCCACATATAAACCTCATGATAACCAGAAACCAAAACTCTATGATAGATACACACACACACAAAAGAGAAAGGAATCCAAACGACACTAAAGACAGTCAACAAATCACAAGGAAAGAGAAAAAAAAAAGAACAAAAAAACTATAAAAACAAACAGTAAACAACAAAATGGCAACAAGTACATGCCTATCAATAATTACTTTAAATGGAAATGGACTAAATTCTCCAATCAAAGAACACAGAGCGGCTGAATGGATACAAAAATAAGAGCAATATATATGCTGTCTACAAGAGACTCACTTCAGATCTAAAGACACACACAGACTGGAAGTGAGGAGAGAGAGAAAATATATTCCATGCAAATGGAAACAAAAAGAAAGCTGGGGTAGCAATACTTGTAACAGATAAAACAAACCTTAAAACAAAGACTGTAGCAAGAGACAAAGAAGGACATCATATAATGATAAAGGGATCAATCCCAACAAGAAGATTTAACAATTGTAAATACATAAGCACCCAACATAGGAGCACCTAAATACATAAAGCAAATATCAACAAACATAAAGGGAGAAACTAATGATAAGAAAGAGAAATTAAGAAAAAATTCCATTTACCACTGTATCAAAAAGAATACCTATGTTTCATTGTCAGTGTATAGAAATGCAATAGATTTCTGCATATTAATTTTGAATCCTGCAACTTTACTGAATTCATTGATGAGTTCTAATAGTGCGGTGGCATTTTTAGGATTTTCTATATATAATATGTCATCTGAGAACAGTGACAGTTTTACTTCCTCTTTTTTCCAATTTGGATGCATTTTATTTCTTTTTCTTATCTGATTGTTGTGGCTGGGACTTCCAATATTATGTTGAATAAATGTGGAGAGAGTGGGCATCCTTGTCTTTCTCCTGATCTCAGAGGAAATGCTTTCAGCTTTTCACCATTGAGTATGATGTTAGCTTTAGGCTTGTCACATATGGCCTTTATTATGTTGAGGTAGGGTCTCTCTATACCCTACTTTGTTGAGAGTTTTTATCATAAATTGATGTCAAATTTCGTCAAAAGCTTTTTCTTTATCTACTAAAATGATACTAAATGATATTTATATTTAAAATGATACTAAAATGATATTTTTATTTTTCAATTTGTTAATGTGGTGTATCACATTGATTTGTGAATATTGACCCATCCTGCATCCTTGGGATAAGTCTCACTTGATCATGGTATATGATCGTTTTACTATATTGTTGAATTCGGTTTGCTAATATTTTGTTGAGGACTTTTGCATCTTTGTTCAGCAGTGATAGTGACCTATTAATTTTTTTTGTAGTGTCTTTGTCTGGTTTTGGTATCAGGGTGATGCTGGCCTCATAGAATGAGTTCAGAAACACTCTTTCCTCTGCATTTTTGGAAATAGTTTAAGGATAGGCATTAACTCTTGTTTAAATGTTTGGTAGTATTCACCTGTGAAGCCATCTGCTCCTGAACTTTTGTCTGTATGGGAGGTTTCTTTTTTTTTAATTACTGATTCAATTTCATTATTGGTAATTTTTCTATTTCTTCCTGATTCAGTCTTAGGATATTGTACTCTTCTAGGAATTTATTTCTTCTAGGTTGTTCATTTTATTGGCATTTAATTGTTCATAGTAATTCTTTATGATCCTTTTAATTTCTGTGGTGTTGATTGTAACTTCTCCTTTTTCATTTCTGATTTATTTGGGACCTCTCTTTTTTTTCTTTATCAGGTTAGTTTATCAATTCTGATTATCTTTTTAAAGAACAAACTCTTAGTTTTATGGATTTTTTAATGTTGTTTCTTCAGTCTCTATTTCATTATTTTTACTGATTCTTATTATTTGTTTTCTTCTACTAACTTTGAGATTTTTTGCTTGTTTGTTTCCTGAGGTAGGCTTGTATTGTTATACACTTCTCTCTTAAAATTGCTTTTGCTGTGTCCCACAGAAATTGGATCATATGTGTTTTTGCTTTCGTCTCCAGGTATTTTTTGATTTCCTCTTGATTTCTTCAGTGACCCACTGGTTGTTTAGTAGCTTATTGTTTAGCCTCCATGTGTTTTTGTTTTTTGTATTTTTTTTCTTGTGGTTGATTTCTAGTCTCATAGTGTTGTAGCCAGAAAAGATGCTTGATATCATCCTTAAATTTATTTGTGGCCTAGCATGTGATCTATCCTGGAGAATATTCTATGTGCACCTGAAAAAAATGTGTTTTCTGCTGCTTTGGGATGGAATATTCTATAGTCTATTAAGTCCATCTGGTCTGATGTATCATTTAGGGTCAGTGTTCCCTTATTGATTTTCTTATTGATATAAGTGGCGTGTTAAAATCCCCTACTGCTATTTTGTTATTGTTAGTTTCTCCCTTTTGGAGAGAATGTGGAGAAAGGGAAAATCTTTTGGACAGTTTCTGGGTATGTAAATTGGTGCAGCTACAATAAAAAACAATACGGAGCTTCCTCAAAAAATTTAAAATAGAACTACCATATAATCCAGACATTGCAATTCTGAGTATTTTTCCAAAGAAAACAAAAACAGTAATTCAAAAAGATATATGTACCCCAATGTTCACAGCAGCACTATTTACAATAGCCAAGATATAGAAGTAACCTAAGTGTCCATCAATAGATGAATGGATAAAGAAGATGTGGCGCATACACACACACACACACACACACACACAAAATGGAATATCACTTTTTTTTCATAAAAAAAATGAAATTTTGCCATTTGTGACCACATGGATGGACCTAGAGGGTATTATAGTGCGTGAAATAAGTCAGACAGAGAAAGACAGACACCATATGATTTCACTTATATGTAGAATCTAAAAAAATAAAACAAATGAACAAACATAACAAAACAGAAACAGAGTTGTAGAGAAAAAACAAGTGGTTGTCAGAGGGGGCTGTGGGGGGATGAGTAAAATAGATGAGGGAGAATTAAGACATACAAATAAATCAGCCATGAGCATGATATGTACAGCATGAAGAATATAGTCAATAATAATGTAGTATCTTTGTATGGTGACAGGTGGTAATTAGACTTATTGTGGTGATCATTTCTGTAATGTATAGAAATATCAAATCACTAAGTTGTGCACCAAGAAATAAAGAGTGTTGTAGGTCAACTATACTTCAGTAAACAAACCAACTTATAGAAAAAGAGACCAGATGTGTGGTTACCAGAGGCAAGGAAGGTGGGGGAAGGGGGAATTGGATGAATGTGATGAAAAGGTACGCACTTCCAGTTATAAAATAAACAAGTACTAGGGATGTCATGTACAACTCGATTAATATAATTAACACTGCTGTACATTATATATGAGTATTTTTTGTTTTTTGTTTTGTTTTGGTTTTTTGCGGTATGCAGGCCTCTCACTGTTGTGGCCTCTCCCGTTGCAGAGCACAGGCTCCAGACGCGCAGGCTCAGTGGCCATGGCTCACGGGCCCAGCGGCTCCGCAGCATGTGGGATCTTCCCGGACTGGAGCATGAACCCGTGTCCCCTGCATCGGCAGGCGGACTCTCAACCACTGCGCCACCAGGGAAGCCCCTATGAGCATCGTTAAGGGAGTAAATCCTGAGTTCTCATCACGGAAAAAAACTTTTTTTTCCATTTTCTTTTATTTTATATACATTGACTACGTGAGATGATGGATGTTCATTAAACTTATTGTGGTAATCATTTCATAATGTATGTAACATCACTTTGCTGTACCTCAAACTTACACAGCACTATAATGTCATATATCTGGATAAACTGAAAGAAAAAAAAGGTATGATAACTAAATGTAACACTTTATCCTGAATAGGATCCTTTTACTATAAAAGACATTACAGGGATAATTGACAGTTTGAATGGTGACTGTGAAGAAGAAGGAATCAGTGTTCACGTCCTGACTTTTGATGGCTGTATTGTTATGTGGGAGAATATCCTTATTTGTAGGAAATACACACTAATGTATGTGGGGTAAAGGGACCTCTTGTCAGTAACTTATTCTCAAATGGTTCAGAAAAAAAACTTGTATTATTTTTGTGATTTTTCTGGAAGTTTGAAACTCTTCTAAAATAAAATAAATAAACCTTTCCTGGTAGTCAAGGTCCTTCATTAGCTCATCTTACCAGCCTCATCTTCAATAGCATCTCCACACCCCCACTCCTCCATCCACATTGGACCTCTCCCACTCCTACAAGCATAGCATGTCCATTTCTGGGTCTCTGGCTTGCTCATGTCATGCTCTATTCCTATAAGGCTTTATAGCTCCACTTTTGCCTGTTAAAATTCTTGAGTGTAAGAAATATCATAACACATATTCTTGAAGGTATGCATAACAGAAATATCATAAAACTTAAAGTTTTTAATCAAATTAAATATGGCTCCAAATTTTCACTCTTTAATTTGGCATAAAAATTTCATCTCAGTCTCAAGTATATGGGAAGTGGGTGGCTTACCCCGCACACAGAAAAGAAAAACTTTCTCTAGTTTTCAGTTCATCACAATGGCTGCTGTAATGCTTAATATCAAAATCCACATTTCACTTGAAGGCGGAAAGCTCCATCCATTCTGTGACATTTGCTGGTGTAGGAATCTTATGCTACTACTCCCCAGGCCATGGTGGCATGTGCCACAGGGTCTTAAGTCTCAATCACTTGCAGAAAAACCCTTACCACCTTCTCCCCAACCATTTCCTTGGTCTCCAGAAGCTCATCTTTTCCCCAAGCATTAGGTTATTTCCTCTTTCCATTCCCTAAGGAAGACTCAGGTCGGAATGCCTTTATACCTGGAAACTTCCATTTTCAGCCTAGAAACATAAAAATCATAGATAACCATTACAGGCAAGGAAACTCAAACTCATTTTGTAAAGGTTTAGCTACCTTAGAACCCTGGGAGGAAAAGTGGTTTCATCCTTTTAAGCCTCCTATTGCTTTTAGTATAAAACACGAATACTTCAACCAATTATACCACCACGCTGCTCATCCTCTAAGATGAGTTGGTAAAGTTTTTTAAAGTATTAAGTTGGTAAAGGGCCAGGTAGTAAATATTTTAGGTTTTGCAGGCTATGTGGTGTCTGTCTCAACTACTCAACTCTGCTGTTGTAGCGTGAAAGCAGCCATAAATAGTATGTAAATGAGTGTGGCTGTGTTCCAATGAAACTGTGCTGACACTGAAATGTGAATTTAATAAAACGTTCATGTGTTGCAACATATTGTCCTTATTTTGATCTTTTTCCTCCATTTTAAAATGTAAAACCATTTGTAGCTCACGGGCTGTAAAAAAATAAGCAGCGGGCTGAATCTGGCCTGTAGTTTGTAGTTTACCAATTTCTTCTCTAAGACAATCAGATGAGAACTTTTAACATGAATGTTTCCAGAATTCTGAATTATTTCCTTCCATAAATAGATCATTTTTGTGCATTTATCATAATTCTTACCACTTTCTGTCAAAAATGATCATTTCATATGCATACACCTATCTCAAATGACTGTCCTCTTTACAAGAAAGTACTTCCTTTGAGGCCTCACAGAGCCTAGGTGTTCAAACTATTTCAGTTGAATGAAACTGAGTAGTGGGGCAAATAAGGTTGATGAATGAAACAAGTCTATCATGGAGCATCATCTACACAATGCTGGCTTTGTTATGGGAGAGGGCTATGAGTTTTGTTGCAGATGATTTGTAATTATTTCTGTGGGCTCTCATTTTCTTCTCCCTAATTATATTTGTTAACTTGCTGAATTGCTTCCAAGACCATTCTTTGGGGACTGAAGCTGTATAAAGGACTCCGCATTGCTGAGTCTCAACAGGAAAGCTAATGTTTCCAAAACAATATTTCTTTATTTATGATTTTATTCATCTTTAAGGTGTTTTTTTTTTTGCGGTACGTGGGCCTCTCACTGTTGTGGCCTCTCCCGTTGCGGAGCACAGGCTCCGGATATGCAGGCTCAGCGGCCATGGCTCACGGGCCCAGCCGCTCCGCTGCATGTGGGATCTTCCCGGACCAGGGCACGAACCCGTGTCCACTGCATCGGCAGGCGGACTCTCAACCACTGCGCCACCAGGGAAGCCCTCATCTTTAAGGTTTTTAGAAAAACTGGAAGTATGAGATTGGGATGAATTTTTAAAGATTAAAAATCTTGAAGCCATTGGGTTCATAGAGAATTAGAAAAACATCTTTTAGAAAATTACATGCTTCTTTCTTTTGTCTTAGTAATACCTTATGATTTCATGTTTTGTATTTCACTAACTCTGTAGAAAATCCTATGAAGTAGGCTGAAGAGGAGTATAGCTAAGACTCTTCAAGGTACAAGTGGTTTAAAAAAATAACCCAACAGGGGGCTTCCCTGGTGGCGCAGTGGTTGAGAGTCTGCCGGCTGATGCAGGGGACGTGGGTTCGTGCCCCGGTCCTGGAAGATCCCACATGCGGCGGAGTGGCTAGGCCCGTGAGCCATGGCCTCTGAGCCTGCATGTCCGGAGCCTGTGCTCCGCAACGGAAGAGGGCACAACAGTGAGAGGCCCGCGTACCGCCAAAAAAAAATTAAATAAATAATAAATAACCCAACAGGTACTCCCCTGGCAGTCCAGTGGTTAGGACTTCACCTTCCAATGCAGGGGGTGTAGGTTTGATCCCTGGTCGTGGAGTTAAGATCCTACAGGACTCGCAGCCAAAAAACCAAAATATAAAACAGAAGCAATATTGTAATAAATTCAATAAAGACTTTAAAAATGGTCCACACACACACACACACACACAAACTGAAAAAACATAAATAACCCAATAAAAAAAAAAGCAATGTTTTCATTCAGACAACTGAGAAGACAAGGGATGGATCTTTCTTCCATCTATGGCTGAATCCAAGGACTCCAATGATATCACCAAGGTCCTGTGTTCTGTTGTTCAGCTCTGTGTTCTTTTGCATTGCTCTTATTCTCTCCCACTGCAGTCAGGCTTCCCTCAAGTTGCTGGAGGAGACGGCAACTAGCAGCCTCAACATCATCCCAGCACAAGGATACTAAAAGCAAGAATTGTCTCCACTAGCTCTGGCTGGAAAATCTTTAGACGAGGACTGTAATTATTCATTCAACCAGGATCACTTAATAGGAGAAGAGTGCTTCCCCAGAGAGGGATGCTGAGCAGATAATGAATGTTCTCTGAAGTGGGTATTTACTGAGCGGCCACCTACATATGGGAGAGGGACGCACAGAGACATGAAGTAACTTTTCCACAGTCACACTGTTGGTAGGTAACAGAAGTAAACAGAAATCATGTCTTCTCACTCATACCTTATAGAGTGCCTCTACTCTTGCCTGTATAAACCATGTTATTCCCGTGGTGTAAGTATCCCTATCTCACCATTTCCAAATGAAAGCTAGGCCCGTAAGTTTTCATAAAGACTATAATGTCATTCCATTCCATCTATTTCTTTGTCTTCTGCATATACATCAATAACTTCACATTCAAGGAACCATAATTATACTCACCTTATTAGCTTCAGTATTCCTGGATAACTCTGGCCTCGTGAAAGAATCTAACGGTTTTCTGTCGCTTTGATGTTTCTTTGGTCTTGTCACCACACATTATGGGCATTTTATAATGCATTTTAAGGTGTTTTTAAAAGTCACTCTTTAGAAAAAATACAGAATTTTAATACAATTACATTGACAAGTAATTATTCCTCATTGTCTAACGTATTCCCTAATTTTTTGTGATGGACATAAACAATAAAATGATTTACTGTTAAAATGGTTCATCTTTCTATAAGCAGGCAAGTGGCTGATTTGGCGGGAAGAGGACTTGACCGACGGTCAGCCCACGTGGATTCTAGTTTGGCTTTGTCAGTTACTAGTTGTGTGGATACCGAACACGGCTTAGACTCTGAACCTCAGCATTCTCACTTGCAAAAGGGGAATGCTACTTTGGCCTTATTTTGATACTTAGAGCAGAACTCATGTACCGTTACCAAAATGATATAAAAATGTCAGTACTTCTACATTTGTTTAAAAGCTGGCTTTCCCTAAGACCGTGACAAAATAAAGAGAGAGTATGTGAAAACTGTTACCTTAGTGGAAATATCCTCCTGGAAGAAGTGCTTCGATTTTCTAGAAAACTCAACCCACAACACCTTAACTGGGAAATATACACACACAGAAATAAAACTGGAAGGCAAAAATATTTCTTCTAAGATTTTCTAAAGTTCCCTGATTCTTGTTTTACAACTTATTGATATTTTCTTGTGCCTCTGTCGTGCTGTCAGAAAGTCTCATTTTGAAGCAAGGAAACTTCAATGAGAAAAGCATTTCAACTTTTGGCTCACTACAAATTTTCCCTTGGGAGATTATAGTTCTAGATCTGTTCCAGACATTAGGTTCTTTGTTGCTCCAACCAAACACGGGACGCCACCCAGAGGTGCGCAGCGCCACCTCCTGGGAGCGCGGACAAAGCCATCCAGCAGTAAGCGGCTGAGGGCCGACCACCTGTGTTACGGTCCTTGTGGCTCTGGTGACTCAGACACTTCGGGTGGTTTCTGTACACATACCCCTGCGAGGAACTCCAGACTTAGCCGCGTCTTCGACGCCTCAGCTGAGTAGAAGTTCTTAACCCAGTGAACACCAAGGTATGTTAAAAGGGACGGTCCTGTGTTTAGGGAAGGATGCTGCACGGCTGAGATGGTTCTGTGGACAGGACTACTTTAGGTGGGTGGGAACAAGCCCGTGAGCGGAATGACGCTCGGTGGGCGGAAGGACGCTCGGTGGGCGGAAGGACGCTCGGTGGGCGGGGCTTATCGCCGTCTGCAGCCCAAGCTCACGGGACACGTCTCCGCCCTGTCGGCGGAGCTTATCTCGGTGGGCGGAACTACGACCTGAGAGAGGACCGTTGGCTGGCTCCCTCATTCCGGAACTTCCTGGATCCTGTGCGTACAGCTGGCGTTACGTGGAGCTTATACGCCTGCCCGAGGGTATCGGAGGACTGGTGAGAGATTAATAAAAAAATTTTCCGGCGCGCTGGCATGAAGTTTCCGAGGTTTGAGACAGGATTGGCCGTCCGCGGGCTGCTGCCGTCTGCAGGCTCCGTTCCGTCGTCGCTTGCTGCCTTAGGCAGCCCTACTCGGCCGCAGGCCTGCTGGCTCAGGCCTAAAACCCCCATGCCTGCTGGGCCTTCAGCCCACGGCAGGGTACCAGTTTTGGGTTGTTCTGTTGTCACCAGTTTCCACGTGGTTGTTAGAGAAAATCCCTATCCCCCTACCCCCACAGCTAGGCTCTCACCTTCTCCACGAACCTTCCTCGAGTCCCCAACTCGATTGGATCTTTCCCTTCTGTGACTCCACTCGTGTGCTGTTAGTTACAGCACCTATCTTTATGTTTCTTGTGTTTGTATATGTTTCATATGTATGTATATAGGTTCTGTACCACACTTGGTACATAATAATTGATTAATGAATACTAGATGAATGGTTGGATTTTGGTTACTTATTGGAAGGATTTTAGATTATTTAATTTGGGGGTGGTTTATGTGTATTTTCTGCTTCTATAATAATCATGTATTTCCTACTGTTTTCATTTTTTTTTTTTAAGAAGAAGTTCTGTTGGGGTTCGGAACCATTGCTGTCTCTCTTGTTCCTTAGGCTAGACATTGAAGGAGGAGAGATACAATGTGAGCAAAGGGAAGAAAGGAAGAATGTGCAAGGTGTCTTCAGAGAGTGATTAGTAGACTAGAGTAGGTATAGAGAAATAGCAGGAGATACCTTTGACAGATTTATGCTAGAGTCAGGTTTCCAGCAATATGTCAGGACCAAGAATATTGCTCCTTGTGGGTTGGAGGAGCCACTGAAGGATTTTAACATTGGGACGGTTCATTTCATACCACTACGCAGGATAGACTTGAATGCATGTGGCTTAAGCCAGGGGTTGACAGTCTTTCTGTAAAGGACCAAATAGTAAATATTTTAGGCTTTGCGAGCCACAGTTGTCGCAGGAAAGCAGCCACAGACAAAACATACATAATCGAATGGACGTAGCTGCGTTCTAATAAAACATCATTTACAAAGACGGGTGCCTGACCTGATTTGGTCCATGGGTATACTTTGTCCCAACCCAGAGTCAAACCAAATAGTCGTAGGGACTAAAGCAGTAACCCAGTCCTGAACTAGGCAGTAGTAAGTCATGTTTTTGTACTGCATTTGTATTTATATACGAGAGGCCACATCACATAATGAGAGCTCAGGATCTAGTCTGCTTGGCTTTGAATCTTGGCATTCTCTGGCTACTAGTGCAACAATGGGCAGATTAACTTCTCTTTGCATCAGTTTTTTTTTTTTTAATCTGTGTAATGATAATAGTACGTCCTACGAAGTGTTGTTGTAAGGAGTAAATTAGTCAAAACACATAAAATGTTAGCATAGTGCTGTACATGTAGTAAAAGCTTAATAAAGCTTAACTATTGATATTTTTTAAATTGTCCCTCACGTGCATTGTTAAAGACAGGTTTCAGAGATGTTTCTCAAGTAGAATTTATAGGCTTAGTGTGTTTAGCTATAGAACAGAGATAATACGTACAGTTTTTAGGCAAGAGCCATTCACATAGAGGTGATGCGGAAGTCATGAAAGTAATTTAACGCGGGGGCTAGGAAGTGTAAGCTTAAGTACTGGTTTTGAGGAGGTGCGCACAGGAGTGAAAATGGGACAAGTAAAAAGGAATGAAAGAAGGAGGGAGAAGAGAGTCAGTCGTAGAGTATGAAAGGAACCAGAATGGAATAGCAGTATGTAAACTATCAGAAGGATGGATGGTGATGGTTAGCATTGTCAGATGCTGCAGAGAGCTGAAAGAAAACAACTGTTGTGTTGAGAATATTAATTAATGAATCTAACTGGCAGAAATTAATGTGGAGCCTCTTATGGGCCAGGTGCTGGAGATGCAGAAAAGAATTAGCTACACACTCTGCACTGAAACAGAAAAATCTAGTAGGACCGAAGGGACATGCAGATAATTTTAATACAAGCAACAATTTTAAAAATAATCAGGAGGAAGGTGGAACTTCTTAGATTTAATTGGTACCTTTACTTCCAAAACTTAAATTGATTTACAGTTCATAAACATGGGCAACTGAATTGAGCTCCTTTTCTTTCTTGCCTAGACAATGGCCAAGAACAAACTAAGAGGACAGAAGTCCAGGAATGTATTCCAGGTAGCCAGCCGAAAAAGCTTTAAGGTTAAAAATAAAGCAAAGCCAGTTACCACTAATCTGAAGAAGGTTAGTATCACTTAAGCACTCTGACTTTATTGTTTACAAGAAAAGCATAATTGTAAAGCTACTGAAAAACTGAATGCTAATATTTAAAACAGGTTCTTAGCCTTTCCTACAAAAGCAAGATGATTGTTAAACATTTGTTTCAAAAAAGAAACAACGATGCAGAAAAATAACCTCCCTTTCTTGAATTCAAATGCAAAAGGAAGAAGGCATTTTAACTGCAGATGTATGAGGCTCCAAGTAACAGTTTTAATAGTTTTCTCAGAGCATAGAAATCATAAAAAATCATGGTATGGAAAAATTATCTCTAAACTCATATATATTCAAGAAGCTTTCAACAGAGCCAAGACATGGAATGTCAGTCAACACCCATTCTTTTTCTCCTCAGTAATTCTTATTTCTCTGAAGATATCTAGAACTCTGATAAAAACCTAAAAATTGAAGATAAAGAATTTTATTTCTTAAAATACAAAATTTGAAAAGAAAGGAGTTACTTTATCTTTATTTCAGAATATTTGGGGAATGGGAAATTTCTTCAAGATTAAATAGATTCCTTAAGAAGATTATTCAAGAAAATGTTTTCAAGCTTAAGTAGTAGGTGGAGTCCCCTCTAGAGGACTTAGTAATTATCATAATGGTCCATAGAAATGTAACATTTTATCTTTCAGTCTTCATGAACTAGCTGAGTTAAACTTTTTGGTGGAGCAATTTCATGTCTTTGGAAATGCTAAAAAGGAAATAAAGCTGGGTGATATGACTGGGGTTTGGGGGTGACAGTTTTAGATAGAATTGTCTTCAGGGTTGACATTGAAGCCAAGACCTGCCTGATAGGAGCCAGTGATGCAAACTGCTGGGAAGTGTTGGGAGCAGCATGTTCTAGGCAGAAAGAATAGTGAGTGCAGAGACCCCCAGCTAGGTGAAGTCTTGGTGTATTTGAGGAAAATTATTTTGTTTGGATAGGAAGTCCTAGAAGCTCTACAGTTGCTAATGGAAAAGATCTGTGGGTAGGCAGCGTGGTTGGAGAAAGTATCGAACACTTTTCTGAGAAAGCAGCCTAACTTAGGGGGAGGTCGTACGATCGCCAGGTACTATATAAATGGTAAATTGAAGTTGGTGGCCACGAACTTAAAGTGAAGCCAGTCAGCCAGTTATGATTTTCTAGAGCTTCAGTTTTGGGCTCAGAAAAGGCTGATACCTGAGTTTAACTAGGTTGGCAGGGAAGTCTGATTGAGGGAGAGAAGGGAAGTAGAGTTAGGGTGTGAAGGAGCGACTGATCAGTGGTCATGGAATCTGTGCAGGCTAAAGGAAAAAGCGGGGATATGAACATGTGAACAGTAGTGAACTTGGTGGGAAAAGATTTCAGTGAGATTTAAGAACTATTAATAAAATAAGTGAATAGAAGGATAGGAGGTGGTGCGGTAACAGGTAATGATGCAGCCTAAGGTAATGCATGAGAGTCATGGCAAGGTAGGTCGTGGAAAAGACCCCTGGAGGTGAGGACCTGAAGAGATTAAGAAGCCATAGGATAGGTTTTTGTCGTAGCCACTAAGCAGCGACGCCAGGCGTGAGAGGGGTCAGTGAGCCATGGTCTGAGATCTTTCACGAAGGAGCAAGTAATCACGGTGTTGGTAGGTGACAGTAATGAGGACAGGGGTGTCAGAATGTCCTGATGCATAAGATGCAAAAGAGCCAAAAGTGTTGAAGGAAAAATGGTTGGGGAGCAGCTGTGAAGAACAAGAATACCACCCCCACCTTTGAGATTCAAGCGAGGACGGCTACAGGGGCCGCTGTCCTCAGGAGACTGCCAGGCACTTCCATCAAGGAAGGATTCAGAGACGTACTGTTAGAAGGACACTGGAAGCATGCCATCCAGGTTCCTCATTTTACAGATGAGAGACGATAGCACCGTAGCTTAGAAACATAGTGGTCACATATTTTGGCCCGTTTATTCCAGGAAAGTCAAGGTATGAGGTATATCCACATAATTCTTATTTTTACAAAGACAGAACCTTTTGTCTAAAATGTCCCAATAAGTCTGTAAGAATTTTAGGGTAAATTGTCTCCATAAATTGGTAGGATTGATAAGAGTTTATAGATTTGGGGGGTAACAAGATTAAATTAACGTTGCCTATATTTTTATCCTTAATGGTTGTGAGACCATGGATTAATGCTCTTTTTCTTTTTTTAAAAGATAAACATCATGAATGATGAAAAAGTTAACAGCATGAATAAAGCTTTTGTAGATATGCAAAAGGTACTTGCACAGTTCGTAAAAGGCCTTTCCCTTGAACCTCTTCAGAAACAGCTGGTGAGTGGAAATCACTTCCTTTCGTTCTGGCTAATAAACTCCAAATTTTCAAAGCCTGTATTGATTGTCATTTTTAGTATTTGGCTCTGTAGTATGTATAGCTTATTCAGACTTTAAAACATTGAGTCTAAAATGTGGGGATTTATTGTTCTATTTCCAAAAGTACAACTAGAAGAAATTATATTGAATAATAGATTATATGTCAGTAGATTATGTCATTTTTGTTTGCTACTGTTATCTAAATTTTTAAATGTACTTTTCTCTCCAGATTCCTGAGCAGTGTCATGAAAACGAACCAGTTGATGTTGATGAAGCTACAAGATTAATGGCTCAGTTGTAATATACTGGTGATACATCAGATTTTCCAAAAAGACCAATAAATTAAATGCTTTATACAGTTTTATTTTAAAAAATCTTGTTAATGTACAGGCATTGGCACATTTTAAAAACAAACTACATAAACAGATCTTTCCTATAACCTAGGAAAGTGGAATGTCAGAAGTCAACAAAATGTGATAAACTTATAGTGCTAAAACAGAAGGCACTTCACAAAATCTGTTCACTGAAACAGTTAACATGTCCTAGTTTACACCCTTCACTTTATAAGTGGCAGTGAATGTCTGGATCAGAGGGTACACAGAAAAATGGACAGTCTCGTGGCAGTAAAAATGTAAGACAAACAAATGATGAGCCCTTGGCCAACTTCTTTTGTTTTTGATGACCTTAAGTCTACTTTAACTTTCCTCTCATATAAGGAAAAAAAACAGAAGGATTCAGAATGGGAGGAAAAGTTGAAATTCCAGAATGTAATTACTTGAGGGTAGGGAGTCGGTGTATATGAAATCACTTTTTCCCCTGAAGCAATCAGAATCCTTTGTTCTTATGGTTGAAGTTTTGTGAAGTGAAAAAGGAAGTATTAGGGAAGAACATTTCAGAATCAGTGAACTAAAAAGGCGTTACATTCATTATTTTAAATACTTAGGTTATTAAGACGTCTAAAATGTTACACAGTTAGAGGTAGATAACAGTCCCAAGTTTCCATGGAATCTAATAATTTAGTATCTGGACATCAAACAGATCACAAACTCCTTCATTATCATCTAAATTAAAGTTGTAGTCATCTGCCGGGGTCGGAGAAAGCCGTAAAAGCGGAAACACTGCAAGCAAAAAATAAATTCAGTGTTAAAGATGGTTTCTACCTACAGGTAATGATGTCTAACATAAAATACTATCAAAAACATCAAGCCAGGGCTTCCCTGGTGGCGCAGTGGTTGGGAGTCCGCCTGCCAATGCAGGGGACACGGGTTCGTGCCCTGGTCCGGGAGGATCACACCTGCCGCGGAGCGGCTGGGCCCGTGAGCCATGGCCGCTGGGCCTGCATGTCCAGAGCCTGTGCTCCACACTGGGGGAGGGCACAACAGTGAGAGGCCCGACTACCGCAAAAAAAAAAAAAAAAACCAAGCCAAATTATGTTTCCCATGTTATACAGCAAGTTTTTTAAAAATATGTAATAGGAAATGTAATGATCAAAATAATGACTTGTATTTTGTGTATATTTTGATAGATTCTTCTTTAAAGACATTTTATGCATTGATTATAGGTGTTAGCTTGAGAAACAAGTTAATTTTTATTGGTTGAACTTGTCACTAAAATTTATGATTCAGAAACACTGGTCAAAGTATTTTCTCTGATCTGCTAAATAAGCTACCACTTTGAAAACAGAGAAAGGAACTAGACATAAATTAATAACTATGCTGAAATTCTCTGCTTTTATGGAAGTGTCTGATAAATGTCTAAGTGGTTACTGTGCCATTGGCTAATTTAACAGCTGCTACTTCCTAGGTCTCGGCTATACGTATTTGTTAGGAGCCAGGATCTGAATCCAAGAACTTTTAGAAAGGTGAGGCCCAGAGAGTAACTGCTAAAGTAACTACCATATTAGAGCTAGTTGATTTTTAAGAATTATTTCAGATTAGACGATGATGTGGCTAATCTTAGTAATACTGACTTCACATTGGCAGCTTGAAATTGGCCATGGGAGGAGTATTTACAAAACTATGTTTTCACATTTCCTCTTGACTCAGATACACTGTTTTACTCTTCTTGGCCAAATTCTTCAGGTGTAAAAAGGGCTAGTATGCCAACAATTCAGAAGTTGATTCAGTAAAGGTGATAAGTATCCCCTTATGAATTCTTTTTCCTCAAAAGGCAGGCAAAATATTCTGAAGGATGCCTATAACTTACT
Source organism: Mesoplodon mirus (assembly GCF_964341445.2). Lineage (NCBI taxonomy): Eukaryota > Metazoa > Chordata > Mammalia > Artiodactyla > Ziphiidae > Mesoplodon > Mesoplodon mirus. The sequence continues at coordinate 50,922,059 of NC_138992.1, forward strand.
ATGAATCATTATAGTACATTAAGCAGTTAAAAAATATAGGTTCTTCATTTCTTTTAAATCATGTGCCACTCATAAATTCTAGAAAAGCCTTATTGATGTATAAGGTTATATTTATTAAATTTTTTAACTACTTACCATCAGAAGACATTAACTCATCAATGATATCTCCACTAATAGATCCCGCTGGAAAGAGAAATGTGATATAGAGCTTTTTACACTTCTCTTTATATATTTTAGCAGCAAAAAGGCAGTTATATTTAAACAGCATATATTTAAACACAGTAGATATTAAGCACAGTTATATTTAACATCAGCATCTTGATTAAAAGTACGAAATTAGGGCTTCCCTGGTGGCGCAGTGGTTGAGAGTCCGCCAGCCAATGCAGGGGACACGGGTTCGTGCCCTGGTCCGGGAAGATCCCACATGCCGCGGAGCGGCTAGGCCCGTGAGCCATGGCCGCTGAGCCTGCGCGTCCGGAGCCTGTGCTCTGCAACAGGGGAGGCCACAACAGTGAGAGGCCCTCGTACCGCAAACAAACAAATAAACAAACAGACAAAACACAAAAAAACCAACAGGGACCTCCCTGGCAGTCTAGTGGTTAGGACTTCGCCTTCCAATGCAGGGGGTGTAGGTTTGATCCCTGGTCGGGGAGTTAAGATCCTACGTGCCTCGCAGCCAAAAAACCAAAACATAAAACAGAAGCAATATTGTAATAAATTCAATAAAGACTTTAAAAATGGTCCACACACACACACACACACACACACACAAACTGAAAAAACGTAAATAACCCAATAAAAAAAAAAAAAAGCAATGTTTTCGTTCAGATAACGGAGAAGACAAGGGATGGATATTTCTTCCATCTGTGGCTGAATCCAAGGACTCCAATGATATCACCAAGGTCCTGTGTTCTGTTGTTCAGCTCTGTGTTCTTTTGCATTGCTCTTATTCTCTCCCACTGCAGTCAGGCTTCCCTCAAGTTGCTGGAGGAGACGGCAACTAGCAGCCTCAATTTCACATCATCCTAGCACAGGGATACTAAAAGCAAGAATTGTCTCCACTAGCTCTGGCTGGAAAATCTTTAGACGAGGACTGTAATTATTCATTCAACCAGGATCACTTAATGGGAGAAGAGTGGTTCCCCAGAGAGGGATGCTGAGCAGATAATGAATGTCCTCTGAAGTGGGTATTTACTGAGCAGCCATCTACATATGGGAGAGGGAGGCACAGAGACATGAAGTAACTTTTCCACAGTCACACTGTTGGTAGGTAACAGAAGTAAACAGAAATCATGTCTTCTCACTCATACCTCATAGAGTGCCTCTGCTCTTGCCTGTATAAACCATGGTATTCCCGTGGTGTAAGTATCCCTATCTCACCATTTCCAAATGAAAGCTAGGCCCGTAAGTCTTCATAAAGACTATAATATCATTCCATTGCATCTATTTCTTTGTCTTCTGCATATACATCAATAACTTCACATTCAAGGAACCATAATTATACTCACCTTATTAGCTTCAGTATTCCTGGATAACTCTGGCCTCGTGAAAGAATCTAACGGTTTTCTGTCGCTTTGATGTTACTTTGGTCTTGTCGCCACACATTATGGGCATTTTATAATGCATTTTAAGGTGTTTTTAAAAGTCACTCTTTAGAAAAAATACAGAATTTTTAATACAATTACATTGACAAGTAATTATTCCTCATTGCTTAACGTATTCTCTAATTTTTTGTGATGGACATAAACAATAAAATGATTTACTGTAAAAGTGGTTCATCTTTCTATAAGCAGGCAAGTGCCTGATTTTGCGGGAAGAGGACTTGACCGACGGCCAGCCCACGTGGATTCTAGTTTGGCTTTGTCAGTTACTAGTTGTGTGGATACCGAAAATGGCTTAGACTCTGAACCTCAGCATTCTCACTTGCAAAAGGGGAATGCTACCTTGGCCTTATTTTGATACTTAGAGCAGAACTCATGTACCGTTACCAAAGTGATATAAAAATGTCAGTACTTCTACATTTGTTTAAAAGCTGGCTTTCCCTAAGACCGTGACAAAATAAGGAGAGAGCATGTGAAAACTGTTACCTTAGTGGAAAGATCCTCTTGGAAGAAGTGATTCGATTTTCTAGAAAACTCATCCTAGAACACCTTAACTGGGAAATATACACACACAGAAATAAAACTGGAAGGCAAAAATATTTCTTCTAAGATTTTCTAAAGTTCCCTGATTCTTGTTTTACAACTTATTGATATTTTCTTGGGCCTCTGCCGTGCTGTCAGAAAGTCTCATTTTGAAGCAAGGAAGCTTCAATGAGAAAAGCATTTCAACTTTTAGCTCACTACAAATTTTTCCTTGGGAGATTATAGTTCCAGATCTACTCCAGACATTAGGTTCTTTGTTGCTGCAACCAAACCCGGACACCACCCAGAGGTGCGCAGCGCCACCTCCCGGGAGCGCGGACAGAGCCAGCCAGCAGTAAGCGGCTGAGGGCCGACCACCTGTGTTACGGTCCGTGTGGCTCTGGTGACTCAGACACTTCGGGTGGTTTCTGTACACATACCCCTGCGAGCAACTGCAGACTTAGCCACGTCTTCAACGCCTCAGCTGAGTAGAGGTTCCTAACCAAGCGAACGGCAAAGCATGTTCACAGGGCGGGTCCTGTGTTTAGGGAAGGATGCTCCACGGCTGAGATGGTTCTGTGGACAGGACTACTTTAGGTGGGTGGGAACAAGCCCGTGAGCGGAATGACGCTCGGTGGGCGGAAGGACGCTCGGTGGGCGGAAGGACGCTCGGTGGGCGGGGCTTATCGCCGTCTGCAGCCCAAGCTCACGGGACACGACTCCGCCCTGTGGGCGGAGCTTATCCCGGTGGGCGGAACTACGACCTGAGAGAGGACCGTTGGCTGGCTCCCTCATTCCGGAACTTCCTGGATCCTGTGCGTACAGCTGGCGTTACGTGGAGCTTATACCCCTGCCCGAGGGTATCGGAGGACTGGTGAGAGATTAATAAAAAAAATTTTCCGGCGCGCTGGCGTGAAGTTTCTGAGGATTGAGACGGGATTGGCCGTCCGCGCGCTGCTGCCGTCGGGAGGCTCCGTTCCGTCGTCGCTCGCTGCCTTAGGCAGCCCTACTCGGCCGCAGGCCTGCTGGCTCAGGCCTAAAACCCCCATGCCTGCTGGGCCTTCAGCCCACGGCAGGGTACCAGTTTTGGGTTGTTCTGTTGTCACCAGTTTCCACGTGGTTGTTAGAGAAAATCCCTATCCCCTACCCCCACAGCTAGGCTCTCACCTTCTCCACGAACCTTCCTCGAGTCCCCAACTCGATTGGATCTTTCCCTTCTGTGACTCCACTCGTATGCTGTCAGTTACAGCACCTATCTTTATGTTTCTTGTGTTTGTATATGTTTCATATGTATGTATATAGGTTCTGTACCACACTTGGTACATAGTAATTGATTAATGAATACTAGATGAATGGTTGGATTTTGGTTACTTATTGGAAGGATTTTAGATTATTTAATTTAGGGGTGGTTTATGTGTATTTTCTGCTTCTATAATAATCATGTATTTCCTACTGTGTTCTTTTTTTTTGCGGTATGTGGTCCTCTCACTGTTGTGGCCTCTCCCGTTGCGGAGCACAGGCTCCGGACACACAGGCTCAGCGGCCACGGCTCACGGGCCCAGCCGCTTCACGGCATGTGGGATCTTCCCAGACCGGGACACGAACCCGTGTCCCCTGCATCGGCAGGCTGACTCTCAACCACTGGGCCACTAGGGAAGCCCCATTTTTTTATTTTATTTTTTTTTTAAGAAGAAGTTCTGTTGGGGTTCGGAACCATTGCTGTCTCTCTTGTTCCTGAGGCTAGACATTGAAGGAGGAGAGATACAATGTGAGCAAAGGGAAGAAAGGAAGAATGTGCAAGGTGTCTTCAGAGAGTGATTAGTAGACTAGAGTAGGTATAGAGAAATAGCAGGAGATACCTTTGACAGATTTATGCTAGAGTCAGGTTTCCAGCAGCAATATGTCAGGACAAAAACCTTGTGGGTTGGAGGAGCCACTGAAGGATTTTAACATTGGGACGGTTCATTTCATACCACTACGCAGGATAGACTTGAATGCATGTGGCTTAAGCCAGGGGTTGACAGTCTTTCTGTAAAGGACCAAATAGTAAATATTTTAGGCTTTGCGAGCCACAGTTGTCGCAGGAAAGCAGCCACAGACAAAACATACATAATCGAATGGACGTAGCTGCGTTCTAATAAAACATCATTTACAAAGACGGGTGCCTGACCTGATTTGGTCCATAGGTATACTTTGTCCCAACCCAGAGTCAAACCAAATAGTCGTAGGGACTAAAGCAGTAACCCAGTCCTGAACTAGGCAGTAGCAAGTCATGTTTTTGTACTGCATTTGTATTTATATACGAGAGGCCACATCACATAATGAGAGCTCAGGATCTAGTCTGCTTGGCTTTGAATCTTGGCATTCTCTGGCTACTAGTGCAACAATGGGCAGATTAACTTCTCTTTGCATCAGTTTTTTTTTTTTTTTTTAATCTGTGTAATGATAATAGTACGTCCTACGAAGTGTTGTTGTAAGGAGTAAATTAGTCAAAACACATAAAATGTTAGCATAGTGCTGTACATGTAGTAAAAGCTCAATAAAGCTTAACTATTAATATTTTTTAAATTGTCCCTCACGTGCATTGTTAAAGACAGGTTTCAGAGATGTTTCTCAAGTAGAATTTATAGGCTTAGTGTGTTTAGCTATAGAACAGAGATGATACGTACAGTTTTTAGGCAAGAGCCATTCACATAGAGGTGATGCGGAAGTCATGAAAGTAATTTAACGCGGGGGCTAGGAAGTGTAAGCTTAAGTAGTGGTTTTGAGGAGGTGCGCACAGGAGTGAAAATGGGACAAGTAAAAAGGAATGAAAGAAGGAGGGAGAAGAGAGTCAGTCGTAGAGTATGAAAGGAACCAGAATGGAATAGCAGTATGTAAACTATCAGAAGGATGGATGGTGATGGTTAGCATTGTCAGATGCTGCAGAGAGCTGAAAGAAAACAACTGTTGTGTTGAGAATATTAATTAATGAATCTAACTGGCAGAAATTAATGTGGAGCCTCTTATGGGCCAGGTGCTGGAGATGCAGAAAAGAATTAGCTACACACTCTGCACTGAAACAGAAAAATCTAGTAGGACCAAAAGGACATGGAGATAATTTTAATACAAGCAGCAATTTTAAAAATAATCAGGAGGAAGGTGGAACTTCTTAGATTTAATTGGTACCTTTACTTCCAAAACTTAAATTGATTTACAGTTCATAAACATGGGCAACTGAATTGAGCTCCTTTTCTTTCTTGCCTAGACAATGGCCAAGAACAAACTAAGAGGACAGAAGTCCAGGACTGTATTCCAGGTAGCCAGCCGAAAAAGCTTTAAGGTTAAAAATAAAGCAAAGCCAGTTACCACTAATCTGAAGAAGGTTAGTATCACTTAAGCACTCTGACTTTATTGTTTACAAGAAAAGCATAATTGTAAAGCTACTGAAAAACTGAATGCTAATATTTAAAACAGGTTCTTAGCCTTTCCTACAAAAGCAAGATGATTGTTAAACATTTGTTTCAAAAAAGAAACAACGATGCAGAAAAATAACCTCCCTTTCTTGAATTCAAATGCAAAAGGAAGAAGGCATTTTAACTGCAAATGTATGAGGCTCCAAGTAACAGTTTTAATAGTTTTCTCAGAGCCTAGAAATCATAAAAAACCATGGTATGGAAAAATTATCTCTAAACTCATATATATTCAAGAAGCTTTCAACAGAGCCAAGACATGGAATGTCAGTCAACACCCATTCTTTTTCTTCTCAGTAAATCTTATTTCTCTGAAGATATCTATAGCTCAGATAAGAACCTAAAAATAGAAGATAAAATATTTTGTTTCTTAAAATACAAAATTTGAAAAGAAAGGAGTTGCTTTATCTTTTTTTCAAAATATTTGGGGAATGGGAAAGTTCTTCAAGATTAAGTAGACTCCTTAAGACAATTATTCAAGAACATGTTTTCAAGCTTAAGTAGTAGGTGGAGTCCCCTCTAGAGGACTTAGTAATTATCATAATGGTCCATAGAAATGTAACATTTTATCTTTCAGTCTTCATGAATTAGCTGAGTTAAACTTTTTGGTGGAGCAATTTCATGACTTTGGAAATGCTATAAAGGAAATAAAGCTGGGTGATATGACTGGGGTTTGGGGGTGACAGTTTTAGATAGAATTGTCTTCAGGGTTGACATTGAAGCCAAGACCTGCCTGACAGGAGCCAGTGATGCAAACTGCTGGGAAGTGTTGGGAGCAGCATGTTCTAGGCAGAAAGAATAGTGAGTGCAGAGACCCCCAGCTGGGTGAAGGCTTGGTGTATCTGAGGAAAATTATTTTGTTTGGATAGGAAGTCCTAGAAGCTCTACGGTTGCTAATGGAAAAGATCTGTGGGTAGGCAGCGTGGTTGGAGAAAGTATCGAACACTTTTCTGAGAAAGCAGCCTAACTTAGGGGGAGGTCGCACGATCGCCAGGTACTATATAAATGGTAAATTGAAGTTGGTGGCCACGAACTTAAAGTGAAGCCAGTCAGCCAGTTATGATTTTCTAGAGCTTCAGTTTTGGGCTCAGAAAAGGCTGATACCTGAGTTTAACTAGGTTGGCAGGGAAGTCTGATTGAGGGAGAGAAGGGAAGTAGAGTTAGGGTGTGAAGGAGCGACTGATCAGTGGTCATGGAATCTGTGCAGGCTAAAGGAAAAAGCGGGGATATGAACATGTGAACAGTAGTGAACTTGGTGGGAAAAGATTTCAGTGAGATTTAAGAACTATTAATAAAATAAGTGAATAGAAGGATAGGAGGTGGTGCGGTAACAGGTAATGATGCAGCCTAAGGTAATGCATGAGAGTCATGGCAAGGTAGGTCGTGGAAAAGACCCCTGGAGGTGAGGACCTGAAGAGATTAAGAAGCCATAGGATAGGTTTTTGTCGTAGCCACTAAGCAGCGACGCCAGGCGTGAGAGGGGTCAGTGAGCCATGGTCTGAGATCTTTCACGAAGGAGCAAGTAATCACGGTGTTGGTAGGTGACAGTAATGAGGACAGGGGTGTCAGAATGTCCTGATGCATAAGATGCAAAAGAGCCAAAAGTGTTGAAGGAAAAATGGTTGGGGAGCAGCTGTGAAGAACAAGAATACCACCCCCACCTTTGAGATTCAAGCGAGGACGGCTACAGGGGCCGCTGTCCTCAGGAGACTGCCAGGCACTTCCATCAAGGAAGGATTCAGAGACGTACTGTTAGAAGGACACTGGAAGCATGCCATCCAGGTTCCTCATTTTACAGATGAGAGACGATAGCACCGTAGCTTAGAAACATAGTGGTCACGTATTTTGGCCCGTTTATTCCAGGAAAGTCAAGGTATGAGGTATATCCACATAATTCTTATCTTTAAAAAGACAGAACCTTTTGTCTAAAATGTCCCAATAAGACTGTAAGAATTTTAGGGTAAATTGTCTCCATAAATTGGTAGGATTGATAAGAGTTTATAGATTTGGGGGGTAACAAGATTAAATTAAGGTAGCCTATATTTTTATCCTTAATGGTTGTGAGACCATGGATTAATGCTCTTTTTCTTTTTTTAAAAGATGAACATCGTGAATGATGAAAAAGTTAACATCGTGAATGAAGCTTTTGTATATTTGCAAAAGGTAGTTGCATGGTTCGTAAAAGACCTTTCCCTGGAACCTGTGCAGAAACAGCTGGTGAGTGGAAATCACTTCCTTTCGTTCTGGCTAATAAACTCCAAATTTTCAAAGCCTGTATTGATTGTCATTTTTAGTATTTGGCTCTGTAGTATGTATAGCTTATTCAGACTTTAAAACATTGAGTCTAAAATGTGGGAATTTATTGTTCTATTTCCAAAAGTACAACTAGAAGAAATTATATTGAATAATAGATTGTATGTCGGTAGATTATGTCATTTTTGTTTGCTATTGTTATCTAAATTTTTAAATGTAATTTTCTCTCCAGATTCCTGAGCAGTGTCATGAAAACGAACCAGTTGATGTTGATGAAGCTACAAGATTAATGGCTAAGTTGTAATACACTGGTGATGCATCAGATTCTCCAAAAAGACCAATAAATTAAATGCTTTATACAGTTTTATTTTAAAAAATCTTGTTAATGTACAGGCATTGGCACATTTTAAAAACAAACTACATAAACAGATCTTTCCTATAACCTAGGAAAGTGGAATGTCAGAAGTCAACAAAATGTGATAAACTTATAGTGCTAAAACAGAAGGCACTTCACAAAATCTGTTCACTGAAACAGTTAACATGTCCTAGTTTACACCCTTCACTTTATAAGTGGCAGTGAATGTCTGGATCAGAGGGTACACAGAAAAATGGACAGTCTCGTGGCAGTAAAAATGTAAGACAAACAAATGATGAGCCCTTGACCAACTTCTTTTGTTTTTGATGACCTTAAGTCTACTTTAACTTTCCTCTCATATAAGGAAAAAAAAAAAAAACAGAAGGATTCAGAATGGGAGGAAAAGTTGAAATTCCAGAATGTAATTACTTGAGGGTAGGGAGTCGGTGTATATGAAATCACTTTTTCCCCTGAAGCAATCAGAATCCTTTGTTCTTATGGTTGAAGTTTTGTGAAGTGAAAAAGGAAGTATTAGGGAAGAACATTTCAGAATCAGTGAACTAAAAAGGCGTTACATTCATTATTTTAAATACTTAGGTTATTAAGACGTCTAAAATGTTACACAGTTAGAGGTAGATAACAGTCCCAAGTTTCCATGGAATCTAATAATTTAGTATCTGGACATCAAACAGATCACAAACTCCTTCATTATCATCTAAATTAAAGTTGTAGTCATCTGCCGGGGTCGGAGAAAGCCGTAAAAGCGGAAACACTGCAAGCAAAAAATAAATTCAGTGTTAAAGATGGTTTCTACCTACAGGTAATGATGTCTAACATAAAATACTATCAAAAACATCAAGCCAGGGCTTCCCTGGTGGCGCAGTGGTTGGGAGTCCGCCTGCCAATGCAGGGGACACGGGTTCGTGCCCTGGTCCGGGAGGATCACACCTGCCGCGGAGCGGCTGGGCCCGTGAGCCATGGCCGCTGGGCCTGCATGTCCAGAGCCTGTGCTCCACACTGGGGGAGGCCACAACAGTGAGAGGCCCGACTACCGCAAAAAAAAAAAAAAAAACCAAGCCAAATTATGTTTCCCATGTTATACAGCAAGTTTTTTAAAAATATGTAATAGGAAATGTAATGATCAAAATAATGACTTGTATTTTGTGTATATTTTGATAGATTCTTCTTTAAAGACATTTTATGCATTGATTATAGGTGTTAGCTTGAGAAACAAGTTAATTTTTATTGGTTGAACTTGTCACTAAAATTTATGATTCAGAAACACTGGTCAAAGTATTTTCTCTGATCTGCTAAATAAGCTACCACTTTGAAAACAGAGAAAGGAACTAGACATAAATTAATAACTATGCTGAAATTCTCTGCTTTTATGGAAGTGTCTGATAAATGTCTAAGTGGTTACTGTGCCATTGGCTAATTTAACAGCTGCTACTTCCTAGGTCTCGGCTATACGTATTTGTTAGGAGCCAGGACTCTGAATCCAAGAACTTTTAGAAAGGTGAGGCCCAGAGAGTAACTGCTAAAGTAACTACCATATTAGAGCTAGTTGATTTTTAAGAATTATTTCAGATTAGACGATGATGTGGCTAATCTTAGTAATACTGACTTCACATTGGCAGCTTGAAATTGGCCATGGGAGGAGTATTTACAAAACTATGTTTTCACATTTCCTCTTGACTCAGATACACTGTTTTACTCTTCTTGGCCAAATTCTTCAGGTGTAAAAAGGGCTAGTATGCCAACAATTCAGAAGTTGATTCAGTAAAGGTGATAAGTATCCCCTTATGAATTCTTTTTCCTCAAAAGGCAGGCAAAATATTCTGAAGGATGCCTATAACTTACTATGAATCATTATAGTACATTAAGCAGTTAAAAAATATAGGTTCTTCATTTCTTTTAAATCATGTGCCACTCATAAATTCTAGAAAAGCCTTATTGATGTATAAGGTTATATTTATTAAATTTTTTAACTACTTAACCATCAGAAGACATTAACTCATCAATGATATCTCCACTAATAGATCCCGCTGGAAAGAGAAATGTGATATAGAGCTTTTTACACTTCTCTTTATATATTTTAGCAGCAAAAAGGCAGTTATATTTAAACAGCATATATTTAAACACAGTAGATATTAAGCACAGTTATATTTAACATCAGCATCTTGATTAAAAGTACGAAATTAGGGCTTCCCTGGTGGCGCAGTGGTTGAGAGTCCGCCAGCCAATGCAGGGGACACGGGTTCGTGCCCTGGTCCGGGAAGATCCCACATGCCGCGGAGCGGCTAGGCCCGTGAGCCATGGCCGCTGAGCCTGCGCGTCCGGAGCCTGTGCTCTGCAACAGGGGAGGCCACAACAGTGAGAGGCCCTCGTACCGCAAACAAACAAATAAACAAACAGACAAAACACAAAAAAACCAACAGGGACCTCCCTGGCAGTCTAGTGGTTAGGACTTCGCCTTCCAATGCAGGGGGTGTAGGTTTGATCCCTGGTCGGGGAGTTAAGATCCTACGTGCCTCGCAGCCAAAAAACCAAAACATAAAACAGAAGCAATATTGTAATAAATTCAATAAAGACTTTAAAAATGGTCCACACACACACACACACACACACACACAAACTGAAAAAACGTAAATAACCCAATAAAAAAAAAAAAAGCAATGTTTTCGTTCAGATAACGGAGAAGACAAGGGATGGATATTTCTTCCATCTGTGGCTGAATCCAAGGACTCCAATGATATCACCAAGGTCCTGTGTTCTGTTGTTCAGCTCTGTGTTCTTTTGCATTGCTCTTATTCTCTCCCACTGCAGTCAGGCTTCCCTCAAGTTGCTGGAGGAGACGGCAACTAGCAGCCTCAATTTCACATCATCCTAGCACAGGGATACTAAAAGCAAGAATTGTCTCCACTAGCTCTGGCTGGAAAATCTTTAGACGAGGACTGTAATTACTCATTCAACCAGGATCACTTAATGGGAGAAGAGTGGTTCCCCAGAGAGGGATGCTGAGCAGATAATGAATGTCCTCTGAAGTGGGTATTTACTGAGCAGCCATCTACATATGGGAGAGGGAGGCACAGAGACATGAAGTAACTTTTCCACAGTCACACTGTTGGTAGGTAACAGAAGTAAACAGAAATCATGTCTTCTCACTCATACCTCATAGAGTGCCTCTGCTCTTGCCTGTATAAACCATGGTATTCCCGTGGTGTAAGTATCCCTATCTCACCATTTCCAAATGAAAGCTAGGCCCGTAAGTCTTCATAAAGACTATAATATCATTCCATTGCATCTATTTCTTTGTCTTCTGCATATACATCAATAACTTCACATTCAAGGAACCATAATTATACTCACCTTATTAGCTTCAGTATTCCTGGATAACTCTGGCCTCGTGAAAGAATCTAACGGTTTTCTGTCGCTTTGATGTTACTTTGGTCTTGTCGCCACACATTATGGGCATTTTATAATGCATTTTAAGGTGTTTTTAAAAGTCACTCTTTAGAAAAAATACAGAATTTTTAATACAATTACATTGACAAGTAATTATTCCTCATTGCTTAACGTATTCTCTAATTTTTTGTGATGGACATAAACAATAAAATGATTTACTGTAAAAGTGGTTCATCTTTCTATAAGCAGGCAAGTGCCTGATTTTGCGGGAAGAGGACTTGACCGACGGCCAGCCCACGTGGATTCTAGTTTGGCTTTGTCAGTTACTAGTTGTGTGGATACCGAAAATGGCTTAGACTCTGAACCTCAGCATTCTCACTTGCAAAAGGGGAATGCTACCTTGGCCTTATTTTGATACTTAGAGCAGAACTCATGTACCGTTACCAAAGTGATATAAAAATGTCAGTACTTCTACATTTGTTTAAAAGCTGGCTTTCCCTAAGACCGTGACAAAATAAGGAGAGAGCATGTGAAAACTGTTACCTTAGTGGAAAGATCCTCTTGGAAGAAGTGATTCGATTTTCTAGAAAACTCATCCTAGAACACCTTAACTGGGAAATATACACACACAGAAATAAAACTGGAAGGCAAAAATATTTCTTCTAAGATTTTCTAAAGTTCCCTGATTCTTGTTTTACAACTTATTGATATTTTCTTGGGCCTCTGCCGTGCTGTCAGAAAGTCTCATTTTGAAGCAAGGAAGCTTCAATGAGAAAAGCATTTCAACTTTTAGCTCACTACAAATTTTTCCTTGGGAGATTATAGTTCCAGATCTACTCCAGACATTAGGTTCTTTGTTGCTGCAACCAAACCCGGACACCACCCAGAGGTGCGCAGCGCCACCTCCCGGGAGCGCGGACAGAGCCAGCCAGCAGTAAGCGGCTGAGGGCCGACCACCTGTGTTACGGTCCGTGTGGCTCTGGTGACTCAGACACTTCGGGTGGTTTCTGTACACATACCCCTGCGAGCAACTGCAGACTTAGCCACGTCTTCAACGCCTCAGCTGAGTAGAGGTTCCTAACCAAGCGAACGGCAAAGCATGTTCACAGGGCGGGTCCTGTGTTTAGGGAAGGATGCTCCACGGCTGAGATGGTTCTGTGGACAGGACTACTTTAGGTGGGTGGGAACAAGCCCGTGAGCGGAATGACGCTCGGTGGGCGGAAGGACGCTCGGTGGGCGGAAGGACGCTCGGTGGGCGGGGCTTATCGCCGTCTGCAGCCCAAGCTCACGGGACACGACTCCGCCCTGTGGGCGGAGCTTATCCCGGTGGGCGGAACTACGACCTGAGAGAGGACCGTTGGCTGGCTCCCTCATTCCGGAACTTCCTGGATCCTGTGCGTACAGCTGGCGTTACGTGGAGCTTATACCCCTGCCCGAGGGTATCGGAGGACTGGTGAGAGATTAATAAAAAAAATTTTCCGGCGCGCTGGCGTGAAGTTTCTGAGGATTGAGACGGGATTGGCCGTCCGCGCGCTGCTGCCGTCGGGAGGCTCCGTTCCGTCGTCGCTCGCTGCCTTAGGCAGCCCTACTCGGCCGCAGGCCTGCTGGCTCAGGCCTAAAACCCCCATGCCTGCTGGGCCTTCAGCCCACGGCAGGGTACCAGTTTTGGGTTGTTCTGTTGTCACCAGTTTCCACGTGGTTGTTAGAGAAAATCCCTATCCCCTACCCCCACAGCTAGGCTCTCACCTTCTCCACGAACCTTCCTCGAGTCCCCAACTCGATTGGATCTTTCCCTTCTGTGACTCCACTCGTATGCTGTCAGTTACAGCACCTATCTTTATGTTTCTTGTGTTTGTATATGTTTCATATGTATGTATATAGGTTCTGTACCACACTTGGTACATAGTAATTGATTAATGAATACTAGATGAATGGTTGGATTTTGGTTACTTATTGGAAGGATTTTAGATTATTTAATTTAGGGGTGGTTTATGTGTATTTTCTGCTTCTATAATAATCATGTATTTCCTACTGTGTTCTTTTTTTTTGCGGTATGTGGTCCTCTCACTGTTGTGGCCTCTCCCGTTGCGGAGCACAGGCTCCGGACACACAGGCTCAGCGGCCACGGCTCACGGGCCCAGCCGCTTCACGGCATGTGGGATCTTCCCAGACCGGGACACGAACCCGTGTCCCCTGCATCGGCAGGCTGACTCTCAACCACTGGGCCACTAGGGAAGCCCCATTTTTTTATTTTATTTTTTTTTTAAGAAGAAGTTCTGTTGGGGTTCGGAACCATTGCTGTCTCTCTTGTTCCTGAGGCTAGACATTGAAGGAGGAGAGATACAATGTGAGCAAAGGGAAGAAAGGAAGAATGTGCAAGGTGTCTTCAGAGAGTGATTAGTAGACTAGAGTAGGTATAGAGAAATAGCAGGAGATACCTTTGACAGATTTATGCTAGAGTCAGGTTTCCAGCAGCAATATGTCAGGACAAAAACCTTGTGGGTTGGAGGAGCCACTGAAGGATTTTAACATTGGGACGGTTCATTTCATACCACTACGCAGGATAGACTTGAATGCATGTGGCTTAAGCCAGGGGTTGACAGTCTTTCTGTAAAGGACCAAATAGTAAATATTTTAGGCTTTGCGAGCCACAGTTGTCGCAGGAAAGCAGCCACAGACAAAACATACATAATCGAATGGACGTAGCTGCGTTCTAATAAAACATCATTTACAAAGACGGGTGCCTGACCTGATTTGGTCCATAGGTATACTTTGTCCCAACCCAGAGTCAAACCAAATAGTCGTAGGGACTAAAGCAGTAACCCAGTCCTGAACTAGGCAGTAGCAAGTCATGTTTTTGTACTGCATTTGTATTTATATACGAGAGGCCACATCACATAATGAGAGCTCAGGATCTAGTCTGCTTGGCTTTGAATCTTGGCATTCTCTGGCTACTAGTGCAACAATGGGCAGATTAACTTCTCTTTGCATCAGTTTTTTTTTTTTTTTTTAATCTGTGTAATGATAATAGTACGTCCTACGAAGTGTTGTTGTAAGGAGTAAATTAGTCAAAACACATAAAATGTTAGCATAGTGCTGTACATGTAGTAAAAGCTCAATAAAGCTTAACTATTAATATTTTTTAAATTGTCCCTCACGTGCATTGTTAAAGACAGGTTTCAGAGATGTTTCTCAAGTAGAATTTATAGGCTTAGTGTGTTTAGCTATAGAACAGAGATGATACGTACAGTTTTTAGGCAAGAGCCATTCACATAGAGGTGATGCGGAAGTCATGAAAGTAATTTAACGCGGGGGCTAGGAAGTGTAAGCTTAAGTAGTGGTTTTGAGGAGGTGCGCACAGGAGTGAAAATGGGACAAGTAAAAAGGAATGAAAGAAGGAGGGAGAAGAGAGTCAGTCGTAGAGTATGAAAGGAACCAGAATGGAATAGCAGTATGTAAACTATCAGAAGGATGGATGGTGATGGTTAGCATTGTCAGATGCTGCAGAGAGCTGAAAGAAAACAACTGTTGTGTTGAGAATATTAATTAATGAATCTAACTGGCAGAAATTAATGTGGAGCCTCTTATGGGCCAGGTGCTGGAGATGCAGAAAAGAATTAGCTACACACTCTGCACTGAAACAGAAAAATCTAGTAGGACCAAAAGGACATGGAGATAATTTTAATACAAGCAGCAATTTTAAAAATAATCAGGAGGAAGGTGGAACTTCTTAGATTTAATTGGTACCTTTACTTCCAAAACTTAAATTGATTTACAGTTCATAAACATGGGCAACTGAATTGAGCTCCTTTTCTTTCTTGCCTAGACAATGGCCAAGAACAAACTAAGAGGACAGAAGTCCAGGACTGTATTCCAGGTAGCCAGCCGAAAAAGCTTTAAGGTTAAAAATAAAGCAAAGCCAGTTACCACTAATCTGAAGAAGGTTAGTATCACTTAAGCACTCTGACTTTATTGTTTACAAGAAAAGCATAATTGTAAAGCTACTGAAAAACTGAATGCTAATATTTAAAACAGGTTCTTAGCCTTTCCTACAAAAGCAAGATGATTGTTAAACATTTGTTTCAAAAAAGAAACAACGATGCAGAAAAATAACCTCCCTTTCTTGAATTCAAATGCAAAAGGAAGAAGGCATTTTAACTGCAAATGTATGAGGCTCCAAGTAACAGTTTTAATAGTTTTCTCAGAGCCTAGAAATCATAAAAAACCATGGTATGGAAAAATTATCTCTAAACTCATATATATTCAAGAAGCTTTCAACAGAGCCAAGACATGGAATGTCAGTCAACACCCATTCTTTTTCTTCTCAGTAAATCTTATTTCTCTGAAGATATCTATAGCTCAGATAAGAACCTAAAAATAGAAGATAAAATATTTTGTTTCTTAAAATACAAAATTTGAAAAGAAAGGAGTTGCTTTATCTTTTTTTCAAAATATTTGGGGAATGGGAAAGTTCTTCAAGATTAAGTAGACTCCTTAAGACAATTATTCAAGAACATGTTTTCAAGCTTAAGTAGTAGGTGGAGTCCCCTCTAGAGGACTTAGTAATTATCATAATGGTCCATAGAAATGTAACATTTTATCTTTCAGTCTTCATGAATTAGCTGAGTTAAACTTTTTGGTGGAGCAATTTCATGACTTTGGAAATGCTATAAAGGAAATAAAGCTGGGTGATATGACTGGGGTTTGGGGGTGACAGTTTTAGATAGAATTGTCTTCAGGGTTGACATTGAAGCCAAGACCTGCCTGACAGGAGCCAGTGATGCAAACTGCTGGGAAGTGTTGGGAGCAGCATGTTCTAGGCAGAAAGAATAGTGAGTGCAGAGACCCCCAGCTGGGTGAAGGCTTGGTGTATCTGAGGAAAATTATTTTGTTTGGATAGGAAGTCCTAGAAGCTCTACGGTTGCTAATGGAAAAGATCTGTGGGTAGGCAGCGTGGTTGGAGAAAGTATCGAACACTTTTCTGAGAAAGCAGCCTAACTTAGGGGGAGGTCGCACGATCGCCAGGTACTATATAAATGGTAAATTGAAGTTGGTGGCCACGAACTTAAAGTGAAGCCAGTCAGCCAGTTATGATTTTCTAGAGCTTCAGTTTTGGGCTCAGAAAAGGCTGATACCTGAGTTTAACTAGGTTGGCAGGGAAGTCTGATTGAGGGAGAGAAGGGAAGTAGAGTTAGGGTGTGAAGGAGCGACTGATCAGTGGTCATGGAATCTGTGCAGGCTAAAGGAAAAAGCGGGGATATGAACATGTGAACAGTAGTGAACTTGGTGGGAAAAGATTTCAGTGAGATTTAAGAACTATTAATAAAATAAGTGAATAGAAGGATAGGAGGTGGTGCGGTAACAGGTAATGATGCAGCCTAAGGTAATGCATGAGAGTCATGGCAAGGTAGGTCGTGGAAAAGACCCCTGGAGGTGAGGACCTGAAGAGATTAAGAAGCCATAGGATAGGTTTTTGTCGTAGCCACTAAGCAGCGACGCCAGGCGTGAGAGGGGTCAGTGAGCCATGGTCTGAGATCTTTCACGAAGGAGCAAGTAATCACGGTGTTGGTAGGTGACAGTAATGAGGACAGGGGTGTCAGAATGTCCTGATGCATAAGATGCAAAAGAGCCAAAAGTGTTGAAGGAAAAATGGTTGGGGAGCAGCTGTGAAGAACAAGAATACCACCCCCACCTTTGAGATTCAAGCGAGGACGGCTACAGGGGCCGCTGTCCTCAGGAGACTGCCAGGCACTTCCATCAAGGAAGGATTCAGAGACGTACTGTTAGAAGGACACTGGAAGCATGCCATCCAGGTTCCTCATTTTACAGATGAGAGACGATAGCACCGTAGCTTAGAAACATAGTGGTCACGTATTTTGGCCCGTTTATTCCAGGAAAGTCAAGGTATGAGGTATATCCACATAATTCTTATCTTTAAAAAGACAGAACCTTTTGTCTAAAATGTCCCAATAAGACTGTAAGAATTTTAGGGTAAATTGTCTCCATAAATTGGTAGGATTGATAAGAGTTTATAGATTTGGGGGGTAACAAGATTAAATTAAGGTAGCCTATATTTTTATCCTTAATGGTTGTGAGACCATGGATTAATGCTCTTTTTCTTTTTTTAAAAGATGAACATCGTGAATGATGAAAAAGTTAACATCGTGAATGAAGCTTTTGTATATTTGCAAAAGGTAGTTGCATGGTTCGTAAAAGACCTTTCCCTGGAACCTGTGCAGAAACAGCTGGTGAGTGGAAATCACTTCCTTTCGTTCTGGCTAATAAACTCCAAATTTTCAAAGCCTGTATTGATTGTCATTTTTAGTATTTGGCTCTGTAGTATGTATAGCTTATTCAGACTTTAAAACATTGAGTCTAAAATGTGGGAATTTATTGTTCTATTTCCAAAAGTACAACTAGAAGAAATTATATTGAATAATAGATTGTATGTCGGTAGATTATGTCATTTTTGTTTGCTATTGTTATCTAAATTTTTAAATGTAATTTTCTCTCCAGATTCCTGAGCAGTGTCATGAAAACGAACCAGTTGATGTTGATGAAGCTACAAGATTAATGGCTAAGTTGTAATACACTGGTGATGCATCAGATTCTCCAAAAAGACCAATAAATTAAATGCTTTATACAGTTTTATTTTAAAAAATCTTGTTAATGTACAGGCATTGGCACATTTTAAAAACAAACTACATAAACAGATCTTTCCTATAACCTAGGAAAGTGGAATGTCAGAAGTCAACAAAATGTGATAAACTTATAGTGCTAAAACAGAAGGCACTTCACAAAATCTGTTCACTGAAACAGTTAACATGTCCTAGTTTACACCCTTCACTTTATAAGTGGCAGTGAATGTCTGGATCAGAGGGTACACAGAAAAATGGACAGTCTCGTGGCAGTAAAAATGTAAGACAAACAAATGATGAGCCCTTGACCAACTTCTTTTGTTTTTGATGACCTTAAGTCTACTTTAACTTTCCTCTCATATAAGGAAAAAAAAAAAAAACAGAAGGATTCAGAATGGGAGGAAAAGTTGAAATTCCAGAATGTAATTACTTGAGGGTAGGGAGTCGGTGTATATGAAATCACTTTTTCCCCTGAAGCAATCAGAATCCTTTGTTCTTATGGTTGAAGTTTTGTGAAGTGAAAAAGGAAGTATTAGGGAAGAACATTTCAGAATCAGTGAACTAAAAAGGCGTTACATTCATTATTTTAAATACTTAGGTTATTAAGACGTCTAAAATGTTACACAGTTAGAGGTAGATAACAGTCCCAAGTTTCCATGGAATCTAATAATTTAGTATCTGGACATCAAACAGATCACAAACTCCTTCATTATCATCTAAATTAAAGTTGTAGTCATCTGCCGGGGTCGGAGAAAGCCGTAAAAGCGGAAACACTGCAAGCAAAAAATAAATTCAGTGTTAAAGATGGTTTCTACCTACAGGTAATGATGTCTAACATAAAATACTATCAAAAACATCAAGCCAGGGCTTCCCTGGTGGCGCAGTGGTTGGGAGTCCGCCTGCCAATGCAGGGGACACGGGTTCGTGCCCTGGTCCGGGAGGATCACACCTGCCGCGGAGCGGCTGGGCCCGTGAGCCATGGCCGCTGGGCCTGCATGTCCAGAGCCTGTGCTCCACACTGGGGGAGGCCACAACAGTGAGAGGCCCGACTACCGCAAAAAAAAAAAAAAAAACCAAGCCAAATTATGTTTCCCATGTTATACAGCAAGTTTTTTAAAAATATGTAATAGGAAATGTAATGATCAAAATAATGACTTGTATTTTGTGTATATTTTGATAGATTCTTCTTTAAAGACATTTTATGCATTGATTATAGGTGTTAGCTTGAGAAACAAGTTAATTTTTATTGGTTGAACTTGTCACTAAAATTTATGATTCAGAAACACTGGTCAAAGTATTTTCTCTGATCTGCTAAATAAGCTACCACTTTGAAAACAGAGAAAGGAACTAGACATAAATTAATAACTATGCTGAAATTCTCTGCTTTTATGGAAGTGTCTGATAAATGTCTAAGTGGTTACTGTGCCATTGGCTAATTTAACAGCTGCTACTTCCTAGGTCTCGGCTATACGTATTTGTTAGGAGCCAGGACTCTGAATCCAAGAACTTTTAGAAAGGTGAGGCCCAGAGAGTAACTGCTAAAGTAACTACCATATTAGAGCTAGTTGATTTTTAAGAATTATTTCAGATTAGACGATGATGTGGCTAATCTTAGTAATACTGACTTCACATTGGCAGCTTGAAATTGGCCATGGGAGGAGTATTTACAAAACTATGTTTTCACATTTCCTCTTGACTCAGATACACTGTTTTACTCTTCTTGGCCAAATTCTTCAGGTGTAAAAAGGGCTAGTATGCCAACAATTCAGAAGTTGATTCAGTAAAGGTGATAAGTATCCCCTTATGAATTCTTTTTCCTCAAAAGGCAGGCAAAATATTCTGAAGGATGCCTATAACTTACTATGAATCATTATAGTACATTAAGCAGTTAAAAAATATAGGTTCTTCATTTCTTTTAAATCATGTGCCACTCATAAATTCTAGAAAAGCCTTATTGATGTATAAGGTTATATTTATTAAATTTTTTAACTACTTAACCATCAGAAGACATTAACTCATCAATGATATCTCCACTAATAGATCCCGCTGGAAAGAGAAATGTGATATAGAGCTTTTTACACTTCTCTTTATATATTTTAGCAGCAAAAAGGCAGTTATATTTAAACAGCATATATTTAAACACAGTAGATATTAAGCACAGTTATATTTAACATCAGCATCTTGATTAAAAGTACGAAATTAGGGCTTCCCTGGTGGCGCAGTGGTTGAGAGTCCGCCAGCCAATGCAGGGGACACGGGTTCGTGCCCTGGTCCGGGAAGATCCCACATGCCGCGGAGCGGCTAGGCCCGTGAGCCATGGCCGCTGAGCCTGCGCGTCCGGAGCCTGTGCTCTGCAACAGGGGAGGCCACAACAGTGAGAGGCCCTCGTACCGCAAACAAACAAATAAACAAACAGACAAAACACAAAAAAACCAACAGGGACCTCCCTGGCAGTCTAGTGGTTAGGACTTCGCCTTCCAATGCAGGGGGTGTAGGTTTGATCCCTGGTCGGGGAGTTAAGATCCTACGTGCCTCGCAGCCAAAAAACCAAAACATAAAACAGAAGCAATATTGTAATAAATTCAATAAAGACTTTAAAAATGGTCCACACACACACACACACACACACACACACACACAAACTGAAAAAACGTAAATAACCCAATAAAAAAAAAAAAAGCAATGTTTTCGTTCAGATAACGGAGAAGACAAGGGATGGATATTTCTTCCATCTGTGGCTGAATCCAAGGACTCCAATGATATCACCAAGGTCCTGTGTTCTGTTGTTCAGCTCTGTGTTCTTTTGCATTGCTCTTATTCTCTCCCACTGCAGTCAGGCTTCCCTCAAGTTGCTGGAGGAGACGGCAACTAGCAGCCTCAATTTCACATCATCCTAGCACAGGGATACTAAAAGCAAGAATTGTCTCCACTAGCTCTGGCTGGAAAATCTTTAGACGAGGACTGTAATTACTCATTCAACCAGGATCACTTAATGGGAGAAGAGTGGTTCCCCAGAGAGGGATGCTGAGCAGATAATGAATGTCCTCTGAAGTGGGTATTTACTGAGCAGCCATCTACATATGGGAGAGGGAGGCACAGAGACATGAAGTAACTTTTCCACAGTCACACTGTTGGTAGGTAACAGAAGTAAACAGAAATCATGTCTTCTCACTCATACCTCATAGAGTGCCTCTGCTCTTGCCTGTATAAACCATGTTATTCCCGTGGTGTAAGTATCCCTATCTCACCATTTCCAAATGAAAGCTAGGCCCGTAAGTCTTCATAAAGACTATAATATCATTCCATTGCATCTATTTCTTTGTCTTCTGCATATACATCAATAACTTCACATTCAAGGAACCATAATTATACTCACCTTATTAGCTTCAGTATTCCTGGATAACTCTGGCCTCGTGAAAGAATCTAACGGTTTTCTGTCGCTTTGATGTTACTTTGGTCTTGTCGCCACACATTATGGGCATTTTATAATGCATTTTAAGGTGTTTTTAAAAGTCACTCTTTAGAAAAAATACAGAATTTTTAATACAATTACATTGACAAGTAATTATTCCTCATTGCTTAACGTATTCTCTAATTTTTTGTGATGGACATAAACAATAAAATGATTTACTGTAAAAGTGGTTCATCTTTCTATAAGCAGGCAAGTGCCTGATTTTGCGGGAAGAGGACTTGACCGACGGCCAGCCCACGTGGATTCTAGTTTGGCTTTGTCAGTTACTAGTTGTGTGGATACCGAAAATGGCTTAGACTCTGAACCTCAGCATTCTCACTTGCAAAAGGGGAATGCTACCTTGGCCTTATTTTGATACTTAGAGCAGAACTCATGTACCGTTACCAAAGTGATATAAAAATGTCAGTACTTCTACATTTGTTTAAAAGCTGGCTTTCCCTAAGACCGTGACAAAATAAGGAGAGAGCATGTGAAAACTGTTACCTTAGTGGAAAGATCCTCTTGGAAGAAGTGATTCGATTTTCTAGAAAACTCATCCTAGAACACCTTAACTGGGAAATATACACACACAGAAATAAAACTGGAAGGCAAAAATATTTCTTCTAAGATTTTCTAAAGTTCCCTGATTCTTGTTTTACAACTTATTGATATTTTCTTGGGCCTCTGCCGTGCTGTCAGAAAGTCTCATTTTGAAGCAAGGAAGCTTCAATGAGAAAAGCATTTCAACTTTTAGCTCACTACAAATTTTTCCTTGGGAGATTATAGTTCTAGATCTACTCCAGACATTAGGTTCTTTGTTGCTGCAACCAAACCCGGACACCACCCAGAGGTGCGCAGCGCCACCTCCCGGGAGCGCGGACAGAGCCAGCCAGCAGTAAGCGGCTGAGGGCCGACCACCTGTGTTACGGTCCGTGTGGCTCTGGTGACTCAGACACTTCGGGTGGTTTCTGTACACATACCCCTGCGAGCAACTGCAGACTTAGCCACGTCTTCAACGCCTCAGCTGAGTAGAGGTTCCTAACCAAGCGAACGGCAAAGCATGTTCACAGGGCGGGTCCTGTGTTTAGGGAAGGATGCTCCACGGCTGAGATGGTTCTGTGGACAGGACTACTTTAGGTGGGTGGGAACAAGCCCGTGAGCGGAATGACGCTCGGTGGGCGGAAGGACGCTCGGTGGGCGGAAGGACGCTCGGTGGGCGGGGCTTATCGCCGTCTGCAGCCCAAGCTCACGGGACACGACTCCGCCCTGTGGGCGGAGCTTATCCCGGTGGGCGGAACTACGACCTGAGAGAGGACCGTTGGCTGGCTCCCTCATTCCGGAACTTCCTGGATCCTGTGCGTACAGCTGGCGTTACGTGGAGCTTATACCCCTGCCCGAGGGTATCGGAGGACTGGTGAGAGATTAATAAAAAAAATTTTCCGGCGCGCTGGCGTGAAGTTTCTGAGGATTGAGACGGGATTGGCCGTCCGCGCGCTGCTGCCGTCGGGAGGCTCCGTTCCGTCGTCGCTCGCTGCCTTAGGCAGCCCTACTCGGCCGCAGGCCTGCTGGCTCAGGCCTAAAACCCCCATGCCTGCTGGGCCTTCAGCCCACGGCAGGGTACCAGTTTTGGGTTGTTCTGTTGTCACCAGTTTCCACGTGGTTGTTAGAGAAAATCCCTATCCCCTACCCCCACAGCTAGGCTCTCACCTTCTCCACGAACCTTCCTCGAGTCCCCAACTCGATTGGATCTTTCCCTTCTGTGACTCCACTCGTATGCTGTCAGTTACAGCACCTATCTTTATGTTTCTTGTGTTTGTATATGTTTCATATGTATGTATATAGGTTCTGTACCACACTTGGTACATAGTAATTGATTAATGAATACTAGATGAATGGTTGGATTTTGGTTACTTATTGGAAGGATTTTAGATTATTTAATTTAGGGGTGGTTTATGTGTATTTTCTGCTTCTATAATAATCATGTATTTCCTACTGTGTTCTTTTTTTTTGCGGTATGTGGTCCTCTCACTGTTGTGGCCTCTCCCGTTGCGGAGCACAGGCTCCGGACACACAGGCTCAGCGGCCACGGCTCACGGGCCCAGCTGCTTCACGGCATGTGGGATCTTCCCAGACCGGGACACGAACCCGTGTCCCCTGCATCGGCAGGCTGACTCTCAACCACTGGGCCACTAGGGAAGCCCCATTTTTTTATTTTATTTTTTTTTTAAGAAGAAGTTCTGTTGGGGTTCGGAACCATTGCTGTCTCTCTTGTTCCTGAGGCTAGACATTGAAGGAGGAGAGATACAATGTGAGCAAAGGGAAGAAAGGAAGAATGTGCAAGGTGTCTTCAGAGAGTGATTAGTAGACTAGAGTAGGTATAGAGAAATAGCAGGAGATACCTTTGACAGATTTATGCTAGAGTCAGGTTTCCAGCAGCAATATGTCAGGACAAAAACCTTGTGGGTTGGAGGAGCCACTGAAGGATTTTAACATTGGGACGGTTCATTTCATACCACTACGCAGGATAGACTTGAATGCATGTGGCTTAAGCCAGGGGTTGACAGTCTTTCTGTAAAGGACCAAATAGTAAATATTTTAGGCTTTGCGAGCCACAGTTGTCGCAGGAAAGCAGCCACAGACAAAACATACATAATCGAATGGACGTAGCTGCGTTCTAATAAAACATCATTTACAAAGACGGGTGCCTGACCTGATTTGGTCCATGGGTATACTTTGTCCCAACCCAGAGTCAAACCAAATAGTCGTAGGGACTAAAGCAGTAACCCAGTCCTGAACTAGGCAGTAGCAAGTCATGTTTTTGTACTGCATTTGTATTTATATACGAGAGGCCACATCACATAATGAGAGCTCAGGATCTAGTCTGCTTGGCTTTGAATCTTGGCATTCTCTGGCTACTAGTGCAACAATGGGCAGATTAACTTCTCTTTGCATCAGTTTTTTTTTTTTTTTAATCTGTGTAATGATAATAGTACGTCCTACGAAGTGTTGTTGTAAGGAGTAAATTAGTCAAAACACATAAAATGTTAGCATAGTGCTGTACATGTAGTAAAAGCTCAATAAAGCTTAACTATTAATATTTTTTAAATTGTCCCTCACGTGCATTGTTAAAGACAGGTTTCAGAGATGTTTCTCAAGTAGAATTTATAGGCTTAGTGTGTTTAGCTATAGAACAGAGATAATACGTACAGTTTTTAGGCAAGAGCCATTCACATAGAGGTGATGCGGAAGTCATGAAAGTAATTTAACGCGGGGGCTAGGAAGTGTAAGCTTAAGTAGTGGTTTTGAGGAGGTGCGCACAGGAGTGAAAATGGGACAAGTAAAAAGGAATGAAAGAAGGAGGGAGAAGAGAGTCAGTCGTAGAGTATGAAAGGAACCAGAATGGAATAGCAGTATGTAAACTATCAGAAGGATGGATGGTGATGGTTAGCATTGTCAGATGCTGCAGAGAGCTGAAAGAAAACAACTGTTGTGTTGAGAATATTAATTAATGAATCTAACTGGCAGAAATTAATGTGGAGCCTCTTATGGGCCAGGTGCTGGAGATGCAGAAAAGAATTAGCTACACACTCTGCACTGAAACAGAAAAATCTAGTAGGACCAAAAGGACATGGAGATAATTTTAATACAAGCAGCAATTTTAAAAATAATCAGGAGGAAGGTGGAACTTCTTAGATTTAATTGGTACCTTTACTTCCAAAACTTAAATTGATTTACAGTTCATAAACATGGGCAACTGAATTGAGCTCCTTTTCTTTCTTGCCTAGACAATGGCCAAGAACAAACTAAGAGGACAGAAGTCCAGGACTGTATTCCAGGTAGCCAGCCGAAAAAGCTTTAAGGTTAAAAATAAAGCAAAGCCAGTTACCACTAATCTGAAGAAGGTTAGTATCACTTAAGCACTCTGACTTTATTGTTTACAAGAAAAGCATAATTGTAAAGCTACTGAAAAACTGAATGCTAATATTTAAAACAGGTTCTTAGCCTTTCCTACAAAAGCAAGATGATTGTTAAACATTTGTTTCAAAAAAGAAACAACGATGCAGAAAAATAACCTCCCTTTCTTGAATTCAAATGCAAAAGGAAGAAGGCATTTTAACTGCAAATGTATGAGGCTCCAAGTAACAGTTTTAATAGTTTTCTCAGAGCCTAGAAATCATAAAAAACCATGGTATGGAAAAATTATCTCTAAACTCATATATATTCAAGAAGCTTTCAACAGAGCCAAGACATGGAATGTCAGTCAACACCCATTCTTTTTCTTCTCAGTAAATCTTATTTCTCTGAAGATATCTATAGCTCAGATAAGAACCTAAAAATAGAAGATAAAATATTTTGTTTCTTAAAATACAAAATTTGAAAAGAAAGGAGTTGCTTTATCTTTTTTTCAAAATATTTGGGGAATGGGAAAGTTCTTCAAGATTAAGTAGACTCCTTAAGACAATTATTCAAGAACATGTTTTCAAGCTTAAGTAGTAGGTGGAGTCCCCTCTAGAGGACTTAGTAATTATCATAATGGTCCATAGAAATGTAACATTTTATCTTTCAGTCTTCATGAATTAGCTGAGTTAAACTTTTTGGTGGAGCAATTTCATGACTTTGGAAATGCTATAAAGGAAATAAAGCTGGGTGATATGACTGGGGTTTGGGGGTGACAGTTTTAGATAGAATTGTCTTCAGGGTTGACATTGAAGCCAAGACCTGCCTGACAGGAGCCAGTGATGCAAACTGCTGGGAAGTGTTGGGAGCAGCATGTTCTAGGCAGAAAGAATAGTGAGTGCAGAGACCCCCAGCTGGGTGAAGGCTTGGTGTATCTGAGGAAAATTATTTTGTTTGGATAGGAAGTCCTAGAAGCTCTACGGTTGCTAATGGAAAAGATCTGTGGGTAGGCAGCGTGGTTGGAGAAAGTATCGAACACTTTTCTGAGAAAGCAGCCTAACTTAGGGGGAGGTCGCACGATCGCCAGGTACTATATAAATGGTAAATTGAAGTTGGTGGCCACGAACTTAAAGTGAAGCCAGTCAGCCAGTTATGATTTTCTAGAGCTTCAGTTTTGGGCTCAGAAAAGGCTGATACCTGAGTTTAACTAGGTTGGCAGGGAAGTCTGATTGAGGGAGAGAAGGGAAGTAGAGTTAGGGTGTGAAGGAGCGACTGATCAGTGGTCATGGAATCTGTGCAGGCTAAAGGAAAAAGCGGGGATATGAACATGTGAACAGTAGTGAACTTGGTGGGAAAAGATTTCAGTGAGATTTAAGAACTATTAATAAAATAAGTGAATAGAAGGATAGGAGGTGGTGCGGTAACAGGTAATGATGCAGCCTAAGGTAATGCATGAGAGTCATGGCAAGGTAGGTCGTGGAAAAGACCCCTGGAGGTGAGGACCTGAAGAGATTAAGAAGCCATAGGATAGGTTTTTGTCGTAGCCACTAAGCAGCGACGCCAGGCGTGAGAGGGGTCAGTGAGCCATGGTCTGAGATCTTTCACGAAGGAGCAAGTAATCACGGTGTTGGTAGGTGACAGTAATGAGGACAGGGGTGTCAGAATGTCCTGATGCATAAGATGCAAAAGAGCCAAAAGTGTTGAAGGAAAAATGGTTGGGGAGCAGCTGTGAAGAACAAGAATACCACCCCCACCTTTGAGATTCAAGCGAGGACGGCTACAGGGGCCGCTGTCCTCAGGAGACTGCCAGGCACTTCCATCAAGGAAGGATTCAGAGACGTACTGTTAGAAGGACACTGGAAGCATGCCATCCAGGTTCCTCATTTTACAGATGAGAGACGATAGCACCGTAGCTTAGAAACATAGTGGTCACGTATTTTGGCCCGTTTATTCCAGGAAAGTCAAGGTATGAGGTATATCCACATAATTCTTATCTTTAAAAAGACAGAACCTTTTGTCTAAAATGTCCCAATAAGACTGTAAGAATTTTAGGGTAAATTGTCTCCATAAATTGGTAGGATTGATAAGAGTTTATAGATTTGGGGGGTAACAAGATTAAATTAAGGTAGCCTATATTTTTATCCTTAATGGTTGTGAGACCATGGATTAATGCTCTTTTTCTTTTTTTAAAAGATGAACATCGTGAATGATGAAAAAGTTAACATCGTGAATGAAGCTTTTGTATATTTGCAAAAGGTAGTTGCATGGTTCGTAAAAGACCTTTCCCTGGAACCTGTGCAGAAACAGCTGGTGAGTGGAAATCACTTCCTTTCGTTCTGGCTAATAAACTCCAAATTTTCAAAGCCTGTATTGATTGTCATTTTTAGTATCTGGCTCTGTAGTATGTATAGCTTATTCAGACTTTAAAACATTGAGTCTAAAATGTGGGAATTTATTGTTCTATTTCCAAAAGTACAACTAGAAGAAATTATATTGAATAATAGATTGTATGTCGGTAGATTATGTCATTTTTGTTTGCTATTGTTATCTAAATTTTTAAATGTAATTTTCTCTCCAGATTCCTGAGCAGTGTCATGAAAACGAACCAGTTGATGTTGATGAAGCTACAAGATTAATGGCTAAGTTGTAATACACTGGTGATGCATCAGATTCTCCAAAAAGACCAATAAATTAAATGCTTTATACAGTTTTATTTTAAAAAATCTTGTTAATGTACAGGCATTGGCACATTTTAAAAACAAACTACATAAACAGATCTTTCCTATAACCTAGGAAAGTGGAATGTCAGAAGTCAACAAAATGTGATAAACTTATAGTGCTAAAACAGAAGGCACTTCACAAAATCTGTTCACTGAAACAGTTAACATGTCCTAGTTTACACCCTTCACTTTATAAGTGGCAGTGAATGTCTGGATCAGAGGGTACACAGAAAAATGGACAGTCTCGTGGCAGTAAAAATGTAAGACAAACAAATGATGAGCCCTTGGCCAACTTCTTTTGTTTTTGATGACCTTAAGTCTACTTTAACTTTCCTCTCATATAAGGAAAAAAAAAAAAACAGAAGGATTCAGAATGGGAGGGAAAGTTGAAATTCCAGAATGTAATTACTTGAGGGTAGGGAGTCGGTGTATATGAAATCACTTTTTCCCCTGAAGCAATCAGAATCCTTTGTTCTTATGGTTGAAGTTTTGTGAAGTGAAAAAGGAAGTATTAGGGAAGAACATTTCAGAATCAGTGAACTAAAAAGGCGTTACATTCATTATTTTAAATACTTAGGTTATTAAGACGTCTAAAATGTTACACAGTTAGAGGTAGATAACAGTCCCAAGTTTCCATGGAATCTAATAATTTAGTATCTGGACATCAAACAGATCACAAACTCCTTCATTATCATCTAAATTAAAGTTGTAGTCATCTGCCGGGGTCGGAGAAAGCCGTAAAAGCGGAAACACTGCAAGCAAAAAATAAATTCAGTGTTAAAGATGGTTTCTACCTACAGGTAATGATGTCTAACATAAAATACTATCAAAAACATCAAGCCAGGGCTTCCCTGGTGGCGCAGTGGTTGGGAGTCCGCCTGCCAATGCAGGGGACACGGGTTCGTGCCCTGGTCCGGGAGGATCACACCTGCCGCGGAGCGGCTGGGCCCGTGAGCCATGGCCGCTGGGCCTGCATGTCCAGAGCCTGTGCTCCACACTGGGGGAGGCCACAACAGTGAGAGGCCCGACTACCGCAAAAAAAAAAAAAAAAACCAAGCCAAATTATGTTTCCCATGTTATACAGCAAGTTTTTTAAAAATATGTAATAGGAAATGTAATGATCAAAATAATGACTTGTATTTTGTGTATATTTTGATAGATTCTTCTTTAAAGACATTTTATGCATTGATTATAGGTGTTAGCTTGAGAAACAAGTTAATTTTTATTGGTTGAACTTGTCACTAAAATTTATGATTCAGAAACACTGGTCAAAGTATTTTCTCTGATCTGCTAAATAAGCTACCACTTTGAAAACAGAGAAAGGAACTAGACATAAATTAATAACTATGCTGAAATTCTCTGCTTTTATGGAAGTGTCTGATAAATGTCTAAGTGGTTACTGTGCCATTGGCTAATTTAACAGCTGCTACTTCCTAGGTCTCGGCTATACGTATTTGTTAGGAGCCAGGACTCTGAATCCAAGAACTTTTAGAAAGGTGAGGCCCAGAGAGTAACTGCTAAAGTAACTACCATATTAGAGCTAGTTGATTTTTAAGAATTATTTCAGATTAGACGATGATGTGGCTAATCTTAGTAATACTGACTTCACATTGGCAGCTTGAAATTGGCCATGGGAGGAGTATTTACAAAACTATGTTTTCACATTTCCTCTTGACTCAGATACACTGTTTTACTCTTCTTGGCCAAATTCTTCAGGTGTAAAAAGGGCTAGTATGCCAACAATTCAGAAGTTGATTCAGTAAAGGTGATAAGTATCCCCTTATGAATTCTTTTTCCTCAAAAGGCAGGCAAAATATTCTGAAGGATGCCTATAACTTACTATGAATCATTATAGTACATTAAGCAGTTAAAAAATATAGGTTCTTCATTTCTTTTAAATCATGTGCCACTCATAAATTCTAGAAAAGCCTTATTGATGTATAAGGTTATATTTATTAAATTTTTTAACTACTTAACCATCAGAAGACATTAACTCATCAATGATATCTCCACTAATAGATCCCGCTGGAAAGAGAAATGTGATATAGAGCTTTTTACACTTCTCTTTATATATTTTAGCAGCAAAAAGGCAGTTATATTTAAACAGCATATATTTAAACACAGTAGATATTAAGCACAGTTATATTTAACATCAGCATCTTGATTAAAAGTACGAAATTAGGGCTTCCCTGGTGGCGCAGTGGTTGAGAGTCCGCCAGCCAATGCAGGGGACACGGGTTCGTGCCCTGGTCCGGGAAGATCCCACATGCCGCGGAGCGGCTAGGCCCGTGAGCCATGGCCGCTGAGCCTGCGCGTCCGGAGCCTGTGCTCTGCAACAGGGGAGGCCACAACAGTGAGAGGCCCTCGTACCGCAAACAAACAAATAAACAAACAGACAAAACACAAAAAAACCAACAGGGACCTCCCTGGCAGTCTAGTGGTTAGGACTTCGCCTTCCAATGCAGGGGGTGTAGGTTTGATCCCTGGTCGGGGAGTTAAGATCCTACGTGCCTCGCAGCCAAAAAACCAAAACATAAAACAGAAGCAATATTGTAATAAATTCAATAAAGACTTTAAAAATGGTCCACACACACACACACACACACACACACACACAAACTGAAAAAACGTAAATAACTCAATAAAAAAAAAAAAAGCAATGTTTTCGTTCAGATAACGGAGAAGACAAGGGATGGATATTTCTTCCATCTGTGGCTGAATCCAAGGACTCCAATGATATCACCAAGGTCCTGTGTTCTGTTGTTCAGCTCTGTGTTCTTTTGCATTGCTCTTATTCTCTCCCACTGCAGTCAGGCTTCCCTCAAGTTGCTGGAGGAGACGGCAACTAGCAGCCTCAATTTCACATCATCCTAGCACAGGGATACTAAAAGCAAGAATTGTCTCCACTAGCTCTGGCTGGAAAATCTTTAGACGAGGACTGTAATTACTCATTCAACCAGGATCACTTAATGGGAGAAGAGTGGTTCCCCAGAGAGGGATGCTGAGCAGATAATGAATGTCCTCTGAAGTGGGTATTTACTGAGCAGCCATCTACATATGGGAGAGGGAGGCACAGAGACATGAAGTAACTTTTCCACAGTCACACTGTTGGTAGGTAACAGAAGTAAACAGAAATCATGTCTTCTCACTCATACCTCATAGAGTGCCTCTGCTCTTGCCTGTATAAACCATGTTATTCCCGTGGTGTAAGTATCCCTATCTCACCATTTCCAAATGAAAGCTAGGCCCGTAAGTCTTCATAAAGACTATAATATCATTCCATTGCATCTATTTCTTTGTCTTCTGCATATACATCAATAACTTCACATTCAAGGAACCATAATTATACTCACCTTATTAGCTTCAGTATTCCTGGATAACTCTGGCCTCGTGAAAGAATCTAACGGTTTTCTGTCGCTTTGATGTTACTTTGGTCTTGTCGCCACACATTATGGGCATTTTATAATGCATTTTAAGGTGTTTTTAAAAGTCACTCTTTAGAAAAAATACAGAATTTTTAATACAATTACATTGACAAGTAATTATTCCTCATTGCTTAACGTATTCTCTAATTTTTTGTGATGGACATAAACAATAAAATGATTTACTGTAAAAGTGGTTCATCTTTCTATAAGCAGGCAAGTGCCTGATTTTGCGGGAAGAGGACTTGACCGACGGCCAGCCCACGTGGATTCTAGTTTGGCTTTGTCAGTTACTAGTTGTGTGGATACCGAAAATGGCTTAGACTCTGAACCTCAGCATTCTCACTTGCAAAAGGGGAATGCTACCTTGGCCTTATTTTGATACTTAGAGCAGAACTCATGTACCGTTACCAAAGTGATATAAAAATGTCAGTACTTCTACATTTGTTTAAAAGCTGGCTTTCCCTAAGACCGTGACAAAATAAGGAGAGAGCATGTGAAAACTGTTACCTTAGTGGAAAGATCCTCTTGGAAGAAGTGATTCGATTTTCTAGAAAACTCATCCTAGAACACCTTAACTGGGAAATATACACACACAGAAATAAAACTGGAAGGCAAAAATATTTCTTCTAAGATTTTCTAAAGTTCCCTGATTCTTGTTTTACAACTTATTGATATTTTCTTGGGCCTCTGCCGTGCTGTCAGAAAGTCTCATTTTGAAGCAAGGAAGCTTCAATGAGAAAAGCATTTCAACTTTTAGCTCACTACAAATTTTTCCTTGGGAGATTATAGTTCTAGATCTACTCCAGACATTAGGTTCTTTGTTGCTGCAACCAAACCCGGACACCACCCAGAGGTGCGCAGCGCCACCTCCCGGGAGCGCGGACAGAGCCAGCCAGCAGTAAGCGGCTGAGGGCCGACCACCTGTGTTACGGTCCGTGTGGCTCTGGTGACTCAGACACTTCGGGTGGTTTCTGTACACATACCCCTGCGAGCAACTGCAGACTTAGCCACGTCTTCAACGCCTCAGCTGAGTAGAGGTTCCTAACCAAGCGAACGGCAAAGCATGTTCACAGGGCGGGTCCTGTGTTTAGGGAAGGATGCTCCACGGCTGAGATGGTTCTGTGGACAGGACTACTTTAGGTGGGTGGGAACAAGCCCGTGAGCGGAATGACGCTCGGTGGGCGGAAGGACGCTCGGTGGGCGGAAGGACGCTCGGTGGGCGGGGCTTATCGCCGTCTGCAGCCCAAGCTCACGGGACACGACTCCGCCCTGTGGGCGGAGCTTATCCCGGTGGGCGGAACTACGACCTGAGAGAGGACCGTTGGCTGGCTCCCTCATTCCGGAACTTCCTGGATCCTGTGCGTACAGCTGGCGTTACGTGGAGCTTATACCCCTGCCCGAGGGTATCGGAGGACTGGTGAGAGATTAATAAAAAAAATTTTCCGGCGCGCTGGCGTGAAGTTTCTGAGGATTGAGACGGGATTGGCCGTCCGCGCGCTGCTGCCGTCGGGAGGCTCCGTTCCGTCGTCGCTCGCTGCCTTAGGCAGCCCTACTCGGCCGCAGGCCTGCTGGCTCAGGCCTAAAACCCCCATGCCTGCTGGGCCTTCAGCCCACGGCAGGGTACCAGTTTTGGGTTGTTCTGTTGTCACCAGTTTCCACGTGGTTGTTAGAGAAAATCCCTATCCCCTACCCCCACAGCTAGGCTCTCACCTTCTCCACGAACCTTCCTCGAGTCCCCAACTCGATTGGATCTTTCCCTTCTGTGACTCCACTCGTATGCTGTCAGTTACAGCACCTATCTTTATGTTTCTTGTGTTTGTATATGTTTCATATGTATGTATATAGGTTCTGTACCACACTTGGTACATAGTAATTGATTAATGAATACTAGATGAATGGTTGGATTTTGGTTACTTATTGGAAGGATTTTAGATTATTTAATTTAGGGGTGGTTTATGTGTATTTTCTGCTTCTATAATAATCATGTATTTCCTACTGTGTTCTTTTTTTTTGCGGTATGTGGTCCTCTCACTGTTGTGGCCTCTCCCGTTGCGGAGCACAGGCTCCGGACACACAGGCTCAGCGGCCACGGCTCACGGGCCCAGCTGCTTCACGGCATGTGGGATCTTCCCAGACCGGGACACGAACCCGTGTCCCCTGCATCGGCAGGCTGACTCTCAACCACTGGGCCACTAGGGAAGCCCCATTTTTTTATTTTATTTTTTTTTTAAGAAGAAGTTCTGTTGGGGTTCGGAACCATTGCTGTCTCTCTTGTTCCTGAGGCTAGACATTGAAGGAGGAGAGATACAATGTGAGCAAAGGGAAGAAAGGAAGAATGTGCAAGGTGTCTTCAGAGAGTGATTAGTAGACTAGAGTAGGTATAGAGAAATAGCAGGAGATACCTTTGACAGATTTATGCTAGAGTCAGGTTTCCAGCAGCAATATGTCAGGACAAAAACCTTGTGGGTTGGAGGAGCCACTGAAGGATTTTAACATTGGGACGGTTCATTTCATACCACTACGCAGGATAGACTTGAATGCATGTGGCTTAAGCCAGGGGTTGACAGTCTTTCTGTAAAGGACCAAATAGTAAATATTTTAGGCTTTGCGAGCCACAGTTGTCGCAGGAAAGCAGCCACAGACAAAACATACATAATCGAATGGACGTAGCTGCGTTCTAATAAAACATCATTTACAAAGACGGGTGCCTGACCTGATTTGGTCCATGGGTATACTTTGTCCCAACCCAGAGTCAAACCAAATAGTCGTAGGGACTAAAGCAGTAACCCAGTCCTGAACTAGGCAGTAGCAAGTCATGTTTTTGTACTGCATTTGTATTTATATACGAGAGGCCACATCACATAATGAGAGCTCAGGATCTAGTCTGCTTGGCTTTGAATCTTGGCATTCTCTGGCTACTAGTGCAACAATGGGCAGATTAACTTCTCTTTGCATCAGTTTTTTTTTTTTTTTAATCTGTGTAATGATAATAGTACGTCCTACGAAGTGTTGTTGTAAGGAGTAAATTAGTCAAAACACATAAAATGTTAGCATAGTGCTGTACATGTAGTAAAAGCTCAATAAAGCTTAACTATTAATATTTTTTAAATTGTCCCTCACGTGCATTGTTAAAGACAGGTTTCAGAGATGTTTCTCAAGTAGAATTTATAGGCTTAGTGTGTTTAGCTATAGAACAGAGATGATACGTACAGTTTTTAGGCAAGAGCCATTCACATAGAGGTGATGCGGAAGTCATGAAAGTAATTTAACGCGGGGGCTAGGAAGTGTAAGCTTAAGTAGTGGTTTTGAGGAGGTGCGCACAGGAGTGAAAATGGGACAAGTAAAAAGGAATGAAAGAAGGAGGGAGAAGAGAGTCAGTCGTAGAGTATGAAAGGAACCAGAATGGAATAGCAGTATGTAAACTATCAGAAGGATGGATGGTGATGGTTAGCATTGTCAGATGCTGCAGAGAGCTGAAAGAAAACAACTGTTGTGTTGAGAATATTAATTAATGAATCTAACTGGCAGAAATTAATGTGGAGCCTCTTATGGGCCAGGTGCTGGAGATGCAGAAAAGAATTAGCTACACACTCTGCACTGAAACAGAAAAATCTAGTAGGACCAAAAGGACATGGAGATAATTTTAATACAAGCAGCAATTTTAAAAATAATCAGGAGGAAGGTGGAACTTCTTAGATTTAATTGGTACCTTTACTTCCAAAACTTAAATTGATTTACAGTTCATAAACATGGGCAACTGAATTGAGCTCCTTTTCTTTCTTGCCTAGACAATGGCCAAGAACAAACTAAGAGGACAGAAGTCCAGGACTGTATTCCAGGTAGCCAGCCGAAAAAGCTTTAAGGTTAAAAATAAAGCAAAGCCAGTTACCACTAATCTGAAGAAGGTTAGTATCACTTAAGCACTCTGACTTTATTGTTTACAAGAAAAGCATAATTGTAAAGCTACTGAAAAACTGAATGCTAATATTTAAAACAGGTTCTTAGCCTTTCCTACAAAAGCAAGATGATTGTTAAACATTTGTTTCAAAAAAGAAACAACGATGCAGAAAAATAACCTCCCTTTCTTGAATTCAAATGCAAAAGGAAGAAGGCATTTTAACTGCAAATGTATGAGGCTCCAAGTAACAGTTTTAATAGTTTTCTCAGAGCCTAGAAATCATAAAAAACCATGGTATGGAAAAATTATCTCTAAACTCATATATATTCAAGAAGCTTTCAACAGAGCCAAGACATGGAATGTCAGTCAACACCCATTCTTTTTCTTCTCAGTAAATCTTATTTCTCTGAAGATATCTATAGCTCAGATAAGAACCTAAAAATAGAAGATAAAATATTTTGTTTCTTAAAATACAAAATTTGAAAAGAAAGGAGTTGCTTTATCTTTTTTTCAAAATATTTGGGGAATGGGAAAGTTCTTCAAGATTAAGTAGACTCCTTAAGACAATTATTCAAGAACATGTTTTCAAGCTTAAGTAGTAGGTGGAGTCCCCTCTAGAGGACTTAGTAATTATCATAATGGTCCATAGAAATGTAACATTTTATCTTTCAGTCTTCATGAATTAGCTGAGTTAAACTTTTTGGTGGAGCAATTTCATGACTTTGGAAATGCTATAAAGGAAATAAAGCTGGGTGATATGACTGGGGTTTGGGGGTGACAGTTTTAGATAGAATTGTCTTCAGGGTTGACATTGAAGCCAAGACCTGCCTGACAGGAGCCAGTGATGCAAACTGCTGGGAAGTGTTGGGAGCAGCATGTTCTAGGCAGAAAGAATAGTGAGTGCAGAGACCCCCAGCTGGGTGAAGGCTTGGTGTATCTGAGGAAAATTATTTTGTTTGGATAGGAAGTCCTAGAAGCTCTACGGTTGCTAATGGAAAAGATCTGTGGGTAGGCAGCGTGGTTGGAGAAAGTATCGAACACTTTTCTGAGAAAGCAGCCTAACTTAGGGGGAGGTCGCACGATCGCCAGGTACTATATAAATGGTAAATTGAAGTTGGTGGCCACGAACTTAAAGTGAAGCCAGTCAGCCAGTTATGATTTTCTAGAGCTTCAGTTTTGGGCTCAGAAAAGGCTGATACCTGAGTTTAACTAGGTTGGCAGGGAAGTCTGATTGAGGGAGAGAAGGGAAGTAGAGTTAGGGTGTGAAGGAGCGACTGATCAGTGGTCATGGAATCTGTGCAGGCTAAAGGAAAAAGCGGGGATATGAACATGTGAACAGTAGTGAACTTGGTGGGAAAAGATTTCAGTGAGATTTAAGAACTATTAATAAAATAAGTGAATAGAAGGATAGGAGGTGGTGCGGTAACAGGTAATGATGCAGCCTAAGGTAATGCATGAGAGTCATGGCAAGGTAGGTCGTGGAAAAGACCCCTGGAGGTGAGGACCTGAAGAGATTAAGAAGCCATAGGATAGGTTTTTGTCGTAGCCACTAAGCAGCGACGCCAGGCGTGAGAGGGGTCAGTGAGCCATGGTCTGAGATCTTTCACGAAGGAGCAAGTAATCACGGTGTTGGTAGGTGACAGTAATGAGGACAGGGGTGTCAGAATGTCCTGATGCATAAGATGCAAAAGAGCCAAAAGTGTTGAAGGAAAAATGGTTGGGGAGCAGCTGTGAAGAACAAGAATACCACCCCCACCTTTGAGATTCAAGCGAGGACGGCTACAGGGGCCGCTGTCCTCAGGAGACTGCCAGGCACTTCCATCAAGGAAGGATTCAGAGACGTACTGTTAGAAGGACACTGGAAGCATGCCATCCAGGTTCCTCATTTTACAGATGAGAGACGATAGCACCGTAGCTTAGAAACATAGTGGTCACGTATTTTGGCCCGTTTATTCCAGGAAAGTCAAGGTATGAGGTATATCCACATAATTCTTATCTTTAAAAAGACAGAACCTTTTGTCTAAAATGTCCCAATAAGACTGTAAGAATTTTAGGGTAAATTGTCTCCATAAATTGGTAGGATTGATAAGAGTTTATAGATTTGGGGGGTAACAAGATTAAATTAAGGTAGCCTATATTTTTATCCTTAATGGTTGTGAGACCATGGATTAATGCTCTTTTTCTTTTTTTAAAAGATGAACATCGTGAATGATGAAAAAGTTAACATCGTGAATGAAGCTTTTGTATATTTGCAAAAGGTAGTTGCATGGTTCGTAAAAGACCTTTCCCTGGAACCTGTGCAGAAACAGCTGGTGAGTGGAAATCACTTCCTTTCGTTCTGGCTAATAAACTCCAAATTTTCAAAGCCTGTATTGATTGTCATTTTTAGTATTTGGCTCTGTAGTATGTATAGCTTATTCAGACTTTAAAACATTGAGTCTAAAATGTGGGAATTTATTGTTCTATTTCCAAAAGTACAACTAGAAGAAATTATATTGAATAATAGATTGTATGTCGGTAGATTATGTCATTTTTGTTTGCTATTGTTATCTAAATTTTTAAATGTAATTTTCTCTCCAGATTCCTGAGCAGTGTCATGAAAACGAACCAGTTGATGTTGATGAAGCTACAAGATTAATGGCTAAGTTGTAATACACTGGTGATGCATCAGATTCTCCAAAAAGACCAATAAATTAAATGCTTTATACAGTTTTATTTTAAAAAATCTTGTTAATGTACAGGCATTGGCACATTTTAAAAACAAACTACATAAACAGATCTTTCCTATAACCTAGGAAAGTGGAATGTCAGAAGTCAACAAAATGTGATAAACTTATAGTGCTAAAACAGAAGGCACTTCACAAAATCTGTTCACTGAAACAGTTAACATGTCCTAGTTTACACCCTTCACTTTATAAGTGGCAGTGAATGTCTGGATCAGAGGGTACACAGAAAAATGGACAGTCTCGTGGCAGTAAAAATGTAAGACAAACAAATGATGAGCCCTTGGCCAACTTCTTTTGTTTTTGATGACCTTAAGTCTACTTTAACTTTCCTCTCATATAAGGAAAAAAAAAAAAAACAGAAGGATTCAGAATGGGAGGGAAAGTTGAAATTCCAGAATGTAATTACTTGAGGGTAGGGAGTCGGTGTATATGAAATCACTTTTTCCCCTGAAGCAATCAGAATCCTTTGTTCTTATGGTTGAAGTTTTGTGAAGTGAAAAAGGAAGTATTAGGGAAGAACATTTCAGAATCAGTGAACTAAAAAGGCGTTACATTCATTATTTTAAATACTTAGGTTATTAAGACGTCTAAAATGTTACACAGTTAGAGGTAGATAACAGTCCCAAGTTTCCATGGAATCTAATAATTTAGTATCTGGACATCAAACAGATCACAAACTCCTTCATTATCATCTAAATTAAAGTTGTAGTCATCTGCCGGGGTCGGAGAAAGCCGTAAAAGCGGAAACACTGCAAGCAAAAAATAAATTCAGTGTTAAAGATGGTTTCTACCTACAGGTAATGATGTCTAACATAAAATACTATCAAAAACATCAAGCCAGGGCTTCCCTGGTGGCGCAGTGGTTGGGAGTCCGCCTGCCAATGCAGGGGACACGGGTTCGTGCCCTGGTCCGGGAGGATCACACCTGCCGCGGAGCGGCTGGGCCCGTGAGCCATGGCCGCTGGGCCTGCATGTCCAGAGCCTGTGCTCCACACTGGGGGAGGCCACAACAGTGAGAGGCCCGACTACCGCAAAAAAAAAAAAAAAAACCAAGCCAAATTATGTTTCCCATGTTATACAGCAAGTTTTTTAAAAATATGTAATAGGAAATGTAATGATCAAAATAATGACTTGTATTTTGTGTATATTTTGATAGATTCTTCTTTAAAGACATTTTATGCATTGATTATAGGTGTTAGCTTGAGAAACAAGTTAATTTTTATTGGTTGAACTTGTCACTAAAATTTATGATTCAGAAACACTGGTCAAAGTATTTTCTCTGATCTGCTAAATAAGCTACCACTTTGAAAACAGAGAAAGGAACTAGACATAAATTAATAACTATGCTGAAATTCTCTGCTTTTATGGAAGTGTCTGATAAATGTCTAAGTGGTTACTGTGCCATTGGCTAATTTAACAGCTGCTACTTCCTAGGTCTCGGCTATACGTATTTGTTAGGAGCCAGGACTCTGAATCCAAGAACTTTTAGAAAGGTGAGGCCCAGAGAGTAACTGCTAAAGTAACTACCATATTAGAGCTAGTTGATTTTTAAGAATTATTTCAGATTAGACGATGATGTGGCTAATCTTAGTAATACTGACTTCACATTGGCAGCTTGAAATTGGCCATGGGAGGAGTATTTACAAAACTATGTTTTCACATTTCCTCTTGACTCAGATACACTGTTTTACTCTTCTTGGCCAAATTCTTCAGGTGTAAAAAGGGCTAGTATGCCAACAATTCAGAAGTTGATTCAGTAAAGGTGATAAGTATCCCCTTATGAATTCTTTTTCCTCAAAAGGCAGGCAAAATATTCTGAAGGATGCCTATAACTTACTATGAATCATTATAGTACATTAAGCAGTTAAAAAATATAGGTTCTTCATTTCTTTTAAATCATGTGCCACTCATAAATTCTAGAAAAGCCTTATTGATGTATAAGGTTATATTTATTAAATTTTTTAACTACTTAACCATCAGAAGACATTAACTCATCAATGATATCTCCACTAATAGATCCCGCTGGAAAGAGAAATGTGATATAGAGCTTTTTACACTTCTCTTTATATATTTTAGCAGCAAAAAGGCAGTTATATTTAAACAGCATATATTTAAACACAGTAGATATTAAGCACAGTTATATTTAACATCAGCATCTTGATTAAAAGTACGAAATTAGGGCTTCCCTGGTGGCGCAGTGGTTGAGAGTCCGCCAGCCAATGCAGGGGACACGGGTTCGTGCCCTGGTCCGGGAAGATCCCACATGCCGCGGAGCGGCTAGGCCCGTGAGCCATGGCCGCTGAGCCTGCGCGTCCGGAGCCTGTGCTCTGCAACAGGGGAGGCCACAACAGTGAGAGGCCCTCGTACCGCAAACAAACAAATAAACAAACAGACAAAACACAAAAAAACCAACAGGGACCTCCCTGGCAGTCTAGTGGTTAGGACTTCGCCTTCCAATGCAGGGGGTGTAGGTTTGATCCCTGGTCGGGGAGTTAAGATCCTACGTGCCTCGCAGCCAAAAAACCAAAACATAAAACAGAAGCAATATTGTAATAAATTCAATAAAGACTTTAAAAATGGTCCACACACACACACACACACACACACACACACAAACTGAAAAAACGTAAATAACCCAATAAAAAAAAAAAAAGCAATGTTTTCGTTCAGATAACGGAGAAGACAAGGGATGGATATTTCTTCCATCTGTGGCTGAATCCAAGGACTCCAATGATATCACCAAGGTCCTGTGTTCTGTTGTTCAGCTCTGTGTTCTTTTGCATTGCTCTTATTCTCTCCCACTGCAGTCAGGCTTCCCTCAAGTTGCTGGAGGAGACGGCAACTAGCAGCCTCAATTTCACATCATCCTAGCACAGGGATACTAAAAGCAAGAATTGTCTCCACTAGCTCTGGCTGGAAAATCTTTAGACGAGGACTGTAATTACTCATTCAACCAGGATCACTTAATGGGAGAAGAGTGGTTCCCCAGAGAGGGATGCTGAGCAGATAATGAATGTCCTCTGAAGTGGGTATTTACTGAGCAGCCATCTACATATGGGAGAGGGAGGCACAGAGACATGAAGTAACTTTTCCACAGTCACACTGTTGGTAGGTAACAGAAGTAAACAGAAATCATGTCTTCTCACTCATACCTCATAGAGTGCCTCTGCTCTTGCCTGTATAAACCATGTTATTCCCGTGGTGTAAGTATCCCTATCTCACCATTTCCAAATGAAAGCTAGGCCCGTAAGTCTTCATAAAGACTATAATATCATTCCATTGCATCTATTTCTTTGTCTTCTGCATATACATCAATAACTTCACATTCAAGGAACCATAATTATACTCACCTTATTAGCTTCAGTATTCCTGGATAACTCTGGCCTCGTGAAAGAATCTAACGGTTTTCTGTCGCTTTGATGTTACTTTGGTCTTGTCGCCACACATTATGGGCATTTTATAATGCATTTTAAGGTGTTTTTAAAAGTCACTCTTTAGAAAAAATACAGAATTTTTAATACAATTACATTGACAAGTAATTATTCCTCATTGCTTAACGTATTCTCTAATTTTTTGTGATGGACATAAACAATAAAATGATTTACTGTAAAAGTGGTTCATCTTTCTATAAGCAGGCAAGTGCCTGATTTTGCGGGAAGAGGACTTGACCGACGGCCAGCCCACGTGGATTCTAGTTTGGCTTTGTCAGTTACTAGTTGTGTGGATACCGAAAATGGCTTAGACTCTGAACCTCAGCATTCTCACTTGCAAAAGGGGAATGCTACCTTGGCCTTATTTTGATACTTAGAGCAGAACTCATGTACCGTTACCAAAGTGATATAAAAATGTCAGTACTTCTACATTTGTTTAAAAGCTGGCTTTCCCTAAGACCGTGACAAAATAAGGAGAGAGCATGTGAAAACTGTTACCTTAGTGGAAAGATCCTCTTGGAAGAAGTGATTCGATTTTCTAGAAAACTCATCCTAGAACACCTTAACTGGGAAATATACACACACAGAAATAAAACTGGAAGGCAAAAATATTTCTTCTAAGATTTTCTAAAGTTCCCTGATTCTTGTTTTACAACTTATTGATATTTTCTTGGGCCTCTGCCGTGCTGTCAGAAAGTCTCATTTTGAAGCAAGGAAGCTTCAATGAGAAAAGCATTTCAACTTTTAGCTCACTACAAATTTTTCCTTGGGAGATTATAGTTCCAGATCTACTCCAGACATTAGGTTCTTTGTTGCTGCAACCAAACCCGGACACCACCCAGAGGTGCGCAGCGCCACCTCCCGGGAGCGCGGACAGAGCCAGCCAGCAGTAAGCGGCTGAGGGCCGACCACCTGTGTTACGGTCCGTGTGGCTCTGGTGACTCAGACACTTCGGGTGGTTTCTGTACACATACCCCTGCGAGCAACTGCAGACTTAGCCACGTCTTCAACGCCTCAGCTGAGTAGAGGTTCCTAACCAAGCGAACGGCAAAGCATGTTCACAGGGCGGGTCCTGTGTTTAGGGAAGGATGCTCCACGGCTGAGATGGTTCTGTGGACAGGACTACTTTAGGTGGGTGGGAACAAGCCCGTGAGCGGAATGACGCTCGGTGGGCGGAAGGACGCTCGGTGGGCGGAAGGACGCTCGGTGGGCGGGGCTTATCGCCGTCTGCAGCCCAAGCTCACGGGACACGACTCCGCCCTGTGGGCGGAGCTTATCCCGGTGGGCGGAACTACGACCTGAGAGAGGACCGTTGGCTGGCTCCCTCATTCCGGAACTTCCTGGATCCTGTGCGTACAGCTGGCGTTACGTGGAGCTTATACCCCTGCCCGAGGGTATCGGAGGACTGGTGAGAGATTAATAAAAAAAATTTTCCGGCGCGCTGGCGTGAAGTTTCTGAGGATTGAGACGGGATTGGCCGTCCGCGCGCTGCTGCCGTCGGGAGGCTCCGTTCCGTCGTCGCTCGCTGCCTTAGGCAGCCCTACTCGGCCGCAGGCC
Source organism: Mesoplodon mirus (assembly GCF_964341445.2). NCBI lineage: Eukaryota > Metazoa > Chordata > Mammalia > Artiodactyla > Ziphiidae > Mesoplodon > Mesoplodon mirus. The sequence continues at coordinate 50,965,390 of NC_138992.1, forward strand.
TGCTGGCTCAGGCCTAAAACCCCCATGCCTGCTGGGCCTTCAGCCCACGGCAGGGTACCAGTTTTGGGTTGTTCTGTTGTCACCAGTTTCCACGTGGTTGTTAGAGAAAATCCCTATCCCCTACCCCCACAGCTAGGCTCTCACCTTCTCCACGAACCTTCCTCGAGTCCCCAACTCGATTGGATCTTTCCCTTCTGTGACTCCACTCGTATGCTGTCAGTTACAGCACCTATCTTTATGTTTCTTGTGTTTGTATATGTTTCATATGTATGTATATAGGTTCTGTACCACACTTGGTACATAGTAATTGATTAATGAATACTAGATGAATGGTTGGATTTTGGTTACTTATTGGAAGGATTTTAGATTATTTAATTTAGGGGTGGTTTATGTGTATTTTCTGCTTCTATAATAATCATGTATTTCCTACTGTGTTCTTTTTTTTTGCGGTATGTGGTCCTCTCACTGTTGTGGCCTCTCCCGTTGCGGAGCACAGGCTCCGGACACACAGGCTCAGCGGCCACGGCTCACGGGCCCAGCCGCTTCACGGCATGTGGGATCTTCCCAGACCGGGACACGAACCCGTGTCCCCTGCATCGGCAGGCTGACTCTCAACCACTGGGCCACTAGGGAAGCCCCATTTTTTTATTTTATTTTTTTTTTAAGAAGAAGTTCTGTTGGGGTTCGGAACCATTGCTGTCTCTCTTGTTCCTGAGGCTAGACATTGAAGGAGGAGAGATACAATGTGAGCAAAGGGAAGAAAGGAAGAATGTGCAAGGTGTCTTCAGGGAGTGATTAGTAGACTAGAGTAGGTATAGAGAAATAGCAGGAGATACCTTTGACAGATTTATGCTAGAGTCAGGTTTCCAGCAGCAATATGTCAGGACAAAAACCTTGTGGGTTGGAGGAGCCACTGAAGGATTTTAACATTGGGACGGTTCATTTCATACCACTACGCAGGATAGACTTGAATGCATGTGGCTTAAGCCAGGGGTTGACAGTCTTTCTGTAAAGGACCAAATAGTAAATATTTTAGGCTTTGCGAGCCACAGTTGTCGCAGGAAAGCAGCCACAGACAAAACATACATAATCGAATGGACGTAGCTGCGTTCTAATAAAACATCATTTACAAAGACGGGTGCCTGACCTGATTTGGTCCATGGGTATACTTTGTCCCAACCCAGAGTCAAACCAAATAGTCGTAGGGACTAAAGCAGTAACCCAGTCCTGAACTAGGCAGTAGCAAGTCATGTTTTTGTACTGCATTTGTATTTATATACGAGAGGCCACATCACATAATGAGAGCTCAGGATCTAGTCTGCTTGGCTTTGAATCTTGGCATTCTCTGGCTACTAGTGCAACAATGGGCAGATTAACTTCTCTTTGCATCAGTTTTTTTTTTTTTTTAATCTGTGTAATGATAATAGTACGTCCTACGAAGTGTTGTTGTAAGGAGTAAATTAGTCAAAACACATAAAATGTTAGCATAGTGCTGTACATGTAGTAAAAGCTCAATAAAGCTTAACTATTAATATTTTTTAAATTGTCCCTCACGTGCATTGTTAAAGACAGGTTTCAGAGATGTTTCTCAAGTAGAATTTATAGGCTTAGTGTGTTTAGCTATAGAACAGAGATGATACGTACAGTTTTTAGGCAAGAGCCATTCACATAGAGGTGATGCGGAAGTCATGAAAGTAATTTAACGCGGGGGCTAGGAAGTGTAAGCTTAAGTAGTGGTTTTGAGGAGGTGCGCACAGGAGTGAAAATGGGACAAGTAAAAAGGAATGAAAGAAGGAGGGAGAAGAGAGTCAGTCGTAGAGTATGAAAGGAACCAGAATGGAATAGCAGTATGTAAACTATCAGAAGGATGGATGGTGATGGTTAGCATTGTCAGATGCTGCAGAGAGCTGAAAGAAAACAACTGTTGTGTTGAGAATATTAATTAATGAATCTAACTGGCAGAAATTAATGTGGAGCCTCTTATGGGCCAGGTGCTGGAGATGCAGAAAAGAATTAGCTACACACTCTGCACTGAAACAGAAAAATCTAGTAGGACCAAAAGGACATGGAGATAATTTTAATACAAGCAGCAATTTTAAAAATAATCAGGAGGAAGGTGGAACTTCTTAGATTTAATTGGTACCTTTACTTCCAAAACTTAAATTGATTTACAGTTCATAAACATGGGCAACTGAATTGAGCTCCTTTTCTTTCTTGCCTAGACAATGGCCAAGAACAAACTAAGAGGACAGAAGTCCAGGACTGTATTCCAGGTAGCCAGCCGAAAAAGCTTTAAGGTTAAAAATAAAGCAAAGCCAGTTACCACTAATCTGAAGAAGGTTAGTATCACTTAAGCACTCTGACTTTATTGTTTACAAGAAAAGCATAATTGTAAAGCTACTGAAAAACTGAATGCTAATATTTAAAACAGGTTCTTAGCCTTTCCTACAAAAGCAAGATGATTGTTAAACATTTGTTTCAAAAAAGAAACAACGATGCAGAAAAATAACCTCCCTTTCTTGAATTCAAATGCAAAAGGAAGAAGGCATTTTAACTGCAAATGTATGAGGCTCCAAGTAACAGTTTTAATAGTTTTCTCAGAGCCTAGAAATCATAAAAAACCATGGTATGGAAAAATTATCTCTAAACTCATATATATTCAAGAAGCTTTCAACAGAGCCAAGACATGGAATGTCAGTCAACACCCATTCTTTTTCTTCTCAGTAAATCTTATTTCTCTGAAGATATCTATAGCTCAGATAAGAACCTAAAAATAGAAGATAAAATATTTTGTTTCTTAAAATACAAAATTTGAAAAGAAAGGAGTTGCTTTATCTTTTTTTCAAAATATTTGGGGAATGGGAAAGTTCTTCAAGATTAAGTAGACTCCTTAAGACAATTATTCAAGAACATGTTTTCAAGCTTAAGTAGTAGGTGGAGTCCCCTCTAGAGGACTTAGTAATTATCATAATGGTCCATAGAAATGTAACATTTTATCTTTCAGTCTTCATGAATTAGCTGAGTTAAACTTTTTGGTGGAGCAATTTCATGACTTTGGAAATGCTATAAAGGAAATAAAGCTGGGTGATATGACTGGGGTTTGGGGGTGACAGTTTTAGATAGAATTGTCTTCAGGGTTGACATTGAAGCCAAGACCTGCCTGACAGGAGCCAGTGATGCAAACTGCTGGGAAGTGTTGGGAGCAGCATGTTCTAGGCAGAAAGAATAGTGAGTGCAGAGACCCCCAGCTGGGTGAAGGCTTGGTGTATCTGAGGAAAATTATTTTGTTTGGATAGGAAGTCCTAGAAGCTCTACGGTTGCTAATGGAAAAGATCTGTGGGTAGGCAGCGTGGTTGGAGAAAGTATCGAACACTTTTCTGAGAAAGCAGCCTAACTTAGGGGGAGGTCGCACGATCGCCAGGTACTATATAAATGGTAAATTGAAGTTGGTGGCCACGAACTTAAAGTGAAGCCAGTCAGCCAGTTATGATTTTCTAGAGCTTCAGTTTTGGGCTCAGAAAAGGCTGATACCTGAGTTTAACTAGGTTGGCAGGGAAGTCTGATTGAGGGAGAGAAGGGAAGTAGAGTTAGGGTGTGAAGGAGCGACTGATCAGTGGTCATGGAATCTGTGCAGGCTAAAGGAAAAAGCGGGGATATGAACATGTGAACAGTAGTGAACTTGGTGGGAAAAGATTTCAGTGAGATTTAAGAACTATTAATAAAATAAGTGAATAGAAGGATAGGAGGTGGTGCGGTAACAGGTAATGATGCAGCCTAAGGTAATGCATGAGAGTCATGGCAAGGTAGGTCGTGGAAAAGACCCCTGGAGGTGAGGACCTGAAGAGATTAAGAAGCCATAGGATAGGTTTTTGTCGTAGCCACTAAGCAGCGACGCCAGGCGTGAGAGGGGTCAGTGAGCCATGGTCTGAGATCTTTCACGAAGGAGCAAGTAATCACGGTGTTGGTAGGTGACAGTAATGAGGACAGGGGTGTCAGAATGTCCTGATGCATAAGATGCAAAAGAGCCAAAAGTGTTGAAGGAAAAATGGTTGGGGAGCAGCTGTGAAGAACAAGAATACCACCCCCACCTTTGAGATTCAAGCGAGGACGGCTACAGGGGCCGCTGTCCTCAGGAGACTGCCAGGCACTTCCATCAAGGAAGGATTCAGAGACGTACTGTTAGAAGGACACTGGAAGCATGCCATCCAGGTTCCTCATTTTACAGATGAGAGACGATAGCACCGTAGCTTAGAAACATAGTGGTCACGTATTTTGGCCCGTTTATTCCAGGAAAGTCAAGGTATGAGGTATATCCACATAATTCTTATCTTTAAAAAGACAGAACCTTTTGTCTAAAATGTCCCAATAAGACTGTAAGAATTTTAGGGTAAATTGTCTCCATAAATTGGTAGGATTGATAAGAGTTTATAGATTTGGGGGGTAACAAGATTAAATTAAGGTAGCCTATATTTTTATCCTTAATGGTTGTGAGACCATGGATTAATGCTCTTTTTCTTTTTTTAAAAGATGAACATCGTGAATGATGAAAAAGTTAACATCGTGAATGAAGCTTTTGTATATTTGCAAAAGGTAGTTGCATGGTTCGTAAAAGACCTTTCCCTGGAACCTGTGCAGAAACAGCTGGTGAGTGGAAATCACTTCCTTTCGTTCTGGCTAATAAACTCCAAATTTTCAAAGCCTGTATTGATTGTCATTTTTAGTATTTGGCTCTGTAGTATGTATAGCTTATTCAGACTTTAAAACATTGAGTCTAAAATGTGGGAATTTATTGTTCTATTTCCAAAAGTACAACTAGAAGAAATTATATTGAATAATAGATTGTATGTCGGTAGATTATGTCATTTTTGTTTGCTATTGTTATCTAAATTTTTAAATGTAATTTTCTCTCCAGATTCCTGAGCAGTGTCATGAAAACGAACCAGTTGATGTTGATGAAGCTACAAGATTAATGGCTAAGTTGTAATACACTGGTGATGCATCAGATTCTCCAAAAAGACCAATAAATTAAATGCTTTATACAGTTTTATTTTAAAAAATCTTGTTAATGTACAGGCATTGGCACATTTTAAAAACAAACTACATAAACAGATCTTTCCTATAACCTAGGAAAGTGGAATGTCAGAAGTCAACAAAATGTGATAAACTTATAGTGCTAAAACAGAAGGCACTTCACAAAATCTGTTCACTGAAACAGTTAACATGTCCTAGTTTACACCCTTCACTTTATAAGTGGCAGTGAATGTCTGGATCAGAGGGTACACAGAAAAATGGACAGTCTCGTGGCAGTAAAAATGTAAGACAAACAAATGATGAGCCCTTGGCCAACTTCTTTTGTTTTTGATGACCTTAAGTCTACTTTAACTTTCCTCTCATATAAGGAAAAAAAAAAAAAACAGAAGGATTCAGAATGGGAGGGAAAGTTGAAATTCCAGAATGTAATTACTTGAGGGTAGGGAGTCGGTGTATATGAAATCACTTTTTCCCCTGAAGCAATCAGAATCCTTTGTTCTTATGGTTGAAGTTTTGTGAAGTGAAAAAGGAAGTATTAGGGAAGAACATTTCAGAATCAGTGAACTAAAAAGGCGTTACATTCATTATTTTAAATACTTAGGTTATTAAGACGTCTAAAATGTTACACAGTTAGAGGTAGATAACAGTCCCAAGTTTCCATGGAATCTAATAATTTAGTATCTGGACATCAAACAGATCACAAACTCCTTCATTATCATCTAAATTAAAGTTGTAGTCATCTGCCGGGGTCGGAGAAAGCCGTAAAAGCGGAAACACTGCAAGCAAAAAATAAATTCAGTGTTAAAGATGGTTTCTACCTACAGGTAATGATGTCTAACATAAAATACTATCAAAAACATCAAGCCAGGGCTTCCCTGGTGGCGCAGTGGTTGGGAGTCCGCCTGCCAATGCAGGGGACACGGGTTCGTGCCCTGGTCCGGGAGGATCACACCTGCCGCGGAGCGGCTGGGCCCGTGAGCCATGGCCGCTGGGCCTGCATGTCCAGAGCCTGTGCTCCACACTGGGGGAGGCCACAACAGTGAGAGGCCCGACTACCGCAAAAAAAAAAAAAAAAACCAAGCCAAATTATGTTTCCCATGTTATACAGCAAGTTTTTTAAAAATATGTAATAGGAAATGTAATGATCAAAATAATGACTTGTATTTTGTGTATATTTTGATAGATTCTTCTTTAAAGACATTTTATGCATTGATTATAGGTGTTAGCTTGAGAAACAAGTTAATTTTTATTGGTTGAACTTGTCACTAAAATTTATGATTCAGAAACACTGGTCAAAGTATTTTCTCTGATCTGCTAAATAAGCTACCACTTTGAAAACAGAGAAAGGAACTAGACATAAATTAATAACTATGCTGAAATTCTCTGCTTTTATGGAAGTGTCTGATAAATGTCTAAGTGGTTACTGTGCCATTGGCTAATTTAACAGCTGCTACTTCCTAGGTCTCGGCTATACGTATTTGTTAGGAGCCAGGACTCTGAATCCAAGAACTTTTAGAAAGGTGAGGCCCAGAGAGTAACTGCTAAAGTAACTACCATATTAGAGCTAGTTGATTTTTAAGAATTATTTCAGATTAGACGATGATGTGGCTAATCTTAGTAATACTGACTTCACATTGGCAGCTTGAAATTGGCCATGGGAGGAGTATTTACAAAACTATGTTTTCACATTTCCTCTTGACTCAGATACACTGTTTTACTCTTCTTGGCCAAATTCTTCAGGTGTAAAAAGGGCTAGTATGCCAACAATTCAGAAGTTGATTCAGTAAAGGTGATAAGTATCCCCTTATGAATTCTTTTTCCTCAAAAGGCAGGCAAAATATTCTGAAGGATGCCTATAACTTACTATGAATCATTATAGTACATTAAGCAGTTAAAAAATATAGGTTCTTCATTTCTTTTAAATCATGTGCCACTCATAAATTCTAGAAAAGCCTTATTGATGTATAAGGTTATATTTATTAAATTTTTTAACTACTTAACCATCAGAAGACATTAACTCATCAATGATATCTCCACTAATAGATCCCGCTGGAAAGAGAAATGTGATATAGAGCTTTTTACACTTCTCTTTATATATTTTAGCAGCAAAAAGGCAGTTATATTTAAACAGCATATATTTAAACACAGTAGATATTAAGCACAGTTATATTTAACATCAGCATCTTGATTAAAAGTACGAAATTAGGGCTTCCCTGGTGGCGCAGTGGTTGAGAGTCCGCCAGCCAATGCAGGGGACACGGGTTCGTGCCCTGGTCCGGGAAGATCCCACATGCCGCGGAGCGGCTAGGCCCGTGAGCCATGGCCGCTGAGCCTGCGCGTCCGGAGCCTGTGCTCTGCAACAGGGGAGGCCACAACAGTGAGAGGCCCTCGTACCGCAAACAAACAAATAAACAAACAGACAAAACACAAAAAAACCAACAGGGACCTCCCTGGCAGTCTAGTGGTTAGGACTTCGCCTTCCAATGCAGGGGGTGTAGGTTTGATCCCTGGTCGGGGAGTTAAGATCCTACGTGCCTCGCAGCCAAAAAACCAAAACATAAAACAGAAGCAATATTGTAATAAATTCAATAAAGACTTTAAAAATGGTCCACACACACACACACACACACACACACACACAAACTGAAAAAACGTAAATAACCCAATAAAAAAAAAAAAAGCAATGTTTTCGTTCAGATAACGGAGAAGACAAGGGATGGATATTTCTTCCATCTGTGGCTGAATCCAAGGACTCCAATGATATCACCAAGGTCCTGTGTTCTGTTGTTCAGCTCTGTGTTCTTTTGCATTGCTCTTATTCTCTCCCACTGCAGTCAGGCTTCCCTCAAGTTGCTGGAGGAGACGGCAACTAGCAGCCTCAATTTCACATCATCCTAGCACAGGGATACTAAAAGCAAGAATTGTCTCCACTAGCTCTGGCTGGAAAATCTTTAGACGAGGACTGTAATTACTCATTCAACCAGGATCACTTAATGGGAGAAGAGTGGTTCCCCAGAGAGGGATGCTGAGCAGATAATGAATGTCCTCTGAAGTGGGTATTTACTGAGCAGCCATCTACATATGGGAGAGGGAGGCACAGAGACATGAAGTAACTTTTCCACAGTCACACTGTTGGTAGGTAACAGAAGTAAACAGAAATCATGTCTTCTCACTCATACCTCATAGAGTGCCTCTGCTCTTGCCTGTATAAACCATGTTATTCCCGTGGTGTAAGTATCCCTATCTCACCATTTCCAAATGAAAGCTAGGCCCGTAAGTCTTCATAAAGACTATAATATCATTCCATTGCATCTATTTCTTTGTCTTCTGCATATACATCAATAACTTCACATTCAAGGAACCATAATTATACTCACCTTATTAGCTTCAGTATTCCTGGATAACTCTGGCCTCGTGAAAGAATCTAACGGTTTTCTGTCGCTTTGATGTTACTTTGGTCTTGTCGCCACACATTATGGGCATTTTATAATGCATTTTAAGGTGTTTTTAAAAGTCACTCTTTAGAAAAAATACAGAATTTTTAATACAATTACATTGACAAGTAATTATTCCTCATTGCTTAACGTATTCTCTAATTTTTTGTGATGGACATAAACAATAAAATGATTTACTGTAAAAGTGGTTCATCTTTCTATAAGCAGGCAAGTGCCTGATTTTGCGGGAAGAGGACTTGACCGACGGCCAGCCCACGTGGATTCTAGTTTGGCTTTGTCAGTTACTAGTTGTGTGGATACCGAAAATGGCTTAGACTCTGAACCTCAGCATTCTCACTTGCAAAAGGGGAATGCTACCTTGGCCTTATTTTGATACTTAGAGCAGAACTCATGTACCGTTACCAAAGTGATATAAAAATGTCAGTACTTCTACATTTGTTTAAAAGCTGGCTTTCCCTAAGACCGTGACAAAATAAGGAGAGAGCATGTGAAAACTGTTACCTTAGTGGAAAGATCCTCTTGGAAGAAGTGATTCGATTTTCTAGAAAACTCATCCTAGAACACCTTAACTGGGAAATATACACACACAGAAATAAAACTGGAAGGCAAAAATATTTCTTCTAAGATTTTCTAAAGTTCCCTGATTCTTGTTTTACAACTTATTGATATTTTCTTGGGCCTCTGCCGTGCTGTCAGAAAGTCTCATTTTGAAGCAAGGAAGCTTCAATGAGAAAAGCATTTCAACTTTTAGCTCACTACAAATTTTTCCTTGGGAGATTATAGTTCCAGATCTACTCCAGACATTAGGTTCTTTGTTGCTGCAACCAAACCCGGACACCACCCAGAGGTGCGCAGCGCCACCTCCCGGGAGCGCGGACAGAGCCAGCCAGCAGTAAGCGGCTGAGGGCCGACCACCTGTGTTACGGTCCGTGTGGCTCTGGTGACTCAGACACTTCGGGTGGTTTCTGTACACATACCCCTGCGAGCAACTGCAGACTTAGCCACGTCTTCAACGCCTCAGCTGAGTAGAGGTTCCTAACTAAGCGAACGGCAAAGCATGTTCACAGGGCGGGTCCTGTGTTTAGGGAAGGATGCTCCACGGCTGAGATGGTTCTGTGGACAGGACTACTTTAGGTGGGTGGGAACAAGCCCGTGAGCGGAATGACGCTCGGTGGGCGGAAGGACGCTCGGTGGGCGGAAGGACGCTCGGTGGGCGGGGCTTATCGCCGTCTGCAGCCCAAGCTCACGGGACACGACTCCGCCCTGTGGGCGGAGCTTATCCCGGTGGGCGGAACTACGACCTGAGAGAGGACCGTTGGCTGGCTCCCTCATTCCGGAACTTCCTGGATCCTGTGCGTACAGCTGGCGTTACGTGGAGCTTATACCCCTGCCCGAGGGTATCGGAGGACTGGTGAGAGATTAATAAAAAAAAATTTTCCGGCGCGCTGGCGTGAAGTTTCTGAGGATTGAGACGGGATTGGCCGTCCGCGCGCTGCTGCCGTCGGGAGGCTCCGTTCCGTCGTCGCTCGCTGCCTTAGGCAGCCCTACTCGGCCGCAGGCCTGCTGGCTCAGGCCTAAAACCCCCATGCCTGCTGGGCCTTCAGCCCACGGCAGGGTACCAGTTTTGGGTTGTTCTGTTGTCACCAGTTTCCACGTGGTTGTTAGAGAAAATCCCTATCCCCTACCCCCACAGCTAGGCTCTCACCTTCTCCACGAACCTTCCTCGAGTCCCCAACTCGATTGGATCTTTCCCTTCTGTGACTCCACTCGTATGCTGTCAGTTACAGCACCTATCTTTATGTTTCTTGTGTTTGTATATGTTTCATATGTATGTATATAGGTTCTGTACCACACTTGGTACATAGTAATTGATTAATGAATACTAGATGAATGGTTGGATTTTGGTTACTTATTGGAAGGATTTTAGATTATTTAATTTAGGGGTGGTTTATGTGTATTTTCTGCTTCTATAATAATCATGTATTTCCTACTGTGTTCTTTTTTTTTGCGGTATGTGGTCCTCTCACTGTTGTGGCCTCTCCCGTTGCGGAGCACAGGCTCCGGACACACAGGCTCAGCGGCCACGGCTCACGGGCCCAGCCGCTTCACGGCATGTGGGATCTTCCCAGACCGGGACACGAACCCGTGTCCCCTGCATCGGCAGGCTGACTCTCAACCACTGGGCCACTAGGGAAGCCCCATTTTTTTATTTTATTTTTTTTTTAAGAAGAAGTTCTGTTGGGGTTCGGAACCATTGCTGTCTCTCTTGTTCCTGAGGCTAGACATTGAAGGAGGAGAGATACAATGTGAGCAAAGGGAAGAAAGGAAGAATGTGCAAGGTGTCTTCAGGGAGTGATTAGTAGACTAGAGTAGGTATAGAGAAATAGCAGGAGATACCTTTGACAGATTTATGCTAGAGTCAGGTTTCCAGCAGCAATATGTCAGGACAAAAACCTTGTGGGTTGGAGGAGCCACTGAAGGATTTTAACATTGGGACGGTTCATTTCATACCACTACGCAGGATAGACTTGAATGCATGTGGCTTAAGCCAGGGGTTGACAGTCTTTCTGTAAAGGACCAAATAGTAAATATTTTAGGCTTTGCGAGCCACAGTTGTCGCAGGAAAGCAGCCACAGACAAAACATACATAATCGAATGGACGTAGCTGCGTTCTAATAAAACATCATTTACAAAGACGGGTGCCTGACCTGATTTGGTCCATGGGTATACTTTGTCCCAACCCAGAGTCAAACCAAATAGTCGTAGGGACTAAAGCAGTAACCCAGTCCTGAACTAGGCAGTAGCAAGTCATGTTTTTGTACTGCATTTGTATTTATATACGAGAGGCCACATCACATAATGAGAGCTCAGGATCTAGTCTGCTTGGCTTTGAATCTTGGCATTCTCTGGCTACTAGTGCAACAATGGGCAGATTAACTTCTCTTTGCATCAGTTTTTTTTTTTTTTTAATCTGTGTAATGATAATAGTACGTCCTACGAAGTGTTGTTGTAAGGAGTAAATTAGTCAAAACACATAAAATGTTAGCATAGTGCTGTACATGTAGTAAAAGCTCAATAAAGCTTAACTATTAATATTTTTTAAATTGTCCCTCACGTGCATTGTTAAAGACAGGTTTCAGAGATGTTTCTCAAGTAGAATTTATAGGCTTAGTGTGTTTAGCTATAGAACAGAGATGATACGTACAGTTTTTAGGCAAGAGCCATTCACATAGAGGTGATGCGGAAGTCATGAAAGTAATTTAACGCGGGGGCTAGGAAGTGTAAGCTTAAGTAGTGGTTTTGAGGAGGTGCGCACAGGAGTGAAAATGGGACAAGTAAAAAGGAATGAAAGAAGGAGGGAGAAGAGAGTCAGTCGTAGAGTATGAAAGGAACCAGAATGGAATAGCAGTATGTAAACTATCAGAAGGATGGATGGTGATGGTTAGCATTGTCAGATGCTGCAGAGAGCTGAAAGAAAACAACTGTTGTGTTGAGAATATTAATTAATGAATCTAACTGGCAGAAATTAATGTGGAGCCTCTTATGGGCCAGGTGCTGGAGATGCAGAAAAGAATTAGCTACACACTCTGCACTGAAACAGAAAAATCTAGTAGGACCAAAAGGACATGGAGATAATTTTAATACAAGCAGCAATTTTAAAAATAATCAGGAGGAAGGTGGAACTTCTTAGATTTAATTGGTACCTTTACTTCCAAAACTTAAATTGATTTACAGTTCATAAACATGGGCAACTGAATTGAGCTCCTTTTCTTTCTTGCCTAGACAATGGCCAAGAACAAACTAAGAGGACAGAAGTCCAGGACTGTATTCCAGGTAGCCAGCCGAAAAAGCTTTAAGGTTAAAAATAAAGCAAAGCCAGTTACCACTAATCTGAAGAAGGTTAGTATCACTTAAGCACTCTGACTTTATTGTTTACAAGAAAAGCATAATTGTAAAGCTACTGAAAAACTGAATGCTAATATTTAAAACAGGTTCTTAGCCTTTCCTACAAAAGCAAGATGATTGTTAAACATTTGTTTCAAAAAAGAAACAACGATGCAGAAAAATAACCTCCCTTTCTTGAATTCAAATGCAAAAGGAAGAAGGCATTTTAACTGCAAATGTATGAGGCTCCAAGTAACAGTTTTAATAGTTTTCTCAGAGCCTAGAAATCATAAAAAACCATGGTATGGAAAAATTATCTCTAAACTCATATATATTCAAGAAGCTTTCAACAGAGCCAAGACATGGAATGTCAGTCAACACCCATTCTTTTTCTTCTCAGTAAATCTTATTTCTCTGAAGATATCTATAGCTCAGATAAGAACCTAAAAATAGAAGATAAAATATTTTGTTTCTTAAAATACAAAATTTGAAAAGAAAGGAGTTGCTTTATCTTTTTTTCAAAATATTTGGGGAATGGGAAAGTTCTTCAAGATTAAGTAGACTCCTTAAGACAATTATTCAAGAACATGTTTTCAAGCTTAAGTAGTAGGTGGAGTCCCCTCTAGAGGACTTAGTAATTATCATAATGGTCCATAGAAATGTAACATTTTATCTTTCAGTCTTCATGAATTAGCTGAGTTAAACTTTTTGGTGGAGCAATTTCATGACTTTGGAAATGCTATAAAGGAAATAAAGCTGGGTGATATGACTGGGGTTTGGGGGTGACAGTTTTAGATAGAATTGTCTTCAGGGTTGACATTGAAGCCAAGACCTGCCTGACAGGAGCCAGTGATGCAAACTGCTGGGAAGTGTTGGGAGCAGCATGTTCTAGGCAGAAAGAATAGTGAGTGCAGAGACCCCCAGCTGGGTGAAGGCTTGGTGTATCTGAGGAAAATTATTTTGTTTGGATAGGAAGTCCTAGAAGCTCTACGGTTGCTAATGGAAAAGATCTGTGGGTAGGCAGCGTGGTTGGAGAAAGTATCGAACACTTTTCTGAGAAAGCAGCCTAACTTAGGGGGAGGTCGCACGATCGCCAGGTACTATATAAATGGTAAATTGAAGTTGGTGGCCACGAACTTAAAGTGAAGCCAGTCAGCCAGTTATGATTTTCTAGAGCTTCAGTTTTGGGCTCAGAAAAGGCTGATACCTGAGTTTAACTAGGTTGGCAGGGAAGTCTGATTGAGGGAGAGAAGGGAAGTAGAGTTAGGGTGTGAAGGAGCGACTGATCAGTGGTCATGGAATCTGTGCAGGCTAAAGGAAAAAGCGGGGATATGAACATGTGAACAGTAGTGAACTTGGTGGGAAAAGATTTCAGTGAGATTTAAGAACTATTAATAAAATAAGTGAATAGAAGGATAGGAGGTGGTGCGGTAACAGGTAATGATGCAGCCTAAGGTAATGCATGAGAGTCATGGCAAGGTAGGTCGTGGAAAAGACCCCTGGAGGTGAGGACCTGAAGAGATTAAGAAGCCATAGGATAGGTTTTTGTCGTAGCCACTAAGCAGCGACGCCAGGCGTGAGAGGGGTCAGTGAGCCATGGTCTGAGATCTTTCACGAAGGAGCAAGTAATCACGGTGTTGGTAGGTGACAGTAATGAGGACAGGGGTGTCAGAATGTCCTGATGCATAAGATGCAAAAGAGCCAAAAGTGTTGAAGGAAAAATGGTTGGGGAGCAGCTGTGAAGAACAAGAATACCACCCCCACCTTTGAGATTCAAGCGAGGACGGCTACAGGGGCCGCTGTCCTCAGGAGACTGCCAGGCACTTCCATCAAGGAAGGATTCAGAGACGTACTGTTAGAAGGACACTGGAAGCATGCCATCCAGGTTCCTCATTTTACAGATGAGAGACGATAGCACCGTAGCTTAGAAACATAGTGGTCACGTATTTTGGCCCGTTTATTCCAGGAAAGTCAAGGTATGAGGTATATCCACATAATTCTTATCTTTAAAAAGACAGAACCTTTTGTCTAAAATGTCCCAATAAGACTGTAAGAATTTTAGGGTAAATTGTCTCCATAAATTGGTAGGATTGATAAGAGTTTATAGATTTGGGGGGTAACAAGATTAAATTAAGGTAGCCTATATTTTTATCCTTAATGGTTGTGAGACCATGGATTAATGCTCTTTTTCTTTTTTTAAAAGATGAACATCGTGAATGATGAAAAAGTTAACATCGTGAATGAAGCTTTTGTATATTTGCAAAAGGTAGTTGCATGGTTCGTAAAAGACCTTTCCCTGGAACCTGTGCAGAAACAGCTGGTGAGTGGAAATCACTTCCTTTCGTTCTGGCTAATAAACTCCAAATTTTCAAAGCCTGTATTGATTGTCATTTTTAGTATTTGGCTCTGTAGTATGTATAGCTTATTCAGACTTTAAAACATTGAGTCTAAAATGTGGGAATTTATTGTTCTATTTCCAAAAGTACAACTAGAAGAAATTATATTGAATAATAGATTGTATGTCGGTAGATTATGTCATTTTTGTTTGCTATTGTTATCTAAATTTTTAAATGTAATTTTCTCTCCAGATTCCTGAGCAGTGTCATGAAAACGAACCAGTTGATGTTGATGAAGCTACAAGATTAATGGCTAAGTTGTAATACACTGGTGATGCATCAGATTCTCCAAAAAGACCAATAAATTAAATGCTTTATACAGTTTTATTTTAAAAAATCTTGTTAATGTACAGGCATTGGCACATTTTAAAAACAAACTACATAAACAGATCTTTCCTATAACCTAGGAAAGTGGAATGTCAGAAGTCAACAAAATGTGATAAACTTATAGTGCTAAAACAGAAGGCACTTCACAAAATCTGTTCACTGAAACAGTTAACATGTCCTAGTTTACACCCTTCACTTTATAAGTGGCAGTGAATGTCTGGATCAGAGGGTACACAGAAAAATGGACAGTCTCGTGGCAGTAAAAATGTAAGACAAACAAATGATGAGCCCTTGGCCAACTTCTTTTGTTTTTGATGACCTTAAGTCTACTTTAACTTTCCTCTCATATAAGGAAAAAAAAAAAAACAGAAGGATTCAGAATGGGAGGGAAAGTTGAAATTCCAGAATGTAATTACTTGAGGGTAGGGAGTCGGTGTATATGAAATCACTTTTTCCCCTGAAGCAATCAGAATCCTTTGTTCTTATGGTTGAAGTTTTGTGAAGTGAAAAAGGAAGTATTAGGGAAGAACATTTCAGAATCAGTGAACTAAAAAGGCGTTACATTCATTATTTTAAATACTTAGGTTATTAAGACGTCTAAAATGTTACACAGTTAGAGGTAGATAACAGTCCCAAGTTTCCATGGAATCTAATAATTTAGTATCTGGACATCAAACAGATCACAAACTCCTTCATTATCATCTAAATTAAAGTTGTAGTCATCTGCCGGGGTCGGAGAAAGCCGTAAAAGCGGAAACACTGCAAGCAAAAAATAAATTCAGTGTTAAAGATGGTTTCTACCTACAGGTAATGATGTCTAACATAAAATACTATCAAAAACATCAAGCCAGGGCTTCCCTGGTGGCGCAGTGGTTGGGAGTCCGCCTGCCAATGCAGGGGACACGGGTTCGTGCCCTGGTCCGGGAGGATCACACCTGCCGCGGAGCGGCTGGGCCCGTGAGCCATGGCCGCTGGGCCTGCATGTCCAGAGCCTGTGCTCCACACTGGGGGAGGCCACAACAGTGAGAGGCCCGACTACCGCAAAAAAAAAAAAAAAAACCAAGCCAAATTATGTTTCCCATGTTATACAGCAAGTTTTTTAAAAATATGTAATAGGAAATGTAATGATCAAAATAATGACTTGTATTTTGTGTATATTTTGATAGATTCTTCTTTAAAGACATTTTATGCATTGATTATAGGTGTTAGCTTGAGAAACAAGTTAATTTTTATTGGTTGAACTTGTCACTAAAATTTATGATTCAGAAACACTGGTCAAAGTATTTTCTCTGATCTGCTAAATAAGCTACCACTTTGAAAACAGAGAAAGGAACTAGACATAAATTAATAACTATGCTGAAATTCTCTGCTTTTATGGAAGTGTCTGATAAATGTCTAAGTGGTTACTGTGCCATTGGCTAATTTAACAGCTGCTACTTCCTAGGTCTCGGCTATACGTATTTGTTAGGAGCCAGGACTCTGAATCCAAGAACTTTTAGAAAGGTGAGGCCCAGAGAGTAACTGCTAAAGTAACTACCATATTAGAGCTAGTTGATTTTTAAGAATTATTTCAGATTAGACGATGATGTGGCTAATCTTAGTAATACTGACTTCACATTGGCAGCTTGAAATTGGCCATGGGAGGAGTATTTACAAAACTATGTTTTCACATTTCCTCTTGACTCAGATACACTGTTTTACTCTTCTTGGCCAAATTCTTCAGGTGTAAAAAGGGCTAGTATGCCAACAATTCAGAAGTTGATTCAGTAAAGGTGATAAGTATCCCCTTATGAATTCTTTTTCCTCAAAAGGCAGGCAAAATATTCTGAAGGATGCCTATAACTTACTATGAATCATTATAGTACATTAAGCAGTTAAAAAATATAGGTTCTTCATTTCTTTTAAATCATGTGCCACTCATAAATTCTAGAAAAGCCTTATTGATGTATAAGGTTATATTTATTAAATTTTTTAACTACTTAACCATCAGAAGACATTAACTCATCAATGATATCTCCACTAATAGATCCCGCTGGAAAGAGAAATGTGATATAGAGCTTTTTACACTTCTCTTTATATATTTTAGCAGCAAAAAGGCAGTTATATTTAAACAGCATATATTTAAACACAGTAGATATTAAGCACAGTTATATTTAACATCAGCATCTTGATTAAAAGTACGAAATTAGGGCTTCCCTGGTGGCGCAGTGGTTGAGAGTCCGCCAGCCAATGCAGGGGACACGGGTTCGTGCCCTGGTCCGGGAAGATCCCACATGCCGCGGAGCGGCTAGGCCCGTGAGCCATGGCCGCTGAGCCTGCGCGTCCGGAGCCTGTGCTCTGCAACAGGGGAGGCCACAACAGTGAGAGGCCCTCGTACCGCAAACAAACAAATAAACAAACAGACAAAACACAAAAAAACCAACAGGGACCTCCCTGGCAGTCTAGTGGTTAGGACTTCGCCTTCCAATGCAGGGGGTGTAGGTTTGATCCCTGGTCGGGGAGTTAAGATCCTACGTGCCTCGCAGCCAAAAAACCAAAACATAAAACAGAAGCAATATTGTAATAAATTCAATAAAGACTTTAAAAATGGTCCACACACACACACACACACACACACAAACTGAAAAAACGTAAATAACCCAATAAAAAAAAAAAAAGCAATGTTTTCGTTCAGATAACGGAGAAGACAAGGGATGGATATTTCTTCCATCTGTGGCTGAATCCAAGGACTCCAATGATATCACCAAGGTCCTGTGTTCTGTTGTTCAGCTCTGTGTTCTTTTGCATTGCTCTTATTCTCTCCCACTGCAGTCAGGCTTCCCTCAAGTTGCTGGAGGAGACGGCAACTAGCAGCCTCAATTTCACATCATCCTAGCACAGGGATACTAAAAGCAAGAATTGTCTCCACTAGCTCTGGCTGGAAAATCTTTAGACGAGGACTGTAATTACTCATTCAACCAGGATCACTTAATGGGAGAAGAGTGGTTCCCCAGAGAGGGATGCTGAGCAGATAATGAATGTCCTCTGAAGTGGGTATTTACTGAGCAGCCATCTACATATGGGAGAGGGAGGCACAGAGACATGAAGTAACTTTTCCACAGTCACACTGTTGGTAGGTAACAGAAGTAAACAGAAATCATGTCTTCTCACTCATACCTCATAGAGTGCCTCTGCTCTTGCCTGTATAAACCATGTTATTCCCGTGGTGTAAGTATCCCTATCTCACCATTTCCAAATGAAAGCTAGGCCCGTAAGTCTTCATAAAGACTATAATATCATTCCATTGCATCTATTTCTTTGTCTTCTGCATATACATCAATAACTTCACATTCAAGGAACCATAATTATACTCACCTTATTAGCTTCAGTATTCCTGGATAACTCTGGCCTCGTGAAAGAATCTAACGGTTTTCTGTCGCTTTGATGTTACTTTGGTCTTGTCGCCACACATTATGGGCATTTTATAATGCATTTTAAGGTGTTTTTAAAAGTCACTCTTTAGAAAAAATACAGAATTTTTAATACAATTACATTGACAAGTAATTATTCCTCATTGCTTAACGTATTCTCTAATTTTTTGTGATGGACATAAACAATAAAATGATTTACTGTAAAAGTGGTTCATCTTTCTATAAGCAGGCAAGTGCCTGATTTTGCGGGAAGAGGACTTGACCGACGGCCAGCCCACGTGGATTCTAGTTTGGCTTTGTCAGTTACTAGTTGTGTGGATACCGAAAATGGCTTAGACTCTGAACCTCAGCATTCTCACTTGCAAAAGGGGAATGCTACCTTGGCCTTATTTTGATACTTAGAGCAGAACTCATGTACCGTTACCAAAGTGATATAAAAATGTCAGTACTTCTACATTTGTTTAAAAGCTGGCTTTCCCTAAGACCGTGACAAAATAAGGAGAGAGCATGTGAAAACTGTTACCTTAGTGGAAAGATCCTCTTGGAAGAAGTGATTCGATTTTCTAGAAAACTCATCCTAGAACACCTTAACTGGGAAATATACACACACAGAAATAAAACTGGAAGGCAAAAATATTTCTTCTAAGATTTTCTAAAGTTCCCTGATTCTTGTTTTACAACTTATTGATATTTTCTTGGGCCTCTGCCGTGCTGTCAGAAAGTCTCATTTTGAAGCAAGGAAGCTTCAATGAGAAAAGCATTTCAACTTTTAGCTCACTACAAATTTTTCCTTGGGAGATTATAGTTCTAGATCTACTCCAGACATTAGGTTCTTTGTTGCTGCAACCAAACCCGGACACCACCCAGAGGTGCGCAGCGCCACCTCCCGGGAGCGCGGACAGAGCCAGCCAGCAGTAAGCGGCTGAGGGCCGACCACCTGTGTTACGGTCCGTGTGGCTCTGGTGACTCAGACACTTCGGGTGGTTTCTGTACACATACCCCTGCGAGCAACTGCAGACTTAGCCACGTCTTCAACGCCTCAGCTGAGTAGAGGTTCCTAACCAAGCGAACGGCAAAGCATGTTCACAGGGCGGGTCCTGTGTTTAGGGAAGGATGCTCCACGGCTGAGATGGTTCTGTGGACAGGACTACTTTAGGTGGGTGGGAACAAGCCCGTGAGCGGAATGACGCTCGGTGGGCGGAAGGACGCTCGGTGGGCGGAAGGACGCTCGGTGGGCGGGGCTTATCGCCGTCTGCAGCCCAAGCTCACGGGACACGACTCCGCCCTGTGGGCGGAGCTTATCCCGGTGGGCGGAACTACGACCTGAGAGAGGACCGTTGGCTGGCTCCCTCATTCCGGAACTTCCTGGATCCTGTGCGTACAGCTGGCGTTACGTGGAGCTTATACCCCTGCCCGAGGGTATCGGAGGACTGGTGAGAGATTAATAAAAAAAATTTTCCGGCGCGCTGGCGTGAAGTTTCTGAGGATTGAGACGGGATTGGCCGTCCGCGCGCTGCTGCCGTCGGGAGGCTCCGTTCCGTCGTCGCTCGCTGCCTTAGGCAGCCCTACTCGGCCGCAGGCCTGCTGGCTCAGGCCTAAAACCCCCATGCCTGCTGGGCCTTCAGCCCACGGCAGGGTACCAGTTTTGGGTTGTTCTGTTGTCACCAGTTTCCACGTGGTTGTTAGAGAAAATCCCTATCCCCTACCCCCACAGCTAGGCTCTCACCTTCTCCACGAACCTTCCTCGAGTCCCCAACTCGATTGGATCTTTCCCTTCTGTGACTCCACTCGTATGCTGTCAGTTACAGCACCTATCTTTATGTTTCTTGTGTTTGTATATGTTTCATATGTATGTATATAGGTTCTGTACCACACTTGGTACATAGTAATTGATTAATGAATACTAGATGAATGGTTGGATTTTGGTTACTTATTGGAAGGATTTTAGATTATTTAATTTAGGGGTGGTTTATGTGTATTTTCTGCTTCTATAATAATCATGTATTTCCTACTGTGTTCTTTTTTTTTGCGGTATGTGGTCCTCTCACTGTTGTGGCCTCTCCCGTTGCGGAGCACAGGCTCCGGACACACAGGCTCAGCGGCCACGGCTCACGGGCCCAGCTGCTTCACGGCATGTGGGATCTTCCCAGACCGGGACACGAACCCGTGTCCCCTGCATCGGCAGGCTGACTCTCAACCACTGGGCCACTAGGGAAGCCCCATTTTTTTATTTTATTTTTTTTTTAAGAAGAAGTTCTGTTGGGGTTCGGAACCATTGCTGTCTCTCTTGTTCCTGAGGCTAGACATTGAAGGAGGAGAGATACAATGTGAGCAAAGGGAAGAAAGGAAGAATGTGCAAGGTGTCTTCAGAGAGTGATTAGTAGACTAGAGTAGGTATAGAGAAATAGCAGGAGATACCTTTGACAGATTTATGCTAGAGTCAGGTTTCCAGCAGCAATATGTCAGGACAAAAACCTTGTGGGTTGGAGGAGCCACTGAAGGATTTTAACATTGGGACGGTTCATTTCATACCACTACGCAGGATAGACTTGAATGCATGTGGCTTAAGCCAGGGGTTGACAGTCTTTCTGTAAAGGACCAAATAGTAAATATTTTAGGCTTTGCGAGCCACAGTTGTCGCAGGAAAGCAGCCACAGACAAAACATACATAATCGAATGGACGTAGCTGCGTTCTAATAAAACATCATTTACAAAGACGGGTGCCTGACCTGATTTGGTCCATGGGTATACTTTGTCCCAACCCAGAGTCAAACCAAATAGTCGTAGGGACTAAAGCAGTAACCCAGTCCTGAACTAGGCAGTAGCAAGTCATGTTTTTGTACTGCATTTGTATTTATATACGAGAGGCCACATCACATAATGAGAGCTCAGGATCTAGTCTGCTTGGCTTTGAATCTTGGCATTCTCTGGCTACTAGTGCAACAATGGGCAGATTAACTTCTCTTTGCATCAGTTTTTTTTTTTTTTTAATCTGTGTAATGATAATAGTACGTCCTACGAAGTGTTGTTGTAAGGAGTAAATTAGTCAAAACACATAAAATGTTAGCATAGTGCTGTACATGTAGTAAAAGCTCAATAAAGCTTAACTATTAATATTTTTTAAATTGTCCCTCACGTGCATTGTTAAAGACAGGTTTCAGAGATGTTTCTCAAGTAGAATTTATAGGCTTAGTGTGTTTAGCTATAGAACAGAGATAATACGTACAGTTTTTAGGCAAGAGCCATTCACATAGAGGTGATGCGGAAGTCATGAAAGTAATTTAACGCGGGGGCTAGGAAGTGTAAGCTTAAGTAGTGGTTTTGAGGAGGTGCGCACAGGAGTGAAAATGGGACAAGTAAAAAGGAATGAAAGAAGGAGGGAGAAGAGAGTCAGTCGTAGAGTATGAAAGGAACCAGAATGGAATAGCAGTATGTAAACTATCAGAAGGATGGATGGTGATGGTTAGCATTGTCAGATGCTGCAGAGAGCTGAAAGAAAACAACTGTTGTGTTGAGAATATTAATTAATGAATCTAACTGGCAGAAATTAATGTGGAGCCTCTTATGGGCCAGGTGCTGGAGATGCAGAAAAGAATTAGCTACACACTCTGCACTGAAACAGAAAAATCTAGTAGGACCAAAAGGACATGGAGATAATTTTAATACAAGCAGCAATTTTAAAAATAATCAGGAGGAAGGTGGAACTTCTTAGATTTAATTGGTACCTTTACTTCCAAAACTTAAATTGATTTACAGTTCATAAACATGGGCAACTGAATTGAGCTCCTTTTCTTTCTTGCCTAGACAATGGCCAAGAACAAACTAAGAGGACAGAAGTCCAGGACTGTATTCCAGGTAGCCAGCCGAAAAAGCTTTAAGGTTAAAAATAAAGCAAAGCCAGTTACCACTAATCTGAAGAAGGTTAGTATCACTTAAGCACTCTGACTTTATTGTTTACAAGAAAAGCATAATTGTAAAGCTACTGAAAAACTGAATGCTAATATTTAAAACAGGTTCTTAGCCTTTCCTACAAAAGCAAGATGATTGTTAAACATTTGTTTCAAAAAAGAAACAACGATGCAGAAAAATAACCTCCCTTTCTTGAATTCAAATGCAAAAGGAAGAAGGCATTTTAACTGCAAATGTATGAGGCTCCAAGTAACAGTTTTAATAGTTTTCTCAGAGCCTAGAAATCATAAAAAACCATGGTATGGAAAAATTATCTCTAAACTCATATATATTCAAGAAGCTTTCAACAGAGCCAAGACATGGAATGTCAGTCAACACCCATTCTTTTTCTTCTCAGTAAATCTTATTTCTCTGAAGATATCTATAGCTCAGATAAGAACCTAAAAATAGAAGATAAAATATTTTGTTTCTTAAAATACAAAATTTGAAAAGAAAGGAGTTGCTTTATCTTTTTTTCAAAATATTTGGGGAATGGGAAAGTTCTTCAAGATTAAGTAGACTCCTTAAGACAATTATTCAAGAACATGTTTTCAAGCTTAAGTAGTAGGTGGAGTCCCCTCTAGAGGACTTAGTAATTATCATAATGGTCCATAGAAATGTAACATTTTATCTTTCAGTCTTCATGAATTAGCTGAGTTAAACTTTTTGGTGGAGCAATTTCATGACTTTGGAAATGCTATAAAGGAAATAAAGCTGGGTGATATGACTGGGGTTTGGGGGTGACAGTTTTAGATAGAATTGTCTTCAGGGTTGACATTGAAGCCAAGACCTGCCTGACAGGAGCCAGTGATGCAAACTGCTGGGAAGTGTTGGGAGCAGCATGTTCTAGGCAGAAAGAATAGTGAGTGCAGAGACCCCCAGCTGGGTGAAGGCTTGGTGTATCTGAGGAAAATTATTTTGTTTGGATAGGAAGTCCTAGAAGCTCTACGGTTGCTAATAGAAAAGATCTGTGGGTAGGCAGCGTGGTTGGAGAAAGTATCGAACACTTTTCTGAGAAAGCAGCCTAACTTAGGGGGAGGTCGCACGATCGCCAGGTACTATATAAATGGTAAATTGAAGTTGGTGGCCACGAACTTAAAGTGAAGCCAGTCAGCCAGTTATGATTTTCTAGAGCTTCAGTTTTGGGCTCAGAAAAGGCTGATACCTGAGTTTAACTAGGTTGGCAGGGAAGTCTGATTGAGGGAGAGAAGGGAAGTAGAGTTAGGGTGTGAAGGAGCGACTGATCAGTGGTCATGGAATCTGTGCAGGCTAAAGGAAAAAGCGGGGATATGAACATGTGAACAGTAGTGAACTTGGTGGGAAAAGATTTCGGTGAGATTTAAGAACTATTAATAAAATAAGTGAATAGAAGGATAGGAGGTGGTGCGGTAACAGGTAATGATGCAGCCTAAGGTAATGCATGAGAGTCATGGCAAGGTAGGTCGTGGAAAAGACCCCTGGAGGTGAGGACCTGAAGAGATTAAGAAGCCATAGGATAGGTTTTTGTCGTAGCCACTAAGCAGCGACGCCAGGCGTGAGAGGGGTCAGTGAGCCATGGTCTGAGATCTTTCACGAAGGAGCAAGTAATCACGGTGTTGGTGACAGTAATGAGGACAGGGGTGTCAGAATGTCCTGATGCATAAGATGCAAAAGAGCCAAAAGTGTTGAAGGAAAAATGGTTGGGGAGCAGCTGTGAAGAACAAGAATACCACCCCCACCTTTGAGATTCAAGCGAGGACGGCTACAGGGGCCGCTGTCCTCAGGAGACTGCCAGGCACTTCCATCAAGGAAGGATTCAGAGACGTACTGTTAGAAGGACACTGGAAGCATGCCATCCAGGTTCCTCATTTTACAGATGAGAGACGATAGCACCGTAGCTTAGAAACATAGTGGTCACGTATTTTGGCCCGTTTATTCCAGGAAAGTCAAGGTATGAGGTATATCCACATAATTCTTATCTTTAAAAAGACAGAACCTTTTGTCTAAAATGTCCCAATAAGACTGTAAGAATTTTAGGGTAAATTGTCTCCATAAATTGGTAGGATTGATAAGAGTTTATAGATTTGGGGGGTAACAAGATTAAATTAAGGTAGCCTATATTTTTATCCTTAATGGTTGTGAGACCATGGATTAATGCTCTTTTTCTTTTTTTAAAAGATGAACATCGTGAATGATGAAAAAGTTAACATCGTGAATGAAGCTTTTGTATATTTGCAAAAGGTAGTTGCATGGTTCGTAAAAGACCTTTCCCTGGAACCTGTGCAGAAACAGCTGGTGAGTGGAAATCACTTCCTTTCGTTCTGGCTAATAAACTCCAAATTTTCAAAGCCTGTATTGATTGTCATTTTTAGTATTTGGCTCTGTAGTATGTATAGCTTATTCAGACTTTAAAACATTGAGTCTAAAATGTGGGAATTTATTGTTCTATTTCCAAAAGTACAACTAGAAGAAATTATATTGAATAATAGATTGTATGTCGGTAGATTATGTCATTTTTGTTTGCTATTGTTATCTAAATTTTTAAATGTAATTTTCTCTCCAGATTCCTGAGCAGTGTCATGAAAACGAACCAGTTGATGTTGATGAAGCTACAAGATTAATGGCTAAGTTGTAATACACTGGTGATGCATCAGATTCTCCAAAAAGACCAATAAATTAAATGCTTTATACAGTTTTATTTTAAAAAATCTTGTTAATGTACAGGCATTGGCACATTTTAAAAACAAACTACATAAACAGATCTTTCCTATAACCTAGGAAAGTGGAATGTCAGAAGTCAACAAAATGTGATAAACTTATAGTGCTAAAACAGAAGGCACTTCACAAAATCTGTTCACTGAAACAGTTAACATGTCCTAGTTTACACCCTTCACTTTATAAGTGGCAGTGAATGTCTGGATCAGAGGGTACACAGAAAAATGGACAGTCTCGTGGCAGTAAAAATGTAAGACAAACAAATGATGAGCCCTTGACCAACTTCTTTTGTTTTTGATGACCTTAAGTCTACTTTAACTTTCCTCTCATATAAGGAAAAAAAAAAAAACAGAAGGATTCAGAATGGGAGGGAAAGTTGAAATTCCAGAATGTAATTACTTGAGGGTAGGGAGTCGGTGTATATGAAATCACTTTTTCCCCTGAAGCAATCAGAATCCTTTGTTCTTATGGTTGAAGTTTTGTGAAGTGAAAAAGGAAGTATTAGGGAAGAACATTTCAGAATCAGTGAACTAAAAAGGCGTTACATTCATTATTTTAAATACTTAGGTTATTAAGACGTCTAAAATGTTACACAGTTAGAGGTAGATAACAGTCCCAAGTTTCCATGGAATCTAATAATTTAGTATCTGGACATCAAACAGATCACAAACTCCTTCATTATCATCTAAAGTTGTAGTCATCTGCCGGGGTCGGAGAAAGCCGTAAAAGCGGAAACACTGCAAGCAAAAAATAAATTCAGTGTTAAAGATGGTTTCTACCTACAGGTAATGATGTCTAACATAAAATACTATCAAAAACATCAAGCCAGGGCTTCCCTGGTGGCGCAGTGGTTGGGAGTCCGCCTGCCAATGCAGGGGACACGGGTTCGTGCCCTGGTCCGGGAGGATCACACCTGCCGCGGAGCGGCTGGGCCCGTGAGCCATGGCCGCTGGGCCTGCATGTCCAGAGCCTGTGCTCCACACTGGGGGAGGCCACAACAGTGAGAGGCCCGACTACCGCAAAAAAAAAAAAAAAAACCAAGCCAAATTATGTTTCCCATGTTATACAGCAAGTTTTTTAAAAATATGTAATAGGAAATGTAATGATCAAAATAATGACTTGTATTTTGTGTATATTTTGATAGATTCTTCTTTAAAGACATTTTATGCATTGATTATAGGTGTTAGCTTGAGAAACAAGTTAATTTTTATTGGTTGAACTTGTCACTAAAATTTATGATTCAGAAACACTGGTCAAAGTATTTTCTCTGATCTGCTAAATAAGCTACCACTTTGAAAACAGAGAAAGGAACTAGACATAAATTAATAACTATGCTGAAATTCTCTGCTTTTATGGAAGTGTCTGATAAATGTCTAAGTGGTTACTGTGCCATTGGCTAATTTAACAGCTGCTACTTCCTAGGTCTCGGCTATACGTATTTGTTAGGAGCCAGGACTCTGAATCCAAGAACTTTTAGAAAGGTGAGGCCCAGAGAGTAACTGCTAAAGTAACTACCATATTAGAGCTAGTTGATTTTTAAGAATTATTTCAGATTAGACGATGATGTGGCTAATCTTAGTAATACTGACTTCACATTGGCAGCTTGAAATTGGCCATGGGAGGAGTATTTACAAAACTATGTTTTCACATTTCCTCTTGACTCAGATACACTGTTTTACTCTTCTTGGCCAAATTCTTCAGGTGTAAAAAGGGCTAGTATGCCAACAATTCAGAAGTTGATTCAGTAAAGGTGATAAGTATCCCCT
This sequence comes from Mesoplodon mirus, assembly GCF_964341445.2. Lineage (NCBI taxonomy): Eukaryota > Metazoa > Chordata > Mammalia > Artiodactyla > Ziphiidae > Mesoplodon > Mesoplodon mirus. The sequence goes on from NC_138992.1 coordinate 50,992,302, forward strand.
TATGAATTCTTTTTCCTTAAAGGCAGGCAAAATATTCTGAAGGATGCCTATAACTTACTATGAATCATTATAGTACATTAAGCAGTTAAAAAATATAGGTTCTTCATTTCTTTTAAATCATGTGCCACTCATAAATTCTAGAAAAGCCTTATTGATGTATAAGGTTATATTTATTAAATTTTTTAACTACTTAACCATCAGAAGACATTAACTCATCAATGATATCTCCACTAATAGATCCCGCTGGAAAGAGAAATGTGATATAGAGCTTTTTACACTTCTCTTTATATATTTTAGCAGCAAAAAGGCAGTTATATTTAAACAGCATATATTTAAACACAGTAGATATTAAGCACAGTTATATTTAACATCAGCATCTTGATTAAAAGTACGAAATTAGGGCTTCCCTGGTGGCGCAGTGGTTGAGAGTCCGCCAGCCAATGCAGGGGACACGGGTTCGTGCCCTGGTCCGGGAAGATCCCACATGCCGCGGAGCGGCTAGGCCCGTGAGCCATGGCCGCTGAGCCTGCGCGTCCGGAGCCTGTGCTCTGCAACAGGGGAGGCCACAACAGTGAGAGGCCCTCGTACCGCAAACAAACAAATAAACAAACAGACAAAACACAAAAAAACCAACAGGGACCTCCCTGGCAGTCTAGTGGTTAGGACTTCGCCTTCCAATGCAGGGGGTGTAGGTTTGATCCCTGGTCGGGGAGTTAAGATCCTACGTGCCTCGCAGCCAAAAAACCAAAACATAAAACAGAAGCAATATTGTAATAAATTCAATAAAGACTTTAAAAATGGTCCACACACACACACACACACACACACACAAACTGAAAAAACGTAAATAACCCAATAAAAAAAAAAAAAAGCAATGTTTTCGTTCAGATAACGGAGAAGACAAGGGATGGATATTTCTTCCATCTGTGGCTGAATCCAAGGACTCCAATGATATCACCAAGGTCCTGTGTTCTGTTGTTCAGCTCTGTGTTCTTTTGCATTGCTCTTATTCTCTCCCACTGCAGTCAGGCTTCCCTCAAGTTGCTGGAGGAGACGGCAACTAGCAGCCTCAATTTCACATCATCCTAGCACAGGGATACTAAAAGCAAGAATTGTCTCCACTAGCTCTGGCTGGAAAATCTTTAGACGAGGACTGTAATTACTCATTCAACCAGGATCACTTAATGGGAGAAGAGTGGTTCCCCAGAGAGGGATGCTGAGCAGATAATGAATGTCCTCTGAAGTGGGTATTTACTGAGCAGCCATCTACATATGGGAGAGGGAGGCACAGAGACATGAAGTAACTTTTCCACAGTCACACTGTTGGTAGGTAACAGAAGTAAACAGAAATCATGTCTTCTCACTCATACCTCATAGAGTGCCTCTGCTCTTGCCTGTATAAACCATGTTATTCCCGTGGTGTAAGTATCCCTATCTCACCATTTCCAAATGAAAGCTAGGCCCGTAAGTCTTCATAAAGACTATAATATCATTCCATTGCATCTATTTCTTTGTCTTCTGCATATACATCAATAACTTCACATTCAAGGAACCATAATTATACTCACCTTATTAGCTTCAGTATTCCTGGATAACTCTGGCCTCGTGAAAGAATCTAACGGTTTTCTGTCGCTTTGATGTTACTTTGGTCTTGTCGCCACACATTATGGGCATTTTATAATGCATTTTAAGGTGTTTTTAAAAGTCACTCTTTAGAAAAAATACAGAATTTTTAATACAATTACATTGACAAGTAATTATTCCTCATTGCTTAACGTATTCTCTAATTTTTTGTGATGGACATAAACAATAAAATGATTTACTGTAAAAGTGGTTCATCTTTCTATAAGCAGGCAAGTGCCTGATTTTGCGGGAAGAGGACTTGACCGACGGCCAGCCCACGTGGATTCTAGTTTGGCTTTGTCAGTTACTAGTTGTGTGGATACCGAAAATGGCTTAGACTCTGAACCTCAGCATTCTCACTTGCAAAAGGGGAATGCTACCTTGGCCTTATTTTGATACTTAGAGCAGAACTCATGTACCGTTACCAAAGTGATATAAAAATGTCAGTACTTCTACATTTGTTTAAAAGCTGGCTTTCCCTAAGACCGTGACAAAATAAGGAGAGAGCATGTGAAAACTGTTACCTTAGTGGAAAGATCCTCTTGGAAGAAGTGATTCGATTTTCTAGAAAACTCATCCTAGAACACCTTAACTGGGAAATATACACACACAGAAATAAAACTGGAAGGCAAAAATATTTCTTCTAAGATTTTCTAAAGTTCCCTGATTCTTGTTTTACAACTTATTGATATTTTCTTGGGCCTCTGCCGTGCTGTCAGAAAGTCTCATTTTGAAGCAAGGAAGCTTCAATGAGAAAAGCATTTCAACTTTTAGCTCACTACAAATTTTTCCTTGGGAGATTATAGTTCCAGATCTACTCCAGACATTAGGTTCTTTGTTGCTGCAACCAAACCCGGACACCACCCAGAGGTGCGCAGCGCCACCTCCCGGGAGCGCGGACAGAGCCAGCCAGCAGTAAGCGGCTGAGGGCCGACCACCTGTGTTACGGTCCGTGTGGCTCTGGTGACTCAGACACTTCGGGTGGTTTCTGTACACATACCCCTGCGAGCAACTGCAGACTTAGCCACGTCTTCAACGCCTCAGCTGAGTAGAGGTTCCTAACCAAGCGAACGGCAAAGCATGTTCACAGGGCGGGTCCTGTGTTTAGGGAAGGATGCTCCACGGCTGAGATGGTTCTGTGGACAGGACTACTTTAGGTGGGTGGGAACAAGCCCGTGAGCGGAATGACGCTCGGTGGGCGGAAGGACGCTCGGTGGGCGGAAGGACGCTCGGTGGGCGGGGCTTATCGCCGTCTGCAGCCCAAGCTCACGGGACACGACTCCGCCCTGTGGGCGGAGCTTATCCCGGTGGGCGGAACTACGACCTGAGAGAGGACCGTTGGCTGGCTCCCTCATTCCGGAACTTCCTGGATCCTGTGCGTACAGCTGGCGTTACGTGGAGCTTATACCCCTGCCCGAGGGTATCGGAGGACTGGTGAGAGATTAATAAAAAAAATTTTCCGGCGCGCTGGCGTGAAGTTTCTGAGGATTGAGACGGGATTGGCCGTCCGCGCGCTGCTGCCGTCGGGAGGCTCCGTTCCGTCGTCGCTCGCTGCCTTAGGCAGCCCTACTCGGCCGCAGGCCTGCTGGCTCAGGCCTAAAACCCCCATGCCTGCTGGGCCTTCAGCCCACGGCAGGGTACCAGTTTTGGGTTGTTCTGTTGTCACCAGTTTCCACGTGGTTGTTAGAGAAAATCCCTATCCCCTACCCCCACAGCTAGGCTCTCACCTTCTCCACGAACCTTCCTCGAGTCCCCAACTCGATTGGATCTTTCCCTTCTGTGACTCCACTCGTATGCTGTCAGTTACAGCACCTATCTTTATGTTTCTTGTGTTTGTATATGTTTCATATGTATGTATATAGGTTCTGTACCACACTTGGTACATAGTAATTGATTAATGAATACTAGATGAATGGTTGGATTTTGGTTACTTATTGGAAGGATTTTAGATTATTTAATTTAGGGGTGGTTTATGTGTATTTTCTGCTTCTATAATAATCATGTATTTCCTACTGTGTTCTTTTTTTTTGCGGTATGTGGTCCTCTCACTGTTGTGGCCTCTCCCGTTGCGGAGCACAGGCTCCGGACACACAGGCTCAGCGGCCACGGCTCACGGGCCCAGCCGCTTCACGGCATGTGGGATCTTCCCAGACCGGGACACGAACCCGTGTCCCCTGCATCGGCAGGCTGACTCTCAACCACTGGGCCACTAGGGAAGCCCCATTTTTTTATTTTATTTTTTTTTTAAGAAGAAGTTCTGTTGGGGTTCGGAACCATTGCTGTCTCTCTTGTTCCTGAGGCTAGACATTGAAGGAGGAGAGATACAATGTGAGCAAAGGGAAGAAAGGAAGAATGTGCAAGGTGTCTTCAGAGAGTGATTAGTAGACTAGAGTAGGTATAGAGAAATAGCAGGAGATACCTTTGACAGATTTATGCTAGAGTCAGGTTTCCAGCAGCAATATGTCAGGACAAAAACCTTGTGGGTTGGAGGAGCCACTGAAGGATTTTAACATTGGGACGGTTCATTTCATACCACTACGCAGGATAGACTTGAATGCATGTGGCTTAAGCCAGGGGTTGACAGTCTTTCTGTAAAGGACCAAATAGTAAATATTTTAGGCTTTGCGAGCCACAGTTGTCGCAGGAAAGCAGCCACAGACAAAACATACATAATCGAATGGACGTAGCTGCGTTCTAATAAAACATCATTTACAAAGACGGGTGCCTGACCTGATTTGGTCCATGGGTATACTTTGTCCCAACCCAGAGTCAAACCAAATAGTCGTAGGGACTAAAGCAGTAACCCAGTCCTGAACTAGGCAGTAGCAAGTCATGTTTTTGTACTGCATTTGTATTTATATACGAGAGGCCACATCACATAATGAGAGCTCAGGATCTAGTCTGCTTGGCTTTGAATCTTGGCATTCTCTGGCTACTAGTGCAACAATGGGCAGATTAACTTCTCTTTGCATCAGTTTTTTTTTTTTTTTAATCTGTGTAATGATAATAGTACGTCCTACGAAGTGTTGTTGTAAGGAGTAAATTAGTCAAAACACATAAAATGTTAGCATAGTGCTGTACATGTAGTAAAAGCTCAATAAAGCTTAACTATTAATATTTTTTAAATTGTCCCTCACGTGCATTGTTAAAGACAGGTTTCAGAGATGTTTCTCAAGTAGAATTTATAGGCTTAGTGTGTTTAGCTATAGAACAGAGATGATACGTACAGTTTTTAGGCAAGAGCCATTCACATAGAGGTGATGCGGAAGTCATGAAAGTAATTTAACGCGGGGGCTAGGAAGTGTAAGCTTAAGTACTGGTTTTGAGGAGGTGCGCACAGGAGTGAAAATGGGACAAGTAAAAAGGAATGAAAGAAGGAGGGAGAAGAGAGTCAGTCGTAGAGTATGAAAGGAACCAGAATGGAATAGCAGTATGTAAACTATCAGAAGGATGGATGGTGATGGTTAGCATTGTCAGATGCTGCAGAGAGCTGAAAGAAAACAACTGTTGTGTTGAGAATATTAATTAATGAATCTAACTGGCAGAAATTAATGTGGAGCCTCTTATGGGCCAGGTGCTGGAGATGCAGAAAAGAATTAGCTACACACTCTGCACTGAAACAGAAAAATCTAGTAGGACCAAAAGGACATGGAGATAATTTTAATACAAGCAGCAATTTTAAAAATAATCAGGAGGAAGGTGGAACTTCTTAGATTTAATTGGTACCTTTACTTCCAAAACTTAAATTGATTTACAGTTCATAAACATGGGCAACTGAATTGAGCTCCTTTTCTTTCTTGCCTAGACAATGGCCAAGAACAAACTAAGAGGACAGAAGTCCAGGACTGTATTCCAGGTAGCCAGCCGAAAAAGCTTTAAGGTTAAAAATAAAGCAAAGCCAGTTACCACTAATCTGAAGAAGGTTAGTATCACTTAAGCACTCTGACTTTATTGTTTACAAGAAAAGCATAATTGTAAAGCTACTGAAAAACTGAATGCTAATATTTAAAACAGGTTCTTAGCCTTTCCTACAAAAGCAAGATGATTGTTAAACATTTGTTTCAAAAAAGAAACAACGATGCAGAAAAATAACCTCCCTTTCTTGAATTCAAATGCAAAAGGAAGAAGGCATTTTAACTGCAAATGTATGAGGCTCCAAGTAACAGTTTTAATAGTTTTCTCAGAGCCTAGAAATCATAAAAAACCATGGTATGGAAAAATTATCTCTAAACTCATATATATTCAAGAAGCTTTCAACAGAGCCAAGACATGGAATGTCAGTCAACACCCATTCTTTTTCTTCTCAGTAAATCTTATTTCTCTGAAGATATCTATAGCTCAGATAAGAACCTAAAAATAGAAGATAAAATATTTTGTTTCTTAAAATACAAAATTTGAAAAGAAAGGAGTTGCTTTATCTTTTTTTCAAAATATTTGGGGAATGGGAAAGTTCTTCAAGATTAAGTAGACTCCTTAAGACAATTATTCAAGAACATGTTTTCAAGCTTAAGTAGTAGGTGGAGTCCCCTCTAGAGGACTTAGTAATTATCATAATGGTCCATAGAAATGTAACATTTTATCTTTCAGTCTTCATGAATTAGCTGAGTTAAACTTTTTGGTGGAGCAATTTCATGACTTTGGAAATGCTATAAAGGAAATAAAGCTGGGTGATATGACTGGGGTTTGGGGGTGACAGTTTTAGATAGAATTGTCTTCAGGGTTGACATTGAAGCCAAGACCTGCCTGATAGGAGCCAGTGATGCAAACTGCTGGGAAGTGTTGGGAGCAGCATGTTCTAGGCAGAAAGAATAGTGAGTGCAGAGACCCCCAGCTGGGTGAAGGCTTGGTGTATCTGAGGAAAATTATTTTGTTTGGATAGGAAGTCCTAGAAGCTCTACGGTTGCTAATGGAAAAGATCTGTGGGTAGGCAGCGTGGTTGGAGAAAGTATCGAACACTTTTCTGAGAAAGCAGCCTAACTTAGGGGGAGGTCGCACGATCGCCAGGTACTATATAAATGGTAAATTGAAGTTGGTGGCCACGAACTTAAAGTGAAGCCAGTCAGCCAGTTATGATTTTCTAGAGCTTCAGTTTTGGGCTCAGAAAAGGCTGATACCTGAGTTTAACTAGGTTGGCAGGGAAGTCTGATTGAGGGAGAGAAGGGAAGTAGAGTTAGGGTGTGAAGGAGCGACTGATCAGTGGTCATGGAATCTGTGCAGGCTAAAGGAAAAAGCGGGGATATGAACATGTGAACAGTAGTGAACTTGGTGGGAAAAGATTTCGGTGAGATTTAAGAACTATTAATAAAATAAGTGAATAGAAGGATAGGAGGTGGTGCGGTAACAGGTAATGATGCAGCCTAAGGTAATGCATGAGAGTCATGGCAAGGTAGGTCGTGGAAAAGACCCCTGGAGGTGAGGACCTGAAGAGATTAAGAAGCCATAGGATAGGTTTTTGTCGTAGCCACTAAGCAGCGACGCCAGGCGTGAGAGGGGTCAGTGAGCCATGGTCTGAGATCTTTCACGAAGGAGCAAGTAATCACGGTGTTGGTGACAGTAATGAGGACAGGGGTGTCAGAATGTCCTGATGCATAAGATGCAAAAGAGCCAAAAGTGTTGAAGGAAAAATGGTTGGGGAGCAGCTGTGAAGAACAAGAATACCACCCCCACCTTTGAGATTCAAGCGAGGACGGCTACAGGGGCCGCTGTCCTCAGGAGACTGCCAGGCACTTCCATCAAGGAAGGATTCAGAGACGTACTGTTAGAAGGACACTGGAAGCATGCCATCCAGGTTCCTCATTTTACAGATGAGAGACGATAGCACCGTAGCTTAGAAACATAGTGGTCACGTATTTTGGCCCGTTTATTCCAGGAAAGTCAAGGTATGAGGTATATCCACATAATTCTTATCTTTAAAAAGACAGAACCTTTTGTCTAAAATGTCCCAATAAGACTGTAAGAATTTTAGGGTAAATTGTCTCCATAAATTGGTAGGATTGATAAGAGTTTATAGATTTGGGGGGTAACAAGATTAAATTAAGGTAGCCTATATTTTTATCCTTAATGGTTGTGAGACCATGGATTAATGCTCTTTTTCTTTTTTTAAAAGATGAACATCGTGAATGATGAAAAAGTTAACATCGTGAATGAAGCTTTTGTATATTTGCAAAAGGTAGTTGCATGGTTCGTAAAAGACCTTTCCCTGGAACCTGTGCAGAAACAGCTGGTGAGTGGAAATCACTTCCTTTCGTTCTGGCTAATAAACTCCAAATTTTCAAAGCCTGTATTGATTGTCATTTTTAGTATTTGGCTCTGTAGTATGTATAGCTTATTCAGACTTTAAAACATTGAGTCTAAAATGTGGGAATTTATTGTTCTATTTCCAAAAGTACAACTAGAAGAAATTATATTGAATAATAGATTGTATGTCGGTAGATTATGTCATTTTTGTTTGCTATTGTTATCTAAATTTTTAAATGTAATTTTCTCTCCAGATTCCTGAGCAGTGTCATGAAAACGAACCAGTTGATGTTGATGAAGCTACAAGATTAATGGCTAAGTTGTAATACACTGGTGATGCATCAGATTCTCCAAAAAGACCAATAAATTAAATGCTTTATACAGTTTTATTTTAAAAAATCTTGTTAATGTACAGGCATTGGCACATTTTAAAAACAAACTACATAAACAGATCTTTCCTATAACCTAGGAAAGTGGAATGTCAGAAGTCAACAAAATGTGATAAACTTATAGTGCTAAAACAGAAGGCACTTCACAAAATCTGTTCACTGAAACAGTTAACATGTCCTAGTTTACACCCTTCACTTTGTAAGTGGCAGTGAATGTCTGGATCAGAGGGTACACAGAAAAATGGACAGTCTCGTGGCAGTAAAAATGTAAGACAAACAAATGATGAGCCCTTGACCAACTTCTTTTGTTTTTGATGACCTTAAGTCTACTTTAACTTTCCTCTCATATAAGGAAAAAAAAAAAAACAGAAGGATTCAGAATGGGAGGGAAAGTTGAAATTCCAGAATGTAATTACTTGAGGGTAGGGAGTCGGTGTATATGAAATCACTTTTTCCCCTGAAGCAATCAGAATCCTTTGTTCTTATGGTTGAAGTTTTGTGAAGTGAAAAAGGAAGTATTAGGGAAGAACATTTCAGAATCAGTGAACTAAAAAGGCGTTACATTCATTATTTTAAATACTTAGGTTATTAAGACGTCTAAAATGTTACACAGTTAGAGGTAGATAACAGTCCCAAGTTTCCATGGAATCTAATAATTTAGTATCTGGACATCAAACAGATCACAAACTCCTTCATTATCATCTAAAGTTGTAGTCATCTGCCGGGGTCGGAGAAAGCCGTAAAAGCGGAAACACTGCAAGCAAAAAATAAATTCAGTGTTAAAGATGGTTTCTACCTACAGGTAATGATGTCTAACATAAAATACTATCAAAAACATCAAGCCAGGGCTTCCCTGGTGGCGCAGTGGTTGGGAGTCCGCCTGCCAATGCAGGGGACACGGGTTCGTGCCCTGGTCCGGGAGGATCACACCTGCCGCGGAGCGGCTGGGCCCGTGAGCCATGGCCGCTGGGCCTGCATGTCCAGAGCCTGTGCTCCACACTGGGGGAGGCCACAACAGTGAGAGGCCCGACTACCGCAAAAAAAAAAAAAAAAACCAAGCCAAATTATGTTTCCCATGTTATACAGCAAGTTTTTTAAAAATATGTAATAGGAAATGTAATGATCAAAATAATGACTTGTATTTTGTGTATATTTTGATAGATTCTTCTTTAAAGACATTTTATGCATTGATTATAGGTGTTAGCTTGAGAAACAAGTTAATTTTTATTGGTTGAACTTGTCACTAAAATTTATGATTCAGAAACACTGGTCAAAGTATTTTCTCTGATCTGCTAAATAAGCTACCACTTTGAAAACAGAGAAAGGAACTAGACATAAATTAATAACTATGCTGAAATTCTCTGCTTTTATGGAAGTGTCTGATAAATGTCTAAGTGGTTACTGTGCCATTGGCTAATTTAACAGCTGCTACTTCCTAGGTCTCGGCTATACGTATTTGTTAGGAGCCAGGACTCTGAATCCAAGAACTTTTAGAAAGGTGAGGCCCAGAGAGTAACTGCTAAAGTAACTACCATATTAGAGCTAGTTGATTTTTAAGAATTATTTCAGATTAGACGATGATGTGGCTAATCTTAGTAATACTGACTTCACATTGGCAGCTTGAAATTGGCCATGGGAGGAGTATTTACAAAACTATGTTTTCACATTTCCTCTTGACTCAGATACACTGTTTTACTCTTCTTGGCCAAATTCTTCAGGTGTAAAAAGGGCTAGTATGCCAACAATTCAGAAGTTGATTCAGTAAAGGTGATAAGTATCCCCTTATGAATTCTTTTTCCTCAAAAGGCAGGCAAAATATTCTGAAGGATGCCTATAACTTACTATGAATCATTATAGTACATTAAGCAGTTAAAAAATATAGGTTCTTCATTTCTTTTAAATCATGTGCCACTCATAAATTCTAGAAAAGCCTTATTGATGTATAAGGTTATATTTATTAAATTTTTTAACTACTTAACCATCAGAAGACATTAACTCATCAATGATATCTCCACTAATAGATCCCGCTGGAAAGAGAAATGTGATATAGAGCTTTTTACACTTCTCTTTATATATTTTAGCAGCAAAAAGGCAGTTATATTTAAACAGCATATATTTAAACACAGTAGATATTAAGCACAGTTATATTTAACATCAGCATCTTGATTAAAAGTACGAAATTAGGGCTTCCCTGGTGGCGCAGTGGTTGAGAGTCCGCCAGCCAATGCAGGGGACACGGGTTCGTGCCCTGGTCCGGGAAGATCCCACATGCCGCGGAGCGGCTAGGCCCGTGAGCCATGGCCGCTGAGCCTGCGCGTCCGGAGCCTGTGCTCTGCAACAGGGGAGGCCACAACAGTGAGAGGCCCTCGTACCGCAAACAAACAAATAAACAAACAGACAAAACACAAAAAAACCAACAGGGACCTCCCTGGCAGTCTAGTGGTTAGGACTTCGCCTTCCAATGCAGGGGGTGTAGGTTTGATCCCTGGTCGGGGAGTTAAGATCCTACGTGCCTCGCAGCCAAAAAACCAAAACATAAAACAGAAGCAATATTGTAATAAATTCAATAAAGACTTTAAAAATGGTCCACACACACACACACACACACACACACACACAAACTGAAAAAACGTAAATAACCCAATAAAAAAAAAAAAAGCAATGTTTTCGTTCAGATAACGGAGAAGACAAGGGATGGATATTTCTTCCATCTGTGGCTGAATCCAAGGACTCCAATGATATCACCAAGGTCCTGTGTTCTGTTGTTCAGCTCTGTGTTCTTTTGCATTGCTCTTATTCTCTCCCACTGCAGTCAGGCTTCCCTCAAGTTGCTGGAGGAGACGGCAACTAGCAGCCTCAATTTCACATCATCCTAGCACAGGGATACTAAAAGCAAGAATTGTCTCCACTAGCTCTGGCTGGAAAATCTTTAGACGAGGACTGTAATTACTCATTCAACCAGGATCACTTAATGGGAGAAGAGTGGTTCCCCAGAGAGGGATGCTGAGCAGATAATGAATGTCCTCTGAAGTGGGTATTTACTGAGCAGCCATCTACATATGGGAGAGGGAGGCACAGAGACATGAAGTAACTTTTCCACAGTCACACTGTTGGTAGGTAACAGAAGTAAACAGAAATCATGTCTTCTCACTCATACCTCATAGAGTGCCTCTGCTCTTGCCTGTATAAACCATGTTATTCCCGTGGTGTAAGTATCCCTATCTCACCATTTCCAAATGAAAGCTAGGCCCGTAAGTCTTCATAAAGACTATAATATCATTCCATTGCATCTATTTCTTTGTCTTCTGCATATACATCAATAACTTCACATTCAAGGAACCATAATTATACTCACCTTATTAGCTTCAGTATTCCTGGATAACTCTGGCCTCGTGAAAGAATCTAACGGTTTTCTGTCGCTTTGATGTTACTTTGGTCTTGTCGCCACACATTATGGGCATTTTATAATGCATTTTAAGGTGTTTTTAAAAGTCACTCTTTAGAAAAAATACAGAATTTTTAATACAATTACATTGACAAGTAATTATTCCTCATTGCTTAACGTATTCTCTAATTTTTTGTGATGGACATAAACAATAAAATGATTTACTGTAAAAGTGGTTCATCTTTCTATAAGCAGGCAAGTGCCTGATTTTGCGGGAAGAGGACTTGACCGACGGCCAGCCCACGTGGATTCTAGTTTGGCTTTGTCAGTTACTAGTTGTGTGGATACCGAAAATGGCTTAGACTCTGAACCTCAGCATTCTCACTTGCAAAAGGGGAATGCTACCTTGGCCTTATTTTGATACTTAGAGCAGAACTCATGTACCGTTACCAAAGTGATATAAAAATGTCAGTACTTCTACATTTGTTTAAAAGCTGGCTTTCCCTAAGACCGTGACAAAATAAGGAGAGAGCATGTGAAAACTGTTACCTTAGTGGAAAGATCCTCTTGGAAGAAGTGATTCGATTTTCTAGAAAACTCATCCTAGAACACCTTAACTGGGAAATATACACACACAGAAATAAAACTGGAAGGCAAAAATATTTCTTCTAAGATTTTCTAAAGTTCCCTGATTCTTGTTTTACAACTTATTGATATTTTCTTGGGCCTCTGCCGTGCTGTCAGAAAGTCTCATTTTGAAGCAAGGAAGCTTCAATGAGAAAAGCATTTCAACTTTTAGCTCACTACAAATTTTTCCTTGGGAGATTATAGTTCCAGATCTACTCCAGACATTAGGTTCTTTGTTGCTGCAACCAAACCCGGACACCACCCAGAGGTGCGCAGCGCCACCTCCCGGGAGCGCGGACAGAGCCAGCCAGCAGTAAGCGGCTGAGGGCCGACCACCTGTGTTACGGTCCGTGTGGCTCTGGTGACTCAGACACTTCGGGTGGTTTCTGTACACATACCCCTGCGAGCAACTGCAGACTTAGCCACGTCTTCAACGCCTCAGCTGAGTAGAGGTTCCTAACCAAGCGAACGGCAAAGCATGTTCACAGGGCGGGTCCTGTGTTTAGGGAAGGATGCTCCACGGCTGAGATGGTTCTGTGGACAGGACTACTTTAGGTGGGTGGGAACAAGCCCGTGAGCGGAATGACGCTCGGTGGGCGGAAGGACGCTCGGTGGGCGGAAGGACGCTCGGTGGGCGGGGCTTATCGCCGTCTGCAGCCCAAGCTCACGGGACACGACTCCGCCCTGTGGGCGGAGCTTATCCCGGTGGGCGGAACTACGACCTGAGAGAGGACCGTTGGCTGGCTCCCTCATTCCGGAACTTCCTGGATCCTGTGCGTACAGCTGGCGTTACGTGGAGCTTATACCCCTGCCCGAGGGTATCGGAGGACTGGTGAGAGATTAATAAAAAAAATTTTCCGGCGCGCTGGCGTGAAGTTTCTGAGGATTGAGACGGGATTGGCCGTCCGCGCGCTGCTGCCGTCGGGAGGCTCCGTTCCGTCGTCGCTCGCTGCCTTAGGCAGCCCTACTCGGCCGCAGGCCTGCTGGCTCAGGCCTAAAACCCCCATGCCTGCTGGGCCTTCAGCCCACGGCAGGGTACCAGTTTTGGGTTGTTCTGTTGTCACCAGTTTCCACGTGGTTGTTAGAGAAAATCCCTATCCCCTACCCCCACAGCTAGGCTCTCACCTTCTCCACGAACCTTCCTCGAGTCCCCAACTCGATTGGATCTTTCCCTTCTGTGACTCCACTCGTATGCTGTCAGTTACAGCACCTATCTTTATGTTTCTTGTGTTTGTATATGTTTCATATGTATGTATATAGGTTCTGTACCACACTTGGTACATAGTAATTGATTAATGAATACTAGATGAATGGTTGGATTTTGGTTACTTATTGGAAGGATTTTAGATTATTTAATTTAGGGGTGGTTTATGTGTATTTTCTGCTTCTATAATAATCATGTATTTCCTACTGTGTTCTTTTTTTTTGCGGTATGTGGTCCTCTCACTGTTGTGGCCTCTCCCGTTGCGGAGCACAGGCTCCGGACACACAGGCTCAGCGGCCACGGCTCACGGGCCCAGCCGCTTCACGGCATGTGGGATCTTCCCAGACCGGGACACGAACCCGTGTCCCCTGCATCGGCAGGCTGACTCTCAACCACTGGGCCACTAGGGAAGCCCCATTTTTTTATTTTATTTTTTTTTTAAGAAGAAGTTCTGTTGGGGTTCGGAACCATTGCTGTCTCTCTTGTTCCTGAGGCTAGACATTGAAGGAGGAGAGATACAATGTGAGCAAAGGGAAGAAAGGAAGAATGTGCAAGGTGTCTTCAGAGAGTGATTAGTAGACTAGAGTAGGTATAGAGAAATAGCAGGAGATACCTTTGACAGATTTATGCTAGAGTCAGGTTTCCAGCAGCAATATGTCAGGACAAAAACCTTGTGGGTTGGAGGAGCCACTGAAGGATTTTAACATTGGGACGGTTCATTTCATACCACTACGCAGGATAGACTTGAATGCATGTGGCTTAAGCCAGGGGTTGACAGTCTTTCTGTAAAGGACCAAATAGTAAATATTTTAGGCTTTGCGAGCCACAGTTGTCGCAGGAAAGCAGCCACAGACAAAACATACATAATCGAATGGACGTAGCTGCGTTCTAATAAAACATCATTTACAAAGACGGGTGCCTGACCTGATTTGGTCCATGGGTATACTTTGTCCCAACCCAGAGTCAAACCAAATAGTCGTAGGGACTAAAGCAGTAACCCAGTCCTGAACTAGGCAGTAGCAAGTCATGTTTTTGTACTGCATTTGTATTTATATACGAGAGGCCACATCACATAATGAGAGCTCAGGATCTAGTCTGCTTGGCTTTGAATCTTGGCATTCTCTGGCTACTAGTGCAACAATGGGCAGATTAACTTCTCTTTGCATCAGTTTTTTTTTTTTTTTAATCTGTGTAATGATAATAGTACGTCCTACGAAGTGTTGTTGTAAGGAGTAAATTAGTCAAAACACATAAAATGTTAGCATAGTGCTGTACATGTAGTAAAAGCTCAATAAAGCTTAACTATTAATATTTTTTAAATTGTCCCTCACGTGCATTGTTAAAGACAGGTTTCAGAGATGTTTCTCAAGTAGAATTTATAGGCTTAGTGTGTTTAGCTATAGAACAGAGATGATACGTACAGTTTTTAGGCAAGAGCCATTCACATAGAGGTGATGCGGAAGTCATGAAAGTAATTTAACGCGGGGGCTAGGAAGTGTAAGCTTAAGTAGTGGTTTTGAGGAGGTGCGCACAGGAGTGAAAATGGGACAAGTAAAAAGGAATGAAAGAAGGAGGGAGAAGAGAGTCAGTCGTAGAGTATGAAAGGAACCAGAATGGAATAGCAGTATGTAAACTATCAGAAGGATGGATGGTGATGGTTAGCATTGTCAGATGCTGCAGAGAGCTGAAAGAAAACAACTGTTGTGTTGAGAATATTAATTAATGAATCTAACTGGCAGAAATTAATGTGGAGCCTCTTATGGGCCAGGTGCTGGAGATGCAGAAAAGAATTAGCTACACACTCTGCACTGAAACAGAAAAATCTAGTAGGACCAAAAGGACATGGAGATAATTTTAATACAAGCAGCAATTTTAAAAATAATCAGGAGGAAGGTGGAACTTCTTAGATTTAATTGGTACCTTTACTTCCAAAACTTAAATTGATTTACAGTTCATAAACATGGGCAACTGAATTGAGCTCCTTTTCTTTCTTGCCTAGACAATGGCCAAGAACAAACTAAGAGGACAGAAGTCCAGGACTGTATTCCAGGTAGCCAGCCGAAAAAGCTTTAAGGTTAAAAATAAAGCAAAGCCAGTTACCACTAATCTGAAGAAGGTTAGTATCACTTAAGCACTCTGACTTTATTGTTTACAAGAAAAGCATAATTGTAAAGCTACTGAAAAACTGAATGCTAATATTTAAAACAGGTTCTTAGCCTTTCCTACAAAAGCAAGATGATTGTTAAACATTTGTTTCAAAAAAGAAACAACGATGCAGAAAAATAACCTCCCTTTCTTGAATTCAAATGCAAAAGGAAGAAGGCATTTTAACTGCAAATGTATGAGGCTCCAAGTAACAGTTTTAATAGTTTTCTCAGAGCCTAGAAATCATAAAAAACCATGGTATGGAAAAATTATCTCTAAACTCATATATATTCAAGAAGCTTTCAACAGAGCCAAGACATGGAATGTCAGTCAACACCCATTCTTTTTCTTCTCAGTAAATCTTATTTCTCTGAAGATATCTATAGCTCAGATAAGAACCTAAAAATAGAAGATAAAATATTTTGTTTCTTAAAATACAAAATTTGAAAAGAAAGGAGTTGCTTTATCTTTTTTTCAAAATATTTGGGGAATGGGAAAGTTCTTCAAGATTAAGTAGACTCCTTAAGACAATTATTCAAGAACATGTTTTCAAGCTTAAGTAGTAGGTGGAGTCCCCTCTAGAGGACTTAGTAATTATCATAATGGTCCATAGAAATGTAACATTTTATCTTTCAGTCTTCATGAATTAGCTGAGTTAAACTTTTTGGTGGAGCAATTTCATGACTTTGGAAATGCTATAAAGGAAATAAAGCTGGGTGATATGACTGGGGTTTGGGGGTGACAGTTTTAGATAGAATTGTCTTCAGGGTTGACATTGAAGCCAAGACCTGCCTGACAGGAGCCAGTGATGCAAACTGCTGGGAAGTGTTGGGAGCAGCATGTTCTAGGCAGAAAGAATAGTGAGTGCAGAGACCCCCAGCTGGGTGAAGGCTTGGTGTATCTGAGGAAAATTATTTTGTTTGGATAGGAAGTCCTAGAAGCTCTACGGTTGCTAATG
This sequence comes from Mesoplodon mirus, assembly GCF_964341445.2. Classification (NCBI taxonomy): domain Eukaryota; kingdom Metazoa; phylum Chordata; class Mammalia; order Artiodactyla; family Ziphiidae; genus Mesoplodon; species Mesoplodon mirus. The sequence goes on from NC_138992.1 coordinate 51,008,870, forward strand.
GAAAAGATCTGTGGGTAGGCAGCGTGGTTGGAGAAAGTATCGAACACTTTTCTGAGAAAGCAGCCTAACTTAGGGGGAGGTCGCACGATCGCCAGGTACTATATAAATGGTAAATTGAAGTTGGTGGCCACGAACTTAAAGTGAAGCCAGTCAGCCAGTTATGATTTTCTAGAGCTTCAGTTTTGGGCTCAGAAAAGGCTGATACCTGAGTTTAACTAGGTTGGCAGGGAAGTCTGATTGAGGGAGAGAAGGGGAGTAGAGTTAGGGTGTGAAGGAGCGACTGATCAGTGGTCATGGAATCTGTGCAGGCTAAAGGAAAAAGCGGGGATATGAACATGTGAACAGTAGTGAACTTGGTGGGAAAAGATTTCAGTGAGATTTAAGAACTATTAATAAAATAAGTGAATAGAAGGATAGGAGGTGGTGCGGTAACAGGTAATGATGCAGCCTAAGGTAATGCATGAGAGTCATGGCAAGGTAGGTCGTGGAAAAGACCCCTGGAGGTGAGGACCTGAAGAGATTAAGAAGCCATAGGATAGGTTTTTGTCGTAGCCACTAAGCAGCGACGCCAGGCGTGAGAGGGGTCAGTGAGCCATGGTCTGAGATCTTTCACGAAGGAGCAAGTAATCACGGTGTTGGTAGGTGACAGTAATGAGGACAGGGGTGTCAGAATGTCCTGATGCATAAGATGCAAAAGAGCCAAAAGTGTTGAAGGAAAAATGGTTGGGGAGCAGCTGTGAAGAACAAGAATACCACCCCCACCTTTGAGATTCAAGCGAGGACGGCTACAGGGGCCGCTGTCCTCAGGAGACTGCCAGGCACTTCCATCAAGGAAGGATTCAGAGACGTACTGTTAGAAGGACACTGGAAGCATGCCATCCAGGTTCCTCATTTTACAGATGAGAGACGATAGCACCGTAGCTTAGAAACATAGTGGTCACGTATTTTGGCCCGTTTATTCCAGGAAAGTCAAGGTATGAGGTATATCCACATAATTCTTATCTTTAAAAAGACAGAACCTTTTGTCTAAAATGTCCCAATAAGACTGTAAGAATTTTAGGGTAAATTGTCTCCATAAATTGGTAGGATTGATAAGAGTTTATAGATTTGGGGGGTAACAAGATTAAATTAAGGTAGCCTATATTTTTATCCTTAATGGTTGTGAGACCATGGATTAATGCTCTTTTTCTTTTTTTAAAAGATGAACATCGTGAATGATGAAAAAGTTAACATCGTGAATGAAGCTTTTGTATATTTGCAAAAGGTAGTTGCATGGTTCGTAAAAGACCTTTCCCTGGAACCTGTGCAGAAACAGCTGGTGAGTGGAAATCACTTCCTTTCGTTCTGGCTAATAAACTCCAAATTTTCAAAGCCTGTATTGATTGTCATTTTTAGTATTTGGCTCTGTAGTATGTATAGCTTATTCAGACTTTAAAACATTGAGTCTAAAATGTGGGAATTTATTGTTCTATTTCCAAAAGTACAACTAGAAGAAATTATATTGAATAATAGATTGTATGTCGGTAGATTATGTCATTTTTGTTTGCTATTGTTATCTAAATTTTTAAATGTAATTTTCTCTCCAGATTCCTGAGCAGTGTCATGAAAACGAACCAGTTGATGTTGATGAAGCTACAAGATTAATGGCTAAGTTGTAATACACTGGTGATGCATCAGATTCTCCAAAAAGACCAATAAATTAAATGCTTTATACAGTTTTATTTTAAAAAATCTTGTTAATGTACAGGCATTGGCACATTTTAAAAACAAACTACATAAACAGATCTTTCCTATAACCTAGGAAAGTGGAATGTCAGAAGTCAACAAAATGTGATAAACTTATAGTGCTAAAACAGAAGGCACTTCACAAAATCTGTTCACTGAAACAGTTAACATGTCCTAGTTTACACCCTTCACTTTATAAGTGGCAGTGAATGTCTGGATCAGAGGGTACACAGAAAAATGGACAGTCTCGTGGCAGTAAAAATGTAAGACAAACAAATGATGAGCCCTTGGCCAACTTCTTTTGTTTTTGATGACCTTAAGTCTACTTTAACTTTCCTCTCATATAAGGAAAAAAAAAAAAACAGAAGGATTCAGAATGGGAGGAAAAGTTGAAATTCCAGAATGTAATTACTTGAGGGTAGGGAGTCGGTGTATATGAAATCACTTTTTCCCCTGAAGCAATCAGAATCCTTTGTTCTTATGGTTGAAGTTTTGTGAAGTGAAAAAGGAAGTATTAGGGAAGAACATTTCAGAATCAGTGAACTAAAAAGGCGTTACATTCATTATTTTAAATACTTAGGTTATTAAGACGTCTAAAATGTTACACAGTTAGAGGTAGATAACAGTCCCAAGTTTCCATGGAATCTAATAATTTAGTATCTGGACATCAAACAGATCACAAACTCCTTCATTATCATCTAAATTAAAGTTGTAGTCATCTGCCGGGGTCGGAGAAAGCCGTAAAAGCGGAAACACTGCAAGCAAAAAATAAATTCAGTGTTAAAGATGGTTTCTACCTACAGGTAATGATGTCTAACATAAAATACTATCAAAAACATCAAGCCAGGGCTTCCCTGGTGGCGCAGTGGTTGGGAGTCCGCCTGCCAATGCAGGGGACACGGGTTCGTGCCCTGGTCCGGGAGGATCACACCTGCCGCGGAGCGGCTGGGCCCGTGAGCCATGGCCGCTGGGCCTGCATGTCCAGAGCCTGTGCTCCACACTGGGGGAGGCCACAACAGTGAGAGGCCCGACTACCGCAAAAAAAAAAAAAAAAACCAAGCCAAATTATGTTTCCCATGTTATACAGCAAGTTTTTTAAAAATATGTAATAGGAAATGTAATGATCAAAATAATGACTTGTATTTTGTGTATATTTTGATAGATTCTTCTTTAAAGACATTTTATGCATTGATTATAGGTGTTAGCTTGAGAAACAAGTTAATTTTTATTGGTTGAACTTGTCACTAAAATTTATGATTCAGAAACACTGGTCAAAGTATTTTCTCTGATCTGCTAAATAAGCTACCACTTTGAAAACAGAGAAAGGAACTAGACATAAATTAATAACTATGCTGAAATTCTCTGCTTTTATGGAAGTGTCTGATAAATGTCTAAGTGGTTACTGTGCCATTGGCTAATTTAACAGCTGCTACTTCCTAGGTCTCGGCTATACGTATTTGTTAGGAGCCAGGACTCTGAATCCAAGAACTTTTAGAAAGGTGAGGCCCAGAGAGTAACTGCTAAAGTAACTACCATATTAGAGCTAGTTGATTTTTAAGAATTATTTCAGATTAGACGATGATGTGGCTAATCTTAGTAATACTGACTTCACATTGGCAGCTTGAAATTGGCCATGGGAGGAGTATTTACAAAACTATGTTTTCACATTTCCTCTTGACTCAGATACACTGTTTTACTCTTCTTGGCCAAATTCTTCAGGTGTAAAAAGGGCTAGTATGCCAACAATTCAGAAGTTGATTCAGTAAAGGTGATAAGTATCCCCTTATGAATTCTTTTTCCTCAAAAGGCAGGCAAAATATTCTGAAGGATGCCTATAACTTACTATGAATCATTATAGTACATTAAGCAGTTAAAAAATATAGGTTCTTCATTTCTTTTAAATCATGTGCCACTCATAAATTCTAGAAAAGCCTTATTGATGTATAAGGTTATATTTATTAAATTTTTTAACTACTTAACCATCAGAAGACATTAACTCATCAATGATATCTCCACTAATAGATCCCGCTGGAAAGAGAAATGTGATATAGAGCTTTTTACACTTCTCTTTATATATTTTAGCAGCAAAAAGGCAGTTATATTTAAACAGCATATATTTAAACACAGTAGATATTAAGCACAGTTATATTTAACATCAGCATCTTGATTAAAAGTACGAAATTAGGGCTTCCCTGGTGGCGCAGTGGTTGAGAGTCCGCCAGCCAATGCAGGGGACACGGGTTCGTGCCCTGGTCCGGGAAGATCCCACATGCCGCGGAGCGGCTAGGCCCGTGAGCCATGGCCGCTGAGCCTGCGCGTCCGGAGCCTGTGCTCTGCAACAGGGGAGGCCACAACAGTGAGAGGCCCTCGTACCGCAAACAAACAAATAAACAAACAGACAAAACACAAAAAAACCAACAGGGACCTCCCTGGCAGTCTAGTGGTTAGGACTTCGCCTTCCAATGCAGGGGGTGTAGGTTTGATCCCTGGTCGGGGAGTTAAGATCCTACGTGCCTCGCAGCCAAAAAACCAAAACATAAAACAGAAGCAATATTGTAATAAATTCAATAAAGACTTTAAAAATGGTCCACACACACACACACACACACACACACACACAAACTGAAAAAACGTAAATAACCCAATAAAAAAAAAAAAAGCAATGTTTTCGTTCAGATAACGGAGAAGACAAGGGATGGATATTTCTTCCATCTGTGGCTGAATCCAAGGACTCCAATGATATCACCAAGGTCCTGTGTTCTGTTGTTCAGCTCTGTGTTCTTTTGCATTGCTCTTATTCTCTCCCACTGCAGTCAGGCTTCCCTCAAGTTGCTGGAGGAGACGGCAACTAGCAGCCTCAATTTCACATCATCCTAGCACAGGGATACTAAAAGCAAGAATTGTCTCCACTAGCTCTGGCTGGAAAATCTTTAGACGAGGACTGTAATTACTCATTCAACCAGGATCACTTAATGGGAGAAGAGTGGTTCCCCAGAGAGGGATGCTGAGCAGATAATGAATGTCCTCTGAAGTGGGTATTTACTGAGCAGCCATCTACATATGGGAGAGGGAGGCACAGAGACATGAAGTAACTTTTCCACAGTCACACTGTTGGTAGGTAACAGAAGTAAACAGAAATCATGTCTTCTCACTCATACCTCATAGAGTGCCTCTGCTCTTGCCTGTATAAACCATGTTATTCCCGTGGTGTAAGTATCCCTATCTCACCATTTCCAAATGAAAGCTAGGCCCGTAAGTCTTCATAAAGACTATAATATCATTCCATTGCATCTATTTCTTTGTCTTCTGCATATACATCAATAACTTCACATTCAAGGAACCATAATTATACTCACCTTATTAGCTTCAGTATTCCTGGATAACTCTGGCCTCGTGAAAGAATCTAACGGTTTTCTGTCGCTTTGATGTTACTTTGGTCTTGTCGCCACACATTATGGGCATTTTATAATGCATTTTAAGGTGTTTTTAAAAGTCACTCTTTAGAAAAAATACAGAATTTTTAATACAATTACATTGACAAGTAATTATTCCTCATTGCTTAACGTATTCTCTAATTTTTTGTGATGGACATAAACAATAAAATGATTTACTGTAAAAGTGGTTCATCTTTCTATAAGCAGGCAAGTGCCTGATTTTGCGGGAAGAGGACTTGACCGACGGCCAGCCCACGTGGATTCTAGTTTGGCTTTGTCAGTTACTAGTTGTGTGGATACCGAAAATGGCTTAGACTCTGAACCTCAGCATTCTCACTTGCAAAAGGGGAATGCTACCTTGGCCTTATTTTGATACTTAGAGCAGAACTCATGTACCGTTACCAAAGTGATATAAAAATGTCAGTACTTCTACATTTGTTTAAAAGCTGGCTTTCCCTAAGACCGTGACAAAATAAGGAGAGAGCATGTGAAAACTGTTACCTTAGTGGAAAGATCCTCTTGGAAGAAGTGATTCGATTTTCTAGAAAACTCATCCTAGAACACCTTAACTGGGAAATATACACACACAGAAATAAAACTGGAAGGCAAAAATATTTCTTCTAAGATTTTCTAAAGTTCCCTGATTCTTGTTTTACAACTTATTGATATTTTCTTGGGCCTCTGCCGTGCTGTCAGAAAGTCTCATTTTGAAGCAAGGAAGCTTCAATGAGAAAAGCATTTCAACTTTTAGCTCACTACAAATTTTTCCTTGGGAGATTATAGTTCCAGATCTACTCCAGACATTAGGTTCTTTGTTGCTGCAACCAAACCCGGACACCACCCAGAGGTGCGCAGCGCCACCTCCCGGGAGCGCGGACAGAGCCAGCCAGCAGTAAGCGGCTGAGGGCCGACCACCTGTGTTACGGTCCGTGTGGCTCTGGTGACTCAGACACTTCGGGTGGTTTCTGTACACATACCCCTGCGAGCAACTGCAGACTTAGCCACGTCTTCAACGCCTCAGCTGAGTAGAGGTTCCTAACCAAGCGAACGGCAAAGCATGTTCACAGGGCGGGTCCTGTGTTTAGGGAAGGATGCTCCACGGCTGAGATGGTTCTGTGGACAGGACTACTTTAGGTGGGTGGGAACAAGCCCGTGAGCGGAATGACGCTCGGTGGGCGGAAGGACGCTCGGTGGGCGGAAGGACGCTCGGTGGGCGGGGCTTATCGCCGTCTGCAGCCCAAGCTCACGGGACACGACTCCGCCCTGTGGGCGGAGCTTATCCCGGTGGGCGGAACTACGACCTGAGAGAGGACCGTTGGCTGGCTCCCTCATTCCGGAACTTCCTGGATCCTGTGCGTACAGCTGGCGTTACGTGGAGCTTATACCCCTGCCCGAGGGTATCGGAGGACTGGTGAGAGATTAATAAAAAAAATTTTCCGGCGCGCTGGCGTGAAGTTTCTGAGGATTGAGACGGGATTGGCCGTCCGCGCGCTGCTGCCGTCGGGAGGCTCCGTTCCGTCGTCGCTCGCTGCCTTAGGCAGCCCTACTCGGCCGCAGGCCTGCTGGCTCAGGCCTAAAACCCCCATGCCTGCTGGGCCTTCAGCCCACGGCAGGGTACCAGTTTTGGGTTGTTCTGTTGTCACCAGTTTCCACGTGGTTGTTAGAGAAAATCCCTATCCCCTACCCCCACAGCTAGGCTCTCACCTTCTCCACGAACCTTCCTCGAGTCCCCAACTCGATTGGATCTTTCCCTTCTGTGACTCCACTCGTATGCTGTCAGTTACAGCACCTATCTTTATGTTTCTTGTGTTTGTATATGTTTCATATGTATGTATATAGGTTCTGTACCACACTTGGTACATAGTAATTGATTAATGAATACTAGATGAATGGTTGGATTTTGGTTACTTATTGGAAGGATTTTAGATTATTTAATTTAGGGGTGGTTTATGTGTATTTTCTGCTTCTATAATAATCATGTATTTCCTACTGTGTTCTTTTTTTTTGCGGTATGTGGTCCTCTCACTGTTGTGGCCTCTCCCGTTGCGGAGCACAGGCTCCGGACACACAGGCTCAGCGGCCACGGCTCACGGGCCCAGCCGCTTCACGGCATGTGGGATCTTCCCAGACCGGGACACGAACCCGTGTCCCCTGCATCGGCAGGCTGACTCTCAACCACTGGGCCACTAGGGAAGCCCCATTTTTTTATTTTATTTTTTTTTTAAGAAGAAGTTCTGTTGGGGTTCGGAACCATTGCTGTCTCTCTTGTTCCTGAGGCTAGACATTGAAGGAGGAGAGATACAATGTGAGCAAAGGGAAGAAAGGAAGAATGTGCAAGGTGTCTTCAGAGAGTGATTAGTAGACTAGAGTAGGTATAGAGAAATAGCAGGAGATACCTTTGACAGATTTATGCTAGAGTCAGGTTTCCAGCAGCAATATGTCAGGACAAAAACCTTGTGGGTTGGAGGAGCCACTGAAGGATTTTAACATTGGGACGGTTCATTTCATACCACTACGCAGGATAGACTTGAATGCATGTGGCTTAAGCCAGGGGTTGACAGTCTTTCTGTAAAGGACCAAATAGTAAATATTTTAGGCTTTGCGAGCCACAGTTGTCGCAGGAAAGCAGCCACAGACAAAACATACATAATCGAATGGACGTAGCTGCGTTCTAATAAAACATCATTTACAAAGACGGGTGCCTGACCTGATTTGGTCCATGGGTATACTTTGTCCCAACCCAGAGTCAAACCAAATAGTCGTAGGGACTAAAGCAGTAACCCAGTCCTGAACTAGGCAGTAGTAAGTCATGTTTTTGTACTGCATTTGTATTTATATACGAGAGGCCACATCACATAATGAGAGCTCAGGATCTAGTCTGCTTGGCTTTGAATCTTGGCATTCTCTGGCTACTAGTGCAACAATGGGCAGATTAACTTCTCTTTGCATCAGTTTTTTTTTTTTTTTAATCTGTGTAATGATAATAGTACGTCCTACGAAGTGTTGTTGTAAGGAGTAAATTAGTCAAAACACATAAAATGTTAGCATAGTGCTGTACATGTAGTAAAAGCTTAATAAAGCTTAACTATTGATATTTTTTAAATTGTCCCTCACGTGCATTGTTAAAGACAGGTTTCAGAGATGTTTCTCAAGTAGAATTTATAGGCTTAGTGTGTTTAGCTATAGAACAGAGATGATACGTACAGTTTTTAGGCAAGAGCCATTCACATAGAGGTGATGCGGAAGTCATGAAAGTAATTTAACGCGGGGGCTAGGAAGTGTAAGCTTAAGTAGTGGTTTTGAGGAGGTGCGCACAGGAGTGAAAATGGGACAAGTAAAAAGGAATGAAAGAAGGAGGGAGAAGAGAGTCAGTCGTAGAGTATGAAAGGAACCAGAATGGAATAGCAGTATGTAAACTATCAGAAGGATGGATGGTGATGGTTAGCATTGTCAGATGCTGCAGAGAGCTGAAAGAAAACAACTGTTGTGTTGAGAATATTAATTAATGAATCTAACTGGCAGAAATTAATGTGGAGCCTCTTATGGGCCAGGTGCTGGAGATGCAGAAAAGAATTAGCTACACACTCTGCACTGAAACAGAAAAATCTAGTAGGACCAAAAGGACATGGAGATAATTTTAATACAAGCAGCAATTTTAAAAATAATCAGGAGGAAGGTGGAACTTCTTAGATTTAATTGGTACCTTTACTTCCAAAACTTAAATTGATTTACAGTTCATAAACATGGGCAACTGAATTGAGCTCCTTTTCTTTCTTGCCTAGACAATGGCCAAGAACAAACTAAGAGGACAGAAGTCCAGGACTGTATTCCAGGTAGCCAGCCGAAAAAGCTTTAAGGTTAAAAATAAAGCAAAGCCAGTTACCACTAATCTGAAGAAGGTTAGTATCACTTAAGCACTCTGACTTTATTGTTTACAAGAAAAGCATAATTGTAAAGCTACTGAAAAACTGAATGCTAATATTTAAAACAGGTTCTTAGCCTTTCCTACAAAAGCAAGATGATTGTTAAACATTTGTTTCAAAAAAGAAACAACGATGCAGAAAAATAACCTCCCTTTCTTGAATTCAAATGCAAAAGGAAGAAGGCATTTTAACTGCAAATGTATGAGGCTCCAAGTAACAGTTTTAATAGTTTTCTCAGAGCCTAGAAATCATAAAAAACCATGGTATGGAAAAATTATCTCTAAACTCATATATATTCAAGAAGCTTTCAACAGAGCCAAGACATGGAATGTCAGTCAACACCCATTCTTTTTCTTCTCAGTAAATCTTATTTCTCTGAAGATATCTATAGCTCAGATAAGAACCTAAAAATAGAAGATAAAATATTTTGTTTCTTAAAATACAAAATTTGAAAAGAAAGGAGTTGCTTTATCTTTTTTTCAAAATATTTGGGGAATGGGAAAGTTCTTCAAGATTAAGTAGACTCCTTAAGACAATTATTCAAGAACATGTTTTCAAGCTTAAGTAGTAGGTGGAGTCCCCTCTAGAGGACTTAGTAATTATCATAATGGTCCATAGAAATGTAACATTTTATCTTTCAGTCTTCATGAATTAGCTGAGTTAAACTTTTTGGTGGAGCAATTTCATGACTTTGGAAATGCTATAAAGGAAATAAAGCTGGGTGATATGACTGGGGTTTGGGGGTGACAGTTTTAGATAGAATTGTCTTCAGGGTTGACATTGAAGCCAAGACCTGCCTGACAGGAGCCAGTGATGCAAACTGCTGGGAAGTGTTGGGAGCAGCATGTTCTAGGCAGAAAGAATAGTGAGTGCAGAGACCCCCAGCTGGGTGAAGGCTTGGTGTATCTGAGGAAAATTATTTTGTTTGGATAGGAAGTCCTAGAAGCTCTACGGTTGCTAATGGAAAAGATCTGTGGGTAGGCAGCGTGGTTGGAGAAAGTATCGAACACTTTTCTGAGAAAGCAGCCTAACTTAGGGGGAGGTCGCACGATCGCCAGGTACTATATAAATGGTAAATTGAAGTTGGTGGCCACGAACTTAAAGTGAAGCCAGTCAGCCAGTTATGATTTTCTAGAGCTTCAGTTTTGGGCTCAGAAAAGGCTGATACCTGAGTTTAACTAGGTTGGCAGGGAAGTCTGATTGAGGGAGAGAAGGGGAGTAGAGTTAGGGTGTGAAGGAGCGACTGATCAGTGGTCATGGAATCTGTGCAGGCTAAAGGAAAAAGCGGGGATATGAACATGTGAACAGTAGTGAACTTGGTGGGAAAAGATTTCAGTGAGATTTAAGAACTATTAATAAAATAAGTGAATAGAAGGATAGGAGGTGGTGCGGTAACAGGTAATGATGCAGCCTAAGGTAATGCATGAGAGTCATGGCAAGGTAGGTCGTGGAAAAGACCCCTGGAGGTGAGGACCTGAAGAGATTAAGAAGCCATAGGATAGGTTTTTGTCGTAGCCACTAAGCAGCGACGCCAGGCGTGAGAGGGGTCAGTGAGCCATGGTCTGAGATCTTTCACGAAGGAGCAAGTAATCACGGTGTTGGTAGGTGACAGTAATGAGGACAGGGGTGTCAGAATGTCCTGATGCATAAGATGCAAAAGAGCCAAAAGTGTTGAAGGAAAAATGGTTGGGGAGCAGCTGTGAAGAACAAGAATACCACCCCCACCTTTGAGATTCAAGCGAGGACGGCTACAGGGGCCGCTGTCCTCAGGAGACTGCCAGGCACTTCCATCAAGGAAGGATTCAGAGACGTACTGTTAGAAGGACACTGGAAGCATGCCATCCAGGTTCCTCATTTTACAGATGAGAGACGATAGCACCGTAGCTTAGAAACATAGTGGTCACGTATTTTGGCCCGTTTATTCCAGGAAAGTCAAGGTATGAGGTATATCCACATAATTCTTATCTTTAAAAAGACAGAACCTTTTGTCTAAAATGTCCCAATAAGACTGTAAGAATTTTAGGGTAAATTGTCTCCATAAATTGGTAGGATTGATAAGAGTTTATAGATTTGGGGGGTAACAAGATTAAATTAAGGTAGCCTATATTTTTATCCTTAATGGTTGTGAGACCATGGATTAATGCTCTTTTTCTTTTTTTAAAAGATGAACATCGTGAATGATGAAAAAGTTAACATCGTGAATGAAGCTTTTGTATATTTGCAAAAGGTAGTTGCATGGTTCGTAAAAGACCTTTCCCTGGAACCTGTGCAGAAACAGCTGGTGAGTGGAAATCACTTCCTTTCGTTCTGGCTAATAAACTCCAAATTTTCAAAGCCTGTATTGATTGTCATTTTTAGTATTTGGCTCTGTAGTATGTATAGCTTATTCAGACTTTAAAACATTGAGTCTAAAATGTGGGAATTTATTGTTCTATTTCCAAAAGTACAACTAGAAGAAATTATATTGAATAATAGATTGTATGTCGGTAGATTATGTCATTTTTGTTTGCTATTGTTATCTAAATTTTTAAATGTAATTTTCTCTCCAGATTCCTGAGCAGTGTCATGAAAACGAACCAGTTGATGTTGATGAAGCTACAAGATTAATGGCTAAGTTGTAATACACTGGTGATGCATCAGATTCTCCAAAAAGACCAATAAATTAAATGCTTTATACAGTTTTATTTTAAAAAATCTTGTTAATGTACAGGCATTGGCACATTTTAAAAACAAACTACATAAACAGATCTTTCCTATAACCTAGGAAAGTGGAATGTCAGAAGTCAACAAAATGTGATAAACTTATAGTGCTAAAACAGAAGGCACTTCACAAAATCTGTTCACTGAAACAGTTAACATGTCCTAGTTTACACCCTTCACTTTATAAGTGGCAGTGAATGTCTGGATCAGAGGGTACACAGAAAAATGGACAGTCTCGTGGCAGTAAAAATGTAAGACAAACAAATGATGAGCCCTTGGCCAACTTCTTTTGTTTTTGATGACCTTAAGTCTACTTTAACTTTCCTCTCATATAAGGAAAAAAAAAAAAACAGAAGGATTCAGAATGGGAGGAAAAGTTGAAATTCCAGAATGTAATTACTTGAGGGTAGGGAGTCGGTGTATATGAAATCACTTTTTCCCCTGAAGCAATCAGAATCCTTTGTTCTTATGGTTGAAGTTTTGTGAAGTGAAAAAGGAAGTATTAGGGAAGAACATTTCAGAATCAGTGAACTAAAAAGGCGTTACATTCATTATTTTAAATACTTAGGTTATTAAGACGTCTAAAATGTTACACAGTTAGAGGTAGATAACAGTCCCAAGTTTCCATGGAATCTAATAATTTAGTATCTGGACATCAAACAGATCACAAACTCCTTCATTATCATCTAAATTAAAGTTGTAGTCATCTGCCGGGGTCGGAGAAAGCCGTAAAAGCGGAAACACTGCAAGCAAAAAATAAATTCAGTGTTAAAGATGGTTTCTACCTACAGGTAATGATGTCTAACATAAAATACTATCAAAAACATCAAGCCAGGGCTTCCCTGGTGGCGCAGTGGTTGGGAGTCCGCCTGCCAATGCAGGGGACACGGGTTCGTGCCCTGGTCCGGGAGGATCACACCTGCCGCGGAGCGGCTGGGCCCGTGAGCCATGGCCGCTGGGCCTGCATGTCCAGAGCCTGTGCTCCACACTGGGGGAGGCCACAACAGTGAGAGGCCCGACTACCGCAAAAAAAAAAAAAAAAACCAAGCCAAATTATGTTTCCCATGTTATACAGCAAGTTTTTTAAAAATATGTAATAGGAAATGTAATGATCAAAATAATGACTTGTATTTTGTGTATATTTTGATAGATTCTTCTTTAAAGACATTTTATGCATTGATTATAGGTGTTAGCTTGAGAAACAAGTTAATTTTTATTGGTTGAACTTGTCACTAAAATTTATGATTCAGAAACACTGGTCAAAGTATTTTCTCTGATCTGCTAAATAAGCTACCACTTTGAAAACAGAGAAAGGAACTAGACATAAATTAATAACTATGCTGAAATTCTCTGCTTTTATGGAAGTGTCTGATAAATGTCTAAGTGGTTACTGTGCCATTGGCTAATTTAACAGCTGCTACTTCCTAGGTCTCGGCTATACGTATTTGTTAGGAGCCAGGACTCTGAATCCAAGAACTTTTAGAAAGGTGAGGCCCAGAGAGTAACTGCTAAAGTAACTACCATATTAGAGCTAGTTGATTTTTAAGAATTATTTCAGATTAGACGATGATGTGGCTAATCTTAGTAATACTGACTTCACATTGGCAGCTTGAAATTGGCCATGGGAGGAGTATTTACAAAACTATGTTTTCACATTTCCTCTTGACTCAGATACACTGTTTTACTCTTCTTGGCCAAATTCTTCAGGTGTAAAAAGGGCTAGTATGCCAACAATTCAGAAGTTGATTCAGTAAAGGTGATAAGTATCCCCTTATGAATTCTTTTTCCTCAAAAGGCAGGCAAAATATTCTGAAGGATGCCTATAACTTACTATGAATCATTATAGTACATTAAGCAGTTAAAAAATATAGGTTCTTCATTTCTTTTAAATCATGTGCCACTCATAAATTCTAGAAAAGCCTTATTGATGTATAAGGTTATATTTATTAAATTTTTTAACTACTTAACCATCAGAAGACATTAACTCATCAATGATATCTCCACTAATAGATCCCGCTGGAAAGAGAAATGTGATATAGAGCTTTTTACACTTCTCTTTATATATTTTAGCAGCAAAAAGGCAGTTATATTTAAACAGCATATATTTAAACACAGTAGATATTAAGCACAGTTATATTTAACATCAGCATCTTGATTAAAAGTACGAAATTAGGGCTTCCCTGGTGGCGCAGTGGTTGAGAGTCCGCCAGCCAATGCAGGGGACACGGGTTCGTGCCCTGGTCCGGGAAGATCCCACATGCCGCGGAGCGGCTAGGCCCGTGAGCCATGGCCGCTGAGCCTGCGCGTCCGGAGCCTGTGCTCTGCAACAGGGGAGGCCACAACAGTGAGAGGCCCTCGTACCGCAAACAAACAAATAAACAAACAGACAAAACACAAAAAAACCAACAGGGACCTCCCTGGCAGTCTAGTGGTTAGGACTTCGCCTTCCAATGCAGGGGGTGTAGGTTTGATCCCTGGTCGGGGAGTTAAGATCCTACGTGCCTCGCAGCCAAAAAACCAAAACATAAAACAGAAGCAATATTGTAATAAATTCAATAAAGACTTTAAAAATGGTCCACACACACACACACACACACACACACACACAAACTGAAAAAACGTAAATAACCCAATAAAAAAAAAAAAAGCAATGTTTTCGTTCAGATAACGGAGAAGACAAGGGATGGATATTTCTTCCATCTGTGGCTGAATCCAAGGACTCCAATGATATCACCAAGGTCCTGTGTTCTGTTGTTCAGCTCTGTGTTCTTTTGCATTGCTCTTATTCTCTCCCACTGCAGTCAGGCTTCCCTCAAGTTGCTGGAGGAGACGGCAACTAGCAGCCTCAATTTCACATCATCCTAGCACAGGGATACTAAAAGCAAGAATTGTCTCCACTAGCTCTGGCTGGAAAATCTTTAGACGAGGACTGTAATTACTCATTCAACCAGGATCACTTAATGGGAGAAGAGTGGTTCCCCAGAGAGGGATGCTGAGCAGATAATGAATGTCCTCTGAAGTGGGTATTTACTGAGCAGCCATCTACATATGGGAGAGGGAGGCACAGAGACATGAAGTAACTTTTCCACAGTCACACTGTTGGTAGGTAACAGAAGTAAACAGAAATCATGTCTTCTCACTCATACCTCATAGAGTGCCTCTGCTCTTGCCTGTATAAACCATGTTATTCCCGTGGTGTAAGTATCCCTATCTCACCATTTCCAAATGAAAGCTAGGCCCGTAAGTCTTCATAAAGACTATAATATCATTCCATTGCATCTATTTCTTTGTCTTCTGCATATACATCAATAACTTCACATTCAAGGAACCATAATTATACTCACCTTATTAGCTTCAGTATTCCTGGATAACTCTGGCCTCGTGAAAGAATCTAACGGTTTTCTGTCGCTTTGATGTTACTTTGGTCTTGTCGCCACACATTATGGGCATTTTATAATGCATTTTAAGGTGTTTTTAAAAGTCACTCTTTAGAAAAAATACAGAATTTTTAATACAATTACATTGACAAGTAATTATTCCTCATTGCTTAACGTATTCTCTAATTTTTTGTGATGGACATAAACAATAAAATGATTTACTGTAAAAGTGGTTCATCTTTCTATAAGCAGGCAAGTGCCTGATTTTGCGGGAAGAGGACTTGACCGACGGCCAGCCCACGTGGATTCTAGTTTGGCTTTGTCAGTTACTAGTTGTGTGGATACCGAAAATGGCTTAGACTCTGAACCTCAGCATTCTCACTTGCAAAAGGGGAATGCTACCTTGGCCTTATTTTGATACTTAGAGCAGAACTCATGTACCGTTACCAAAGTGATATAAAAATGTCAGTACTTCTACATTTGTTTAAAAGCTGGCTTTCCCTAAGACCGTGACAAAATAAGGAGAGAGCATGTGAAAACTGTTACCTTAGTGGAAAGATCCTCTTGGAAGAAGTGATTCGATTTTCTAGAAAACTCATCCTAGAACACCTTAACTGGGAAATATACACACACAGAAATAAAACTGGAAGGCAAAAATATTTCTTCTAAGATTTTCTAAAGTTCCCTGATTCTTGTTTTACAACTTATTGATATTTTCTTGGGCCTCTGCCGTGCTGTCAGAAAGTCTCATTTTGAAGCAAGGAAGCTTCAATGAGAAAAGCATTTCAACTTTTAGCTCACTACAAATTTTTCCTTGGGAGATTATAGTTCCAGATCTACTCCAGACATTAGGTTCTTTGTTGCTGCAACCAAACCCGGACACCACCCAGAGGTGCGCAGCGCCACCTCCCGGGAGCGCGGACAGAGCCAGCCAGCAGTAAGCGGCTGAGGGCCGACCACCTGTGTTACGGTCCGTGTGGCTCTGGTGACTCAGACACTTCGGGTGGTTTCTGTACACATACCCCTGCGAGCAACTGCAGACTTAGCCACGTCTTCAACGCCTCAGCTGAGTAGAGGTTCCTAACCAAGCGAACGGCAAAGCATGTTCACAGGGCGGGTCCTGTGTTTAGGGAAGGATGCTCCACGGCTGAGATGGTTCTGTGGACAGGACTACTTTAGGTGGGTGGGAACAAGCCCGTGAGCGGAATGACGCTCGGTGGGCGGAAGGACGCTCGGTGGGCGGAAGGACGCTCGGTGGGCGGGGCTTATCGCCGTCTGCAGCCCAAGCTCACGGGACACGACTCCGCCCTGTGGGCGGAGCTTATCCCGGTGGGCGGAACTACGACCTGAGAGAGGACCGTTGGCTGGCTCCCTCATTCCGGAACTTCCTGGATCCTGTGCGTACAGCTGGCGTTACGTGGAGCTTATACCCCTGCCCGAGGGTATCGGAGGACTGGTGAGAGATTAATAAAAAAAATTTTCCGGCGCGCTGGCGTGAAGTTTCTGAGGATTGAGACGGGATTGGCCGTCCGCGCGCTGCTGCCGTCGGGAGGCTCCGTTCCGTCGTCGCTCGCTGCCTTAGGCAGCCCTACTCGGCCGCAGGCCTGCTGGCTCAGGCCTAAAACCCCCATGCCTGCTGGGCCTTCAGCCCACGGCAGGGTACCAGTTTTGGGTTGTTCTGTTGTCACCAGTTTCCACGTGGTTGTTAGAGAAAATCCCTATCCCCTACCCCCACAGCTAGGCTCTCACCTTCTCCACGAACCTTCCTCGAGTCCCCAACTCGATTGGATCTTTCCCTTCTGTGACTCCACTCGTATGCTGTCAGTTACAGCACCTATCTTTATGTTTCTTGTGTTTGTATATGTTTCATATGTATGTATATAGGTTCTGTACCACACTTGGTACATAGTAATTGATTAATGAATACTAGATGAATGGTTGGATTTTGGTTACTTATTGGAAGGATTTTAGATTATTTAATTTAGGGGTGGTTTATGTGTATTTTCTGCTTCTATAATAATCATGTATTTCCTACTGTGTTCTTTTTTTTTGCGGTATGTGGTCCTCTCACTGTTGTGGCCTCTCCCGTTGCGGAGCACAGGCTCCGGACACACAGGCTCAGCGGCCACGGCTCACGGGCCCAGCCGCTTCACGGCATGTGGGATCTTCCCAGACCGGGACACGAACCCGTGTCCCCTGCATCGGCAGGCTGACTCTCAACCACTGGGCCACTAGGGAAGCCCCATTTTTTTATTTTATTTTTTTTTTAAGAAGAAGTTCTGTTGGGGTTCGGAACCATTGCTGTCTCTCTTGTTCCTGAGGCTAGACATTGAAGGAGGAGAGATACAATGTGAGCAAAGGGAAGAAAGGAAGAATGTGCAAGGTGTCTTCAGAGAGTGATTAGTAGACTAGAGTAGGTATAGAGAAATAGCAGGAGATACCTTTGACAGATTTATGCTAGAGTCAGGTTTCCAGCAGCAATATGTCAGGACAAAAACCTTGTGGGTTGGAGGAGCCACTGAAGGATTTTAACATTGGGACGGTTCATTTCATACCACTACGCAGGATAGACTTGAATGCATGTGGCTTAAGCCAGGGGTTGACAGTCTTTCTGTAAAGGACCAAATAGTAAATATTTTAGGCTTTGCGAGCCACAGTTGTCGCAGGAAAGCAGCCACAGACAAAACATACATAATCGAATGGACGTAGCTGCGTTCTAATAAAACATCATTTACAAAGACGGGTGCCTGACCTGATTTGGTCCATGGGTATACTTTGTCCCAACCCAGAGTCAAACCAAATAGTCGTAGGGACTAAAGCAGTAACCCAGTCCTGAACTAGGCAGTAGTAAGTCATGTTTTTGTACTGCATTTGTATTTATATACGAGAGGCCACATCACATAATGAGAGCTCAGGATCTAGTCTGCTTGGCTTTGAATCTTGGCATTCTCTGGCTACTAGTGCAACAATGGGCAGATTAACTTCTCTTTGCATCAGTTTTTTTTTTTTTTATCTGTGTAATGATAATAGTACGTCCTACGAAGTGTTGTTGTAAGGAGTAAATTAGTCAAAACACATAAAATGTTAGCATAGTGCTGTACATGTAGTAAAAGCTCAATAAAGCTTAACTATTAATATTTTTTAAATTGTCCCTCACGTGCATTGTTAAAGACAGGTTTCAGAGATGTTTCTCAAGTAGAATTTATAGGCTTAGTGTGTTTAGCTATAGAACAGAGATGATACGTACAGTTTTTAGGCAAGAGCCATTCACATAGAGGTGATGCGGAAGTCATGAAAGTAATTTAACGCGGGGGCTAGGAAGTGTAAGCTTAAGTACTGGTTTTGAGGAGGTGCGCACAGGAGTGAAAATGGGACAAGTAAAAAGGAATGAAAGAAGGAGGGAGAAGAGAGTCAGTCGTAGAGTATGAAAGGAACCAGAATGGAATAGCAGTATGTAAACTATCAGAAGGATGGATGGTGATGGTTAGCATTGTCAGATGCTGCAGAGAGCTGAAAGAAAACAACTGTTGTGTTGAGAATATTAATTAATGAATCTAACTGGCAGAAATTAATGTGGAGCCTCTTATGGGCCAGGTGCTGGAGATGCAGAAAAGAATTAGCTACACACTCTGCACTGAAACAGAAAAATCTAGTAGGACCAAAAGGACATGGAGATAATTTTAATACAAGCAGCAATTTTAAAAATAATCAGGAGGAAGGTGGAACTTCTTAGATTTAATTGGTACCTTTACTTCCAAAACTTAAATTGATTTACAGTTCATAAACATGGGCAACTGAATTGAGCTCCTTTTCTTTCTTGCCTAGACAATGGCCAAGAACAAACTAAGAGGACAGAAGTCCAGGACTGTATTCCAGGTAGCCAGCCGAAAAAGCTTTAAGGTTAAAAATAAAGCAAAGCCAGTTACCACTAATCTGAAGAAGGTTAGTATCACTTAAGCACTCTGACTTTATTGTTTACAAGAAAAGCATAATTGTAAAGCTACTGAAAAACTGAATGCTAATATTTAAAACAGGTTCTTAGCCTTTCCTACAAAAGCAAGATGATTGTTAAACATTTGTTTCAAAAAAGAAACAACGATGCAGAAAAATAACCTCCCTTTCTTGAATTCAAATGCAAAAGGAAGAAGGCATTTTAACTGCAAATGTATGAGGCTCCAAGTAACAGTTTTAATAGTTTTCTCAGAGCCTAGAAATCATAAAAAACCATGGTATGGAAAAATTATCTCTAAACTCATATATATTCAAGAAGCTTTCAACAGAGCCAAGACATGGAATGTCAGTCAACACCCATTCTTTTTCTTCTCAGTAAATCTTATTTCTCTGAAGATATCTATAGCTCAGATAAGAACCTAAAAATAGAAGATAAAATATTTTGTTTCTTAAAATACAAAATTTGAAAAGAAAGGAGTTGCTTTATCTTTTCTTCAAAATATTTGGGGAATGGGAAAGTTCTTCAAGATTAAGTAGACTCCTTAAGACAATTATTCAAGAACATGTTTTCAAGCTTAAGTAGTAGGTGGAGTCCCCTCTAGAGGACTTAGTAATTATCATAATGGTCCATAGAAATGTAACATTTTATCTTTCAGTCTTCATGAATTAGCTGAGTTAAACTTTTTGGTGGAGCAATTTCATGACTTTGGAAATGCTATAAAGGAAATAAAGCTGGGTGATATGACTGGGGTTTGGGGGTGACAGTTTTAGATAGAATTGTCTTCAGGGTTGACATTGAAGCCAAGACCTGCCTGACAGGAGCCAGTGATGCAAACTGCTGGGAAGTGTTGGGAGCAGCATGTTCTAGGCAGAAAGAATAGTGAGTGCAGAGACCCCCAGCTGGGTGAAGGCTTGGTGTATCTGAGGAAAATTATTTTGTTTGGATAGGAAGTCCTAGAAGCTCTACGGTTGCTAATGGAAAAGATCTGTGGGTAGGCAGCGTGGTTGGAGAAAGTATCGAACACTTTTCTGAGAAAGCAGCCTAACTTAGGGGGAGGTCGCACGATCGCCAGGTACTATATAAATGGTAAATTGAAGTTGGTGGCCACGAACTTAAAGTGAAGCCAGTCAGCCAGTTATGATTTTCTAGAGCTTCAGTTTTGGGCTCAGAAAAGGCTGATACCTGAGTTTAACTAGGTTGGCAGGGAAGTCTGATTGAGGGAGAGAAGGGAAGTAGAGTTAGGGTGTGAAGGAGCGACTGATCAGTGGTCATGGAATCTGTGCAGGCTAAAGGAAAAAGCGGGGATATGAACATGTGAACAGTAGTGAACTTGGTGGGAAAAGATTTCAGTGAGATTTAAGAACTATTAATAAAATAAGTGAATAGAAGGATAGGAGGTGGTGCGGTAACAGGTAATGATGCAGCCTAAGGTAATGCATGAGAGTCATGGCAAGGTAGGTCGTGGAAAAGACCCCTGGAGGTGAGGACCTGAAGAGATTAAGAAGCCATAGGATAGGTTTTTGTCGTAGCCACTAAGCAGCGACGCCAGGCGTGAGAGGGGTCAGTGAGCCATGGTCTGAGATCTTTCACGAAGGAGCAAGTAATCACGGTGTTGGTAGGTGACAGTAATGAGGACAGGGGTGTCAGAATGTCCTGATGCATAAGATGCAAAAGAGCCAAAAGTGTTGAAGGAAAAATGGTTGGGGAGCAGCTGTGAAGAACAAGAATACCACCCCCACCTTTGAGATTCAAGCGAGGACGGCTACAGGGGCCGCTGTCCTCAGGAGACTGCCAGGCACTTCCATCAAGGAAGGATTCAGAGACGTACTGTTAGAAGGACACTGGAAGCATGCCATCCAGGTTCCTCATTTTACAGATGAGAGACGATAGCACCGTAGCTTAGAAACATAGTGGTCACGTATTTTGGCCCGTTTATTCCAGGAAAGTCAAGGTATGAGGTATATCCACATAATTCTTATCTTTAAAAAGACAGAACCTTTTGTCTAAAATGTCCCAATAAGACTGTAAGAATTTTAGGGTAAATTGTCTCCATAAATTGGTAGGATTGATAAGAGTTTATAGATTTGGGGGGTAACAAGATTAAATTAAGGTAGCCTATATTTTTATCCTTAATGGTTGTGAGACCATGGATTAATGCTCTTTTTCTTTTTTTAAAAGATGAACATCGTGAATGATGAAAAAGTTAACATCGTGAATGAAGCTTTTGTATATTTGCAAAAGGTAGTTGCATGGTTCGTAAAAGACCTTTCCCTGGAACCTGTGCAGAAACAGCTGGTGAGTGGAAATCACTTCCTTTCGTTCTGGCTAATAAACTCCAAATTTTCAAAGCCTGTATTGATTGTCATTTTTAGTATTTGGCTCTGTAGTATGTATAGCTTATTCAGACTTTAAAACATTGAGTCTAAAATATGGGAATTTATTGTTCTATTTCCAAAAGTACAACTAGAAGAAATTATATTGAATAATAGATTATATGTCAGTAGATTGTCATTTTTGTTTGCTATTGTTATCTAAATTTTTAAATGTAATTTTCTCTCCAGATTCCTGAGCAGTGTCATGAAAACGAACCAGTTGATGTTGATGAAGCTACAAGATTAATGGCTCAGTTGTAATACACTGGTGATGCATCAGATTCTCCAAAAAGACCAATAAATTAAATGCTTTATACAGTTTTATTTTAAAAAATCTTGTTAATGTACAGGCATTGGCACATTTTAAAAACAAACTACATAAACAGATCTTTCCTATAACCTAGGAAAGTGGAATGTCAGAAGTCAACAAAATGTGATAAACTTAAAGTGCTAAAACAGAAGGCACTTCACAAAATCTGTTCACTGAAACAGTTAACATATCCTAGTTTACACCCTTCACTTTATAAGTGGCAGTGAATGTCTGGATCAGAGGGTACACAGAAAAATGGACAGTCTCGTGGCAGTAAAAATGTAAGACAAACAAATGATGAGCCCTTGGCCAACTTCTTTTGTTTTTGATGACCTTAAGTCTACTTTAACTTTCCTCTCATATAAGGAAAAAAAAAACAGAAGGATTCAGAATGGGAGGAAAAGTTGAAATTCCAGAATGTAATTACTTGAGGGTAGGGAGTCGGTGGATATGAAATCACTTTTTCCCCTGAAGCAGTCAGAATCCTTTGTTCTTATGGTTGAAGTTTTGTGAAGTAAAAAAGAAAGTATTAGGGAAGAACATTTCAGAATCAGTGAACTAAAAAGGTGTTACATTCATTATTTTAAATACTTAGGTTATTAAGACGTCTAAAATGTTACACAGTTAGAGGTAGATAACAGTCCCAAGTTTCCATGGAATCTAATAATTTAGTATCTGGACATCAAACAGATCACAAACTCCTTCATTATCATCTAAATTAAAGTTGTAGTCATCTGCCGGGGTCGGAGAAAGCCGTAAAAGCGGAAACACTGCAAGCAAAAAATAAATTCAGTGTTAAAGATGGTTTCTACCTACAGGTAATGATGTCTAACATAAAATACTATCAAAAAATCAAGCCAAATTAAGTTTCCCATGTTATACAGTAATTTTTTAAAAATACATAATAGGAAATGTAATGATCAAATTAATGACTTGTATTTTGTGTATATTTTGATAGATTCTCCTTTAAAGACATTTTATGCATTGATTATAGGTGTTAGCTTGAGAAACAGAAGTTAATTTTTATTGGTTGAACTTGTCACTAAAATTTATGATTCAGAAACACTGGTCAAAGTATTTTCTCTGATCTGCTAAATAAGCTACCACTTTGAAAACAGAGAAAGGAACTAGACATAAATTAATAACTATGCTGAAATTCTCTGCTTTTACGGAAGTGTATGATAAATGTCTAAATGGTTACTGTGCCATTGGCTAATTTAACAGCTGCTATTTCCTAGGTCTCGGCTATACATATTTGTTAGGAACCAGGACTCTGAATCCAAGAACTTTTAGAAAGGTGAGGCCCAGAGAGTAACTGCTAAAGTAACTACCATATTAGAGCTAGTTGATTTTTAAGAATTATTTCAGATTAGACGATGATGTGGCTAATCTTAGTAATACTGACTTCACATTGGCAGCTTGAAATTGGCCATGGGAGGAGTATTTACAAAACTATGTTTTCACATTTCCTCTTGACTCAGATACACTGTTTTACTCTTCTTGGCCAAATTCTTCAGGTGTAAAAAGGGCTAGTATGCCAACAATTCAGAAGTTGATTCAGTAAAGGTGGTAAGTATCCCCTTATGAATTCTTTTTCCTCAAAATGCAGGCAAAAATTCTGAAGGATGCCTATAACTTACTATGAATCATCATAGTACATTAAGCAGTTAAAAAATATAGGTTCTTCATTTCTTTTAAATCATGTGCCACTCATAAATTCTAGAAAAGCCTTATTGATGTATAAGGTTATATTTATTAAGTTTTTTAACTACTTACCATCAGAAGACATTAACTCATCAATGATATCTCCACTAATAGATCCCGCTGGAAAGAGAAATGTGATATAGAGTTTTTTACACTTCTCTTTATATATTTTAGCAGCAAAACGGCAGTTATATTTAAACACAGTAGATATTAAGCACAGTTATATTTAACATCAGCATCTTGATTAAAAGTACGAAATTAGGGCTTCCCTGGTGGCGCAGTGTTTGAGACTCCGCCTGCTGATGCAGGGGACACGGGTTTGTGCCCCGGTCCGGGAGGATCCCACATGCCGCGGAGCGGCTGGTCCCGTGAGCCATGGCCGCTGGGCCTGTGCATCCGGAGCCTGTGCTGCGCAACCGGAGAGGCCACAACAGTGAGAGGCCCGTTTACCGCAAAAAAAAAAAAAAAGTACGAAATTAAAGTAGTAGAACTTTATGGAAACATAGAATTTTCAGGACACCTAATTTGTACTTGGGATTACTTTTAAACTTCTGATCTCAAGATGTAGTCCCCAAAACTCATCGTTTTCCCAAAACTGACTCCTCAGTTTTTAAAGTCAGTGTTACCATAATTCTCCCTATGACCCAACCTTAAAAGTGCAACATCACTTTACAGTTCTCTTAACTTTATCTTCAGATCTCACCTATCAAAGGTTACTTACTTTGCCTAAAGAGTATTTCTCAAATCTTCCTTATGTCTCTTTCCAGTCCCATTGTCATCACCCCATTTTAGCCTCAGTGTTCTCTCACAGTTGCATAACTGCAAACATCTTACCTTCTGTCTTCATTGCCTCTAATCTCTTCTTCCCAGGGCCAAAAGCCTGTTCTTTCCTAATGACGTTACTTCTGTGTTCACTAATATACAGTTCTAAACATGGCACTTCACTGGTTTATAGGTCAAAGTCCTAACTCAGTCTGATATTCAAGGCCCTCTCTAATCTGGCCCCAAATTGTTTTATTTCCAAATACAAAATCATGTACAGAAATGAAATGCTCAAAAGTTTCTTTAATGCTTTGTGAAAGCCAATGTACTAATTGTGTCTGAGCTAAACCATAAGCCTGCCTACTTTATTTTTCCCAATTAGATTATAAGCTTTTGAAAGATGACACTTTTCTGTTGTGCATCCCTATGGCCTATGGTGTGGAAATACTTATAGGGGAAGGATATGGGCAACAAGAAGCTGAAAAATATTCTGTGTCCAGTTAGATCTTTTTAGTCTCACTCTTACCTATTGTGAACTCAAAGAGTAGACCACATCCCAAAAGGATAAATGTAAAAATAAACAACTTGGAATATATACAATATAGTTTTTAAATTATCTGCAATATTACGTCTAGATTGCATGGCAGTCATTCATTCAGCAACCATGGGTCCTTTATTTGCAACCACTAAGGAGTTGGTAAATACCTAGCCATGTAATAACCAAGGGAAAGGACTGTATGCTGAGGAAATTTTATAAACTTAAGAAATGTGGCCCCTATTCCTGATGCCCAGTTTTTAGCTATTTATCATTTCACAGATCAAACAACTTAGGAAGGCAAGATGTCCTAAATAATTGGAGTTGAGACCACTTATCAACTCTATAAAACTAAGCTTTCCAAATAAAAAGTGTAACAATAGAGAATACAGAGAAACAGGAGACATAAGTCACTATAGTCGTCCCTAGTATGATTTTTATTAAATGTAGAACAAATTTCAATTATATATACTAGAGTTACTAAGAGATAAAAGAACCTTACAAAGTAAATCTCAGATAAAAAGCTGAGATGTAAATAGTAAAAGGGGGGTGGGGGAACAAATTTGGTTTAATTCCAAAAATGGAATGCTAAGGCAAACTACAAATACATATATTTACATAGTCTATGAAACAACTAGTAGTAGTATAATTAAAGACAGGATCTGTTTTTTAAATTTTCCTCATAATACATATTCCAGTGCTGGGCACACAGAAGACACAAAATTAATACTTGTTGATCGGGTTTACTATTTTGCCTCCTATACTAGATAACAGAATAACATCACAATTGAGAAATTCAGAAATGCTCTCCAACTTGTTCAACACAGTATTCATATTTTCCCCTCTACTTTTTAAAACAAAGGCTCTGAACCCACCTGAGGATAAGTCTGTGGCTGGAGTCTGCTGAAGATTCTGGCTTCTTTCGGAGACACGTTGCTCAGGCAGGTTCTGAGTTGCCATGTTGGATTTCTGTGGAGGCACTGGAGTCAAGGGCTGAGAGGAAGGCTGTGTGAGGTCATCAGGTGGGGGAACAGGAAAAACCACGGGCTTAGAGGAGCTGGACTCTTTATTTATAAGCAGCACGTGGATAGGTCCTGAATGACTCTTTAGATTGATCTGGTATTTCTTTTGTCCATTCTGACCCTTCGAAGTTAGTGGGCATAAACAAATGAATAAAGGTCAACATTTCTAGGTAAGATGAAACATTAAAAATAAGACAGGCAAAGCTATAGGGACTAACTACGACAAAATTAAGTCGCTAAGTCAAAACATAGAGACCAAGGGTAGAATGGGATATTGAGTGCTATAAACCACTTGCCCCTAAAAGTAAGCTTTTCTTAAATACTGGGCATCAAAAACTCCCAGTTGTAGAATTCTGGAAACCATCTATTTGTGTGTAATTATACATGTCAGTGTGCAGCAGCGCTCCAAGCATTCTCAACATGTATGGAACTCCATCCCCTGGCATCGGCCACCATGGATGTGGTCATCTCAATGTGCGGTCTTAAATGGCAGCTATTTCACAGGTCGAAACTTTTTTTCATTCAGCAAAGCACAAAGACAACTGAGTTTTCCTACAGAGATATAAATGTAAAGTCCCTCCATTTCAGAAAGGTAATTTGTATCCCGAGGCTTCAGAAACCAGTAATGTAAATGCCTAAATACAAAGTTCTAGAATAGCTGGGAGAAGAGAGGGAGGTGATAACAGTAATTTTTTCTACCTCTTTTTTGATTGTTATAGTTTTCAAATCAGTTTGTTTCAGGAAATTTGAATCTGAAAACTAAAATCATGAAATTTATATTAGCATAGAGTCAATAAATATCTCTGACTCAATAAGCCAGAAAATGTTTTTTAAAAGACCTAATTTAAAGCAATATATTATTGTTGATATTTAAAGTGAACTTCTTCCTCAGGATTGTTATATTGGTTATAGATATAGTCAAACTGATCTTTTAAGATTATTGACTATATCATTACTCATTCCTTGATGTCTTCTAGCTCAAATAAAATCAAATTTAAAAAAAAGTAAAATGTTAAGTGATTCATTCAGTCACTTCCATAATTTTACCAAAGTACTGAAGACATCTAAATTCAGATATCAGTACTTTCAAACAGACACCTTAAAAGCAGTAACGTGAGTGTTTGCAATTAGCTCATGTTCAGCTAAAGAAAATATATTTGTCCCTCTTGGAACAGTAGATCCATTTTAACAAAGGTTATCCTACATACATACCATTTCTGGAATAGGTACTTCCAACTGTGTACCAGAAGGTGCTTGAATGGCCAAAAGTGTATCACCTAGTCAAAAAAATTAAGAAATAAAGATTTTTACATTTTAGAAAATACTACTGATCCTGTAATACAGTGGCCAAGAGTGTGGGGTGGCCAAGAGTGTGGGCTGTAGAGTCAGAATGCTTGGATTTGAATCCCAAGATAGGTAACCTTGGGCTTTGGTTCTTAATTCTGTAAAATGGAGGCAATATAACTTACTGCATAGGGTTTTTTTTGAGGATTAAATGAGGCAATATATGTGTTAGACCTTAGAACAGGTTAAATGTGTTAGCTCCATTCTCATAAACAAATTGCTTTCACCCAATCTCATGTCAAGTCTGAGATTCCTGAAACCTTTTAGCCTTAGTTAAATAACACTGTTTAGTTGAAGTATTTATACTACTTAAATGACTGGAGATACTAGAGATTAGGTATGATACAGTGAAATCTTAAGCTTAAGTGAACTTACTTTTGAAGCCAGATTCTACAGCAGTCTCTGCTGAGTTGAAGATTAAAAATACTTCCCCAAACTTTCCTTGAAAACTTGGGAAATATGGTGGCAAAGTAGAGCAATAAGCCCACATATATTACCAACGTAGTCTTAGATGAAAGATTCCACTTGGCAAGGTTTTCGGCAGATTATTTTTTGTATGTGCATGATACAAGACTGTCCTTTTTTAATAGGTCATGCACAATTAAATACAAATCTGTATGCAAAATTTCATTTTACTTATATATATTATGGAAATGAGCCCCCACCCCCCATTTTAGTTACTAATATATTGTCATCTTAAGGGGAAAACATGGAGGCTGGGGATGGAATAGGGTGAGGAATAACTTTCCTGATTATAAAATGGATAAACCTTACTCTGTCCTCATGCTTTCTTTGGGTTCCATTTGTGACCAGCACACTTGCTACATATATTTTCATAAACAGTGCCAATGAGAACCGTGTTCTAGTTCAAGTTTAGTCATTGACTCTGTGATTCTGTGACTTTGAGGCTGTTGCTTAATCGCTCTCTGACTTAGGTGCCTCTCCCACACATTGTTTATACCTACCGATGTGGGCAATGAAGTGAAAGCCGGGAAAAGCAGTTATTGTCATGGGAACAGAAATGAAAGCAGCCTATCAACACATGGCACTGTAGAGTGAGACCCAAAAATGTCCACAAGTCCTGAAAATAGTGACTTAGGGTGAGTGCATGGAGAATTTTGAATCACGTTACACTAAATAGGTTGATCAAAGGAAGAATGTAAGAAAAAATTTACTAACAGTACTTACCATTAAAGCAATTACAGATGTCTTCATGAGTTACATAGGAAAATGTACTGTCATAGAGTTAAGGAAACATTTATATCAAGGTCTAGACATTTAAATTAAGATAATAAATCTGAAGACCAAAATAAAATGACCAAATGCATGAAGGGACTGTCACATATGGTCAGATGAAAAAGAACACAAGTCTTTAGTCTGAAAAGGCAAAGACAATCACATAAAGGTCCATAAGAGAAGTGTCCATCCTTTGCTCTAAGAAGAAGCCACTTTTGATTTCTCTGTCATTGAGAACGCTTGGGAGAGAGATGGAAAACACATTCCTCATGGAGACTGGAGCTTCAGGGGGAAGGATATTGATGGGAAAAAGGATGCTCTCAGTGGGAGTGAAGAGCAACTATACAAGCCTCTGCATCGAGAATCTTCTCGGGTCATAGTTTGGGGAATTGGGAGTGGCCACAATCTTGGAAAGCAGTGCAGCAAAGTGCATGATCAACTAGTTCAATGCTTTTTGAATCTTGGGGTTCCACAAGGCACAGTTGAAGACCCCATTATTATCAAACTGTTAAGGAGTTCTGATCATAGAAAGGAAATAACAAATGAGATCATGGACTTGTTCACCAAAGATAAGACAACACGAACAATAAATTGTAGACATTAGTCAAAAGTTCGTAAGAGGTGGTACAAGATAACTGTAGTTAAAATGTTCCATATGACTACAGGTAAGTTCACAAATCAAGAGAGTCACAGATATCTAAGAGAACACAATGACTGTAAGAAACACATGGAGTATATCAATAATGATGTTTCCCCCCAGTACAATAGACACTCCAGCCTTGGAACCCCACCCTCCAGTAAATACTGTCTTAGGGTTAATATTAGGCAGAATGTATCCTGGACTGATTGCAGGCCTGTAATATTTCATTTTCAAACCAAAATTAATTTTTCAAAACTTTGAGAGTTGCTGAATTTTTACTACTTCAGAACACTGCATGATTTAAGTACAGAACAATGATTTAAGTGAGTCTATGCACTTAACAATGACTTCCAAATTCGTAGACCCCCTAAGCACACTTTAGCTAGCATGTTACATCCTATCAGTGGGTAGACTGAATGTAGGTGAATTTGTTTTCTCAATGCAACACAGTAATGGTGCTAACTGATGCACTGTATAACTTAAAAAGGTAAAAATTTTAAAATATTAGTATAAATCATTAGAAGAAGTATAAAATTAAAATGTTATATTCACTTGCAAAACTGAACTCTCTAAAAACACTAGAATAAAGTAACTGATCTTCAGACTGAAAGAATATAGATATTATGTATACGTATAGCTTATTTAAAAGGATATCTATTATTAATGGAGTCGTCCATCACATTTTTGATGCTTTGCTGTAGCCACAACTTCTGCTGATCAAGTTCTCTTTCTTTCAGTTCTAGATCTTCAATTTCGGCTTTAAGGTATCTTAATCTATCTATGACTTCTTTAGTATTACAGCCAGCACCTACACCTCTTAAAAACATATGAGAATTAATATCCCCAGTATCAGACCCAGGTAAACATCACTTAATTTTTGTAGTAGTAAAACTCACTGAATATATTCAAGACAAAAATCTTTACACTCTTCTAAAAATCAAGCAGTAAAATCCTTGGAAAATTTAAGCACCATATACCTCTGAACATGCTTGCTTAGACAATTTATTGCCAAGAACAACCAAAGTACAAAAATTCTCAACATGTTCTAGTGTGCTTTTTGTCTTCTAGAAGGTCAGGCTGGTGACTGAGGCACCAGAGGATGTCAAAGTCAAATTGTCACACTGGAAGTCTCACTATATAGACTGAGATGCTGGTAATACACATTATAGCCTTTTAATATATTTTGGTGGGATTTTTGGCTAAGATAAACCAAAAAATTAAGGCTAAAGGGGACAAATTTGTGGAACACAAAGTGTTTATCACACTCAAACATCCAACAGTTAACAAATGACAACATGCATTTCAACTAACTATTATTTACAAAGTACATAATCCTGTGTATAAGACACAGTTCCTGTTTTCAAGGAGTTTATATTAGGTGGGCAGATAAATACCTAAGCAGAGAGGAATTAATAATACAAAGCAGTATGCAGTGTGTACCAAATGAGTAGCTTGAGGGAGAAAGTTAAGATTTGAATTTTAAGAGTGTAAATTAAACAGTGGAGTGAGCAAGCGGACATCCCAACATAGAAGTGACACATACAGAAGTCCAAAGAGGTGTGTCCAGGGACACAGGTGGGGCTGGTGTGACTAGAGTAGATGGCTGAAATAGAGGCCTTCAGAGAGGCAAATGGTAGAAAGGTCAGATCTTACAGAGCACTGAGAAGAAAAAGGTTTTAGAACAGAGTACTGGTTTGTAACTTACTTCCATTGTATACTATTTTTTGACTTTTTTTCAATTAGGTCAATTCCCTCCAAGACATTGGTGATATCATAAATTCTTCTCTTTTGCCTCACTGCCAAAGTATCTGCAGCCTGTTTAAAAAAAGAAAAAAAAAAAAGGAAAGAACAATGAAATAAATTACATTTCGTATTTTAAGGCCAAAAAGGCTTTGGTTATTAAGGTCACAGCATGAGAGCCCAATCCTAAATCTGACCCAGTCAGCTGCTTGGGTATGTGCAAATCAACCCTCAAACACTGAAAATACCAAAGAAATTATTCCATTTAAAAGCCAGCAGATGTTGGAATGGAAAAAAAAAAAAAATTGAAGAGGTCGTGACACGAAGCCCACAAAAATTAAAGAACATAATAAGAATACTTCATATCACCTTATGGGCTAATCCTGAAAAGGCACTGCTAATTGTCACTTCCTATCTTACTTCTCCGTTCATAAATAGTCTTGTCTAAAATCAGCCTTAATTACTTTTTAAAACTTTGAAAAATTATATGTCAGCAGCTTTTAAATAATGAAGTCAAGATACTTGGGGGAAAATTCTGAATTATACACACATTGTAATACCTTGAAATACACAATCTGCATTTTGTAAACTCACAGTGAAAAGAGAGGAATGATCATGCCATCCCAACACAAAGCATAAAATCTACAAGAAATCAAAATCTACACCACAGGTTGTGGTACAAGCAAACACAAAAGCTTGGCAGTTTCACTCACATTAGGTAAGACCAATGAAAATAATTAATGCTATCATGTCATGAATGAATTGAGGAATGCTGGGCAGTTCTTCTAACTAGTTCTCACTCACATGTCTGACATTTGTTCCCCAATAGTACAAACAGAACCTCTAAGACGAGGTTACCTTACAGCTCTTTTTTTCAGAGTGGATTAGACAACAGACTATCTTGAATGTGGAGTCACATTTTAAGATTCATGGTAGTCATGAAAAAACACATTTATGTCCTTACTGACAATATTCAGTACATATGTACAAGATTTCGTTTCATATAGTTAGTTACCAACTACCCCAGGGCATCACTACCTTCTTGATTCTGTAAAAAGGTACCTCCTACAAAAACCCAGGACAGCATTTTGTTTCCTTCCACAGGGAGCATGTGCAACCAACAGCAACTGCTTGCTTCACAGACGTGTGGAACCTATAAGTGAAATGTCGGTTCTATCAATCTAGTCGTTGTGTTACCAAAAATACCAGGTTACTGTTGTCCAATCACGCAGGCCTTCGGGAAGGGGATTCATGCCTCAAACGGTGGACCAGGAGGGTAAGTAGGAAGTGGTAGAGAGAAGAAAAACCAGAGCGTGAGGCTGTTTGAACCCCCAACTCTGACTAGAGTTTGGCTCCATCTCTTCTAGAAAACGAGAAAATGAAAAAGAGGACTAGGCATTGTTTCATTGATATCCTCTTCCTTGTACTTAGCAATTTCCTCTCTGTTTCACCTACCATCGCAGAGTTTCTGTCCTTGAGTGTAAGGCTGTCTTTCTGAAGAGCAATCATCTACTGAAAAGCTAACTGTAAAATCTTAAGTTGTGAATTCATGTCTCACTTCCTTCTTGAGAAGTAGCCCACAGCACTCCAAGCCAGCTCTGTGTTATCCGTAGCTATGGACTCACACACAAAAGCCGTCACAACCACAGCAACAGCTCACCAGGTAGGGTATTAACATGTTTGTATGAACCAGATCACACAGCTATTCTAGGTCACTGGGCAAAGAGCCATGAGATCTCACTTTTAGCTCAAAATTTGTAAAAAAGTATCTCATTTATAATTTATTACTGCTTAACAATTATAAAATTAAATACTTGATTTCCAAAACTAAGCATTATTTCTTAAATATCTTGCTATTTAAATATATAAACATATACGTGACCAACATTAAAAAGGATCTCCAGGAAGCTTTTATTTTAGCAGCCGTATCATCCTTCTGAAGTCAGGTTCTGGAGCTAGGCACACCACGATCCAACCCCAGCCCTGCCACTTCCTGTCTTCAGTTGGCCTCAAACTCATTAAACCTCACTTCCTTTTTGGAAAATGGGATAACAACACATGCTGAATTGTGGGGATTAAACTGGATAATCTCAGCACAGTGTCTGCTGCATAATTTAAATATTGGTAAGTAACTGCCTCATATCAAATACAGGTTGAAACAAGAGATCATGAGTAAGTCAGACTTTGCATGTATACGAACCTATCATATTTTATGTAGTGTTTTTAAAAGTTGCGTGTGAATTCTTAAAGTTTTATTAAGTAATCCAAGACCTTTGTACTTAATAAAATCATACAATGAATCACCACCACCTTCATTCATTCATTCAGCACCCACGGGGTGCCAGGCTCGTCTGGGTCTTAAGGATATAGTGGTGACAGAATGAAGTCCCTGACCTCAAAAGAGGGAGGGGAGTTAATAATGTACAAATAATTGTTAGGAGGAATGCATGTAGGAAGGTGCTATATTTAACAGGATTTTCAGAGAAGAGCTCCCTGATAAGGCGACATTTGAACTGAATGAAGTGACCCCTGGGAACACCTGGCAGTAAGTGCAAAGGCTCTGAAGTGGGAGATGCTTAGGTCCTTCAAGGAAAGGCGGGCAGGCCAGTGTGGCCAGAATAGTGATTGAGAGGGAGAATGGGAAGGGGGTGTGTAATGAGAGAAGGAAGAAAGGGGAAGGGGAAGAGAGACACACAGAGACAGGGAGACGAAGATGATAACGTGGAAGAGGTAGCAAGGGGCCAGATCACTGGGGTCTTGCAGGCCACTGTAAGGACTTCAGCTTTTACCCCCAGTGAAACAGAAAGTCACTGGAAGGCTTTGAGCACACAATGATTTGGCTCCACATTTTCAAAGGTTCTCTTGGGCTGCTCTGGGTGAAAGAAAAGAAGCCAATGAGAAAGCAATGGCAATAATCCATTCAAGAGATGGCCATGGCTTGGGTGAGGGGGTAGCTGTGGAGATTGTGAGAAATGGTGAGATTCAGGATCTATATTTTTTAGAGCTTTCTAAATTTTTTTTATTTTTTTACAGCTTTATTGGATTATAATTGCTTTACTACATTGTGTTAGTTTCTGCTGTACAACAAAGTGAATCAGCTATATGTATACACATACCCCCCCACTCTTGAGCCTCTCTCCCACCCTCCCCCCCACATCCCACCCCTCTAGGTCGTCTCAAAGCACCGAGCTAATCTCTCTGTGCTATACAGCAGCTTCCCACTAGCTATCTGTTTTACACGTGATAGTGTAAATATGTCAATGCTACTCCCTCAATTCGTCCCAGCCTCCCCTTCCCCCACTGTGTCCACAAGTCGGTTCTCTACGTCAGTGTCTCTATTCCTGCCCTGCCACTAGGTTCATCAGTACCATTTTTCTAGATTCCATATATATGCGTTAATATACGGTATTTAGGATCTATTTTGAAGGTACAGCAAGCAGGTGATCCTGAGAAAGGAATCAAGAGTAACTCTTCAGTTTTTGACATGAGCAACTGGAGATGAGGAAGGTTGCAGGAGGAATAGGTTTGGGGCACTGAAAATCAGGAACTCGGCTTTGGACATGTTGACTTCCAGGGGGGTAGAAATCAAGAAGGCCACTGGACATTGGGAGTGTGTGGGTTAGGGGAGAAGACCAAGCTAGAGATACAGATTCAGAAGCCATCAGTAAAGAAGACATTTTAGGACACTGGATGGAACCTACTGGATTCACCTAGGAGGTGAGCATAGAAGGAGAAGATGTCTAAGGGCCAACCCTGGGGTTTGCCAGTATTTAAGATCTGAGAAATGAGGGGCAACCTGCCACTGAAGTAAGAGAAGTAGGAAGAGTGGGGTCTTGGAAGCCAAGGGAAGACTGTAAGAAAGAGTGACCATGTTAAGTATCGCTGGCAGGGAGACCTGACTCACTGAGACCTGATCCATGGATTAGACTTTGGAAAGATCACGAGTGACCTTGGTCGGCGCCGTCTTGACAGAGTGGTGGAGCAGAAAGCCTTCATGGAGAGATTCCAGGACAAGAGTGGAAGGGAAGCTGGAGTGGACAGCTCTTCTGAAGATTTCTGCTGCAAAGAGGAACAGAAATGCGGCAGTAGCTATAGGGAATTGTGGGGTTTCCCCAGGAAGTTTTTTTTCCCCTTCATTTCTCTTTTCTTTTAAAGATGGAGCGATTTCAACATGCAAGTATGCTGACAGGAATGAGCCAGTAAAGGGGGAAGAGGGATAATTCATGATGCAGAAGAGAGAAGGGGCAACCACTAAAGAAATAGCAGTAAGTAGGCAAGGGGGGATGTGAATCAGACTAGCTGAGGATCAGCCTTACATAATAAGAGGGCATATTAATAATTGAAGCTCAGAGTGCCCAAGTGCAGCTGTGGGTACGATAGTAGATAAGGTAAGGGGAGAGGTTAGACACTTCCTTCTCGTTGCTTTTTTTTTCTCATCAGTGGAGGTGGGAGTGGAGGAGTGAAGGGGGGGGGTTTAGTGGTTGAGAGAGGAGACGTGTGAAATCCTCATCTAGGAAAGGCAGAGAATAAGTCGTGTAGAAGGAGTGCTGGACCCCACTATGGTCCTGTTCAAGTTAGTGGTCCTGAATTTAAAGTGAGAGCCATCAGAATCACTGTGCATTTTCCTGCGGCCCTGCAGAAAGGCTGGGGTGTTGTCAAGGGCAGGCAGAGGACAAAATGGGTGCATCCTCATCCCATGCTGGCACTGTGGCTGTTGAATGCACATAAGTATGCATCAAATTTACTTTAAAAGTTTACATTTATTATTCTAGGACCTGACCTATAGAGCCATAGGGAAGCATCTATTAGATGCTCATTTTTTCAGGAAAAAACAAACATAACCCTCTGAAAGACACAGATCTCCCCTCCAAATATTAAACTCTTTTCTAAAAATATGTCACCAGTGGTGAACAAACTGATATCCACAGGTGGAACAAAATTAAAACTTGTGATGCTTTTAAGAGGTGGACAAGTCAAATAAAACCTAAGAGCTGAGAGGGATCATATATAAGTGCTAAAAAGGGCTTTAAGAATTTTCTGGCCCCACCCCTTCACTTGAACAAATGAGTCCACTAAGACCAGTGTTAATTCAGGGAGGGAGAGAGATTATGTGGTAGCTTTATTTGGGTTAGGATTAGGATTATGTGGTAGCTTTATTGGGGCGGCTCATTTGCTCAAGGATGTTCTTCCGATGCAGCCTGATGCTTCATTCAAAAGGGCTGACATAAACACAGTAACTCTGGAAACATCCTGTCTTTCAGGTTCTCCATCTGTAAAGCAGTTACTTTACTCTCTTCCAGGACAACAACTGTTGACACACGTGCACTCAATGTCTTAGCTACTGTGCTACAGAGACTAACATTACAGTGAGGAGGGCCACACCCAAAAACCAAAACTGTGCAATACAAACACTACAAGGGACTTTCCTGGTGGCCCAGTGGTTAACACTCTGTGCTTCCACTGCAGGGGGCACAGGTTTGATCCCTGGTCGGGGAACTAAGATCCCGCATGCTGCACGGCACGGTCAAAAAAAAAAAAAAAAAAAAAAAAACCACTACAAAACATCATACACATGCATACAGACATGCCCAAGTGATGGGAGCCTGAATATAAGGTGGAAGGACCCCAGGTAATACACCAAGATTGCCTATGAAATATTTTAATGAGAATTAAAAAAAAAAACTGTGCTCGATGGTATGTTGCTTTATCTCATGGTAAGATTATTAGCTAATTTCAAACACTGTTAAAGAGAATTGAGATGTAGAATGTTTGATTTCAACCCACAGTTAAGAAGAACCATTTATAAGCCAGTAATTGGATAATTGTGTAATAGGATCTTTCACTGATGTTATCTAACTTAATGCTCAGAACTGCTTTGTAAAGTAGGTATCATTCTCCCTGTTTTATAGGAAACAGACTCAGAAGGCTAATGGATAATCAGGTGGAACCTGGCGTTAATTATATATTCATGAAATAAATTTGTTGCAAAACACTTTCAAAGGGGCTTCTATTATTTTAAAAGACTGGTGGACCGTCATAAGTTCCCAAGCTATACAAATGCACTGAGTAGCAATTTGAGTACCACTAGTCTGCAGGTGGTTCCATCTAGAGTGTATAAAATGGTCTGGAAAGGCAGAGATCTTCATTTCCACTTATTTATTTATTCAAAAATAATAACCAGGGCTTCCCTGGTGGCGCAGTGGTTGAGAGTCCGCCTGCCAATGCAGGGGACACGGGTTCGTGCCCCGGTCCGGGAAGATCCCACATGCCGCGGAGCGGCTGGGCCCGTGAGCCATGGCCACTGAGCCTGCGCGTCCGGAGCCTGTGCTCCGCAACGGGAGAGGCCACAACAGTGAGAGGCCCGCGTACCGCAAAAATAATAATAATAATAATAATAATAATAACCAGTAACAAAAAAACTGTAAGCATATCTAAGTCTTCGGGACCATGGCTAACACCTGGAAGAATTAGGATGAAAGAATGAAACAGTCCTGTAAAGTAGAGACAAAGTGTTACAAGAGACTGAAAAAAGAGAGATTACTGGAGGTGGGGGCAAGAAAGGAAAGAGTTCCTGGAGGCTGCTGCGTGCTTTCAATGCATCTGTAGAGGATGTTACATCAGGAAGGAAATTAAATACCCAAAAAGTAAATAACTTACCTTAAGGCTACAAAGGGCTTCCTCCAGAAGCAGCGCTAAGCACACAAGTGTTTTAATGAGTAAACCTCCCCCGAAGAAATCTCTCCTAAAAAAATCTGCAGTGCTTTCACTACCTCAAACTAACTACTACTCTATATGATATTTTTAAGTGCATAAGCTTTATATTTGCTCTAATTCTTAGTTTTTTTAAATAAACTCTGCATAAACTTTTGAAAAGAAACTTCATTTGTACTGCCTGACTCAAGTCACCAAAGATTTCTCCAAAGAAAAAAGAAGATACTTGATAAAATATCTATTGAAGTAGGAAAAGCCTGCTGAAACTCAGCTCTAGAGATTGCTTGCCTAAGTCCCCAACTGCGTGCTTTGTAATTCTCATATGTGTTGTTTCTAAAACAGGAGCAAAATTAAGCATGCATCTGCTATTCTACCACTGGGACTTGTATCTGCACATTTTCTGTCATCCTGATGGTTAGAAGTTAGGAACCAAAGAAGTGACATAGAAGTTAGGAACACGGGCTAGCCTGTAAGATAACAGTCAAGATATTGTTGTTGTGAAGATTAAATGAGCATATTTGAAACACTTAGGAGAGTGCCTCATACATCACGAGTATTACATTCGTGTTAGCCATTATCACTACTATAGATCCAATTTCTCACCTATAGTAAGAAAACATTGTTCTTTGAAACGTGTATCATGGAACGTAACAGACCACATTTACTTACTTATCTGGTGTAACTCACTAACTGTAACACTTCAGAACACAGTCAAGCACAATGAAGTAGGAAAAAGGGCTTCTGCAGAAGCAAAAATAGATATAAAAGGTATGTTTTATTACTCAAATAGTTCACGCCATTTGGATCCTATTTATTCCTTCTTTTCTATGATTCCTAACAGTGGGGCTATTTAATTTCAACGTCCACAAGAAAACTGGAAGTACCATCTGGGACACTGGCGAGGTACCTAAGCAGCAATCAAGGGATGTGGCAGAAATTACAGAAAGGATAAAAAACTCACTAAGCAGACAAAGCTGAGGTCACTGGACATGGCAGTAATCCAACATACTTAGAAAAGCTTTGAGGTTATCACCTCCAAAGGATACAAAAAATAATATTCATCATGACTATCCCAAGTTACCAAAAGAATAAAATCAAGCACAAAGACATGTGTAATGCATTTTGGAAAATTTTCAAACCAAAATGGTTAAATGTTCTTTTATAAGAAATAATGTTATTAATAGACATAAACCCTTAGGTAATCAGAAAACTCAGCTATGGACAAAATCTCATTATCTAAAGGATAAACAACAGTTTCAGAATACCTGGACTTGTCACTATCAAGAAGAATATACTAGTCAGATGTGGATTTTAAAATAAATCCAAAAATCTCAAAGGGATTACGGTGAATGTGACCAATGACTGAGTTAAACTCAATTTTCATGTCAACCTTCTTCATAACTGTGACCAGCGGCCTATTCTGAAAACTGATTAAACCCCCCCAAATAACTGGGGCATCTGTCTCAAACACACATACACATACCCACACAGACACGTATATGTATATACATCAAAATGTCAAAAATTTCCTTCACCAAGAACTTCTAAATGTCAAATCTATAGAAGAAATAAAAATGAAAAGGTAAAGATTTGACTATCTCAATAATTAAAACTCACATAAAAGAAAGCATGAAGACCACAAATTAAAACATGGACAAAAGATAAATTTCACACCAAAAATTTGTTAACATTCTTGAAAAAGTTTTCAAACTTTTAATGAGTTAGCAAAAGAATAAGAAATGCAAATTGAAACAATGAAAATATACGTCTACACAGAAAATTGTACCTGAATATTCATAAAAGCCCAAAATTGGGAGCAGCAGGTGAATGGATAAGCAAAGTGTACTATATCCACAAAACGAAATACCAATCAGGGACAGAAAGGAATGAACTATTGGTACAGGTAACAATGGGCGTGAATCTCCAAAACATCATGCTGAGTGAAAGAAGCTAAACCCAGAGCACATACTCTATGAGTGTGTTACCATGAAACTTTAGCAAAGGTCGTTTTAACCCATGGAAAAGAAAACAGAGCATTGCTTGTTTGGCGGGGTGGGGAGGTTGGAGTTTGGCTGGGAGAAGGCAAAAGGGAGCTGTTTTGGGTGATGGAAATGTTACACATCTGGTTGTGGTGGTGGTTACAGGTACAAGCATTTGTCAAAACTCACCGAACTGTACACTTAAAATGGGAGCATTTAATGCGTGGAAATTATACCTTTACAAAGTTGACTTAAAAAACAGAGATACTATTATTCATCACCTTTCAAATTTGTAGAATATGAAAACATCAGAATACCCAATATTGATTCATTCTATCTATCCATCACTTATCTAACAAACACCTGGAAACAGCGCTATGTGCTGGGTACTGTTTAAGTGTTTTAAAAGTAAAAACTCACTTTAGCCATTCCCATAATGATAATCACATGAGATAGATACTATTACTGTCACCATTTTTGCAAAAGAGGAAAGCGAAGCTCAGTAACTTGCCCAAGGCCACCGAAATGGTAGGGTAAAGTCAGGATGTGAACCCAGGGTGTATACTTTTAGCCATTGCAAAATGCTATTTCTGATGTGGTGAGGTAGCTGGTCATGATTATATGCTGCTAGTGGAGTATAAGTACCATCTTTTTGTCAAGCAATTTGACAACATCCATCAAAGATTTTACATTTTTATTACCGTTTGATCTAGTAATTCTTTAGTAGAGATGATCAGAAGCAGAAATAATTCAAAAATGTCTAAATGCCAAAAATGTTTCCTGGACCTCTGTTGCTAAATCCAGTGGACACTACAAAGTCTTGTATCCTCTGCAGCACTGGACTCTGGTTCTCTCCTTCCTAAAGTACTGTTCCCTGGCCTTGCTGTCACCAAAACCCATAGGTTTTTCCTCCTCAGTCTCGGGCTGTTTCTTCTCAAGTCTCCTTTTTCTCTGTTGTTCCTGAACTATGAGTGTTTGCCCAACTTCCATTCTTAGTCCTCTTTCCACTCTAAACCTTCTCCCTTACATACCTCATAAACCAATCATTTCCAGACCAAACTGGTAGCCTTGGTCTTCTTCTTGGGCTCCAGATTCATAATTCCCACAGGTTGCCAAATATCTACTCAAGGATGGCCTATAGGCATCTCATGCATGCCCAGAACTGAACTTCCCTTTCCTCCAAATTCCTTTCCTCTTTTCATAATTTCTAAGTGAAAACCACCACCATCCACTCAGCTGACCACGCCATGGCCTGGCAGTCATCCATGATTCCTTTTCCTATAGACTCAGCATCCAAGTTCTGTCACTTCTACAATGAAACATCTTATCTCCCCACTTCTTTATATTTCCACTGCTCTACCTTAGTTCAAGCCTGTAATCCTGCCTAAATTACAACCATATTCTCTAAATTCAACAGTCATCTAATTTATAGCTTTGCAAATGTACCATTTCTTTCTCTGGCCTTGTGGCTCTGGCACTTGCTGTCTTGCTGGGAATGCCTTTTCACCTAATTCAAATATGATCACATCCACTCTATTTGTTGAAAGCTTACAACAGACTGGCTGGATCAGTACTGGTAACACACAAGACACAGTCCCTCACCTCACAGAGCACTTGGTCTAGAAGGGAACACAGGCAAATAAATAAATGAAGAAACAATCCCATCTTGTGATAAGGGGTATTAAGGAAAAGAACAGGTAACGGAGAAACAGAATCAATGGGAATCAACTTCAGCCACTTTAGA
This sequence comes from Mesoplodon mirus, assembly GCF_964341445.2. Classification (NCBI taxonomy): domain Eukaryota; kingdom Metazoa; phylum Chordata; class Mammalia; order Artiodactyla; family Ziphiidae; genus Mesoplodon; species Mesoplodon mirus. The sequence continues at coordinate 51,050,080 of NC_138992.1, forward strand.
TTAAGAGGAAGAGTCAGGAGATGCATCTGCATCAGTTTCCTACGGCTGCTGTCAAAATTACCACAAATGTAGTGACTTAAAACAACACAAATTTATTATGTTATAGTTCGGTAAATCAGAAGTCCAAAACGAGTCTCACTGAGTTTGGATCAAGGTAAGGCTGTGTTCCTTCTGGATGCCCCAGCTTCTAGAGTCTGCAGCATTCCTTGGCTAGTGTTTCCGTTCCTCCAGCAATGATCGGGCCAAGTCCCTCCATACTGCCATCTCTCTGGCTCCCTCTCTTCTGCTTCCCTCTTCCACTTTTAAAGACCCTTATAATTACCAATGGGCTCAGATTCATAATTCAGAAAAACCTCCCCGGGCTTCCCTGGTGGCGCAGTGGTTGAGAGTCCGCCTGTCGATGCAGGGGACACGGGTTCGTGCCCCGGTCCGGGAAGATCCCACATGCCGCGGAGCGGCTGGGCCCGTGAGCCACGGCCGCTGAGCCTGCGCGTCCGGAGCCTGTGCTCCGCAACGGGAGAGACCACAGCGGTGAGAGGCCCGCGTACCGCAAAAAAAAAAAGAAAAACCTCCCCATCTTAACGTCAGCTGATTAGCAACTTTAACCTTAATTCCCCTTAACTGAACAGATTCATAGGTCCCAGGAATTAGGACATGGGTATCTTTCAGGAGTCATATTCTACCTACGAAGCATCTAAGACAAGGAAACATTTAAACTGAGACCAGAGGGTTTAGAGAAATGGCCAGTCAAGTAAGGGAGAGTGTGTGAGTGTGTGTGTGTGTGTGTGTGTGTGTGTGTGTGTAAATGTGCTCCAGGCAGAAGGAAAGGCCTGTGCAGCAGCCATAAGGTGGAGAGCAGAGGGTGTGTGAAGCATTAGAAGAACTGGAGCCATGGAAGGGGCGAGTGTGCTAGAAGAAGGAAGGACTCCCAGAAGAGACAGGGTGCTGTAGGCACTGGATGTTGTTCTAAGTAGAGGAGCAACACGACCTTAAATTCTTAAATTTTACATATATCAATGTCACCTGACTTTCTGAGTCCCTTAGTCCCAGCTCCACTCTCACTGCTCCCTGGAGCCGTCAATGGCTCCCACATCACCGGTCACCAGGGCTCGGCAGGTGCTTCCATAGCCCCTTACAGTGTGAAAGTGTCCAACTCCCATTTCCCTCACTTTTCCCCACAACCATAAGCTGTAAGCTACTAAAGGAAGGGGCTAGGGCACACATTGGTTAAGTTATATTTATTGAATGAGATAGAACAAAACCTAGAAACAACTAATACAGTACCAACCTAAAAGAATGGTGAATTCTGGATAATATGATACATCTAAGTTGAGGCCCTCACAATTTATGTTTATAATTTAGGAAAATAAAAGTTTGACCTCAGCTATGAAAAGGTGTAACAAATTGGGGAAATACTGAAAATTGAAAATAGTGTCTCTCTTGGGGTGGTGGCATACTGGGTACTTTTTATTCTGGACTATATTAATTTTTTCCAAGTCTTCTACTACTTGTATGCTATTTCAACAGATATATTTTAAGTTTAAAAAGGTAAATCAGGGGGCTTCCCTGGTGGCGCAGTGGTTGAGAGTCCGCCTGCCGATGCAGGGGACACGGGTTCGTGCCCCGGTCCGGGAGGATCCCACATGCCAGCGGAGCAGCTGGGCCCGTGAGCCATGGCCGCTGAGCCTGCGCGTCCGGAGCCTGTGCTCCGCAACGGGAGAGGCCACAGCAGTGAGAGGCCCGCGTACCGCAAAAAAAAAAAAAAGGTAAATCAGAAAAAAATACCCTCCCTTGTACAAACATATTAAGTTTAAGACATAAAGGGAGACTCATGGACTAATAATTGGGGAAAGTTAGTCTTAAATGGCAAAATCTAAAAGAAATGTATTTATAAGAAATATTTACCATGTCAATACTTACCATACTAAAGAAATGGCATAACATAATACACACATCCAGACAAATGTACGTGTGATTCACACTGAGAGGCACTATTTAAACACCAACTTTTATGATTCAACCCTAGATTATGATCTCATTCTTAAAAATATCAGTTTATACCATTGAGTGCACTTGATATTAAGGTAGACAGACGTTCTCTGGAAATTAGTATTTTCACTCCTGATTTCTTTCTCTTCCCCTTTGCCTGATATACCTCAATTTAAAATTTTTGAGTCCTTTTCTTTCTTGGTGCTTTTCTTGTACACAATGGATGCCTGAATTTTTTTCATCTAAACAACTTTATTAAAAAGAAAAAGGAATCGGATACATTTGCATACTGGAGAAACCAGCAGGTTTCAATTATTACTTATTTGATGTTTTTCCGTATATTATGTTTTAATGCTTTTATATTTTCATCCTTTTTTACGGATTTGTTACACTTTCTGTGTTATTTTTTCCCTTTGTAAGATAGCAATTCAAAGTGTACTTCTAGTCTATTAAGTTACCTTTAAAATTTTAATAACATATTTATAAAAAGAAAATGATGCAAAAAATCAGCAAAAGCTCAACTAAAATACTTGGGCACTCTGCTAATGAAATCTCTCAGTTACCTGAGGGTCTCAACTAGACACTCCTTACTCTTAGCCTTGTGAGAATCTTCCTAAAATGTCTACAGTCCTGCCTACACATACTCTCCATTCAAGGAAACAATCTTTCCCAGTGAGGGAGGCCCTCGCATCATTTTGAGCATCATCTCATTCACTGCTCAGTCCCCTAGAACACAAATGATGAAGATTAGCTACAGTTGCATTGATCTTGCTCTTTTTTAAAAATTAAAACCAAAATTTAAAATTTTTCCTATTCTTCTGTAAGTAAAACAGAATTTTACTGTAAAAGTGGATTTTACTTTATTCCATTATAGAAATGACTCTCAAAGCTAATTTCCACTAGAAATTAGGTCCCTTAATTAGTAATGTAAGATTTGAATGCTGCCATTCAAACATGAGCAGAGACTATTCCAGAGCAGTTAAATGGGGAATTTCTTCCATCCCTAGCCTCCAACATTTTCCCAAGAGTAGCTCTCATCAATCTTAGTGAACTCCTAAAGGGTCAACTCTGTTTGACATTAATTCCTTCTACTACCAGAACAGTTCTTTTTGATGCGTGAATAATATGATTGAAAAAGAAGAGGCAGTAGAGCTCATTCCATGGTTCTCAGATGTCAGTAGGTATCAAAACCACCTGGGGTATGTATTTAAAATGCAGATTCCTAGGCTCCTCCCTGGCCCTACAGAAGCTGATTTCCCAGGTCTGACATTAGAATCTTTTTTTTTTTTTTTTTTTTTTTTTAAGATCCAGAAGATGCTGACATATTTGACCATTGGTCTACACATTGAGAAAGCTGGTGGAGTCCCTTTTAGGCCACCACCTTTCTTGAAGTGTGAGGGTGGAGAGACTGTACAGCTTAGCACAAAAATAAAATCTGCCTGGGGCTTCTCGGTTCACAACTACGGCCACCACTTACGGTGGCTCATCCCTTCTTCTTCCTTCCACTTTAATGATAAGATATAAAGGATGTGGAACAAGCCCGAGACACACTGCTGCTAAGTGGCAGAATCAAGACCAAGCACTCACTAGTACTGTCTTAGCTATATGCCCATTTATCCTGTCCAGAACTGGAAAACGAGATGGCTGGGTTGTTTTTTTTTTTTTTACTTTCTTCTTCTCTAGAAAAGTTGTTCTTCACATTATACCAAAACTTCAGAGGTAGGTACACTTTGCTTAGCATAGCATCAATTCTGACATCAGACTATCTGGGCTCTTATCTCCTTTACTGTGGATATTGGCTGTAACCAGATAACCTCATTAAGCCTCAATTTCCTAATCAGCAAAATGGAGATGTAATATCTCCCTTAGAGTTTTGTTACAAGGATTAAATGTGCTAATACAAGTAAAGCATCTGGCATAGTGCCAGTCACTTAGTATTAGCTACTAGTAATCATTTTTATTAGTGTTGTAGAGCTTTAGTCTCCTAAGAATGTTCTTTTCCCATTTGGTCATGCATCTTGTATTTAATAGATGTTTAATAATTAGACCCTGGAATAGATGTATCCAGAGAAGCTTTATATATGCATCTTTAATATATTTTATTTTTTAGAGTAGCTTGAGGCTCACAGCAAAATTGAGTAAAAAAATAGAGGTTTTCCATAAATCTCCTGCCCCCACACATGCACAGCCTCCCCCACTATCAACATCCCTCATCAGAGTGATACATGCATTACAACTGATGAACCTACACTGACACATCATAACCACCCGAAGTCCATAGCTTACATTAGGGTTCACTGTTAGTGTTGTACATTCTGTGGGTTTTAATAAATGTATAATACACGTATCCACCATTATAGTATTGCACAGAGTAGTTTCACTGCCCTAAAGATCCTGTGTTCCATTTGTTCAACTTACTCCCCTAACCCCTGATCTTTTACTGTCTCCATTGTTTTGTGTTTTCCAGAATGTTATATAGTAGGAGTTATATAGGATGTAGCCTTTTCATACTGGCTTCTCTCACTTAGTAATATGCATTTAAGGTTCCTCCGTGTCTTTTCATGGTAATGACTCATTTTTTTCAGCACTGAATACTATTCCATTGTCTGGATGTACCATAGTTTATTCATTCATTCACCTACGGAGGGACATCTTGGTTGCTTCCAAGTTTTGGCAATTATGAATCAACCTGCTATAAACATCCATGTGCAGGTTTTTGTCTGAACATAAGTTTTCAACTCCTTTGGGTAAATAGCAAGTCACTAGTGTGACAGCTGGATCATACAGTAAAAGTATGTTCAGTTTTTTAAGAAACTTCTGCAACATGTTGCATTCCCACCAATAGTGAACGACGGACAGTTCCTGTTGCTCCACATTCTTGCCAACATTTGGTGTTGTTAGTGTTTTGGATTTTTGCCATTCTACTAGGTATGCAGTGGTGCTGCACTATTATTTTACCTATTTTTTTTAATTACAGTAAAATACACATAACATAAAATTGGCATCATAACCGTTTTTTAAGTGTACAATTCAGTAGTTTTAAGTACCTTCACATTGTTGTGCAACCAATCTCCAGAACTCTTCTAATCTTGCAAAACTGAAACTCTGTACACACAGTATTAGTTTGCTAGGCTGCATAATAAAAATACCACAGACTGGGTGGTTCAAACAACAGAAATTTATTCTGTCGCAGTTTTGGAGGCCTGAAGTCCAAGAACAAGGTGTTGGCGACTTTGATTTCCTCTGAAGCCTCTCTCCTTGGCTTGCAGATGGTCTCCCTCATTGTGTCCTCAACATGGGCTCCCCTCTGTGCACAGGCATCCCTAGTGTCTGTGGGTCCGAATTTCCTCTTCTTACAAGGACACCAGTCAGATTGGCTTAGTGCTTACCCTAGTGGCCTCATTTTAACTTAATCATCTCTTTGAAGGCTCTATCTCCAAATACAATCACACTCTGACTACTGGGGGTTAAGACTTCAACATATGGATTTTGAGGGAACACAATTCAGCCCCAAACGCCCAAGAAGCAACAACTTCCCATTCTCTCCTCCCCCAGCAACCACTCCTCTACCTTCTGTCTCTATGAACTTGACTGCTCCAGTTACTTCATAAAGTGGAATCATAGAGCATTTGTCTTTTTGTGACTAGCTTAATGTATTCAAGGTTCATCTATGTATGTATCAGAAATTCCTTCCTTTTTAAGGCTGCATAATCTTCCATTATATGTATATACCACATTTTGCTTATCTACTCATTTGTTGATGGACCCTTGGGTTGTGTCCACATTTTAGCTATTGTGAATAATGCTGCTATGAACATAGGTATACAAATAACTGTTCAAGACCCTGTTTTCAATTCTTTGGAGTATATACTCAGAAGTGAAATTGTCCTGAGAATTTTTAAGCATGCAGTAAAGTTCTGGCTCTCCTACCCATATCTCTCTCCTTAGGATAATCCTTGCTTTATTCTGTGACATCACAAACTAAGACCTTAGATTATTTATTCATTCCACTGTGTGTATTAATAAGCTAATCATAAATGGGTATGAGTCAGGGACCTGTGAGATAAGAAACACCATAAATATTTTATCATTTAATCCAGGTATCGTTCAGGCAATTGATAACTTGAACAATTATAATAAACAAGATAAGGAATCTTGAGCATACTTTAAAAACTTGAAGATGGAATCAAAATGGCAAATCTAGAAACTCAGTTATAAATTAATAGGAATTTTCAAAACAACATATATAGACAGTCATGACTATCCTAACTTACTTAAATTTTTAGTTCTATAAAAATAGAAGCCTAGTTTAATTTGTGAAGCAATATGAATTTGTCATCAATATCCTCATTTGCAATGCAGAAGCTCAATACCTTCTCTTCTACCATGAGTAGAAGTATAAAAATAATCATGCATTTTTCTTTACAAGAAAGATTCCATGCCCTTACACAGATGAAAAATTTAAGAAATTAATTTTTTTTAGGAATACTGAAAGTCAGTATAGCACAGAGAATAAGAAAATATGGTCTAGTTTCAAGTCATAGCTGTGACTTTCTACTGTGTGACATTGGGCAAGTTACTTAACCTATCATTTTCTCCTCTGTGAAATGGGGATGGTAAGTCCAAATTTCAACTATTAGGATGATAAAATTAGTTAATATATGTTAAATGCCTGGCACATACTAAGCTCTCAATAAATGTCAGCTACTAACAGCATAAATTGGCAAACCACATAACTGGAAAGGACCATGACATAACTTGTCATCTCACTAGAATAAAGAGAGAGTAACTACCCACTCCCACCGTTGTAAATGAGGCTATATCATGGCGGTGTAAGAGAAAGACATTGAATAAAAATTTCTCAAACCAGCTCCAAGGTGTTTCCATTCCCTCCTAACTGTTAAATTATACTAGAACAGCTTTATTAGAATTTGTTTTGTTAAGCTATGTCCTCAGTTAGTTAAATTACTAAGAAGAAATGCATCACTAAGACACAGCATTATGTTCTTATTCTTCAGTAGTACATGTCACAAGTTAGAAAAGAAACAGCATCTAAGTGGTTTGGATATTTTACGGATATCTAAGGTATTTGGATGTGATGGTTGCTATTTTTTATATTCATGATATTCACAAAAATGATGTTTCATTAATTGCCTCTTAAAAATTATCAAGTGTATAATGCAAAAGTACCAATAACTTAGGCTGAAATACACCACCCCCAAGTAAGAATATAAGCAAAAAATGTGATTTTATAATTTCAAATTAGAGAAACTTTATAATTGTCAGTGTTAATCCACCTTCAACATGTTAGAAAAAGTCTTTATGATCTTTTACTACGGTGTACAATAAGAAACATCATTGGAAAGATTGCAATATAAGATTTTTACAATATAAGATTTTACACATATATATAAGTAAACATATGTAAATGATATATATCCATATATATGTGAAAAAGAATGATACTCAAACTGTTCTCTACAACTAAAATGTCATTAATATAATGAGACCTAATGTCACTGCAGAAACCTTTGAACTTTTAAGAAAGGATGGATGAAACAATGTTATTATGATATATTAAACTCCATTTCCCACTCATTGCCTCTGTGACTTCTGGACAGCAAAATGTGGCCACAGATGAAGCAGGAAGAAGCCAAAGGACTTAGGGGAAAGCAAGGGCAAAGTTCCACCATATTCCAAGGCAAGTTGCAGAAGCCCTCACAGTCAGCCCTCAGAGTTCAGTTTCATCTGGAAAATCCCAAACTTCCCTGATTCCTTACTGAAGTCACAGGCTACAACTGAACTTCTAGATTTTGAATTAGTAGTCTGCAAGCTATGCTTTGTAACATCCCTGGCTTTCACTGATGACCTCATGACTTCCTGTGAAATTCTTTAAACAGAATCCAATTTAGTTCACAACAATTTAAATACTATATATGCCGTAAAGCACTTTCAGGGAGGGAGGTAGGGAGGAAAGAGCTGGTTGGGGAAAAAAAGAGAACAAGAATTTCCAAGGGTGTGGGAAAATTCTAGGAGTAACATTTTTTGACCTAACACTTCAAAAAGAAGGGAGTAGAAACTACTTCCGGAAATGCAAAATATGTGCATCGTGCCTCATTTGTATAAACTAGAACAATTCAGATAATTCAACAATCACATACTGAACACCCAGGGAAAGGAGATGGCATTCAAAGAAATACCTCACCCCCTGCACTGCACTGAGAGGAGGGCCCCTAGCAGAGGCCATCAAGTTGGCCTTTGTGAGTTCAAGTCAGGGAGAACTAAAAGATGCTCTCCTGCTCAGATGCTGCTTCTGTTACTCTAGGCACAGCCCTGATGATTGCAGTCACACTCTCAAGCTACGAAAGGTGGTCCTGACCCTACCCTAGGTGCTGGGACCAATCCTCTGCAGTGATTACTGACTCGTTAGTAATTTTTGTTTGTTTTTAATGCTTTACTTCTTACTTAAACTGCGTGTGCTGGCTGAATTTTAATTCAAGTGTGATCACAGCGCTGTTCCTCAGCGCTGTGGAATCCTTCCAAGTCCTGCCTTGAACAGTTAAGTCATTTTGTTTAACGGAACAGCTTTTGATGCATGTTGCTGTTTGAAAATTCCAAACTGTAGTAAAAGACGAAGCACACGGTCTCGTGAAACAGGAAAGAGTTTACTGAGCGCTTACATCTTTTGGGGTGAAAATTATAAAACACCCCCTTTTCGTGTGATGGCAAATCTCGCTTTTAGAAATTTATATCAGATACCAAATTAAGTCAAATATCCCTCTTAATCATCAGGATGATGAAAAGAAGTGCACAAGGAAGAGGTTTTTTAAATTACTATTATTGTTTTAACGGGGAGGACTTAAGAGTTCACCTTTTTGTGTGTGTGTCATCCAGAAGAGGTGGCAAAATTGGATTTTGTTTGCTTGCTAGTTTTAAACAACCGAAACACGGTCTCAGCAAGCATCGCCTATTAAAACCATCAATTCCCAACAGTAAAATCAATCCCAAGGGTGCCTCGGGGCAAAGCGCCCGGGTACCCCTTGCGCCTCTGCCACAGGTGGACGCGGAGCAACAAGGACACTCGGTCGCCCTCGGGTCCCTACGCCCAGAGCCTGAAGCCACGCGGGCGCGCCCGAGCTCCTGGGCTCTTTGTCGAGAGCCCGGCGCAGCGCCGGGCCCCATTGGTTAACGCGGTCGGTCCGGGCCATCCTGGTCCCGCGTCCCTCCCCCATCCCGGCGTCCAGGGCCTGGGCGCCAGCCACGTGGCCCCTGCTCGCGGGTTTCCCGGTCCTCGGGATGCGCGTCCACGCCGCGCCGCCCAACCCACGCGACAAGGGGGTGGTCTTCTCTCAGGACCGCGGGCTCAGAAGTCCGCCCCCTACCCGCCTCCCGCACTCACCGCTTTGAGATCCAGGACGCCGTCCTTGGCCTCCTGAAGCAGCGACACGAACTTGGTGGTGAGCAGTCCCAGGCTCTTCTCGTGCCTGCTGCTGCCGCCCCCGCCGCCCCCAAGAGGCGGCGGCGGCGGGGGCTGCGCCTGGGACTGCGGCGGCTGCGGCCGCTGGCCCTGCCCCTGGCCCTGCGGCGCCGGCTGCCCGGAGCCCGCGGGCTCGGCCGCCGCCATCGCGTCCCCGCGCCGCGGTGGTGCGGCCCCCGCGCTCGGCCACCTGCCGGGTCGGCTCCGCGGCGGCCGCTGCCGTCGCCGCCCGCCGAGGGCGGGACGAAGAGTCGCGGGTTCCTGCAAACAACAGGTGCTCTGCGCCCACCCGCCTGGGGGCCGCTCGGCGCGCCGGGCCTCCGCCCCCTCCCCGAGCCTGGGGACGCGAGAAGGAAGCCTACGATCGAGGGGAGGGGGAGTGGAAGCGAGAAGAAGGGGAGGCTAGGGGTGGGGACCCGAGTTTAAATGGCAGGAAGTGACGCCGCGGCCCGCCGTTGCTTGGAAACGCATTTTTCTGTAGGAAGGAGGGGCAAGCGGGGAAGAGGGCAGCGTCGGTGACTGGGTTTCACACTTGACTCCCTGCTGTTGGCGAACCGCCCCCGGGAGCGGCGACCTCCCGCAGCCACGCCGGGAGGAAAAACGGGCTTCAGGGCAGGAAAAAACCCTGCTGGGTGGCCATCAATTTCTGAGCCGCTGGGTCCGTGGAGCCACACGAGATTAGCCTTCGGTCACTTACCTTCATTGGGCGGTTTCGGCTGTGTGCTCTTTTCGAGCTTTAGGATCCTTTGCAAATATTTCAGTGACTCGGACCAAATGCAGGGTTATATTCCATAGATTATCTGTTTGGATTCGAAATACAGGAAAAACAGAATCATGGAGTCATAGGTAGAGATACTGGGGTGTGGAGGGAGAGGTCCTGAATTGCTCAGACTCGCCGCTGGAGTCCAGATCTCCTGCATTTAGAACAGTGTTCTTAATACCTTACTGGAACCGAATTATATTGTGTTATTTAGAATATTAGGCACCCACAGGTTCTTGTGTTCCGTGATACCCCAAACTATTGATGGGAAATGAGATAGCACACAGATCTGGGTAAAAGTTTTTTCTCATTTGATTACAAACTCTCTAGAGTCAGAACTAAATTTTAAATGAGTTGGTGTCACACACAATACTTTGGCTATAGTAGATGCTCAATAAATATTAGGTGAATGAAAATTCCATATGATGGTAATCAAAGTTTCATGCAAGAAATATTTTAAATTTAAAATAGCAATAAACTAGCAAAAAAGCGTCACTGGAATGAAGTGAAATACTCAGCAGCATTAGCTAGTAAAACTGGACACACCATTTATAACAAAATATTTATGCTTCCAATTCATAGGTACAGAACTTCATTAATAACCAGGTAACCTTTATTTTAATCAAAGAACTCTATAAGCAAAACTTGGAATTAAAACTCTTTAAACATGAAAAATTCAATTAATAAAACCACTCAATTTAAGTTATCTCAAAATGGGTTCTGCTATGTGATTTGGCATTAACAAAAATCATTATTTTACAAATTAAATTAATTTGCAAATTAGTTTTAATTTATTATTAATAAATTAATAGAATTAATAAATACAATAGTGTTTCTTAAGGAGGTTTTAGTTTTAATTTGAAGTGGTAACATTCTGCTATAGATGCAGAAACAGGAATTGATAAAAATAAAGTTGTTATTTTTAAAAACTTTTTTATTATGTGTCTTAGCTTGGTCTGCCATAACAAAAATACCATAGACAAGATGACTTAAACAACAGAAATTTATTTTCTCACAGTTCTGGAGTCTGGAAGTTCGGGTGCCAGCATGGTCAGGTTCTGATGAGGTCTCTCTTTCCTGGCTTGCAGACAGCTACCTTCTCTCTGTGTCCTCACATAGCAGAGAGAGAGAGCAAACAAGTCCTCTGATGTCTTTTCTTAGAAGGGCGCTAATCCCATCATGAGGGCCCCACTCTGTGACCTCGTCTAAACCTATACCTCTTGAAGGCTCTCTCTCCAAATGTGGTTAGGGCTTTAACATATGAAATTGGGGGAGACACAAGTCATTCCATAGCATGTAGTATTAAATCATAATAACTATTTTGGTAATTTTTTAATTGTTCTTTTTAATTTGTTTTTTAAGTTTTTCTACAGTTATTATTAATTATTAGTTATTATTAGTTATTATTAATGATGCTAATAGGTCATTTGAAATTTATTTTGCAATATTTTTGTGTTTTTCACAATTAATTTTTCATTTTTTTAAACTCAGTAGGATTCAACTAAAACACATTCACAAGTTAGAAGCTATTTCAGTTAGACTTCAAAATCCTATGTCTGTCAGAGAAACTACAAATTACTTACACCAGTGGCTTCCAAACTTTAAGGAGAAAAATCATCTATGGTGTTTGTTAAAAATGTGATTCTTTTTTTCCAAATTTCAGAGATTAAATCAGCATTTGATATGAGAATTTGACCGGGGAATCTGCATTTCTTCACAGATAGTTTCAGGTAATTCTCATGCACACAGTCACCCCTTTGAGAAACACTGAATAACACAATGAAAAATAATAAAATATATCATTTTTCCTAAAACTGCTAAAGATCAGAGCCTGATAATGCAAAAGTCTTTTTAATATTTTGAAACTTTTTGGAATTTCTCCTAATGAATTATTTAAAGACATGATTTTTAAAAATCAGAATATAAATAATCTTTAAGAAACTGATATTAGTCACTGTTTGAAGTATACTACTCTGAATTTGATTTCTGTATCCTTTTGGCTATAAAGGAGACAACTCTAAATGGCTATCAATTGCTACACTAGTTCTTTGTACCAATTCTGACAAAAGCCTAATAATTCTTTCCATCAAAAGTTAGGAGTCATAGCATATTATCAAGAAGTAGGTAAGATTTTTATGCACTAGAATAATCCAGTTAAACTATTGCATTGCATTGACCTATGTAGTACTAAATGCATGACAGTAATCCTTTGTTAAATTCAGACTAATTACACCGGATTAACTGGGCAGATATTATGATCTATTATAATATTGTTTATATGCTCCTGATTATATTTTCATTATTTTTATGCATTTTGGAAGTGCAGCTGCTTAGCCAATTCAGGAGTAGAAGGGAGGACTTCAGTGTTTTGAATTCGACAGAATGACTTATTAGCCCATAGCTCACTGGACTAAGAGTGTCACATTTGTGGAATTTCACATATGTTATTTTCATAGAAGTCCAGGATCAGTTGAATATATGTGCAGTTGTGTCATAATATAGTAGTTAAATATTCAAGAAAATTCAACCAAATTTTATTTTGTTCACTGATGGTGGCGTACTGATTTTCAAATGCATGGGCCTATCAGTTGGAAGTGATAGGTTGGAACTTCCAACTCTCAGGTCTCCTTTGAGCTAAGAAACTTCCATCAAAATGCTGCTTACATCAGCTTTATTACTCCCTTGTTTAATCTGTTCTAAGTTAATGAAGATAAAATTTGGCTTTCTGTTTTTCCTTCCAAATCTTACAACACACAAACATCTATCTTATTATGCATTTTCAAGATTTAAAAAAATTAGGTAAACATATATGTTTCAAGGATTATTAATCCTCACATTATGACAAACAACATTATCTTTTACCTACCTATAACCTGCATGGTATAGTAATATGATAGATAACCCAAAGACCTGGACTTCAGAAGTGTGTACCCTGTAAGCAGAAACGGGAAATGAAGATTACATTCAAACACCTATAGAAATATAATTCACACACATTAAAGAGATTTTAAATTTTATTTAGTGACTTATACTCTACCTTATTGCCCTATCAAGGCAGCTTATGGAAAGAGGGAAGCTTACATTCCAAAGGCAGCTTACATTAAAATATATGGCATGATATTAAAAGAAACAAAGAAATAGTTGCTTCTAAATCTTCTTTAAGAGTCATATTGAAAATTCGAATTCTCATCTTCATTAAGTTAAAACTTACGATTTGATGTTGGGGTTTGAACTTCAACCACACATATTCAAATGTAAGAACAAGAGATCCAAGTTTGTTTTAACAAAAATAAACTGAACTAATATACGCTAGAAGCTTCTATTTACTAACACCTGAACAGTCCTCTGACTGCTCTTGTGGATAAAAAGGGAAGGTAAATATGGTCAAACATTTACAGAAACTGTATGTCACTTAGACCTTCCTGAAAAATCAAGTTGCTCAGCAACTGTCCCACTGGAAACACTGTTGATAACACTATTTTTTTTGAAATTTCAGTAAGGTAAAAGTGTTTATCACTAAACTACCAAAGCATAAGATGACTGCCCGTGCAAATAATAAGCCATAGCATAAAGACCTCCTGTTCACAATACATTGCCCCAATTAAGACACAAACTTAAAAATCATACACTCTGATACAAACCCTTTGGTAACTAAGATGCTGTGTCAACATAGTGTTGAAAATTTTTGAATTTATCACCAAGAGAGAGTAATTCTAAGTCAAAAGTGGTTTTATCAAAAGAATTTCTCACGAGTGAATGGTCCCCACATCATTCAATTCCTTGTGTAGTGTCATATCTATTTCCTAGAATGAAAAAATAAAGCACTCTAAATAAATAAGTCCCTCAAGATAATGATTATAGGTACCCTAGAATTATCTAATGTTAACAAATGTACCATCCTATCTTGCCCTACTGTAATTGACTATTTTATTTATAAAAATACCTATTTATTTAATTATATGTGTGCCATTTATAAAAATTAAGGAATTTATTCAGCAAAAATTAAATTCAGACCCTCAGTGGATATCTCCCAACTAAGTCATATTAGCCATATACATCACAAAATGAAATAATACATGCTTTTAGAATCTCTGAAAACAAAATCCTTTGTAAACTGGAAAAAAAATTACCTTGGGATCTTTCCTCAATCAGTAGATCATCCAACAATTTATCTGTCTTTTGTAATTGTGTGATATACATATTACTAGTGTTAACAGAATGAATGTAGCTGATACATGGTAAATCTTTTGTTATTTTAATACTTTCATGATTAATTTAATGTGGATTAGGCAAAAATTAAAAATAAACATGACCAGAACATTAAACTAGTGATTTCATTTATGTTATTTAAGTTGTGGCTAAAAGAGATATTTAATTTTTAAAAGTAAGTCCATTTTTGGAAAAGTGATAAGAAACTAATAGTTTGGGTAGTGTGAAACCCAAAAATCATGAAGGTGAACTTAACGATGTTATGCCAATTTTTATATGGTCAGTTTATTCAATGATCATAATCAGTTGAACTTTGGTAAACACTTATCTTTTAACTGACAGGAAGAAAACCATTTAGAAAACTTAAACTACTCTTGTAGTTTTTAGCCAATTATGCATCGCAAAGAATTTCCTCTCAAAGTTCAGAATTGTTATGTGGGTTTTATCAGTAAAGAGAGCAAGTACACACATTTCATAAGATCAGTAATGTTTAGAAAATCGTAGGTGATACCTGCCAGCATTGTTAACACTGAATAGGAAGTGCAGTCCAGGATTTGAAAGTACAAACTAGTGTTCTCTTCACCACTGTCCAGAAGAAAATATCTACCAGTCAAGAAGCCCCTCCCCACAAAGTTTTAAGGATAATGGAAAGAAGTGGTATAAACCAATCTTCAAAGTCTCCCACTGTGTCCTTACTCTCAGGGGACCACATCCTAAGAAAACAGACTCTAAAATCAAGACAGGTACATTACCAACAAATATAGCAGTATGTATATGGAAGTGAAAAACTGGCGAACAAAAATAAGATAATCCATTGAAAGTTGTGGCAGCTATGAGAACAGCCTACGGCAAGGTGGGAGGTGGTTGGGAAGCATATAACCATGAAGTGGGTCAAGAGTAATTATCTACTGTGGGCAGTACTGCCAGACAGTAGTCAAAATCCTAGAAAGATATTGAAAATTCTTATGATATTGAACTAGACCCCAAATTCTCAAGATTATAAGAACAACCATTTCCTTAGGTTTAAGTAAAAGGTATTCCAAGAATTTGATAAAGTGGAAAATAAAAATCCAACCTCAATTATAAATCACATCCTTACTTAGATCCACGTGTATCTAAGCAGACTACAGCTTATATACTTCTTGAAGGAAGTATAAGGAAAAATTCAGTTTATTTACAGATGTAACAACTATACTTCTAAATTCCTTTCCAAAACCTGGTAGGAGTCATGGTGGAAAACTGTACAGCAGCCCCTGGAAATGAGTGTTTTGATTTGGTGAGACTCAGGTTAAGACCCACAGACTAATCACCCTATATAATTTCCTCTAAGTATGTATATCAAACCAAAGAGAGTGGCCACATGGGAAAGATGCTTACCCTTTCTTTAAAGCCTGAACATATCCTCAGCTAGGTCCTGAGGTAAGGGTTGAGGGTGGGGATTGGTTCTAGCTTTTGTTTCGTAAGTTCTAATAAATAGATGTTTGTTTCTTTTGCTTTGTAGGTGGCTATCTGTATACCTGATTCAATGGACCTTTCAAAGAGTGATAATGGGGTAAGAGATTTGGTAGGGAGCTCTAGAAAGGACAAGGTTTGAGCTATCTGATGGGAAGCAATTGGGTCAGACTGTTGACTTAGACCCAAGCTGTGCCACTAATGTTGGGAATAAGAGCATGACTGAGCTGTAATGAAAGAACTCAATCAGAATCTAGGCACCCTAAAACAATTGTCTTAAATTTATGTACTCCCAAGGAGACACTTGGACAAAAGCAGTGGTTACATTCACTTAACGTAATTGAGTCAATTATATTAATAAAATGTGTTTAGCTGGTCATATCTCCTTTGATCACTGTGATGCAAGCCATGTACATTAGGTGTGAGCAGCAATACCATCTCTCCAGAGGAAGTAAAAAAATAGATGAGATAACTGGGGACCACCTTTGGTATTTCCACTCTATCTCCTTTCAGTCCTCTAGTATGGCCAGCTGATAGATAAATCATAAATCAGATGGAATATCAAGATTTCTTGATAAAAGTCTACCAATTGAATTAAGCAATCACAACTTTGGCAAAGTTGCTCTCCCACCCCTATAAAGTCTGGATTCACCTACTATTTGTCACAGATTTATGAACTGGGACTTGCAATGATGAGATCAACCTAAGGACATTACTGTCATCAACTGCATTGATGATATTTAAATGTTAGTAGGATTTAATGAAGCAAGGTATCAACTTCTTATTCACTAATATCTCAACAAAAAAGGAGAAGGGACAAATTGTTATCCCTCCAAAAAACTTAGGGTCTTGCCATGTAAGTGAATATACGAGGATTCCAACGGATGAGAGAAGGTAGAATATCTTTTCTAACTATCCTCTGGAATATTAAACTGAAACCTCTATACCTAACATCCCAACCTTGATGGAGCCAGCAGTCTTGAGATAGCATATCTTGGCTTTGGGAATTTGATGTGCTGTATGTACTAGTTAAGCTGGAAGTCTAGTAAATTTGAGTTGTGGTACTTTTTTTTTTTTTTTTTTTTTTTGCGGTACATGGGCCTCTCACTGTTGTGGCCTCTCCCGTTGTGGAGCACAGGCTCCGGACACACAGGCTCAGCGGCCATGGCTCACGGGCCCAGCTGCTCCACGGCATGTGGGATCTTCCCGGACCAGGGCATGAACCCGTGTACCCTGCATCGGCAGGCGGACTCTCAACCACTGCGCCACCAGGGAAGCCCGAGTTGAGGTACTTTTAAATCAAGATTTTGGATCCAGGGATAAGCTTCAGTTGTAATCAACCCTTCTTAGGTCCCATGACCCAGAAAGTCAAAGAATTTTTTAAACCTCTAACATCTTTTCAATCATCTTTAGGCAAAAGGCACACACACACACACACACACACACACACACAGCATGTGTCAATACAGAGCTCATTTCTGTATCACACAACGGCCTGAACTACCTGTTATGAATTGAGGGCTCTCAGCTCTTCCCTCTCACAGATAAGTAAGCCTAGTACTCTAGCAGCTAGTAGAAATGGTATAATCAAGATTAGATAAATGGTAATAACTAGACAAGCTTGATGGAGCATGTGCTACCTTAGTGCACACTAAGGATTCCAGAATCTTCCTGAAGTGTCCCTTCATATTATATCATCTATTTTAACAAATTGGGATCAACCACATGCTGAGCTCATCATCAGGCAAAAAACTTGATGATTTATGAATGGGGCTGACTGGTATTTGGCTGAACAATATCTATGGATCACAGTGGATTTGTATCCTCACTTTTACCTATCCACGCAATATTAAGGAATTACTCTTTCCTCCAGGAGGTTGAAGTAGACAAAAGTCTCCTTGATAATTAGCTTGACAGTGACTACTGTGGACAGGAGACTTTTTTTTTTTAAAGAAGATGTTGTGGGTACGTGTTTATTAATTAATTTATTTATTTTTGCTGTGTTGGGTCTTCATTTCTGTGCGAGGGCTTTCACTAGTTGTGGCAAGCGGGGGCCACTCTTCATCGCGGTGCACAGGCCTCTCACTATCGCGGCCTCTCTTGTTGAGGAGCACAGGCTCCAGATGCACAGGCTCAGTAGTTGTGGCTCACGGGCCTAGTTGCTCCGCGGCATGTGGGATCCTCCCAGACCAGGGCTTGAACCCGTATCTCCTGCATTAGCAGGCAGATTCTCAACCACTGCACCACCAGGGAAGCCTAACAGGGGACTTTTAATGGGAAAGAAGTGCACATGGCCATCTACCACCAACAGTATGGTCAGAGGTGAAATATCAAGTATCTAATCGTTCAGAGAAGAAATCCAGGCTGGTGTGGCCATCAAAGCCAGTCTTTAACATTGACACACACATCATAGGGGGTACAGATTAGTAGAGACTTACTATAAGTGAGTTTATAAATATTATTTATAATTAATGGCCACCAGAAATTATCAACTTATTACTCGCCACATTGAATGAGTTGAGAACTATTCCTTCCTTCTCTCTTTTCTGAAAGAGTATGGCTATGGACTGATTTTATTTCTTTTTAAAATATTTTACAGAATTCACTGGCAAAACTGTCTGAACCTGAGCTTTTCTTTATAGGAATTCAGTTTACTTATTATAGGTTTATTCAGATATTCTATTTTTTCTTGAGTCAGTTTTGGTAATTTGTATCTTTTCAAAAATTTGTTCAACTAAGTCATCTAAGTTGTCAGCATAAAGTTGTTAATCATATTTCTTATAATCCTTTTTAACATCTATAGAGTCAATAATGCTGCCCCTCTTCATTCTTGATTTTAGAAAATTTTATTCTCTCTTCTTTATTGCCCAGAGTTGTTAAAAGTGCATCATTTTTTGAAAATATTTTCAAAGAACCAACTTTTGGTTTGATTGCTAGTTTCTCTATTGCTTTTTTTGTTTCTTTTCTATTTGATTGATTTCTGCTCTGAGATTTAATATTTTTGTCCTTGGGGTTAAGTGGATCTTCTTTTTCTGGTTTCTTTTCTTTCCTTCTTTTTTTCTTTTGGCTGCATTGAGTCTTCATTGCTGCATGCAGGCTTTCTCTAGCTGTGGCGAGCAGGGGCTACTCTTCGTTGCAGTGTGTGGGCTTCTTATTGTGATGGCTTGTTGCAGAGTACAGGCTCTAGGCACAGGGGCTTCAGTAGTTGCGGTGTGCGGGCTCTAGGGCATGCAGGCTTCAGTAGCTGTGGCGTGCAGGCTCAGTAGTTGTGGCTCATGGGCTCTAGAACGCAGGCTCAATAGTCGTGGCACACGGGTTTAGTTGCTCCACAGCATGTGGGAATCTTCCCGGACCAGGGATCAAACCTGTGTCCCCTGCGCTGGCAGGTGGATTCTTAAACATTGTGCCACCAGGGAAGTCCCTTTCTGATTTCTTAAAAAGGAAACTTAAATTACTGATTTGAAACCTTTCCTTCTTTCTAACATAGGCATTTAAATCTATAAATTTCTCTCTAAACATTGTTTTGCTGCATCCCATAATTTTTTCCATGTTCTATTTCCATTTTCATTCAATTCAAAATATTTTCTACACTTTGTGATTTTTTTATTGAGATATACTTGATTTACAATATTATATGTTTCAGGTGTACAACATAGTAATTAACAATTTTTAAAAAGGTATTATATTCCATTTATAGTTATTATAAAATATTGGCTATATTCCCTATGTTGTATAATATATTCTTATAGTTTATTTTATATATAGTAGTTTGTATCTCTAATCCTCTACTCTTATCTTATCTACCCCTCCTTCCTCTCCCCATTGATTACCACTAGTTTATTTTCTATAACTGTGAGTCTGTTTCTATTATGTTATATTCCCTAGTTTGCTTTATTTTTAGATTCCACATATAAGTGATACCATAGCAATATTTGGCTTCCTCTGTCTAACTTATTTCACTAAGCCTAATACGCATCAGGTCCATTCATGTTATTAAAAATGGCAAAATTTCATTCTTTTTTATGGCTGAGTAGTATTCCATAGTAAATACATTCCACATTGTCTTTATCCATTCATCTAGTGATGGGCACTTAAGTTGCTCCCCTATTTTGACTGTTGTAAATAATGCTGCTATCAACATTGGAGTGCATGTATCTTTTAAATTAGTGTTTTCATTTTCTTTGGATATATACCCAGGAGTGGAATTGCTGGATCATATGGTAGTTTTATTTTTAGTTTTTTTAAAGTATGTATTTATTTTTTATTTATTTATTTTGGCCACTCTAGGTCTTAGTTGCAGCATGTGGATTTCTTAGTTGCAGCATGTGGACTCTTAGTTACAGGATGCATGTGGGATCTAGTTCCCCAACCAGGGACTGAACTTGGGCACCCTGCATTGAGAGCGCAGAGTCTTACCCACTGGCCCACCAGGGAAGTCCCTATTTTTAGTTTTTTGAGAAACCTCCAAACTGATTTCCACAGTGGCTGCACTAATTTACATTCCATAAACAGTGTACATGGGTTCCCTTTTTGCTACATCCTTGCCAATATTTATTATTTGTGATCTTTTTGATGCTAGCTATTCTGGCAGGTGTGAGGTGATATCTCATTGTAGTTTTGATTTGCATTTCTCTGATGATTATTGATGTTGAGCATCTTTTCATGTACCTGTTGGCCAACTGTATGTCTTCTTTGGAAAAATGTCTATTCAAATCCTCTGCCCATTTTCTAATCAATGGTTTGGTTGTTTGTTTGATATCAAGTTGTATGAGCTGTTTATATATTTTGGATATTAACCCCTTATTGGTCATATCACTTACAAATATTTTCTCCCATTCAGTAGGTTGTCTTTTCATTTTGTCGATGGTTTCCTTTGCTGTGCAAAACCTTTTACATTTATCTAGGTTCTATTCATTAAATTTTGCTTTTGTTTACTTTACCTTAGGAAACAGTCAAAACAAAAATATTGCTATGATATATGTCAAAGAGTGTTCTTCCTATGTTTTCCTCTAGGAGTTTTATGGTATCTGGTCTTACATTTAGGTCTTTAATCCATTTTGAGTTCATTTTTGTATGAGAAAATGTTCTAATTTCATTCTTTTACATGTAGCTGTCAAGTTTTCCCAGCACCACTGACTGAAGAGATTGTCTTTTCTCCATTGTATGTTCTTGCCTCCTTTGTTGTAGATAAATTGACCATAAGTGTGTGAGTTTATTTCTGGGTTCTCTAATCTGTTCCATTGTCTATGTGTCTATTTTTGGGGCCAGTGCCATACTGTTTCGATTATTGTAGCTTTGTAGTATAGTCTGAAGTCAGGGAGCATGATTCCTCCAGCTCTGTTCTTATTTCTTAAGATTGTTTTGCCTATTCAGGGGCTTTTGTGTTTTCATACAAAATTTTAGATTATTTGTTCCAGTTCTGTGAAAAATGCTGTTGGTATTTTGATAGGCATTGCATTGAATCCGTAGATTGCCTTGGGCAGTATGGTCATTTTAACAATATTAATTCTTCCAATCCATGAACATGGCTTATCTGTTTTTGTTGTTTTCAGTTTCCTTCATTAGTGTCTTATAATTTTCTGAGTACAGTTCTTTTTACCTTTCTAGGTAAGTTTATTTGTAGGTATTTTACTCTTTTTGAAGCAATGGTAAATATTGCTTCCTTAATTTCTCCTACTGATAGCTTGCTGTTAGTGTATAGAAATGGAACCAATTTCTGTATATTAATTTTGTGTCCTGCAACTTTAACAAATTCATTGCGGAGCTCTAGTAGTTTTTTGGAGGCATCTTAACATCATGTCTGCACAAAGTGACAGTTTTACTTCTTCCTCTCCAATTTGGACTCCCTTTATTTCTTTTTCTTGTCTGACTTCCATGGCTAGGACTTCAATACTATGTTGAATAAAAGTGGTGAAAGTGGGCATCCTTGTCTTGTTCCTGACCTTAGAGGAAATGCTTTCAGTTTTTCACTGTTGAGTATGATGTTAGCTGTGAGCTTATCATATATAGCCTTTATTAATTATACTGAGGTATGTTCCTTCTATGCCCAATTTCTGGAGAGTTTTTGTTATAAAAATGTTGAATTTTATCAAAAGCCTTTTCTGCATCTCTTAAATCATCATATGGTTTTTATTCTAGAGTTTGTTATTGTGGTTTATCCCATTGATTGATTTGTGGATATTGATCATCCTTGCATCCCTGGGATAAATTCCACTTGATCATGGTGTATGATCCTTTCAAAATATTGTTGGATTTACTTTGCTAATATTTTCTTGAGTATTTTTACATCTATGTTCATCAGGGATATCGGGCTGTAATTTTCTTTTTTGTGATATCTTTGTCTGGTTTTGGTATCAGTGTGACACTGGTCTCATAGAATACGTTTGGAAGCATTTGTTCCTCTGTAATCTTTTTGAATAGTTTGAGAAGGATAGGTGTTAGCTCTTCTCTAAATGTTTGGTAGAAGTCACCTGTGAAGCCATCTGGTCTTGGACTTCTGTTTGTTGGGAGTTTTTAAATTCCTGATTCAATTAAATTACTGGTAATTGGTCTGTTCCTATTTTCTAAATCTTCTTGGTTCAGTCTTGGGAGATTGTATACTTCTAAGAATTTGTCCATTTCCTCTAGTTGTCCATTTTGTTGGCATATTGTTGTTAATAATAGTCTCTCATGATCCTTTGTATTTCTGTGGTGTTGGTTGTAACTTCTCCTTTTTCATTTCTGATTTTATTGATTTGGGCCCTCTCTCTTTTTTTCATGATGGCTAAAAGTTTATCAATTTTGTTTATATCTTCAAAGAATCAGCTTTTAGTTTCATTATCTTCTCTATTTTTTTTTAGTCTCTGTTTCATTTAGTTCTGTTCTAATCTTTATGCATTCTTTCCTTCTACTAACTTTGGATTTTGTTTGTTCTTCTATTTCTAGATCCTTTAAGTGTAAGGTTAGGTTGTTTATTTGAGATTTTTCTTGTTTCCTTGGGTAAGCTTGTGTCACTATACACTTGTCTCTTAGACCTGCTCTTACTGCAACCCATAGATTTTGGATCATTGTGTTTTCATTTTCATCTCTCTTCAGACATTTTTTTGATTTCCTCTTTGATGCCTTCAGTGATATATTGGTTGTTTGATAGCATATTATTTAGCCTCCACATGTTTGTGTTTTTTGCAGTTTTTTTTTCTTGTACTTAATTCCTAGTCTCATAGCATTTTGGTTGGAAAATGTGCTTGATATGGTTTCAGTTTTCTTAAATTTACCAAGGCTTGTTTTGTGGTCTAGCATGTGGTCCATCCTGGAGAATGTTCTATGTGCCTTTGAAGAGAATGTGTATTCTGCTGCTTTTAGATGGAATGTTCCATGTATATCTATTAAGTTCTTCTGATCTAATGTGTCCTCTAAGACCAGTGTTGCCTGATTGATTTTCTCTCTGGGTGATCTGTCCATCGATGTAAGCAGAGTTTTAAGTCCCCTTCTATTATAGTGTTACTGTCAATTTCTCCCTTTATGTTAGTTAATGCTTGCCTTATGTATTTAAGTTCTCCTATGTTGGGTGCATATGTATTTACAGTTGTTATATCTTCTTCTTGGATTGATCCCTTCATCATTAGGTAATGTGCTTCTTTGTTTCTTATAACAGTCTGTTTTAAAGTCCATTTTCTCTGATATTTGTATTGCTACTCCAGCTTTCTTTTGATTCCCATTTGCATGGAATAATTTCTTCCATGCCCTCACTTTCAGTCTGTGTGTCTTTAGATCTGAAGTGAGTCTCTGGTAAGCAACTTATATATGGGTCTCATTTTGTATTCATTCAACCACTCTATGTCTTTTGATTGGAGCATTTAGTCCATTTACTTTAAGTAATTATTGATATGTATGTTCTTATTGCCATTTGGTGAATTGTTGTGGGATTATTTTTGTGGGGTTTTTGTTGTTGTTCCTTTCATCTTCTTTTGTTCTATTCTCCTGTGATTTGGTGTCTATCTTGAGTGTTATACTTGGATTTCTTTCTTTTGTGTGTGTGTGTATCTATTATAGATTTTTTTTGTTTTCCTTGCTGCTTTTAATCTTCTCTCTTTATCTTTAGTTTTTTTCATTTTAATTACAATATGTCTTGGTGTTGTTCCTCTTTGGGTTAATATTGTTTGGGACTCTCCATGCTTCCTAGACTTTGATGTCTATTTCCTTTCCTAGGTTAGGACAGTTTTTAGCTATTATGTCTACATATATGTTCTCAGTCCCTTTCTCTCTCTCTTCTCCTTCTGGGACCCCAATAATGCAAATGTTAGTAGACTTGATGTTGTCCCAAAGGTCTCTTAAACTGTCTTCATTTCTTCTCATTCTTTTTTCTGTTTGGCATCAGTGATTTCCATTACCTTGTCTTCCAGCTTGCTGATCCTTTCCTCTGTATAATTTAGTCTACTGTTGATTTCTTCTAGTGTATTTTTCATTTCAGTTATTGTAGTCTTGGTCTTTGTTTGGTTGTTATTTGTATTTTCTAACATTATGTTGTTAAATACTTCTAACTTCTCAATCTATGCATCCACTCTTCTACTGATTTCTTTGATCATCTTTACAGTTTTTACCCTGAACTCTTTCCCAAGTAGATTGCCTATCTCTATTTCACTTACTTCTTTTTCTGGGGTTTTATCTTGTTCCTTCTTTTGGAACGTGTTCCTCTGTCACTTTATTTTGCCTAACTTGCTGTTTTTATTTCTATGTATTTGGTAGGTTGGTTACATTTTCCAGCCTTGCAGCAGTAGCCTTTTGTAGGAGATGTAGCTATGCGCCCCAGCAGTGCACTCCACTCTTGTCACAAGACTATATGCTCTAGGGGTGCCCCCTATGTGGACTGCTTGGGTCCTTCTGTTGTGGTGGGCTGACTACTGTGGGAAGTCTAGTAGGCTTGGCTTGTCCCTGGTCCAGTTGGTTGCCAGGCCTTGCCTTGTTTGGAGGCTGCTGGCCATTGGTTGTTGAGGCTGTGTCATGAGGTAGCTGGTGGTGGGACCCCAGAAGGCTAGTACTCGCTCGCTGATGGGCTGTCAGCTTCCAGGAGATCCCAGGGTTAGTTCCTGCCCAGTGGTGGGTGAAGCCATGTCCTGGAGCTAGTGATGACCCACCCATAGGCAGAGCGATGTCCTGAGTTCTTCCTGCAGGGCCCAGGGTGTCCCAGAGCTGTTATTGGATGGGACTGGCTCCTGACACCCCTGGTTGTGGGGTCTGGGGTGTTCTGAAGCTTGTGTTGGCCTGCTGGTGGGCAGAGCCAGGGCCCAGCCAGTCCCAGGGCTGGGGCTGGACTGTTGGTGGGTAGGCTGGGTCCACAGGCTGTGGGGCTGCAGTTGTCCTGGGGCTGGTGTCTGCCCTCTGGTCTGTGAGACTGATCCCAAGGCTAGAGCAGGCTCATTGGTGAGCGAGGCCAGGGATTCTGTGGTTGGTGCTTGCCCACTGGTACGTGGATTTGGATACTAGTGTTTCTGGTTGCAGGGCCCTGGGGTCCCAGGTCTAGGCCTGCACACTGGTGTGTGGGGACAAGTTCCTCGGCCCTCTGGTGGCAGGGTCATGTTCAGGGGAGGCTGTGGGCTCAGTGAGTCTTAAGGCAGCTTCTATGCTGGTGTGTGTGTGCAGGGGGCTTTGTACCTGCTTACTGAGTTGTCCCAGTGTTGGTGACTATAGACTGGTGTGTGGGGGCAGGGCTGGGTCCTGAGGCTTATGAGCTAGAGGGAAGATTCCAAGTTGGCGCTTGCCAGCACCAGTGTCCACGTGGTAGAATGAGCTCCCTCAAATGGCTGCCCCAGTGTCTATGTCCCTAGGGTGAGTTCAGTTGCCTCCTGCCTTTCTAGTAAACTCTCTAAGATAAGCAGGTTAGGTCTCACCCAGGCTCCTTTCAAACCACTGCTTCTGCACTGGGTCCCAGAGTGTGTGAGATTTTGTGCATGCCCTTTAAAAGTGCAGTCTTTTTATGTTTCTCAACCTTGGAGAAGTGGCCCTCTGTAGGAGATATCCTATGCATTCCAGCAGTGTACTCCCCTCTTGTCACCCAATGGCTAGGGACCAGCTGGTCCCAGGATAGTGTCTGGCCTGCATTTGTGGACTCTGTCTGCAGCCTGTAGGACTTTAGTTTTCTTGCTTCTGGTGTCTGCCCCCTGGTGGTTGAGGCTGGTCTGGTCTAGAGACTTGTGCAGGCTTCTAAGCAGGAGGGGCTGGTGCCTGCCCCCAAGGGGCTGGAGTTGGTCTTGGTCTTCTGGTGGGCAGGGCCATGTCTAGGGGGCGTATCTAGAGGTGTCTGTGGGCTCAGGAAGTCTTTAGGAGCCTGTCTGCTGATGGTTGGGGCTGTGTCCCCACTCAGTTTGTTGTTTGGCCTGAGGCATTCCAGCACTAGAGCATACAGGTTGTTGGGTGGGGCCAAGTCTTGGTGCTAATGACCCAAGCAAGATGTCTCCCTCCAGTGAGAGTTCATATAGATGAACACTCCCCCATATCTCTGCCATCAGTGTCTATGTCCCCATGGTGGGCAACAGCTGCCCCCCACCTCTCCAGGAGATGCTTCAAGACCGGCAAGTAGGTCTGGCCCAGGCACCTATCAAATTACTGCTTTTGCCCTTGGTCCTGGTATGCATGAGATTTTGTGTGTGCCCTTTAGGAGTGAAGTCTCTATTTCCCCCAATCCTGTGGAGCTCCTGCAATTAAGCCCTGCTGGCCTTCAAAACTGAATGCTCTGGGAACTCCTCTTCACAGTGCTGGGACCCCAGGCTGGGGCTCAGAACTCTCACTCCTGTGGGAGAACCTCTGTAATATAATTATTCTCCAGTTTGTGGATCACCCACGCTGTGGGGATGAGATTTGATTATATCATGAGTCTGCCCCTCCTACCAGTCTCATTGTGGTTCCTTCTTTATGTCTTTAGCTGTAGAGGATATTTTCTGGTAGGTTTCGGTCTTTTTAAATGATACTTTCTGGTAGGTTTCAGTCTTTTAAAATGATGGTTGTTCTGCAGATTTTTGTTATTTTTGTGTGCTCCTGAGAGGAGGTGAGTTTAGGGTCCTTTTACTCTACCATCTTGGCTGCTGTCCCTCTGTACCTTTCTAGTAAGCTTTTAAATGAGGAAGTGTGAGTTTTCCAACTTTTTCAAGATTGATAGTCTAGGTCCCTTGAATTTCTGTATGAATTTTAGAGACCATGTTGTCAATTTATGCAAATAAGCTAGCTGAGATTTTGGTAGGGATTGCATTTAATCTGTAGATGAATTTGGGGAGAATTACCACCTTAAGTCTTCCAATCCATGAATATTGTCTTCTTTGTTTCCTTTCAACCATGTTTTGTACTTTTCAGAGCATGAGATTTTCACTTCTTTTGTTAAATTTATACCTAAGAATTTTATTCTTTTTGATTCTACTGCCTATGGAGTTCGTTTTTTATTTTAAACCACTGTATTAAGGTATGATTGACATGCAAAAGCTGTACATAGTCTGTACAATTTGATGAGTGGGAATAAGTATAAACTCATGAAACTATCACCATCATTAAGGCCGTAAACATATTCAACTTCCAAAGTTTCCTCTCACCCTTATTATTATTATTTTCTTGTGTTTATTCCTGATTCTAGTAATTTGAGCCCTTTTTTCCTGAATTAATTTAGCTCAAACTTTGTCAATTTTGTAGATTTTTCAAAGTCAAAATTTTAGGTGCATTGATTGTGTTGTTTTTCTATTTTCATTAATTTCTGCTCTAATTTTTATTTCCTTCAATCTGTCTGCTTTGGCTTTAGTTTGCTCCACTTTTCCCAGTATTTATAGGTGGAAGGTTAGGATATTAATTTCAGGTTTTTCTTTTTTAATGTAGTTGCTTGCAGATAAAAATTTCATTCTGATGACTACTTTAGTTACATCTCATAAATTTTGTTACATTCTTCTCATTTCCATTCACCTCAAAGAATTTTTCTAATTTCCCTTGTGATTTATTCTTTGATCCAGTACTTATTTAGGAGTTTAATTTCCACATAATTGTAAATTCCCCAAATTTGTTATTCCTTCCTAATTTCAGTTCGCTGTGGTCACAGAGAATACTTTGTGTGATTTCAATACTTCTAAACCCATTGAGTCTTGCTTTTTGACCTTCCATCTAATCTATACTGCAGAATGTTCCATGTGCACTTCAGAAGAATGTAAAGATTCTGCTGTTGTTGAAAGTGTCCTGCAGATGTCTGTTAGGCCTAATTGGTTTACCATGTCATTGAAGTCTTCTGTTCTCTTGTTGATCTTATGCCTCATTGTTCTATCCATTATTGAAAGTGAAGCATTGAATTTTGTTACTGTTGAATTACCTTTTTTTCCCTTCAAGCCTGTCAGTTTTGCTTCATGAATTTTGGGAATATGCCAGTAGGTACATCCATGTTAATAATTATTATACACTCCTGATAAATTGACATTTTATCATCTTTCCTACTAATACATTTTTTTTGTTTTAAAGTCTATTTTGTCTGATATTAGTATAGCCACTCCATGTTTCTTATGGTTGCTATTTACATCTTTTTCTGTCCTTTTACTTTCAACCTATTTGCATATTTGAATGAAAGTGTCTTGTAGGCAACACACAGTTGGATCTTGTTTTCTTGTCTATTTTTGTCTTTTGGATTATTTAATCCAGTCACAATTAACATAATTATTGATGTAGTTGAATTATACTAGTTGAACTTATTTCTGCCATTTTTTGTTTTCTAAATATCTTTTTTATTGCATTTAATAATTGCTTTATACTTTATTGCTCTACTTCTGCTTCTTTTGTATTACACAAATATTTTCTAGTATAACATTTTAATTCCATTTTTTTTTTTTTTTGCAGTACACGGGCCTCTCACTGTTGTGGCTTCTCCCGTTGCGGAGCACAGGCTCCGGATGCGCAGGCTCAGCGGCCATGGCTCACGGGCCCAGTCGCTCCGCGGCATGTGGGATCCTCCCGGACCGGGGCACGAACCAGTGTCCCCTGCATTGGCAGGCGGACTCTCAACCACTGCGCCACCAGGGAAGCCCGATTCCCTCTATTTTTTACTTGAGTTACTTCCTTAATGGCTTCACAAGGGCTTATATATACCTTATCAGAATATACAACAGATTTATACTAACCCAGTTTCAATGTAGTATCTTCTCCTATATAGCTCTATTCTCTTCCTCTTTTTGTGCTTTGTTATATATGTTACATCTATTTTATAATTGCAACTATGTTTTTATAGTTGTTTTATATAACTTAGTCTAAGGAGAGCAAATAGTTACATTTTCATATTTATTTTCATTATTGTTGTCACTTGTTCCTATGATTTCAAGTTACTGTCTCCTGTTATTACCTTGCTTCCATACAGCTTCGCTTTCACCCACCTTTGTGCTGATATTGAGAAATATTACATTTTATGGTTTACTCCCAATAATACAATTATACATTGTTTTATATATTTGCTTTTTTAATCAGCTAAGGGATGAAAGGAAAAGAAATATGTATTTACATTCTTTTATAATTACCGGTGTTTTTTTCTTCTCATGTGTATTCAAATTACTCTCTAGGGTCACCTTCTGAAAGGACCTGAAGCCTTAAGAATTTCCTTCAGCCTTTGTTGTAAGGTGGGTCTGGTAGGAACACATTTTCTCAGTTACCTGGGAATGACTTGATTTTGGTTTCATGTTTAAAAGATAGTTTTGTGGGATATAAGATTCTTAGCTATTTTTTTTTTCTTTGAGTACTCTGTCAGCCCACTGCTTCTAGTCTCCTTTGTTTTGCATTTATTCTGAGGGATAATTTTGTTGGATGTAGAATTCTTGATTTACTGTTCCTTTTCTTCCTGTACCTAAAATATGTCTTTCACTGCCTTCTGGTCTCCATTATTTCTGATGAGAAGTCAACTGTTAGTTATATTGTTGCTTTATATGAAATAAATCGTATTTTCTTACTGCTTTCAAGATTTTCCCAACAGTTTGACTGTAAAGTGTCTAGGTGTGGTTCTCTTTGTGCTTATCCTGGGTTTTACTGAAGTTCTTGAATCTGTAGGTTAATCTTTTTCATCAAATTTAGGAAGTTTTCAGCTATTATTTCCCCCAATATTTCTTATGTCCTCCCCTCCTCCACAGACTCCCATTACATATATTGACATGCTTGATGTCCCACGGATTTCAGTATAAATCTTGCCTATAACAAAATGGGGCCCTCTCTTTACATTTACATTTTTTCTGATTCCATTTAATTTTAAAAACTTAGTTCACTGGCTATTAGTTAAGAATTAGGTATTATATTCTAAGGTATATATTAAGTATAAGTATATATTCTATATACTAAGGAGAATAGTATTTAAATCTTTGTTCTGAATACAGAGGAACATAAGAGATGACAAAAGTGAAATAGTAATAAGTGAACTGATATGAAATGGAAGAAAACTGTTTCCAGTTACAAAATAAGAATTCTCTTCATAAATAATAACTAAAAAGGGAAAATGAGAGAGTGACAGTGGAACAGTAGTGTTCCTCTTGAGACAATGTTTATAAAACCTTAATATAATCTTTAATGAAAAAGTCATATGCATTATATAAAAAGGGGTCATTATGAGTGATGTGGAGATACACATGCATTCTTAAAAATACCACATCCTTTATACAGATTTAAAATATTTTTTAGCTACATTTATGAGCATTTCAAAAGAATGGCGCTATGTCAACTAAAGGACAACCAATAAATATAATTAGTTCTTCATCAACACAGTAAGGTTAACAATATTAAAATACTTTCCCTCATATAGTCAAAATACTAATCTTAATTTTCATTAACATATTTGTAGGCAAATGTGTAATTAACAAACAATGTATAGCACAGAAACGAGAAAAAGTGTTTTAAGTTTAGTTATTTTGATAGGTTTTTCTAATACACATATTGTCAACAATTTACTATAAAAAACCTACATATACAATTAATAAATACTTGATCAAATCTTTTAAAATATAATCAGAATGAAATGTGTAGAAAGAGACATTTCAAAGTCATAGCAGTTACTACTATCACAATATTTAATCATTTTTACAATAGGTCTGCTGGTTCATTTCAATTCAATCCATTCTCAGAACCATTACATTTCTTGCTGAATTTGATTTAGAGCAAAAGCAAGTTGCTTAATTTTTATTTCCATTGCTTTTTTGTTCTTGCATGTTTCTTCCAGAAGTCCACGCATTTCTTCTTCAACTTGATGAACCTAAATCAACATATAAATTTTATAACATTTACATTTCTTAATGAAAATGTATTTTAAAAAATGCAAAAAGTGAAAAATTTATTCTTATACATTTTGTATTTTGTGATGTTCATTTAAAGCACAGAGGTTAATAAAATGTTAACTTGTTCAAATACTAATAGGGAAAATGTTATACTTTATACAAAGTACTTACATGTGTATTTTCCATTTATTTCTCATAGGTTCTTGTGATGAATAATACATGGTAATTTATTTTATATTTATTTTATATTTACCTCTATTTTATAATTTAGAAAACTTGTTCAAGTTGTGTAGCTTCTCAGTAGCATATGTGGATGATACCCAGTCTTCTGACTTAATCTTTCCACTGTCCTGTGCTGATTAGGAATGCTGAATCATGAATTTGACTTACCCTTATAGACTTTAAAAACTGAAACAACCTCCGTTTCCAAAGAAACTCTTTAATTTAAATACTGCATTTCTAAAATTGCTGGTGGTGGTTATAAATTACCATCTTTTTGAGAGATCATCTTATGATTTTATTAACCTACATTCTCCTAGGATTCAATGTATTTGATGCTACTGATTTCTGCTTGAAACTCTCTCTCCTATCATACAACATTCCTGAGAGTACTACCAATATCATCATCCCTTTCTGTTTACTCCCCTCTTCCTAATCTCTAATACAGACTTCCTAATTTTTTTCCCTTTGAAAACTAACATTTTTCCTAATTTAAATGATCACCTCTATGATCATTACAATTTTACTCTATTACAATTTTTTTTCATGATTACCACATTTAAGCTTTGGTGAATTTTTTCTATTCTCTAACAAACGCCTCCCTTTGATATTACATCATATTGGCAAGATGTCCATAATCAAACACATTATTTTCCTTTTAGCTAAAGGCCTAATTTTATACTTTATTTAGTAATACCTAATGTACTCTTGTTCAACAATCAGTAGATTTTAAATAAAATATCTGAAACATGTTAACTTGAAATGAAATAAAGAACTAAATTTTGAACAAGTTATATTTCCTTATTCATTGTGATTATTTCCAAAGACCTAAATCCCTCTTTCTGGTTACATAGACTCCTGATGCTAATGTCATTTAATTATACAACCTTGATTATACTATATGAAGTATTACTTTCCTTTTCTATTAACTCTTTTCCTTTTCCAGTTGCTGATTTCTGAATCTCCAGTCTTAAAGATATCTGTTTCTTATTATTACTTCAAAATCAGGGAAAAATGGAAATTCATAACTGTCTGCTCATCCAGTGGATTTTAACAGAGGGGTCATATAAGCAGCACCTGTTGAGAAAAATACCTGGGTCTGATCCCAGTCTTAGTGAATGAAAGTCTGAGGGGGAAGCACATGCATATGTATTATTAAAAAGCTCTGCAGGTAATTCTGATGTTTGACTCTGATTTATTATCATCCTAACCCATTCCTTTGTCAATGATATTAAAATGAGAAACTTGATAGTTTTGAACCCTAATTGATAATAAAACACTCCTTGAGAACTTGTCCTAGGTAGTGATGGATTGTATTTAATACATTCACATTCTCATCTTGCCTATGTGTAACCAAAAGGGCTTCCAGCTGAAATTGGCTAGGGATACAGAAATTTTTATGCAGAGTTCATGGAGTAGGTGCACATCAGAATCAAACTTATAATCTTGGTTTCATTAAAATTATATTCTACAACTAATCTAAGTATTACCGACATTTTGGTCTGGCTTCATAACTGTACTGGCAATTTTCTTCATATCTATTTGGTTATTAAATCATGCTTCCTTTTCTCTTCTATCATTGTCAAAGATCCAATTTACTTAGCTATAACAATTTAATACTGATTATCAGTGAATTTTACTTACAGTACCTTTAAATTTGCAGAATCAATACATTTCTGCTTTTCACTTGCCAGCTGGATTATTTCAGCTTGATGAGCTTCAACAATTGCAACAACTTGTTTTTTAAAGGCATCATCCATACTGTGAAGCTTTTCTATTGCATCCCTTAAAAACAAAACAAACCCACATATCTACTGGTACATATAAAAATTAGGCTGCTTTTTGTCTTTTTAGATGGAAGCTCTTGCATTCATATTTTAATGGAAGCATAACTCCATTAAATAGCAAAGGGCTATCTTGGGTAACTAAAGATATAAGTAGTTCACCATCCAACAGAATCTTAGTAACAGAAGAGAGTAAGGTAACATCAATGGAAGTTTGTTACACTATTACCCTATGAAAGTTAGAGTACATTGGTTCTCATTTATTTTGAGTCTAAGAATGTGGTTTATAAGCACCTTCATAGATGGTACTATCAATCTTTTTTTCCTTCATGTATTAGCAGTGTGATAATAATTTGAGGTATATACACTATAGGAAGGTTCAAGTTTGTAAGCATTTATGTCTGACTTCCCTATGTTAACGCTTAATGGATAAAACCCTATGTTAATAAATTATAAGCAGTATTCACAAAATTTTAGTGCTAAAAGTTTCTTATAGGCCAAATACCCATTCCTTTATATTAAGTATGAATACTTTTATTAAAAACGTTAAGTCCATAATGAACAAACTTCCTGGTTTTGGCACAGCCCATTGTAATAGTGGACTGAACACTGGGACTGAAACTGAGCAGGACCCCGTGGGGCTCCTGGGCATGGAAGCCTTTCTGTGTCCCCATTTCTTGTTTGTAGGGAATAGACTCCAGCCTCCATGACCTTCCCTGAGTTCCAAAGGGCAGATTCAAACAGTTGCTAATGAGGGAAGGGAGGGGATGCAGAGACTAGGGAGAAGACCACCTGACACCAGATTAAAGGAACCAGAGAAGCTCATCAGGAGACCACCTGAGGCCAGATTAAAGGAGTGCAGGCACTGCACACACCCTGATCCTTATTAGCCGTTCCGCCCTTGAACCATTGCTATAAAACTCCTCACTTCCCAGGTTGGGACACAGTTTTTTGAGGCATGAGCCTGTTGTGTCCCCCTTTGCCCAGCAAAGCAATAACGCCATTCTTCTCTATTTCACCCGGAACTCTGTCTCTGAGACTTGATTCAGCACCAGTGTACAGAGGATGAGTTTTCAGCATCAGGACCATGAATCAAGTCTTTTTTTTTTATTCCCAGTTGCAACAGTTGGTAGCTATGTGACTAAGGGCGAGTCACAAACTCTGTGTTTAAAGTTTGTCAACTATAAAACACAATAATCCTGCCTGTTCAGCCAACCTCACAGAATTATTGCTGGGTTCAAAATAAGATATAAGAAAAAAAACAATTTATACATTATAAGAAACTATGCAAATAAAATATATTCTTATGAACAATAATTTACTTATTTTATTAAAATTCCATTAAATTAAAAATCATATTACCAATCTTAGTCATAAAAGCATTAATGTATAAAATCAGGCCTTTATTGTTTTGCTCTTAAAGACATGATAAACAATGCAATATAAGAGATTCTAAAAATTGTCAGGCTTTATGATTCTTATTAAGTTTAGGAACTGCTAGTTATATGAAATGATTGTTTCTTTTAGGATCAAAAGGACTCCAAATTGCAAAGCTGTGACCAGCAGGAGAGAAAACTGCAATAGGTTCCAAGTCAAGGTCTCTGTATTCGTGCTTGGTTGTAAAGCAAAGTGGAACAGGGTCCATTAGCAAATAAACAAATGACTGTATTATCAATCAAAACTTTCTGGGGAGTATAACAACACCTTTTCAAAGAATTAAAATATGAGAAATCAAATTTCCAGGTTCTATTAGACTTGATATAATGGGAACCTACCTCTATATGAGATTTTTGGGCTACCTATATGCCATGTTATCTATGCCATTCTGTATCTTGACATGAGCACTGGTCACTAAACCATGCTACCTAATTTTTAAGGCAGTCAACTTTGTAAATTATTTTAAAAAGTCTAGTTATACAGCTTACAAGGTAAAACCCTCATTTCCTCTACAGTATTTTATAAAATCCATAAAACAATGGCATATATGTATACATTTTCTTCCCCTTCTTTAAAATCAACTCTTATCCTCAGCTGGTGCAGGCCAACTGCTACTTAAACCTGTTTTAGCTTCTTCAGGAGCTCACTGTTCCTGGTAGTCAGTGATTTCCTCCTCTAAACTCCACATACAACAGCCAAAAATATCACTTGCTGCTTTCATTCAAACAGAGTTTGAAAACAATAATCACAGTAATAAGAATGAAATATTTACACAGCAATTACTATGTGTCAGGCACTATTTAAATGCTAAATAACCCATACAAGCCATATATATCTATATATATATACATAAATATACATATATATAAAGTTTAAACCTCACATCAAACATTAATGTAGGAAGTATTATAATCTTCATTTTATAGATAGAATGGAAATAAAGTACTTGGCAAATACCTATGTCCAGCATGTTTTTACCCTCCTCACCCCCATCCCCTGTCCCGTTCTACACAACCCACCCATCCCAATTCAGTTTTATGTTTAAAGATATCCCACATACTTTAGGACTTAGTCCTTACTTTTGCAGTTCAATACTTTTGTCTCTTTCTGCTTTAAGTTTCCTTTCTTTGTTTTCAAAGTTTTCTTTCACTTCTTTTACTTGCATTTCAAGATGACACAGAAGCTCTCCTTTGCCATGCCACTTCTGATTAAGTGTACTAATATGAGAAGAAATAATTTAAAAAATAAAATTGGTTATATGAAATTATTAAGCCACATGTTATTTCTCAACAGGAAATTCGTATAATACCTGTAAGCTCTTCTAATTTCTTCAAGTTCTAATTCCTTTACTTTCAACTGCTGTTTTAGTTTTTCTTTTCTTTCATTGTGTCTTTCTAGTTTCTCAATTATTTCATCCAGTTGTGAAGATTTTTCATCAAGTTGTTCTTGGGTACATTTTTGTATTTCAGTGATCTTTTCGTGTAAAATTTTGATTTGTTCCTCTCTTTCCTGTAAACACTTCATTTTTACAGGAAAAAAATCATTATTTAAAAAAATAATTATTTTTATTAATCTTATATTTTCTTTTTTCTTTTTTTTTTTGACAGTTTTGGCTTTATTTATTTATTTATTTATGGCTGTGTTGGGTCTTCGTTTCTGTGCGAGGGCTTTCTCTAGTTGTGGCAAGCGGGGGCCACTCTTCATCGTGGTGCGCGGGCCTCTCACTGTCGTGGCCTGTCTTGTTGCGGAGCACAGGCTCCAGACGCGCAGGCTCAGTAGCCGCGGCTCACGGGCCCAGTTGCTCTGCGGCATGTGGGATCTTCCCGGACCAGGGCTCAAACCCGTGTCCCCTGCATTGGCAGGCAGACTCTCAACCACTGCGCCACCAGGGAAGCCCAATTTTTATTAATCTTGAATGTCTCATTTCCTAATTAATTCAGTATGATTTAAAATTATTATAAAAACTATAGATTAAAAAATAAATTGAACATTCAAAGAATGTTTTAGAAAAGATTTACAGAACATTTAAAAAATCACAATCAATAAGGAATAGCACTACTACTATGTTTTAACTGCCACTAAGAAAGATGCACTATTTACACTTTTTATTTCATTAAGTTAGTAACTACCAACCACACAGAGGGAGTAGAAGGAAAAGAAAACTGTACAATGAAAATTTCAGTTAACATGGAATACAGCAAAGACTTATGTTCACTGTGCCTGTATGACACAAATTAAAATGCTATTCCTAGTATGCTAACAAGCGTCTTCTGCATGAGGATGATCAAATACTTTAAAATAAAGTATGATTTCATCACTATTACAATGTCACATGAAAATAGGCTCTACATCCCCCAAAACTTCCTTTTATTACATCTTCTATACTGTGAGTCATACTTTATCCTCTATTTGCATATTACAAATCAGAGGATAATGAAAGCCCAAGACCACCTTAGGCACTGTTAAGCGTTTGCAGGTATTAGGCCTTATATGGGTTATTTACTTCAACGAACATGTTTGCTTTTAGCGGGTATGCCTGGATGGCTGGAACAGCCCTGCTATAACACCAACTACTGATATCAGTCTCTGAAAGTGAGAAAAGATGAAATTGGCAGTTTTTGTTTTTACCCTGTTTCCCCTGTCCCACCTTGCCTTTTTTTCCCTTTTGGGAAGAAGATATAGGCAAACAAACAAATGCTGAACAAAGCTAATTTAGGCATGAATTCATCAGTGTTTTAAAAAATGTGGTTCAATTCCTCAGTGTGTTATATATATCTAAAAATTCTAAGCAAAGGTATCAGGTAGTCTTCTAGTCTTGACCAACATTTGCATAAAAGGAATGAATTGTTTATTCTCTCCTCACAACTCTCGTACTTAAGAGTAATACTTAAGTACTTAGAGGAGAGCACTCTTGACACATATTATATTAGGAATCCACAGAAGCTATAGAAGATTCTTATGAAAAACCCCATTAATAAAAAGAATAACATTGTAGCATCAGAGAATTTTGTGATCCGTACTTAAAAGTACCAAAATAATACACAGGAGGAGACCAAATCTCAGAAGATTTGTTTCTGATTTCCAGTCAGAAGCTAACTACAGGATCTACGTAATTGAAAACATTGAACTCCAAATTTTGCAGATTAGGTCATTATCCCTTTAAGTTATTAGCTATGATGAATTTACTGCTAAAAGAAATTATGCCTAGCTATCTCTGTATGTTCTGTGATTAGATGGAATGCACCATTAATGCTCATATCTTTGAGACTGATACAGTGTTCTTTAAAGTAAATGTACTAAGTTGTGAAAAGAAAAATGATGGGTTGAAAATCTGAAAACTTTTTTTTTAACCCAAAATCTAAAACTAAAAGTCATCTGTTTTTTGGCTCCACTATTTATTCATTTCTAGTCATTTCCTCCCAAAACTCTGCTCAGAGATTAATAAGCAGTAGTCTTACTGTGGAAGTAGTTATGTCAATCACAAGTATTTTACCAAGTATAGATTTTTAAAACAAGAAAAAATGCTCACTGCTAAAAAATTTAAATAATTTTCAGTGTAGCTTGGCATGTATGACAGATATAATTGAAATTATGGTTTCATGCAAAACCAAAAAAACCAGTATAATTGTTTAGGGTTATACAGTTCAAGCATTCACAGCCTAAATCTAGCTATGGATATAGCAACATGGTGATAAATATGTTTCTTTATTTTCTGTACTTGATGAAGTTAAGTTCTCAAGGAGTTTCTTAAAAATGACTAAGGGAAAAAAACCCCAAATCTTAGGTAGTTATAATTACTCTAAAGAATGAGCTCCTAACTTTTTGGGTGATAATCTTACTTACAAGTTTCTTAAAAACCTTTTCTCAGCTATTTTTATACCTTAAAGATAATCTCTAGAAGAAAATTTTGGAGTTCAAATTTGATTCACTGTTCAAGCTAACTTTCAGAATATTTCTCTGGAAATTTTCATATAAGATACTTTGAAACAAGTGATCCTGTTAGTATTCTCTCTTAAGATAGGCCATATTGAAGAAGAGGGTAAAAACGGTTTCCCTTGGGAACAAGCTTGAATCTTTTACATTCTTTCTATTCAGATACTTTAAAATACAGGATAGTAGGTTCCGTCATAATTTCGAAACGTGAATTAGCAATACTGGAAGATACTAAACAAGGAAAAGTTTAAATAAAATATTTGTTTTTGTGGTTCCTAACCCTTTATGGACACTACTTCCAATTATTTCAAAGGGCCATAATAACATTTTCCATAAAATTTTGAGGTAAAAGTAATTTCAAGTTAATAAGTTAATAAATAAATGTCATATATAACTTTTAAAAGCAAAGAGGCAAACATAAAAGAAAAAACATGATAATATGTCTTAAATTCCATAACAGTTGGGATGCATTGAGACAAATATTTATTATTATACTTTGATCCACAGATTTTTCAAACTTTCCACATGTTCTTTTCCTATAATAAAATGTCAAACTTACTTCTTTTAATTTTCCAATGGTTTCAGTTTGGTCTTCTACGATTTTGCACTTAATTCTTAATGTGTCATTATCACGTTCATTTGCCTTTCGCAGAGATTCATTCTCCCTACACAAACTTTCAATTTGAGCCTCTAGTCTCCCATGATCTTGGGCTAGAGAAGATCCTAAGAAACAAACATCATCAGTAAAAAACTTAAAAAGACCTTGGAGAATTTATATTTTATGAACATCTAATTTTACAATGTATAATATAGTAAATAAAAAGAAAAGCTGAATAAAGAAACAAAATATATAATAGCACAATATGAAGAAGAAAGGGGAAAAGAACAAAAAGCCCTTCTAATAAACAACTGTGGCTATTTGAGAACCTAAAACCACAAATCATGAACAAGTAACTCAGACATGAAATATTTAATGGGTCATGTTATGCTGTCCAAACAAAATCATATAATAGATTTCTATATGGAATGGACAAATGAACAATGTTCCATTTAGGCCAACACCTACTACTCATAATTTGTGAAGTCTCTAAGAATGCCTTAAAATGGTGTATATCTCTTGCCTTACGGTGACTGGAAAGGGAATGAGACTGAGGGTAAGTTTACCTGAACCTAAAGTGGTTTTCATTCATAAACGATTTCACATTTCTCCACATATAACAACATAAATGTTACCAACATTTTTAGCTAAAAAAAAAAAATGAATGCTGCATATGTACAAATAATTTAAAATCACTAGATAAGAAAGAATTGTTTTCAACAACCTATTCAGTTGTAGCATTGTAAATATATACCTGTTCAGAAACGTAACCAAATTATAGTGGGGAAGAAAACCAACAGCAAAAAATCAGAGCTATAACTTCATAACAGGTGTAATAAACTACTTCCCAATCCCTAAGTATAATTTCATTCCTGTTTGACTGGCAAATGACTACTTCTCCTTTCATATACAGGGTCACCTTCTTTCTTGGTATGTCTAGGCAGAGTTAAGCCCTTCCTTTTCTAATACCCAGATTTGTTGCATTAGCAGAATGGGCTATTTTTTCCCTTTGAAAATTGAGAATTTTACCCTGTTGTGCCAACTCATGTCCCCATACTTTTCTTTCTGTCCTTAAACCATAAATTAGCGATTCCTTGGCTGCTAGTTCGGAAATAAGCTGCATTTTTTCATGCTTGAGAAGTTCTATTTGAATACTCTTCTGCTTGTCATCTTCAATTAAAATTTCAAGTGTGTTGACTTGATTCTGTACACCACCAAAACACATTGAAAAAAATGCAAAGTAATTATTATATTTAAGGGCTTTATTTTTTTTTTGCATTTTATGAGAAAAAATGTTATTTAAGCAAATACAAATTAAATGTTCCTAAATTTTACATCAGAAAATGTTTAAATTTTATTAACTAAAGATAAATGTAGGTCATGAAATAAAAAGTCAAATTTTAAGAGCCTACTCCTTTAAATGCTCTGAATTTTATTTAATATCTTAAAAGAGCAACTATACATGTAATGCTCAAAATTTCTCATGAAATACTGAATATTTATATCAATAGTCTAAAGGTTACTTATAGAAAGTGAGTCCTTTTGGGCAAAATACCACTAATATTTAAAATTGAGACAACAGAAATAAAGTAGTTAAAAATTATTATAGTTAGGTATATGTAAAAACAACCACTACCACAAAATTAATACATCAACAATTCATGTATTTCCCAAACTTCAACCACCTCTATCACTGTAAAACTGGTACATTTACTTAGTATGCTTCTTAAAATTAATTCACTTATTTTACTTAAATACTATTTTAGTGTAAGCAATACAATCTGTGCAATCATGGTTTATCTCCTAATTATATTACTTTTCACACACGTAAGAATATATAAGTAGTGTTATCTAGTTCATCATTGTGTACTTCCTAAAATCATCACAATATTTTTGAGAAAATGACATAAAAAATTAAAAAGGAAATATGATGTTACAATGTCTTACCTGTAAATTTGTTGCTGTTTCCTGTTTCAATTTAGAAACTTCGGCCAGTTTTGTTTTTTGTTCCTTCACCATACTGGTTAGATCTTTAATTAAAGAGGAAGATTCATTTTCTTTTCGTTGAGCCCAAACAAGAGCATGCTTGCTCTTTGCTAATTCAGCTGTGACATTTTCAAAACCATCTTTAACCTATATTTCAAAATTGCATTGTAAATAGCAGTTCTGCAAATATTTAGAAAATACCTGTTTCTGGAAACAGCTTACTTCTTTCATTTTTAGAATGTGAATAAAATTCACATATAATTGGCTTTGCAGGCTAGCCAGGCTGTATGTGTTTGTGTTGTAAGTCCTCAACCCTGCTATTATAACATAAAAGCAGCCACAGATACTATGTAAACAAGTGAGCATGACTCTGTTCTAATAAAACTATTTATAGAGCCCGGAGACTTTAGTTTGCCAATCCCTGCTCTATAGTAATAGAGAATTCAGGTTTCCTAATTCCTATTCATGCTCTCTTTACTTGACCATTTATAACCTCACTTAACTTTGGCAATAGCAATGAAGATTAGCTATTATTTATGTGAAGCAATAAGGCTCTAAGAATTTAAGTAATTTGGTTAAGATCATATAGCCAACATGCAAATAGAGCTAGAATTCTAAAACATAGTCCTCTTATCAAACCATATCTTGTTGATTCTGTTTTCAATAAAAAGCTAGATGCCAATTCTTACATCTTTAAATCTTCTGGCTTCAACAGTTAAAGCAATTCGGAATTCATTTTCTAAATCCATATACTGTTGGTTTAATGCATCAATTTTGTCTTGGTATTCTTTTATAACTTGTTCATGTTTTCTCTCTTCTTTAGCAATTTCTTTAGCTAAGGCTTCCTGGAACTCAGCTTCACTAAGAAACTCCCTTGTTTCAAGGTCTTTCCTGGAATGAAAAACAAATAAAAATCTCAGGATGCTGTTTATCTGGAAAGAAAAACTTTAAAGGTCTTTAAATAGTTATTAAATGTTCTATATTCCCTATTGTTAAAGATCAGCTCCTCACTTTCACACACAGAAAACTAGGGAAAGGGTGGTAGATACAGAAAGAATATGAGTTTTGACTGCGTATTCAGTGGTGACAGGGATAAGAGGAGTATGCCAAATCTTAACTTCACTGAGATAGTTCAGAATCATTTTATGGTTTCTAAAATTCTTTGGGTGCATTCACAGAAGTCAGGTTCTGTCTCACTGCATCTTCTACTTTGGTTGAGTCTTTGACATACAATAAATACAGTCTGACTGGTCCTGGTGGCTGGTTAATTGAAAACAACAGTTATGTGTGAAACTTCACCAATCTTTTAATATAGGGCCAGTTTTTTAATTTAAATGTGAATTCATTCTTCAGAGTTCTCCATTATTTTTCTTGAATAAATCAAACTCATCACACAAAACCCATTATTTCTGGTTTTGGTTTCTTTAAACTAGAACAAGTTAAAAGATATCTGAAAAGAAAATTAAGTGCCAATTTTTAGATTTTTGTGATTATTTGCCCCCCTATCTTTTATAGTTGTCTTGACCACACATATGATGACAGTTTTCCCCAGAGCATCAAAATTTATATATTAAAATTTGATTTACACAAGGACAAAACCAAAACAGGCCTGAGAACAAACACAATTAACTCATGGCAATCATACAATTCAACTGGTAGTAAGCAGATAACTAGCTGAATGTGCTTAAATTACTGTGGACTCTAAAAAGCAGGTGTTGGACCAAATCTGGCCTGCTGCCCTTCTTGTGGGGAAGTAAACTTTGACTGAAACACAGCCACGTGCATTCATTTATGTGCTGTCTGTGGTTACTTCTGTGGTACAGAGATAGATAGGCATAACCTGAAAAGCCTAAAATATTGATATTTTCTATCTGGACCTTCACAGAGAAAGTTTGTTGAACCCTGCTTCAAAGGGACAAAGAATACTGATAATTTAACAAGTAGTTACTTGGAAGTCAATTAAAACAGCTTTCTCTGTATTACAATGATCAACTTTTAGTTGGGCTTAGAGAAATGGAAAATGAGCTTCATTGCTATAAGCCCATACCTCAACCTCAATAAAGTTACTGATTTGTCTTTAAGCTACTAGTTCTAACTCTAAGACTGATTCTAAAGCATACATAAAAATGTCATTCTCCATGAGCTAACTGTGCCAGACTTCACCACTGCTGAATCACTGTCTAGTCTTGGCAGGGGCAGGGGCAGGGGGGAAAACCAAATAACTTTTTCCAATTTTTAAATGTCCATATTTTCCTAAAATATACATATTTCATTTACCTGTGTTCTTGTTCTTTCAGTGCAAGAAGTTCATGAAGTTGTTGCACCTGTTCCTTTTCTTGATGAAGAGAAGTTCTAAGTAAGTTTATTTCTCTATCAGCGGCTGCGGCTTTGAGTTCCACCTCTTGGATAAGTTGCATCTGAATAAAATACACACCATTACAGTATTTAGATAATAACCTCCTCTGCTTCTATTTTAATGTCAGTTCCCCAAAGACAAGTGCCTTCTAAATAATAGGACCTAGTGACTAAGCTGATTTTCAAAATTTATGAAATAATGCTATGGTCACATAAAGTGTAGTCTTAGAAGCATCAAACACATTAGCATTATTAGCATTACCTCTTATTTCACCACAGACATTATTGAAAATTCCCAGTCAGAAGGCATGAAAATTAAAAGCCTCCAAGCACCCCAAGGAGACATTTAAAAACTGGCTCTTAAACACAAGCCTAACAACTTGCAGCATTTCCACCAACTCTGCTTTGTGAATGCTGGCAGCCCTAATTGAAGAAATGATTCCATAGGTTAAATTACTGGCACATTTAAACTAATTTTTGGATTCGGCCTAACATCCTTTATGTTTACTATATAATGACATAATTTGTTTCAGGACAGAAGCTATGAATGTGTTAATTCATGGGACTGATAGAGTAAAATAGAGAAATACCTGTGCTGCTTGCTGTTGCCCTTTTTGTCTCTCCTTTTTTTCTAATGCTTTTTCCAGGGTTCTTAAGTGTCTAACGTGATCCTCTTGTTGATCTCTTGCTTTAATTAATTCAATAGTTAGTTTTTTAATTTCATTTTGAAGTCTGTGAACCATAATTTCGAGTTGTAGTTTGGAATTTCTCTCTTTAAAAATAATTTCCTTTAGCCTAAAGCATAAATCAAATGTTGCTTTAAGTATATTAGACACATAGAAGGATAAAAACTGTACTAAACATTAAAAGTTACAGTAGAGAGGAAGATTTGAAGTATGTTCCAAATTCTCCTTAGATAAAAAATGTTGAAAAACAGTATGCCTTTCGCCCATCCCTGAAACTAGCATTGGGCCAAGAGGGAAGACATTTTACATAAATTAATGAAACTTTATCTAAGAAGATGTGGTACATATATACAGCGGAATATTACTCAGCCATAAAAAGGAATGAAATAGTGCCATTTACAGAAACATGGACAGACCCAGAGATTGTCACACAGAGTGAACTTAAGTCAGAAAGAGAAAAACAAATATCGTATAATATTGCTTATATGTGGAATCTAGAAAAATGGTACAGATGAACTTACTGGCAAAGCAGAAATAGTCACAGATGTAGAGAACAAACTTATGGTTACCAAGGGGGGTGGGGTGGAACAAATTGGGAGACTGGGATTTACATATATATACTACTATGTATAAAATAGATAACTAATGAGAA
Organism: Mesoplodon mirus; assembly: GCF_964341445.2. Lineage (NCBI taxonomy): Eukaryota > Metazoa > Chordata > Mammalia > Artiodactyla > Ziphiidae > Mesoplodon > Mesoplodon mirus. The sequence continues at coordinate 51,094,853 of NC_138992.1, forward strand.
CCTACTGTTTAGCACAGGGAACTCTACTCGGTGTTCTATGGTGACCTAAATGGGAAGAAAAAACCTAAAAAAGAGTGGATATATGTATATGTATAAGTGATTCACTTTGCTGCACAGCAGAAACTAACACAACATTGTAAAGCAACTATACTCCAATAAAAATTAAAAAAAAAATACAAAGCTGTAGTAACTAAAACGGTATGGCACTGGCACAAAAACAGACACATTGACCAATGGAACAGAATAGAAAACCTAGAAATAAACGCACACATATATGGTCAACTAATTTTCAACAAAGCCCCTAAGAATACATAGTGGAGAAAGGACAGTCTCTTCAACAAATGGTATGGGGAAAACTGGATATCTACATGAAAAAAAATGAAATTGGGTCTTATCTTACACCATACACAAAAATCAACATGAACTGGGTTAAGGACATAGACATAAGACCTCAGACCATAAAACTCCTGGAAGAAAACATAGAAGGAAACTCCATGATAATGATCTTGGCAATGATTTTTCCATGGGGACACCAAATGCATGAACGAGAAAAGCAAAAATAAACAAGTAGGACTACATCAAAATAAAAAGTTTCTGCACAGCAAAGGAAACAATCAAGAAACTAAAAAGGCAACCTGACAAATGGGAAAAAATATTTGCAAACCATATATATGATAATGGGATAATATCCAAAATATGTAAAGAATTCATGTAACTCAAAAGCAGAGAAACCACAAAAAAACCAATTTTAAAATGGGCAAAACCTTCAAATAGACATTTCTCCAAAAATACGCAAATGGCCAAAAAGTATACAAAAACATGTTCAATGCCACTATTCATCAAGAAAATGCAAATCAAAACCACAGTGAGGTATCACCTCACACCTGTTAGGATGGCTATTATCCAAAAGCCAGAAGATAACAAGTCTTAGTGAGGATATGGAGAAAAGGGAGGCCTTATACACTGTTGGTGAGAATTTAAACTGGTGCAGCCATTATGGAAAATAGCATGGAGGTTCTTCAAAAAATTAAAAACAGAACTACCATAAAAGTGGGATCCACCAATCCCAATTCTGGGTATATATCCAAAGGAAATGAAAGCAGTATCTCAAAGAGATACCTGCATTCCCATCTACACTGTGGCATTATTTGCAGTATCGAGATATGGAATCAACCTAAATGTCTATTAATGGATGAATGGATTAAAAGGTTATAAATAAATAAATAAATAAACAAACAAACAAATAAATGCCATATTAGTCAGCCTAATAAAGAATGAAATCTGGCCATTTGTGACAAAACGGATGAACGTGGAGGAGATTATGCTAAGTGAAATAAATGGTGATATCACTTATAAGTGGGATCTAAAAAAAGTTGAACTCATGGGACTTCCCCGATGGTCTAGTGGGTAAAACTCCACACTCCTAATGCAGAAGGCCCAGGTTTGATCCCTGATTGGGGAACTAGATCCTGCATGCATGCTGCAACTAGGAGTCTGCATGACGCAACTAAAGATCCCGTGTGCCACAACTAAGACCTGGCACAGCCAAAATAAATAAATAAATATTAAAAAAAAAAAGTTGAACTCATAGAAACAGAGAGTAGAATGGTGGTGACCAAGGGTCAGGAGTGGGGGGAATGTTGGCCAAAGGGTACAAGCTTTCAATTATGAGTAAGTTCCAGAGACCTAATGTACAACATGGTGACTAAAGTTAAAAGTAATGCATTGTACACTTGAAATTTTTTAAGCAAGTAGATATTAAGTATTCTCAACACACAAGAAAACAACTATATGAGGTGAAGGATATATTAATTCGCTTGACTGTGGTAATGATTTCACAATGTATAACAAAACATCACATTGTACATCTTAAATATATACAATTTTTATTTGTCAATTATACCTCAACAAAGCTGAAAAATAAAATATTGAGTTTGAGAAAAAAATAAATTAATGAAACTTTATCTTTTGTGAACTTTACTATTCAACAGCAAAACTACAAAACACATTTTTTCAGGCATTGTGCTAGATGTCAGCTTAAAAGCCAGCAAGATGAATAAGATACAGCCTGGTCTTCAAGGAGCTTAATATCTAGCAGAGGGGACACAGATGCATTTATAAAGAAAGCTACAGGAGAGAAGCAATATCTGAACAGATACATGGAAGTCAGCTCTGACTTCCCTGTATCTTCCCCAGACACTAAGTACTATATCCTAGTACTATACCACCTCTGTGTTACTTAGAGCCTTTTGACTAAAAACTCTTAACTAGTTTCAGTAAGAAAGGAGAATTTATTGACCCACATAACCAATTCAGAGGCTGGGGTGGCACTATTCTGAGGGACAGCTGAAACCGAGGATATGAATACCATCAGGTCTCTCTGGTTCCCTATAGGCTGGTTTCAGTTTTTCCTACGGCAGGCTTCTTTGTAACATGCCAGGGAGATGGGGAAGACTATAAACATCTCTGACAGCAGTGAGAACCAAACAGAAAAGGTTATCTTTCTCTAGTTCAACTTAGAACTGAGCTCTGGGAAAGGCTCTGGTTAGTCCAATTTGGTTCATATGCCCACTCCATGCAGCGGTCACTGTGGCCATGTGGGCTAAGGCCAGGGGCTCACCTCTTAACCAATATTATAGGCAGAGAGGCAGTTCATGACAGAACAGAAGTCAAGTGTTTGAAAAGGGGACAACGAATAGCAAAGACATAGCCTCATGAAGGAATTTCTGAGCTAGGCAGCCACTCCAATGTGTACCTACTATAATTGCCTACTATAATTGTACTACTAGGCAGCCACTCCAATGTGTACCTACTATAATTACCTACTATAATTGTACTACTAGGCAGCCACTCCAATGTGTACCTACTATAATTGTCTACTATAATTGTACTACTAGGCAGCCACTCCAATGTGTACCTACTATAATTGCCTACTATAAGTGCTCATTCAAGGAGAAGAAGAGATAAAAATTGAAAGAAGCCCCATGGAAAAAATCTTATGACCTTTAAGGAAAAGCATAACTTTCAAAATAATTGCCTATAGGAAACAGAAGAGAAAAGTTATTGTTATTTCAGAAAACCGTTTGGTATTCACACATCTTGGAATAAGACAATCCTGTATTACATAATTTACTACAGAAAAAAAAAGAGATAAAACGGGAAATGGAATAAGATGGAATAAAAACATTAGAATTAAGAAACTTGGGTTATCTGGTACTGAAGCCCATTGTTGAGAAGAATATGCAACAGAGACTGATTATGACCCAGAATGCCTAAAGAAAAAGTGTGCCAAGCCCCGTCCTTTACAGAAAAAGTCTGCCAATCCCAGCTCTACACTCTTCATGTTTTTCACTTATAATACTTTTTTTTATTGATCTGACATCTCCCAGCTTGAGGGCTCAAATTAATATCCTGAATCCTTTGTTAATGTAAAAAACTGACAAAGCCCTAAACCTTTAAATAAAATTAGTTCAAACCAAAACCACATGCATAGTTTTTTTTTATCATACTACAGCTAGTTTAAACTAAGGCATTCCAGTTCCAAGTTCAGCATTCTTTGTGCTATGAGATAACTTAAGGTTTATAGACTTTCCCCTTACCTATCTGTAGTAAGAAGAGCCAGGCTATGAATATCTTTTTTTTCATTTGCATGTTTATGCAGTTCATCAATATAATCCATAAGTTTCTTTTCAGTTTGTTCAGCTTTCCATCTCTTCTCTCTCTCTTGGTCTAGTTCCTCAACAAGTGCCTGAAAGAAAACAATATTGTTATGTGAACTTGGAAAAGTTACCTAACCTCTCACTGCCTCAATTTTCTCATTTATAATGTGGGAATAAGAGCATCTAATTCAAAGGGCTGTGGTGAGAATTAACCAAAAGAATGGAAGTAAAGCATGTAGAACAGTGTCTGGCACAAAATAGCCACTCAATAAATGTTAGCTGCTATTAATATTGTCATAATGATTTTTATTATTTTCTAAATATTAAGGCCTTTATACCTGAGAATAAGGCTACAAAACCAATAGCATGAAAGGTGTGAAATGTTTCAAAAAGTAATCATACTATTGGAAGAATAGTGCACATTACAATCCTAAGTATAACCAGTTGTTCACAGTAAAATAAGGGTAAGTTAATAAAAAAGATAAGATAAATCAATGTGTGCTAAAAATTCTTAACAACATGTGAATGATTAAGGAAAATATTGAAGAATTTAAAAATTCTTGAATGCCTCTTAATCTGGAATCCATGGGTCCAAAACTGGGTTTCAGGAGAGCCCATGAATATCCTGAAATTATATACAACATTTTATGAGTTTCTCTAAGGAGGTTTTTCTGCAAAAACCCATAGATTTCCTTAGATATTTAAAGGAGTCTGAGACTCATAAGTTAGGAACCACTGCTTTAGGAAGAATTCAAAAATTCAGACATGTTTTCTCCTCCACAAGCATACAACAAAATGATTTCACTGAAATCTGATCTTAAATAAATGTGTAATTTCCATTCCTTTAAAAATTACAAAAATAGTAACATTACACAAAATCTGGAAATCAGGAAGGGGAAAATAACCCAACCGCAACCCCCAATAAAATTACATGAAATATTTTTTTGCTCATAAAAACATGCATAGTTTTTCTGGGACTAACTTTGAATTTAAAACTAAGATTATTCATATCGAGTTTTTCTTAATCTCTTAAATCATACCCGGTAAGTGGCATTTTCTGAGCTACCGTTGTTTACTTTAATTATTTCAGTCTTCTGATTTTCTGATTCTTCTAATATATTATTGTTCACTAAAGATGATGTTTCTTTAAAGAAAGGTTGTTTTATTTTATGATTACAACTGCAAAGAAAAAAACCACAAAAAATAACTCAAAGAAATGTATAATACTTATAACTATTTTTCACAACTTAGGTAATGACAATCCAGCATAAAGAGAGACTTTTATATAAATTTATATGAAAGTACCGACTAAATTTGAGGCTGCAAGGCTGAAAAGTCAAATCTTTTGACATTAGAATAGTAAAAAAATATGACCATGAGATAGCTTTAAGAAAGAAGCCAGCAATAGTAACTTCTGTGTGCCTTATCTGAATTTCTGGAACTAAAAGAAGTACCTTATAAAAGCATTGTTGTTTTTACTGTGGTGCTTAACAGTTTGAATAGTTTTGGAATAATATGGGATTTTTGATCTTCGAGGAATTTTTCTATTGCTTTCTTTTCTGTTTCCATAGTCACTTTCAGAAGTCACATCCGTGTCTCTTTTTGGTCTGAGATCTTTCTCAGGAACATTATCTATTAAAGAATTAGAAGTCTAGAATAAAAAAAGCAAAGTTTTTAAAAAGTTCAATTCGGTATAAAAGAACATAGTTTGACATTTTCTAAAATGTTATAACTTTTTACAAGATTAAAGATTTATAAACTAGGTATGTTTGGAATTAAAGACAAGGGATTCAACTTCTGGTATGGACAAGTAAGCTCCTATGAGGTTGACGCTCTCAAGATAACAATTACAAACTGGGGAAAAATAAAAACAAAACAACAACAAACAAACACTACTTGGAATCCTGGAAAGTGAACAAAAGTAGTCTTATTCTAGAGGAGAGTTGACACCTGGAAATATGACCAGAATAGATCGTTTCTGCTTTATGGCTTTTATCCTAAGAAAACAGCACAATTGGCACTATGTAGGGAGTCTTAAAACTCTGGTGGAAAACCCACAAACTTTTGGGTCTGAAGAATCTGAGGATAGTATGGAATAGACTGCAAGAAGCCCAGCAAAGGATTAAAAAAAAGCAGCAGTTAGTCAAAGCAAGTTAAATGCTTGCTATAACAAAACTATTAACATTCTTTGGAGGCCTATAGCAGCATCTCGATTCTCCACAAAGTAACATTCACACTGTCCAGGACAAAATCCAAAATTACTCACAGTAGGAAGAACCAGAAAAATATGACCTATTCTCAAGAGAAATGACAATCAATGGAGACCTGAGAGGACCTAAATGTTCAAATAAGCAGAGAAGAACTTTACAACAGTGATCATAATTATGCTCAATGATATAAAAAGTGCTTATCATGAATGAAAAGGAAATTCAGCAGAGAAGTAAAAATTATTTTAAAAAATGGAAATTTTACAACTGGAAAATACAATGTCTAAAGTAAAAATTGACTGGCTGGACTAATACAGAATGAGGTGATAAAAGAAAGACTATGTAAACTTGAAGATAGTTCAGTGGACTTATTCAATATGAAGAATACAGAGAAAAAAAGTTGATAAAACGGACAGAGCATCAGGGGATTGTGGGACACATCAAAAGGTCTAAATGGAATTTGAAAAAAGAGGAAAGAGGGAATGGGACAGAGAAATATTTGAAGCAATGATGTCCACAAATTCTGAAATTGAGTAAAAACATAAATTTACATTGCATAATGGTAAAAGAGTCAGTTAAATAGGAAGAAAAAGTAGTCATAAATGTGTATGTGCTTAGTAAGAGAGCTTTAAAATATGACAAGCAAATGTTGAGAGAATTAAAGGAAGAAATACACAAATCCACAATCATAGTTGAAGAATCTAACATCTCACATGCAACTGATAGAACTAGACAATAAAAATCAGTAAAATTAAAACTGCTGCTTAACAAAAGACCCTTAAGGAAATGAATATGCAACCCACAGACTGGGAGAAAATATATTTGATAAAATATTAGTATTCAAGATATAAAAGGAATTCCTATAACTCAGTCATAGACTAATCACTCAATAAAAATATGGGCAACATTTTTGAACACTGCACAGAAGATTCAATAAGGACATGAAAAAGTGCTTAACATCACTGATCATTAGTGAAATGCAAATTAAAGTCACAATGAATATCAGTATACACCCACTAGAATGGCTAAAATAAAATCAATGCTAACACCAAACATTGGTGAGGATATGGAACGACTGGAACAGTCAGTTTACATTGTTGGTGGGAATAAAATGGAACAATCACCTTGGGAAAGCTCTGGCAGTTTCTTATATAACTAAACAAACACCTACCCTATAATCTAGAAATTCTAGCTCTAGCTATTTACTGAAGAGAAATGAAGACCTAAGTTCACAAAAAGACTTGTACTGTAATGTTCATAGCAGTTTTATCCACAAACCTGGAAAGAACCCAGTGGTATATCAAGGGATAATGGAAAAATAAACTGTGGTATACTCATACAACAGAATACCACGCAGCAATAAAAATAAACTACTGATACACATAATAATGGACTGATTTCAAGGTTATTCCGAGTGAAAGAGGCCTTACACAAAAGAGTATATATGCTGTATGATTCCACTTATATTAGGTTCTGGAAGGAGTATTAAATAGTCTATGGTCAAAGAAAATGAGAAAAGTGATGGCGAGGGTGGGGAGTGCAGGAGAGGAACGCCTGTGAGCAGCAGCACGAGGGAACGTTTGACAGTAACGCTTACCTTCCTAAACGTTTGGGTAACAGGCCTATGTACTGTCAATTCAGGGAATACACACATCTTTATTTTACATCAAAAGTAAAAAAAAAAAAAAAAAAAGTAAAAGTAAAGAAAACTGTAAAAATATACTGAACTATAATGATATGATACGCAGGCTTAAGTATTTAGGGGGAAGTATACTGATATGTGTGATTCACTTTAAAATGTGTCATAAAATAAGACAGTTTGATAAATGAGTAGATGGATAGACATATGATGAAATAAGTATAGTAAAAGGTTGATGGTGGAAACTAGTTGGTGGGTATACTGCTAATTCACTAAGAAATTCTCTTAAATTTGCTCTAAGTTTTAAAATGTTCATAATAAAATGGTGGGGGAAAATGAAAACTTAAAGACAAAACAGCCTTTCACAGAGAGAATTCTAAAAATCAGTGTAACAACTATAAGTCCAGTAATTAAGAAGAATAATCATCAATATATTATAGCACATTTTCACTTTATGACTTCACTTATAATTTAATTGTATATATCAACTGAAATTCAAATTGTATGTTTACTCTTTATACCAAGTAAGTTAGCAAACAAGAAGTCCTTCTAAACATTTTTTACATGCATAGCAACAAATCATCCTTTTTCCCCCAGAGAGCTAGACTCCTATTCTTAGTTATAAAGTAGGAAGAATTATCACTAACTGAATAAGAAGCATGACAGTGGAAAGAATACCAGGTTGGATATCAGGACATTTGCCTTTGAAGTTCAACTCTGCCTCACTAAAATAAAGGACTCTTAAATACACTGCGTTTCTTTTCTATATAACAAGAACAACAATATATTAATCTCTATCTACTGATTCTTGATTGAGTTATTGTGAGAATGAAATGAGGATGGCATAAGAGAAGCTGATAAGTTCACTTCAAATTTAGGTTATTAAGCTTAAATCTAAGTTCTGACATTGAGAAAGAAGAGCCAGCCATTCTAAGATGGAAGATGAAACCTGAAGAGATGAAGAGCCTAGTATCTCAGTAATATGTTATCAATGATGTCAAAGAATGCATCTGCCAGCATTCTTGTCCCAGATCTACTACAGTCTACCTCTGTGGCCCAAATTGAAATCTCTAGGGATTTTTGGCACACAGAATCCTTATAGTCTTATTCACGCACCCACCTAAGGTAGAACTCATGTTTATCAAGCATTGCTAATGTTATAGCTAAGACAATAGTTCAGGATTATTAAAAACCCATCGAACCTTAATCATTCCATAAGCATTTTCCACTACCCACCCCCATTTTGAGAAAATATTTAAATATTAAAATTCAACTACAAATTTCTAGGTCAAACTGACTTTTGACTAATAGCCTTTTGGGCCTATCCCACAGTCTTTCTCCCCCATGTCCAGGTAGGGGATAAAGGAAAAATCCATTTCATTCTGGGAGGTGTAGTGTTCAAGGAAACAACTGTCAGTATAGATCAGAGCAAGAATGCTAGAGAGAAGGTTGGAGACTCAAATAGTAGTAAATTCTAGGAATTATGGATCATCCACATAGTTCAAAGATTTCTAAAAACCAGAGACCCAGTAGCAGGGATAAAAAAGGATTAATATTTCAAGAAAGCAGAGGTTATTTGGTAAGGGTCTGCTGTAAACAGGAATTATATAAAATAACTTGCTATTTAGCTATAGATTATAGAAGTGGTTTTGACCATGAAACAACTGAAGAGAAAGTAGAAGCCAAAAATAGCTCACATATCCTCTATGTTAATAAGCACTGAATCCAAAGAGTTCTATTTACTTGAAATAAAAGGTGGGTGGGTGGAAATAATAACAAATAATTCCTTTGGTGCAGAACAACAAAGGAATTATATAATGAAGATTTGAAGGAGGACATTAAGGAAAATGAGTGAAAAATGTTTTTTTCTACCACTACTACTACAATAGAATCCTATTTTAAAGAAAGAAAAAAAACATGCACACCAATGCAATAAATATAGATTGTTTCTGGTGGGTCAGCTTGTATGCAATTTTATTGCACATTTTCTTACTATTTTTTTCTTCAACAAACACACTGCTTAGAAAAGTAGGAAAAATATTTACTTCATTGAGAAGCTGTAAAATTTGGTCATCTAATTTCTGAAGTTTCATCTCATTCTGATAATCATTTTCATTATTAACTTTCTCTGGCTCAGACGAAGGACACACAGATATAGAGGATGTCAAACCAGTATCTGCTGGTGTACTTGCAAAGTGATCCAAGGGAGCTACCTCATCGATAGGTGGTGTTACCACTGGCATACCATCAAAGATCTATGACACAGAAACAAACCAAAATCCTTTAAATTTACATTTATTTATTAATTAAAATTTGAAGATATCTTTTATATTAGAAAAAAAAACGTACTATACCTCATCTTCGCTTATATTTAGGGGAGAGTCAGAAGAAACTAAATTATCCAAAAGACCTTCAAAGCACTGTAGGCGTGATGAGCTTATTTCTGCCATATTTACTGGTTCACCAAATATGTTCTTACAATCTAGGAGTCTAAGCTGTGGCAAAGTCTGGAGCATAACTGCTCTGTACCCTTGGAAACAAATCATTCAAAATGAAAACTGAAGCATAAAAAGAAAGGTTAATTATTTCTAGAATGAAGTAAATTTATCAGCTACCAGATATATCACCTGAATGATAAAATTAGTCCTGGAATGCAGCTAATAAACGTGTAATAAAAAACTACTTAGTTCTTCTCCAGTACATAATCATTAAATACAAAACAAACAAAACACTACCCCCCAATCCCTCCCAAACAACCCTCCTGATGAAAGTCAGAAAGTTAAAAAATCATCATTTCTGGATCTATCTTTCATAAAATTGCTGTAAAGCTATAAATGCATGAAACCAGTAGCAATTCATTCCAGACAGAAAACCAAACATATCTCTTGTTTATCTGTAATATGATTAGTATAGATGTAAATCAGGATGATGAGAATAACAATCAGAGAAGCAAGAATTTTGCTAGTGAGGCCATAAGCATTAACAAACTTAAACATTCCTACTTTCTCCTCTTAAATTCCATATAACTAGGATTAAAACAGACAATCTATCAAGTATTTAAGAATATGTTTATTTTCCCTAATTACATATGAGAAGTCTGGCAAATTAACATTAATTTGGTGTTTAGGCTAATAGAAACACTTCAATTTTGATAAATTTTAAAACCAAGTAAAATAAAGTGGTTGGAAGAACTATAAAAGAAAGAAGTCTGGAAAATTCACGTTAGAAATTTTGAGGAAAGAAAAGTAATTTCAGTAATAATTCTGGGGAGAGGGCAACTGTGTTCAGAGAAATACCTCATCTAGGAAAGAAAATGAAAAACAAAGGTTCAAACTATAGGAACTAGAGGTTCTTGAGACGAGATTATTAGGCAAAAAATCCACCTCGTGGGTCAGTAAATTAAAGTTGTCTTAGGAATAAGATTTTTTTTCCAAGAAAAGCGTTTCCCCCCAAAATGGAAATCTGCTCTGATTTTTAGGGAGACTCTATCATAATACGGGCTTAGGAAAATAGTTGATCTCAAATCTAATATATTCTTTTGCAAAGTAAAATTATCGAAATAGGTTTCCATTCTGGGAAAAGCCTTCTCATAGCTGCATATTAATGAGAACACAGCCTCTGCAGCCAACTTCTACCCAAACACATCTTTAGAATGTATATTCATATTCTACGTTTGTATCTTATTGTTGGGTTAAGCAATTTGAGATAAGTGAGTTCTAGAAATGGCAGCCTGGTCTGCTTTAATTTTGCCAACCTCAATGATTTTGAATTAGATCAGATGGCATTTCAGCAGCATCTTCTATATATCTTGTATCTTAATAAGTTTAAGCTTATATTAAGTTTAAGCTTTCTTCTTAAAAAAGTCATTTACTTGTTAATAATTTAACATATTCACATGGTGTAAAATTCAAAAGGTATTCAGTAAAAAGTTTTCCTAACATTTCCTGATTCCCAGATGCCCTTTTCTCATTTCCTGATCCCTACCTACCTAATACTGAAGTTAGCCACTATTATCAGATTTTTGTATAACCTTCTTGGTATTTTATATATATATACTCAGCAAACACACACACACACACGTGTTATCCTTTGCACACAAATGGGAGCGCATTATACACAATGTTTCGCAACTTGCTTTTCTTTCTCTTAACAGTAGTGTATCTTGGAGATAACTGCTTATCAGTAGCTAAAGAGATTCTATATTCTTTTTTATGGCTGCTTAGTATTACACTATAAGAATATATCATAAGCACAATTTAATTTTGAGGCATTCACTTATCAAATATAAAACTGTCTAAAGAGAATTACTTATCTCTTCAGCTTGTGTTCCTCTTTTAACAGCAATTTAGTTTGTCTTAATAATTTATTTGCAATTATACTTTTCCAAATGCATAATAAAAAGTTGCAAAGCTTAAGACAAATTCAAGGAGGTCATAAATACAAGTTGCAGGAAATAAAGGAGCTCTGAAAATCAACTGTTACAAAAAGTATTAAATTAATCGATCATACCTGGTAAATGACAGACAGGATTATCTTCTCCATTTTTCTCCAAAATAAGATTACTCAAGAAGTGCAATCCTACCGTACACTGAAGTAGGTGATGGATACTATCTATACAATTACTATGTAGGTCAATATATCTAAGTTTATGTTTAATTCCATGAAGGGGCATCAAACCTGCAACAGGAAAAAAAATTTTTTGATGTCACAACAGTAATTTTTCTAACAGCTAACTAAAAATAATTTTTATATAGGTTGTATTTCAAGAGGCAAAGGAGTAGCATTAATAAGACCCTTCTGTAAACAGCTATATCTAATGAACAGGGTATCAGCAAAGTCAATTGTTGTTTTGAAGAAACAAAGGTTTGGCATCTCTGAGGCCTTAGCCCAGGGGAACCTGGGCTGTTTAAACAAAACAAATGGGCCTCCCCAGGCCCATGTACTTTTATGAGAATAAGAATAAAGCAATGGCTTCAGGCTCTCAATCAACACATTATTTTTAATTAGGAGGCATAAGCTAACACTCCAATTTCATTGGTTTGGGCATAAAATAAATATAAATAGCACCCATTTGATTTAGCTCCCTGGTAACATTTCTTGCATGAGATTATCTAGAGCATGGTAATGTTAGAAACTAGGTTTGTAGCAGAGGCTACTGGTTCCTGGCACAACTCCCTGGCCAGCCTGACTTCAGCTGCAGCTGTGGTGGACAGGGGCCATGCCTCAGAATTTTCTTCAAAATGGAGCTTGTTGAGCAAGAGTTTAGCTCAGAAGTGTGAAGGAGTTAACACCTCCAGGAACCCCTCAACAAAAGGAGAATCGTCCATGGCTGAATGCCCTAGCCTTCCTTCTTCTGGAAGGACCATTCTGAGATACACTCTACACTGTTCCGATGAAGGTCTTATTTTTCAATTTTGCCTAGTTTAGTACTCTCCATGTATAAATTCAACTTTACTCACCTCCCCGCCCCCCTTCAATTTCTTCAACCTGACTGGAATACTCTTCTCTCCTCAATGATCTTTATCATATCTGGCTAACTTCTACTCATCTTTTTTACAGGGTTGCCTCTTATTTTCTTCATAGTCCTCATCACTAACTTCTGTTCATCTGTCACACCCTCAGAAAAATCTTTGACCACTCACTACAGGATCAGATTTCCTATCAAGCATTCTTATGAGTACTCAGCATTTCTTCTTAATTTACCATCACATTTCTAAGT